>NC_030816.1:43407642-44020642 GCF_001704415.2 Capra hircus
TCTGCCATGAAGTAATGGGACCAGATGCCATGATCTTAGTTTTTTAATGTTGAATTTTAAGTCAACTTTTATGATTCTCCTCTTTCACTTTCATCAAGGAGCTCTTTAGCTCTTCTTCGCTTTCTCCCATAAGGGTGGTGTCATCTGCATATCTGAGGTCATTTCTATTTCTCCCAGCAATCTTAAATCCAGTCTGTACTTCATCCAGCCTAGCATTTCACATTTTTGTGATTAACTTTGCCTTAATCCTGTGCTTGTTCTTTTCCCAGTAGCTAAGCAACACTGAAAAAGTATTCTGATTTGGTAAGCCCACTGATAATTAGGATTTTGAGGATAACATCAATCCAAGTAAACCCTGTTGCCAAAATCTTTACCATAAACAGGGAGACTCTGGCCAGAAGTAGCTAAAAATTATGAGCAGATGAAGAGAAGATTTCAGCGCAATTAAATAACTGTCTCGGGTGGCACAGTGGTGAAGAATCTGCTTGCCAGTGCAGGAGACACAGGAGATCAGCTTCTATGCCTGGGTCAGGACGGTCCCGAGGAGGAGGAAACAGCAACTACGCCAGTATCCTCGCCAGAAGAATTCCATGGATGGTGGAGACTAGGGGCTACAGCCCATTGGGTCGCAAAGAGTCACACATGACTGAGCATGTATTCACACACCAGTGTGCTCAGCAACAAAGAGATTGTTGGTGACCTTGGAGTTAATAAATTCGAGGAAGTGAAGACACATGAGCAGTAGGGAAATAAAGACAGGTTTCATGCAAGGTAAAGAGACCAGGTAATAGCAATGCAAAGAGGGATGAGAGGTTTTTCTAGTGAAAAAGGTTAAACTAGTTTAAAAGTCAATGACAAAGATCTGTTTGAGAGTAAGCAGCAGAAGGGTAAATTCCAAATGAGAAATTGATCCTCAATATGGGAAGAGAGAGTTCCTTCATTTTAGTAGGAAAGAAGAACAGGATGGGTGTAGATAGATGTGGGTAAGTTTTCATGTTGATAGATCTGATGGCTACTACTGTTATTGAGAAGTATAAGGCAAGATGAAAAGAAATGCTGGCAGTTGTTCAGATGTTTGAGGGATTCGAGATGGTTTGAAGTGTTTATGGTTGATGGTAAATATATGAATTATGTACAGAATCATAGAAATTCCTAGTGATGAGCTGAGAGTGATCAGAGACTTTGTATGGTTCTAGTGTATGCATCCTTTTTGTGTGACTTTATTCAATAGATTTGACTTCCCTTGATACAAGCCAAAATGAATATTGAAACAAAACTGATAATTGCGTTCATCTAGGGTTAAATTTGTTGAGGCAACAAAGGGAGAGGGTCAGTAAAATCTGTGTGTTGCAAGAATGTTGAAGTAATTAAATTAGGATATTAAGGTGGAGGAGAAAGGATATAAGAAAAAAAAGAAGCTAATTTATTGAGAGTTTTTATTTAAAAAAATAGTGGAGATCCTCATATATTAGGATGACAGATGTATTAAAAATATCTGAAAAGTCAATTAGAAGGAGATAAGATCAGCATCAAAACTGTATTACAAAATTTAGAAGTAACAACTCCGTGTCATAATATTTCTAAGTAGAAACAAAATGTAGGAAATGAAAGTGTACTCTAGTCCTCACTTTTTATGCCAGAATCTATATGTTTCTTTCATGAAGTTGAAGATTAAATGAATTAATGAAGAATCTATGTTAATAAAGAATATAATCAGCAGCTAGGGGTACAAGGGAAGTTTATATATCTTTTTTGTCAAAGAGAGGAAGAAAGAAAGGTGGCAATATCCTAGTCTAATTGGGGATAAGACCGAAAGTGAAATAATGAAGTAAGTAGGCATAAAATCAAATTGAAAATAAAATGAGTTGCACTGATTATTTTATTGAAGAATATTTTAGTTACGATAATGCAGAAACAAATTGGATAAAATAAACTAAAAGAAACTGTAAAAAGAAAGTTGAAATGCTCATGAAGCATATTCAAAGATAGGTTAATTTTTACGTATATTCAGATGAAATCAATGAAATGCTATTTTTATGATCCATAAGTCGGTAAGAGAATGAAATATAAGATTCAGTGTTGGAAAATGAGGGCTTTAAATGAGCCCTTTCATATATTTGAAGTGGGAATAAATGAATACTTTTCAAAAGAACAATTTGAAATATGTATAAGAACTTAGATATGAACAGACCTTAACTGAATATCTAAAAATATGTGTTAAAGGATTTTGTAAGACTTTGTTAGTAAAGATTTCAGTCAGATTTTACTTATAAAATCCAAATTCAAATGCCACATGTTGTTGAAGGTTATAGAAACAAGTAAAATATTGGTAATAAATTATCACAAATTGAATACAAAAAAAGATGATAGCTATCATCACTGTCTTATAAGCTTATAAGTACTTCATTTTTCCTTCTGTATTTCAGTATTCTTTAATTTTTTATATTTGATATAGTATTTTCATAAAGAGAAAGAATTGGAAGTGTCCTGAAATCATGAAGTGAAGTGAAAGTTGCTCAGTCATGTCCAACTCTTTGCGACCCCATGTACTATACAGCCCATGGAATTCTCTAGGCCAGAATACTGGAATGGGTAGCCGTTCCCTGATCCATGGGATCTTCCCAATGCAATAATCAAACTGGGGTCTTCTGCATTGTAGGTGGATTCTTTATCAACTGAGCTATCAGGGAAGCCCTCTAGTTAATATTTATTTTAACATATAGAGTAAAAGGACATTTGTTATAACATGTACATTAAGATACAGGGGGGAAAGCATATTTTAAATACCATGGAGCAAAAAAATCTTGCCATATGCTGTTTAAAACATTCACCAAACAGTAGAATATACATGCTACTGTGAAATGTACACAGATCATAACCCATTATAGAACAAATGTTAGATCACAAAACAAGTCTCAATAAGCTTAAAAAGACCAAGATTATGCCAGAGATCTTCTGTAAGCACAATATAATGAAACCAGTAATTGATAAAATCAAGAAAACAGGAAAATTCACAAATAATAGGAAACTAACATACCTGACCTGCCTCTTGAGGAACCTATATGCAGGTCAGGAAGCAACAGTTAGAACTGGACGTGGAACAACAGACTGGTTCCAAATAGGAAGAAGAGTACATCCAGGCTGTATATTATCACCCTGCTTATTTAACTTATATGCACAGTACATCATGAGAAACACTGGGCTAGAAGAAGCACAAGCTGAAATCAAGATTGCCGGGAGAAATATCAATAACCTCAGATATGCAGAGGACACCATATGATATGAAAGTGAAGAGGAACTAAAGAGCCTCTTGATGAAAGTGAAAGAGGAGAGTGAAAAAGTTGGCTTAAAGATCAACATTCAGAAAATGAAGAACATGGCATCTGGTCCCAACACTTCATGGGAAATAGACAAGGAAACAGTGGAAACAGTGGCTGCATTTATTTTGGGGGGCTCCAAAATCACTGCAGATGGTGATTGCCGCCATGAAATTAAAAGACGCTTACTCCTTGGAAAGAAAGTTATGACCAACCTAGATAGCATATTCAAAAGCATTACTTTACCAACAAAGTTCTGTCTAGCCAAGGCTATGGTTTATCCAGTGGTCATATATGGATATGAGAGTTAGTTAGACTGTGAAGCAAGCTGAGCGCCTAAGAATTGATGCTTTTGAACTGTGGTGTTGGAGAAGACTCTTGAGAGTCCCCTGGACTGCAAGAAGATCCAACCAGTCCATTCTAAAGGAGATCAGTCCTGGGTGTTCATTGGAAGGACTGATGCTGAAGCTGAAACTCCAGTACTTTGGCCATCTCATGCAAAAAGTTGACTCATTGGAAAAGACTTTGATGCTGGGAGGGACTAGGGGCAGGAAGAGAAGGGGACAACAGAGGATGAGATGGCTGGATGGCATCACTGACTCAATGGACAGGATTTTGAGTGAAGTCCGGGTGTTGGTGATGGACAGAGAGGCCTGGTATGCTGCGATTCATGAGGTCACAAAGAGTCGGACACGACTGAGCGACTGAACTGAACTGAACACACTCTTAAGCCACTGGATTGCAGAAGAAATCAAAAGAATATTTTTTAAATATCTCAAAATATGAAAATGAAAGCACAACTTACTATACTTATGGAATGCAGCATTAAGAACCAGATTTATAGTAATAAATGTTTATGTTAACAGTAAAGATCTTCAATAAATAATCTTGACTTTACACCTCAAGGACATAGACAAAGAAGAAGAAATTAAACCAAAGTTAATAAAGGCAAAGAAACAATATAGATAGAGCAGAAATAAATACAGAATAGAAAAACAATTTTAAAAAAACTAGAAAAGCTAAGTTAGTTAGCTTTTTTATTTTTTTGAGGAAATAAACAAAATCAACAAAATACTAAGCGAAAAAAGAAACTCAAATAAAATCAGAGATGGGAAAGGAGATATTAAGCACATTTCTCAGAAATAAAAATGATAATAAGGAGCAATTACAAACAATAATATGCAAATAAAGTGGGTAATTTAGAAGTTGATAAATCGGTAGAAACATACAACCTACCAAGACTGAATCAAGAAGAATTAGAAAATCTCAATTGAACAGTAATACATAAGGAGATTAAAGTAGTCATCAGAATTTCCCAAGGATGAAAAGCCCAGGACCAGATGACTTCAAGGCTGAGTTCTACCAAACATTCAGAAAGGAATTAATACTGATTTTTCTTGAATTCTTTCAAAAAATGGAAATAGAGAGTTTAATACCAAACTCATGAGACCAGCATCCCCCTGATACACAAGATATACAAAAATACTACAAGAAAAGAAAACTAAGGTCAAATCCCTCTTGAATATAGATGCAAAAAACTCAATAAAATACTTACAAAATTGAATAACACATTAAGAAACTACATTCCAAAGTGAATTTAATATATACAAATCAATCAGTGTGATATACCACATTACCAGAAAGAAAGATAAAACCTACATGATCATCTTAATACATGCAGAAAAGGCATTTAACAAAACTTACCATTTATTCATGATAAACTCTCTCAACAAAATAGATAGAAACGCCTACAAAAGAAAATGTACTCAAAAAAATAAAGGCGATTTATGAAAACCCAACAGCTAACATAAGCTGAGCGCCAAAGAATTGATGCGTTTGAACTGTGGTGTTGGAGAAGACTCTTGAGAGTCCCTTGGACTGCAAGGAGATACAACCAGTCCATTCTGAAGGAGATCAGCCCTGGGATTTATTTGGAGGGAATGATGCTGAAGCTGAAACTCCAGTACTTTGGCCACCTCATGCAAAGAGTTGACTCATTGGAAAAGACTCTGATGCTGGGAGGGATTGGGGGCAGGAGGAGAAGGGGACGACAGAGGATGAGATGGCTGGATGGCATTACTGACTCGATGGACCCGAGTCTGAGTGAATTCCAGGAGTTGGTGATGGACAGGGAGGCCTGGTGTGCTCTGATTCATGGGATCGCAAAGAGTTGGACACGACTGAGAGACTGAACTGAACTGAACTGAACATCATAATTAATAGGGAAAACAGAAAGTTTTTCCTTTAAGATATGGTATAAGGCAAGAATCCCACTACTACCACTTTTATTCAACACAGTACTAGAATGATTAGAAAGAGCAATCAGGCAAGAAAAAGAAATAAAAAGACTCCAAATCAGAAAGGAAGTAAAATTATACCTGTTTATAGATGGCATGATCCTGTGTGTAGACAATCCTAAAGACACCACTAAAACTGTTAGAATTAATGAATGAATTCAGTAAAGTTGCAGGATGCAAAGTCTTTATTAGCTGTATTTCTTTATGTCAACAACAATTCATCTAAAAAGGAAATCAAGAAACCAATTCTATTTATGATAGCATTAATAAAAGAATAAAATACTTAAGGATGAACTTAATCAAGGAAATGAAAGACTAAGAAGATGAAAGACTACTTGGTTTCACATTGATTTCCCAAAATATGTGTACTAATTTGTACTCCCATAATAAGTGTACAAGAAAACCCATTATCACCAACATATGGTATGATCAGACTTCAAAAATTTTATCATTTGTATGACTATAGAATATTTTTTAATATGCATGCCAGTGAGTTTGAGCGTATTTCATATGTGTATAAAATGACCTGCTTTTCTATTTTTAATTGCCCATTTATGTCTTTTTCTCACTTTACAATTGTGTCATTTGTAATATCTTTATTATTTTGAAATTGTATTCCTTTAAAACACCATTCATATCTCCAGCATTGGAGCTTTTGCAACATTTCTTCTGTATGTCTCAACAGTGGATATGTGAAAAGCTAACTTCAAATTTAAGTCTTCACTCAGAAGGATTTCATAAAGCCTTCTTACCCTGACCATTAGACCTAAAATTGCAATTCATCTTCCAGTCTCCATCCTACCAGTTCTCATTAATAGTTTGTTTCCTCCCCCCACATGACACTTATTTATTATCTCTAATCTCTCTTAACTGAAATGTAAACTCTCAAAAGATTGGTATCTCTTTTTCTGTTGTTCATCACTATATCTCCAGAGCTTACAACTGTGCTTGACATAAAACAGGTACTACTTAAGTTTTAAAAAAATAAATGAAGTAAAGACTTACTTGTGTGTCAAGGTGCTATTCTTTTGCTATTACTTGCATTGTAAACACATGTGTTATAAACTCTCCTAGGCACTCCTTAGCATGATTTATAATTTTGTGTATGGTACATTCTGTTATGTGCAGTTTTTTATTTTAATGTAGTTAAATGAAACTTAGTTCTAATAGTTTGTGTTTTCCTATCCTGTTTCAAAAATCTGTCACTGCTTTGTTTTAAAGTCTAATATTTTATATCCACATTTAACAGCTAAGATTTTTCATTATTTTAATTGTTATGTTTAATTATTTCATTTATATGTAATAAATTTTAATACATGACAGTGGTTCTATTTTCTCATAGTCAAATCTTGTTGAAGGACAGTTGCTGAAGAATCTCTTTCTCCTTTGAGATTTTTCTATCTCTGTCATTCTATTTCCCATATATATGAGGGTTTGTTTCTCAGCTCTTTATTTTGTCCAATTTGTCTGTATTTTTACACTTTTATACTCATGCATTCTACAAATATTGACATATATATTTTCCTCTTCCCATATGTATGTACTGGCTTCTATTAAATCTTGAATATTTTCACTTGTTATTTTGTTGATATAGAGTATATTTGTATATAAACTTATCTGCATATACATGTGTAATACTTTACTACTTGTAATACTATAATATTATAAATTATCAACCTACTATTCTTAACAAACAACTTAGTTTGTATTTAGAGGTAATGCTCTAATAATTTGAGAGATCTTTAATCTGAAGATATTCTGCATATATTTACTCTCTTACATGTAAAATCAAAGAAGTTACAGTATGGCAAAATGAATGATAGTTTTGCTTACAGTACATAGCAAGTGAATACTCTGCATTTTTTATTTGAAAATCTCCTAAAAGATTTGAACAATTTAAATTAACCAGTGATTAGAAACATAATTATTCCTGCTATAAAGGAATACTAAAATTAAGGAAAATGAGATATCTTAGGAGAGGAGATATGATCAAATAGGAATATTACATTTGTGATGGTAATTCTTCTGAAATCATTAATTGAGAAATGTTTTCACACCTATTACTAAATGGATTGTTGATTATAATATGACTTACATGGCTTTCAGAGTTTACCAATTAATGATTCATCCACAATATTCAGACAAGGACTACTGTTTTCAAGCTTATTCTTTTCTAATTTAGAGAGAAATTAGGATCAAAGTTTCTGCTCAGTATTTATTTATAATCATAAAGTGTATAAACTTATACCCGACCCACAGGCCAGTCATTTAGTAACAATTTAAAGCACCTATTTGATGCAGGAAGTGTGCCAGATTGTGGTACACAGTGGTAAACACGAGAGCAGACAGTTGCTCTCACAGTTTAGAGAGAAATGTAGAAAATAAAAGGGGATTATATTACTAAAATGGAGTGGAAGATCATGAATAAGAACCAAACCTAGAGCTCCAGACATGCTGTACTCTATCTCAACTCTACGACTAATTAACTGTGTGACCACACAATTCATTTAATCTGCGTCTCCATTTTCAGCCAGTAATCAAGAGAAAGTAATCACACTAACCAACTGAGTTTTGATTTGAAGGACTTCAGTTCAGTTCAGTCGCTCAGTCGTGTCCGATTCTCTGTGACCCCATGAATCGCAGCACGCCAGGTCTCCCTGTCCATCACCAACTCCCGGAGTTCACTCAGACTCGCGTCCATCCAGTCAGTGATGCCATCCAGCCATCTCATCCTCTGCCGTCCCCTTCTCCTCCTGCCCCCAATCCCTCCCAGCATCAAAGTCTTTTCCAATGAGTCAACTCTTTATATGAGGTGGCCAATGTACTGGAGTTTCAGCTTCAGCATCATTCCTTCCAAAGAAATCCCAGGGCTGATCTCCTTCAGAATGGACTGGTTGGATCTCCTTGCAGTCCAAGGGACTCTCAAGAGTCTTCTCCAACACCATAGTTCAAAAGCATCAATTCTCGAATAGCCAAAGCAATCTTGAGAAAGAAGAATGGAACTGGAGGAATCAACTTGCCTGACTTCAGGCTCTACTACAAAGCCACAGTCATCAAGACAGTATGGTACTGGCACAAAGACAGACATATAGATCAATGGAACAAAATAGAAAGCCCAGAGATAAATCCACACACATATGGACACCTTATCTTTGACAAAGAAGGCAAGAATATACAATGGAGTAAAGACAATCTCTTTAACAAGTGGTGCTGGGAAAACTGGTCAACCACTTGTAAAAGAATGAAACTAGATCACTTTCTAACACCCCACACAAAAATAAACTCAAAATGGATTAAAGATCTAAATGTAAGACCAGAAACTATAAAACTCCTAGAGGAGAACATAGGCAAGACACTCTCAGACATAAATCACAGCAGGATCCTCTATGATCCACCTCCCAGAATTCTGGAAATAAAAGCAAAAATGAACAAATGGGATCTAATTAAAATTAAAAGCTTCTGCACAACAAAGGAAAATATAAGCAAGGTGAAAAGACAGCCTTCTGAATGGGAGAAAATAATAGCAAATGAAGCAACTGACAAACAACTAACCTCAAAAATATACAAACAACTTCTGCAGCTCAATTCCAGAAAAATAAACGACCCAATCAAAAAATGGGCCAAAGAACTAAATAGACATTTCTCCAAAGAAGACATACAGATGGCTAACAAACACATGAAAAGATGCTCAACATCACTCATTATTAGAGAAATGCAAATCAAAACCACAATGAGGTACCACTTCACACCAGTCAGAATGGCTGTGATCCAAAAATCTGCAAGCAATAAATGCTGGAGAGGGTGTGGAGAAAAGGGAACCCTCCTACACTGTTGGTGGGAATGCAAACTAGTACAGCCACTATGGAGAACAGTGTGGAGATTCCTTAAAAAATTGCAAATAGAACTACCTTATGACCCAGCAATCCCACTGCTGGGCATACACACCGAGGAAACCAGAATTGAAAGAGACACATGTACCCCAATGTTCATCGCAGCACTGTTTATAATAGCTAGGACATGGAAACAACCTAGATGTCCATCAGCAGATGAACGGATAAGAAAGCTGTGGTACATATACACAATGGAGTATTACTCAGCCGTAAAAAAGAATTCATTTGAATCAGTTCTGATGAGATGGACGAAACTGGAGCCGATTATACAGAGTGAAGTAAGCCAGAAAGAAAAACACCAATACAGTATACTAACACATATATATGGAATTTAGGAAGATGGCAATGATGACCCTGTATGCAAGACAGGGAAAGAGACACAGATGTGTATAATGGACTTTTGGACTCAGAGGGAGGGAGAGGGTGGGATGATTTGGGAGAATGACATTCTAACATGTATACTATCATGTAAGAATTGAATTGCCAGTCTATGTCTGATGCAGGATACAGCATGCTTGGAGCTGGTGCACGGGGATGACCCAGAGGGATGTTGTGGGGAGGGAGGTGGGAGGGGGGTTCATGTTTGGGAACGCATGTAAAAATTAAAGATTTTAAAATTTAAAAAATAAAAAAAAATTAAAAACAAAAAAACAAAAAAACAAAAGCATCAATTCTTTGGTGCTCAGCTTTCTTCACAGTCTAACTCTCAGGTCTATACATGACCAATGGAAAAACCATAGCCTTGACTAGATGGAACTTTGTTGGCAAAATAATGTCTCTGCTTTTGAATGTGCTATCTAGGTTGGTCATAACTTTTCTTCCAAGGAGTAAGTGTCTTTTAATTTCATGGCTGCAGTCACCATCTGCAGTGATTTTGGAGCCCCCAAAAATAAAGTCTGAGACTTTTTTTTTTAATTGAAGGACTTAACTCATGCAAATCATAGAATAGCACATAGCATGTCTCATATGTAGTGTGAGATAACTATTTTAACACTATTTTTCTCATCATTATCATTTATATTGCAGTGACCTGGATATGACCTTATTTGGAAATGTCTCTGGCAGTACAGTCTAGTTAAAATGATATCATACTGGATTAGGGTGAGCAGGTCCTAAAGCCAATGGCTAACAGACTTATAAATATTGGAAACAGAGAGGCACAGGGGAGGAGGGCATCTGGCAGTGGAGACAAAGATTAAAATGGGATTGATGGTAGGCACCAAGATTTAGGAGAAAGGCTTGGAAAATTCTCCCCCCAGAGCCTGGAGAAGGAGCATAGTCCTTCAGACATGAGACCCTGAGCACCTACAATGTGAGAATGTAAAAGATTTGTTTTATGCCACCCAATGTGTGGTGATTTGTTACAGCTAATACAGGAAACTATTAGTAATACACGTAGCAATTGTTATTATTCAATTTAAAGACAAGGAAACCAAAGCCCTGTGATATTAATAACTTGCTCCAAGTTACACAATTACAATAGAAAGTGATGAAGGTAGACTCTGGCATTATGCTGTTTGATTTAAGAGCATATATTTTAACCACTTTACATCTTTCATATACTGATACATAATCCTAATACCGGTTTTGTAGTCATATTTATTGAAAGCGATTATATGTCAGGTACCATTCTAAGCATTAGAAATCTAAAACGAAACAAAACTGATTAAAACAATCAATAGTTTGGTCAAGTAAAGGAAGTCAAAATTATTTATAAAAAATATGTATTATTTCAACTATTAATGTCATTTAAATAAAATAGGTAAGAGATATAGGGGGTTCTGACTGAGAAATGATAAGAGAAACTTGGAATTTTAAATTAGGTAATTAGGAAAGATGTCTCTATTCACATGACATTGGAATAAATTATTTAAAAAGGGACAGTGAGCATGTTCGTGTCTAGAGTACAGAGTCCTAGATCAAGAGAAAAACCAGTATAAATGTCCTAAGGTACATGTATAACTGAGTATTTGAAAAATTGTAAGGAAGCCACTGTGAATGGAGTGGGATACAATGAATAGTAGGCTGGGAACTCTACTCAGTACTCCAAAATGACCTATATGGGGAAAAAATCTTGGCTTATCTGGTGGCTCAGCGGTAGAAAACCCTCCTGCTAATGCAGAAGACGAGTTCAATCCCTGGTCCAGGAAGATCTCACATGCTGCAGAGCAACTAAGCCCATGAACCATAACTACTGAGCCTGTGCTCAAGAGCCTGGGAGCCACAACTACAGAGGCCTACACACCCTACGGCCCATGCTGCACAACAAGAGAAGCCACTACAATGAGAAACTCTCACACTGCAACTAGAGAGTAGCCCCTGCTCACAGCAACTAGATAAAAGCCCACACAGCAGCAAAAACATAGCACAGCCAAAAATAGTAAGTAAATAAATGAGTGGATTTTTTATATATATGTATAACTGATTCACTTTGCTGCACAACAAACTAACACAACACTATAAATTAACTATACTCCAATATTTTATTTTTTTAAAAGAACAGGAGAAAATAATGAACAGTAAGAGCTGTGGTTAGAGAGGAGTTAAAGGAACTTTTACTTTAACTCCTCTGTGTGGTACGTTTTACATATATGACATAAATACATGAGATAAGCATAAGTCCATGAAAATTAAGATTAATAGAAAGTAAAAAAGATCCACAGGCTGTGTTGATCTGAAAGAAAAGTTTATTCTTTTACAAGCAATTTTTATATGTCAAGGAAAATGGCAACTCAACATATGTATGAATAATCTTTGTATAAAAATTTCTAGTTAGAGTTTGGATTTATACTCTATGCATACAAAATGTTATCTAGAATTATAGCAAGGAGAAAAGCTGCTTCTTATAATATGTATTACTTGTGTTTTCAAAATCACTTGGTTCATAAATTCATTTCATTAAAGGAGTCAAGATAAAACTTCAACATAGCTTCATTGAGATCACTATATATGGTGACAGTCATAAGGCTGAAGAAATGAATAAATTATCACATCATCTCTTCCTTTTAATTATTCAACCTATGTTTCTTACTGTAATTTCTCTTACTTAGGATTGGGCAGCCTATTAGTTTAGTTACTGATCTTGATAGTCTACCTTTGCTTTCATTTTTAGTCAGTATCTTGATACTGGTAGGTGTATCAACTTCTTATAATAGGCTATATCTTTTAAGTAGCATTATGATATTTAATGTTCTTGACATTCAGTTTATCTTTTGAATGTTGAACCTTTATATGTTCATGGGGAATCTGTATATCATTTGTGGGGAAGGTCAGAAGTAAGGTCTATGATTATGAAATATAGGAAAGTCACTGCTTTGGTATAAGATCAGTTACAACCTTGGCATTCTTCATCTAGTCAGGTACTACAGAGACGTGTTTCTAATTAACACTGCACTATTAATACCTACTGTATTGAAGTATTAAGGTGTATTCCATAGGTTATGAATTGTATACCGTTTTTCATATTTTATCAGTGACTTAGAAGAATAAAAGAGTGGGTTGGCTAGCCCTTTCAAGGAGAAGATTATAACTCAAATTGATCTTGACTAGTTTGAACAGTAGTTGGAAATAATGAAAATCCTGAGGTCAGGTATAAAGCAGGAACTATTATAAGGAGAAACATGATAAGTATAAGACAGGGAATGACTAATTAGGCATTATTGTAGCAGAAAAGAACCTAGAGATCACAGGGGACATGAATTGAACATAGTTCAGCTCAACAGAATTATTCTAGAGGCTTGAACACATAAGACTGAAATATGCTATAAGGAAGTTATTCTGATGAAAAATTCTGAAGATAAAACTTCATCTACATTTTACATTCATTAGTTTAAAACTCAGTGTATCAAATTTTGGACAACTGAAATCTGGGGAATTTATATATGGCCCAAAATATAAAAGTAAGATTATGTGATTAGAAATTTGGAATTTTAAAGAACTAATAGCATTCTTTGAAATGTTTGATTATAAAGGAGATATGAAGAGTGAGTTTATAACTGCCTTGAAGTATACAAGTGGAGATTTTAAGAATTGTTGACCAGCTATTCTTAAGCTTCTTTGCAGTCAAAATACTTATTAAAATATCAGCAGGGATGATATAAATTGATGGGGGAAAATTAATCTAAAGAGAGACTATAACCTGATTTGGACTAAACAAATATTTTTAATATTTTGCTTCCTGAGAATTGAAGTATGGATTCAAGCTTTTAGGTAATCAAGTCTGAATAGTAAATGTTCACACCCCATTTCCTTCCTCGCCCCAACCCTAGTCACACATGTTTCAGGCATCACCTATACATGTAAATATTTTGTTTGAGTTTTTAACAGTGACAGTTGATATAAGCAAGCAGTGTATTAAAATATTACTGATTGCAGCACTGTTTGCAATGGCTGGGGCGTGGAGGCAGACTAGATGTCCATTGGCAAATGAATGGATGGGGAAGTTGTGGTGCATATGCACAGTGAAGTATTGCTCAGCTATAAAAAAGAACACATTTGAGTCAGTTCTAATGAGGTTGATGAAACTGTAGCCTGTTATACAGAGTGCAGCGAGTCAGAAAGAGAAATACAAATACTGTATATTAATGCATATATATGGAATTTATAAAGATGGTACCAATGACCCAAAGTGCAAAGCAGATATGAATATAAAGAACAGACTCTTGATCTCAGTGGGAGAAGGTGAGGGTGGGATAATTTGAGAGAATGGCTTTGAAACATGTATTTTACCATATAGATGACCAAAGACCTTCAATGCATGAGGCCGGGTACCTAAAGCCAGAGCTCTGCAACTACTCAGATGGATAGGTTGGGGAGGGAATTAGGAGGGGGTTCAGAATGGGGAGACACACATATACCCATGGCTGACTCATGTTGATGTATGGTAAAAATCATCTCAATATTGTAACTTTCCTCCAATTAAAATAAATTAATTAATTAAAAAAATAAAAATAAAATATTACTGTTAATTTATAAAAAAATAATATTCATGAAAATGATAGGTTGAAATTTATGTTCCAAAACCAATCTTTATTTTGATGTATGAATTATCTAGTTAATGCTTTTCATGTTCACTCTTCCACTACTCAGTTTTGACGTCATGGGAAGGCCTAGTTTATATGGAAACAGAAAATTACTTCACTGATAAGATTTAAGTGACACCCAAAATGTGCCTAAAATATCTACTGTGTAGCATTCTGCTAGTTTGCCCTTATGTTAAAAACTCCCACGATTTTTCAGGCACTTATTGAAAAGATTTCATATTTCAAGTGAGCCAAGAATATTATACTACCTAAGAGGTCTAACGTATTTAGTTAGCTTTGACTTTGTGCTTTGTCATCATCACCCAAATAACTGCACTTTTTCCATTAAAATGGATTTCAATTGAGATTGAGAGACATTTAAGCTAATATTCTTATAAGCAAGTGATATGTGAGTCTGTACCTCAGTGGAAATGTTTGTGCTAGTGATATGTGAGAGTCATTTATATCCTTATTACCCTCCTCTGGATAAGAAATGGTGAAGTGTGAAGTGAGAGAATCCAATCCCACACCTTCCTCTCTAGTCTTATTTCCATGGGATGACCTCTTTACGTTTCTATTTTTTGTTCCGGTAATTACCTCCATAATTCTAAATATTTTGGTGTTTTCTCTTGATTCATCTGCTCAAGATAGTATCTATTGATTCTCTCATATGAAAGATGAGATATTTTTACTCACATTAACCCCTGTGATATAAATCCCCTATTTCTAAGTTTAAAACAGTATCTAAGGTCATTGTACAGTATTTTTTAAAAGGGAACTCACTTTCAAATTCACAAGAATTATTTTATTATTCCTCATTGCTTACTGTACTGAACTATGTAGAAATACATAATTTTGAAATTCCAGTTCTTCTAATACTCAAGTCTATTGATTTAGCTCTGCATTCAACATCTCTCCTATCAAGGGTTGTCTTGTTGCTGAACAAATGTTTCCACGGCTTTACCTTTGTTCATAACACTTCCCTTTCCATTGGCCTCCCCCTGCTGGGTTCTGAAACATTCTTCTGGGTCTAGCTCTCATGCTATCTCATTTGCAAACCAATTATCTTAAAAGCAAGTGATGTGATGGACCATAGCTTGGACTTACTTGGACCATAGCTTGTCAGGCTCCTCTGTCCCTGAGATTCTCCAGGCAAGAATACTGGAGTGGTTTGCCATCCCCTCCTCCAAGGGATCTTCCCAACCCAGGGATCGAACCCATATTTCTTACATCTCCTGCAGTGGCAGGTGGCTTCTTTACCACTAGCGCCACCTGGGAATTTCAGTATTCAAAGAAGTTGTCAGTACTTATTTGACTACATGATTTAGGTTACCTGGAAAAAGAAAATATGTATATTTAGATATATATATAGCCAGAAAAATATATTACTGAAGGAGAAGGAGTACTGGTAGTATTTAATAGACAACTCTGGTTCGTAATCACTATTTACATTTGATAGAGCTTCAAAAAATCAAGGATATTTATTAAATCTTGAATACTGGGACTCAGATTATCAGAACAATTGCAGTTTTTTCAGTGCCTTTTGGGATAAACATTTCTGGAATAGTTTCATTTATGTCTACCATGTTTAAGTTTCAGGGAGAGGCAAATGTAGGTCATTATTGGTGGAAAGATACAATGTCTTGTTCAATCTGGGAGTCATATTATTCAACTAGATTTCCTTCACTAGAAAAAAATAAAATTTAATATATACGTATACATTTGTTCTTTTTAATTAAAAATATAAACGTTTATCACATATAGTATCTTAATTTCATCAGATTCTTATAAATAATCATTTTATAAAAGACTAAATAAGCAAAGCTTTATCTATTGTACTTATAGTTTAAGTAATATATTACTAAATGTCTATTGCATAATTTTCTTATGACTAATATAATCAGATAATTCATAGTGAAGAAGCAGAGTTTACAATAGTCAGTCTTACAACTTTACAGATGAAGAACATAGAAGCTAGAAAGTGAGTAAGGACACAAAACATATTAATAACAGAAAGTGAATCAAAGCCCAGGTCTGTAAAACTACAGATTTCATCATTTTCCATAAGTCCTCCAATTTTTCTCCGCTAAAAATAGCTTTTGTATCTGAATAAAGTATGGATTTTTAATTTAAAATACTGCATCAATATTGGTTAGTTAATAGTAATGCATGTACCATACTAATGTAAGATGCAAAATGCAGCAGAAAGTGGGTGTTGGGTATATGAGAACTATCTTTTTAAATTTTTGTAAAGTTAAACCTTTTGAAAAGCAAAAATTATTTTTTTAATATTTATATTCAACATAAAAATAGGTGAAATATATCACTAACATGGTCTACAAATAATGTTTTAAGAGATGAAACTGCAGATTAACAGAATCAGTTGTAATCCAAATATATTATTTCCAATCAAGGATCTGTTTTGTTAAACAACTTCCAGTTGTACCATATTTTATGTGTCCTTGCATATACATGTATTATAACTGTGGTATTGGCTTACCTTTTGTATCTTCACTTAAAGAAAATGATGGTTTCAATATTATAAACCAAATAGCCATAGAGTGTATTTAGATGATACAGTACTATTCTTGACATTAAAGATCACCCAAAACAAACAAACAAACAAAAAAAGTAGCATTGTCTTTCCTTTGTTATCATCTTCATGCCACCAAAGCAGGCAAAGAAAACATGTTTAAATATGTCTATTTCAATTTTAGTTACTGACTG
This sequence comes from Capra hircus, assembly GCF_001704415.2. Lineage (NCBI taxonomy): Eukaryota > Metazoa > Chordata > Mammalia > Artiodactyla > Bovidae > Capra > Capra hircus. The sequence goes on from NC_030816.1 coordinate 43,424,895, forward strand.
TAGTTTCCACTGATATCTGTGGAAACAACATCTTAAAATTTACAGTAAAGATATCGAATAAAGGCACCTTCTCACTCAGGTTAATTAGCTTTTCCTTTGTAAGTTATTTTTATAGGATTATAGTGGGTAAAATTTTGGAATATGTCTCCATATTTCTCAGCCTGGCTCAACCAAATGTTTTTATAACTTCATGTAAGTGTCAAAGGTCCTCTGCGGGAATTCTGTGGGAAATATGCAGACTGACCTGCACATAAGGAACAAGGAAAACATCACAGCATGAGATGGTATGGAAGTTAAAATGAAATATTTGCAGCTCTGTGCATGGCTCTTTTAAAATCTTCCATAGGAGATCTGCGTTGTGCTGACAGGGGAGTCCCATTTTTATGGTTAGGATGCTATTTAGAATTAGGCACTGTCTGAATATGATTCTCTGCACAGATTTAGAATCCATTAAATATTGTGTGAAAAGAACAGTGATATTTGAGACTTTGTCACTTAAATCAATTTTCTTTTGCTGTAACACACCAAAGTAGGGATGGGAAGGGAAACTATCCCTTCCTATTTTTGTTGGTGAATGTCTTCATAATAAATGGAAGCTAAAATGTGCTGTCAGAGGTCTATGTCAAATCTTCACTGTTATGCAATTAGCTGCCAACATTATCACTGATTTTTGCCTTTAACAACAAAAAGAATGCTCTTGTGAAGTTTTATCTGCTTAATTTCTCTGGGATCTACTCCTTAAAAAAATTCTACTTCTTAAAAATTTCTACTCCTTAAAAACATTTTAAGTACAGTTTTTGAAAATGTCCTTAATTTTTAAATAATTTAACTTTTATATGCTCTGATGATTAGAAGAAATAGTGATTTAGTGAGAATATTTTTGAAAGTCTTCATGAGATATCAGTGCTGTGGTATGTTGTTTGTTGGTCATCTTACAAAATGACTTTTAATAATTTTGTTTCTGAGTTATTGAATTTCACTAATGCCTTGAGAATATTTAATAAAAAGAATAGAAGACAAATTGAAATGAAGGGACAAAAACCCTTCACTGCCATCTCAAGATTAAAGAGAAATGTTAAAAAGAGCAAACTACTTTAAAAGGGATAGAATTAATAGGAAGTGTTATTTTTTTTTTCTCCTTTTAGCAAAATATGTGTAAGGTTTTATTGTTAAAATTAGATTGCAAGCTAGATCACAGTTTTAAATTTCAATGTTGGAATTTCAACAATGATGTACATTAAGTATAAACATGGCTCATTTCTCAACACAACATAGAATCTTACAAATCCAGTTTTTAAGATTTATCACAGTATACTAAATAGACACAGAGAAGTGGTAATATCCATTGCTAAATTTTTCAATTTGTTAAACGACTTAAGATGCACATCCTTTAAGTTTTGTTATTCTTCTTTAAAATAGTTATAATTCTTATTTCATTTATTCTAATCATCCCAACTGAATGATTAACACAGATAAAATCTGCCAATTAAAAGATGCTTTTTAAATTACGGAAAATGTTGGGATTTAGTTAGTTATTTTGTTGATTTGATAAACAGTTTCTGGCTATTTAGGAATATTTCCTCAAATTATTTGGCATGAGATACTAAAAGTTACTAATAAATAGATAGCATCAGTAACTTTCTGAATATGAGTGAATCATCAAAACCAGGAGAGATGGATTGACAAATTAGACTCATTCAATGACAGTAAAGGGATCAAAATTTAAAAAAAAAAAAAAGAACACTTGAACAAATATGAAGTATCACTGTAACCTACACAGACCCTATAAAGTTATAAAAATCGTTGTTTCTCTTGTTCTCTTTTGCTTGAGGCTGGGGGTGAATAGTTTCTTTGATTCTTCAGTATATTGTCATTTAGGATACCTAGACTGGAAATGAAATTAAAGCTTTGGATACTCTTCTTGCATCCCTCAAAATACAGATAGAAGATTATGCAGAAATTTTCAGGGAACCCAGAAACAATATGAAGCCATTCTGAGGATTCCTTCAGATTCCATGATCCAGAAACTAACAGGCCTGGTTTTAAAAGATATTCCATATTCATAAACTTTGTATCTTTCAGAGAAAGTAGCATTTTTAGCATCAATCTAAAAAAGCTTAGATTAGCCCCATGAACTAATATGGCTTTTGTTTGTTTGATTTTTTTGAATTATTCACTTTCATATTTTGTTGCAATGGCATTCTGTGCTTGCTTGATTCAATGGTTAAATAGAAATTATATCCATAAATTATGATAAACATATTTTTATTGATATATGTTTAAGTTAAAATGTTTGTATTTCTTTATAATTAATTTAATCCATGAGAATGCTTTGATGAGACCAAAATTCTATAATCAAAGCTTTTGATCCTCAGAGTATTTTATTTTTAAATATCTACCTTTTAATCTGAAGATAAACTTTAATTCATTTTCTAGCTTTTTTGTCTATCATTTGATCAGTTTTCTTTTTTTTGCAAAATACAGAGAAAAATTTCACTTACATAGATAAATAATTACCAATAGTAAGTTTCTGTTTTTAAACAACTTACCACATAGTTTGAGGATACTATTTCATTTCATTGATTCAGAGTTTGAATAAACAATAATAGGAGTTTTAAAAAATGAATATTGAATGCTATATTAAAGCCACTCTTATTCTTTAGTGTAAAAGACAAGGAAGGCATTCAAAACTTATAATAAGGCTGAAAATTCTCAATAGTGAAATGTTTTCATAATGAAACATCATGATCCATATTCAGTCGTCACTGTTCAACCATTACTTAAAAAACATTCTATACTGAGCATATAACTTAACTCTCTTGACTATGTGTAATAGAATGCATACAGTTTTTACATTTACTCAAGTTATGTAACAAAGTTTTAAAAAGAACAACCATTATACAAATACATAGCTATATAGTTAAGATTAATAACTTTGTATTCATTGAAACTATGTCTAAGAAAGTGAAAACACAGATCACATACTGAGAGGAGATACTTGGCATACATATATATATGTAACTGAGAAAATCTTCATATCCAAAGTATGTACAAACTCCAAATATTAGAAAAAGAGAAAGTATCCAATAGGGAAGATATGGACAAAACACTTGAAAAAACATTTCACAAAATAGGACAGTTTCACACGGCCAATAAATATTTGAAAAGATTTACATTGTTATTAATTATCAGGGAAATGTGAATTAAAACTAAAGTTAGTTTTTTTATATACACCAAAATGGCTAACATTAAGTGGTCAGTAAATTACAAGAATTGAAGAAGATGTAGAGTTAAGGGAAATCTCAGACATTGCTGGTTGGAATGCAAATTAGTATAATCCTTTGGGATAGGTTTTGACACAATCTAGTAAAGTTCTTACCTGGAGAATCCCAGGGACGGGGAGCCTGGTGGGCTGCCATCTATGGGGTCGCACAGAGTCGGACACGACTGAAGCGACTTAGCAGCAGCAGTAAGCTTGAACATACTTTTACCCTATGATCCAGCAAACTCACGTCTAGAATTATATCCAGAAAAACTGTGTAATTATATGTGTGAAAGTACAGAGGAATAGGAATGCTTAGAGCAGTGAGTTTCATATTGGTAAATACTAACAAACAACTTAAATGCCCAACAAACTAGAAAGAATACTTAAAACGTGAAATATTCACACATTGTATGAATAATCAACAAACTCCACACAATGAGAATAAGTGACTCACAAAATATTTAGTGAAAGAAACTCAGTTTTTAAAACTTACATATTTTTTGTTTCATTTAAAATTTAAAAGACTGGGGGGGGCTTGACTCTAATATTTAACATCACATAATTACATAGCAATAACCTAAAGAATATCATATAAAGGATTATCATAAAAGCCAAGATATTGGTTTTCTTTGGAAGAACAGATGAGAGGGGCTGGGAGAGGACAGAAAGGAAACTTCAAAGGTGATAGCTATATTCTGTATCTTCCTCTAAGTCAGTCAATGTGTTCATTTTATGATAAAAGCTCAAATTTTTATTTGAATACTTTTATATAGGCATGTTATACTTTAACAATAAGATGGGTTTTAAAATGCATAGAATTTAGATATTTCCTTGAGGGGGTCCACTCTATGTCCATCTGGACCATTTACCAAGGTAGTCATAGACCAGAGATCTGACAGTGGTTACACAGAAGGTCAAACTTTTAATCATATTGTAACTTTTGTTTGTTTATAAAACTAAATGAAAGTTATACTCTAGGGTGTGTATCAAAGATCAAAGCAAAGGAATACAAATCCTGTCACTGAAACAAATGCAACTTAGAGAAGATGATAATGGAAAGAAGGAAAAAGTGAGAGTAAATGCTAGAAATAAATCTACATGTATTTTTACTAACCACTGATCAAACATGCTATCTGAGAATTGGTCAACCTAGGTCAGAGTCATAAAGGAAAAAATAACAATTATTCCAGTGGTCATGTATGGATGTGAGAGTTGGACTATAAACAAAGCTGAGTGCCAAAGAGTTGATGCTTTTGAACTGTGGTGTTGGAAAAGACTCTTGAGAGTCCCTTGGACTGCAAGGAGATCCAACCAGTCCATTCTGAAGGAGATCAGCCCTGGGATTTCTTTGGAAGGAATGATGCTGAAGCTGAAACTCCAATAATTTGGCCACCTGATGTGAAGAGATGACTCATTTGAAAAGGCTCTGATGCTAGGAAAGATTGAGGGCAGGATGAGAAGGGGACGACAGAGGGTGAGATGGTTGGATGGCATCACCGACTCAATGGACATGGGTTTGGGTGAACTCTGGGAGTTGGTGATGGACAGGGAGGCCTGGCATGCTGTGGTTCATGGGTTCACAAAGAGTCAGACAAGACTGATCGACTGAACTAACTGAACCAATTCTGTATCATATGGACTCTATTAAATATTTGACCACGGATTTTTAATGTCATGTAAAAATGCAATCTTGTTCTATTATCATCAAGCCATTTTAAGGCTCTTCAAAGAAATATGTATGCAGCACCCAAGACCAAATCTATATATATTTTTTTGACTATAACACTTGGCCACCAAAGTCCAATGTTATCTTTTGTTAAGCTAGATTGATTAGGCATTCTTTTGTCTAAGTTAAAAACAAAAACCCCATTTCCACTTTTTCCTAGTCTACATCTATTCTAAAATTTGGATAGTAAGAGAAAGTCAGTCCAAAGAAAAGCGTATCCTCATGTGTAAGAACAGAAGAAGCTTTCCCTAAGAATTAGTGAAATGTTGGTCCAGTAGTTATCTTCCAAATGAGCAGTTAGTTACCCAAGATTCACAAGTGGAAGAAATATGAACATCCTAAGAAATGGGTTTCCAGAAATAATGAACACATCTAGGATTATGGTGCTGGCTCTTGAACTATCTGTATCAGCATTTCTACTTAAGGACAAAGAAGATGGCCAGAAAGGTCAACAGGTAATATTGTACACTACTGGAGTCAGAGAGTTGGGCATCTATGCTTTGTCCCTGATCGAGTCTAATAATAAAGGTTGCTGTTCACTGAATTTCTATGCAACGTGCCATGACAGACACTGATCTAAACATCTAAATAAGACACTATCTTATTTATATATCATAAAAATTCAATGAGGAAGTTTTATTATATTTCATAAGTAGCAAAAGAAAGAGTCAGAGCCAAAATGAATTTCATGAGGTCATGCCTGGTAATGGGTCTGACAGTTCATGGCTTATGGCAGGTGCACATCGGCTTTCAGTCAGCTGAGGGCAGGACCCTGGGAAGGAGGTGTGGTCCCCGTGATGGATGTATCCCTGACAACATTGCAACAGCCCAGGGACTGAGTGGAGTGACAACATTCTTCCCTGTGACCCTGGGACATGCTGATTTCTTTTCAAGTAGCTAGATGCCCTCTCAGCTGCTGTCATCAGGTATTTCTTAGCATGGCAGGTGTGTCTGGGTTCCACAACCAAAAAGAGACTGAGGCATCACTTCATCCAGTTATTCTGACTTTAAACTTTTCTGTTCTCTCAAGTTTCAGATACCTGCCACTGCTTGTGCAAGGAACTTAAGTTTCTCTAAGCCCCAGTAGGGTGCAGCAGCTGTACTGTGGCACTACAGTGGTGGCTGCATGGTGCTGGAGTGATTGTGAAGAGATACCCCTTGCCCAAGGGCAAAGAAGCCCCAGCAAGACAGTAGTTGCTGGAGTGGTGGCTGTGCAGCACTGGAGAGACTTTGAGGTGCCATCCCATGTCCAAGGGCAAAGGAGAAACCCCAGAAAGATGATAGGAGGGGTGAAATTGCATTTAGAATCAAACCCCATACCCAGCAGACACGCTCAGAGGGCTCAAACAAATCTTGTGTGCACCAGGACCCAGAGATCCCATAGACTGAGACAGAACAGTGTTTGAGTGTTTTCTGTGGATGTACAGGCCAACAGTGAACTGCCGCAGAGGCAGGGGCTCTGGGTACAGCAGACTTGATAATGGCATAAGCCCTCTTGGAGGAGGTTGCCATTAACCCCAACAGAGAGCTGCCAGAACTTACACAGGACTGGAAAAACGGACTCTTGCGGGGCACAAACAGAAACTTGTGCATACCAGGACACAAGAGAAAGGAGCAATAACCTCACAAGAGATTGACCCAGATTTGCCCGTAAGTGTTCAGGAGTCTCTGGCAAAGGCATAAGGCAGTGGTGGCCTGCTGCAGGATTGCTACTGTGTGTAGCAGTACAAGCATGGGACCTTTTCAAGGAAGTCACCGTGATCTTCATTACCAGCACCATAGTTTCAGTTCAATTCGGTTCAGTCGCTCAGTCGTGTCTGACTCTTTGCGACCCCATGAATCGCAGCGCGCCAGTCCTCCTTGTCCATCACCAACGCTTAGAGTTCACCCAAACTCATGTCTATCGCTTCAGTCATGCCATCCAGTCACATCATCTTCTGTTGTCCCCTTCTGCTCCTGACTCCAGTCCCTCCCAGCATCAGAGTCTTTTCCAATGAGTCAACTTTTTGCATGAAGTGGACAAAATATTGGAGTTTCAGCTATAGCATCAGTCCTTCCAATGAACACCCAGGACTGATCTCCTTCAGAATGGACTGGTTGGATCTCTTTGCAGTCCAACGGACTCTCAAGAGTCTTCTCCAACACCTCAGTTCAACAGCATCAATTCTTCGGCACTCAGCTTTCTTCACAGTCCAACTCTCACATCCATACATGACCAATGGAAAAACCATAGCATTGACTAGATGGACCTTGGTTGGCAAAGTAATGTCTCTTTAAATATGCTATCTAGGTTGGTCATAACTTTCCTTCCAAGGAGTAAGCACCTTTTAATTTCATGGCTGCAATCACCATCTGCAATGATTTTGGAGCCCCCCAAAATTGAGTCTGACGCTGTTTGCACTATTTCCCCATCTATTTCCCATGAAGTGATGGGACCAGATGCCATGATCTTTGTTTTCTGAATGTTGAGCTTTAAACCAACTTTTTCGCTCTCCTCTTTCACTTTCATCAAGAGGCTTTTGAGTTCCTCTTCACTTTCTGCCATAAGGGTGGTGTCATCTGCATATCTGAGGTTATTGATATTTCTCCCGGCAATCTTAATTCCAGCTTGTGCTTCTTCCAGCCCAGCATTTCTCATGATGTACTCTGCATATAAGTTAAATAAGCAGGGTGACAATATACAGCCTTGACATACGCCTTTTCCTATTTGGAACCAGTGCTTTCTGACCTGCATATAGGTTTCTCAAGAGGCAGGTCAGGTGGTCTGGTATTCCTATCTCTTTAAGAATATTCCACAGTTTATTGTGATCCACACAGTCAAAGGCTTTGATATAGTCAATAAAAGAGAAATAGATATTTTTCTGGAACTCTCTTGCTTTTTAGATGGTTCAGCGGATGTTGGCAATTTGATCTCTGGTTCCTCTGCCTTTTCTAAAACCAGCTTGAACATCTGGAAGTTCATGTTTCACATATTGCTGAAGCCTGGCTTAGAGAATTTTGAGCATTACTTTACTAGCATGTGAGGTGAGTGTAATTGTGCGGTAGTTTGGTCATTCCTTGGCATTGCCTTTCTTTGGAATTGGAATGAAAACTGACCTTTTCCAGTCCTGTGGCCACTGCTGAGTTTTCCAAATTTGCTGGCATATTGAGTGCAGCACTTTCACAGCATCATCTTTCAGGATTTGAAAGAGCTCAACTGGAATTCCATCACCTCCACTAGCTTTGTTCGTAGTGATGCTTTCTAAAGCCCACTTAACTTCACATTCCAGGATGTCTGGCTCTAGGTGAGTGATCACATCATCATGATTATCTGGGTCATGAAGACATTTTTTTGTACAGTTCTTTTGTGTATTCTTGCCACCTCTTCTTAATATCTTCTGCTTCTGTTAGGTCCATACTATTTTTGTCCTTTATTGAGCCCATCTTTGCATGGAATGTTCCCTTGGTATCTCTAGTTTTCTTGAAGAGATCTCTAGTCTTTCCCACTCTGTTGTTTTCTTCTATTTCCTTGCATTGATTGCTGAGGAAGGGTTTCTTATCTCTCCTTGCTAGTCTTTGGAACTCTGCATTCAGATGCTTATATCTTTTCTTTTCTCCTTTGCTTTTTGCTTCTCTTCTTTCCACAGCTATTTGTAAGGCCTCCTCAGACAGCCATTTTGCTTTTTTGCATTTCTTTTCCATGGGGATGGTCTTGATCCCTGTCTCCTGTACAATGTCACAAACCTCCATCCATAGTTCATCAGGCATTCTCTCTATCAGATCTAGGCCCTTAAATCTATTTCTCACTTCCACTGTATAAAGATAAGGAATTTGATTGAGGTCATACCTGAATTGTTTACTGGTTCTCCCTACTTTCTTCAATTTAAGTCTGAATTTGGCAAAAAGGAGTTCATGATCTGAGCCACAGTCAGCTCCCAATCTTGTTTTTGCTGACTCTATAGAGCTTCTCCATTTTTGGCTGCAAAGAAAATAATCAATCTGATTTTGGTATTGACCATCTGATGCTGTCCATGTGTAGAGTCTTCTCTTGTGTTATTGGAAGAGGGTGTTTGCTATGACCAGTGCGTTCTCTTGGTAAAACTGTATTACCTTTGCCCTACTTCATTCCATATTCCAAGGCCAAATTTGCCTGTTACCCCAGGTGTTTCTTGACTTCTTACTTTTGCATTCCAGTCCCCTGTAATGAAAAGCACATATTTTTGGGCTGTTAGTTCTAAAAGGTCTTGAAGTCTTCATGGAACCATCCAACTTCAGCTTCTTCAGTGTTACTAGTTGGGGCATAGACCTGGATTACTGTGATATTGAATGGTATGTCCAATGAGTGGTGGCTGCACGGGCACAGGAGTGCCGAGAGGAGCTACTCCACGTTCAAGGTCAGAAGGGGTGTCTATGAGGAGATACCCATCGTTCAAGGTAAGGAGCAGTGGCTGCACTTTGCTGGAGCAGCCGTGAAGAGATATCCCACGACTAAGGTAAGAGAAACCCCAGTAAGACAGTAGGTGTTGTGAGAGGCATCAGAGGGCAGATACACAAACCATAATCACAGAAAACTAGCCAATCTCATCACATGGACCACAGCCTTGTCGAACTCAATGAAACTAAGCCGTGCTGTGTGGGGCCACCCAAGACGGGCAGGGCATGGTGGAGAGGTCTGACAGAATGTGGTCCACTGGAGAAGGGAATGGGAAACCACTTCAGTATTCTTGCCTTGAGAACCCCATGAACAGTATGAAGAGGCAAAATATAAGATACTGAAAGAGGAACTCCCCAGGTCGGTAGGTGCCCAAAATGCTACTGGAGATCAGTGGAGAAATAACTCCAGAAAGAATGAAGAGATGGAGCCAAAGCAAAAACAGTACCCAGTTGTGGATGTGACTGGTGATAGAAGCAAGGTCCGATGCTGTAAAGAGCAATATTGCATAGGAACCTGGAATGTTAGGTTCATGATCAAGGCAAATTGGAAGTAGGCAAACAGCAGATGACAAGAGTGAACGTCGACATCCTAGGAATCAGTGAACTAAAATGGACTGGAATGAGTGAATTTAACTCGGATGATCATTATATCTACTACTGTGGGCAGGAATCCCTTAGAAAAAATGGAGTAGCCATCATGGTCAACGAAAGAGTCTGAAATGCAGAACTTGGATGCAATCTCAAAAACGACAGAATGATCTCTGTTTGTTTCCAAGGCAAACCACCATAGTTTGCCCCAGGTAAGAATCAGAGAGGAACACAGCTCCACCCATCAACAGAAAATTAGGTTAAAGATTTAGTGAACATGGCTCCACCCATCAGAAGCAGACCCAGTTTCCCCCTCAGTTGGTCTCTCCCATCAGGAAAGTTCCCTAAGCCTCTTACCATTCTCCACTAGAGGATAGACAGACTGAAAAACACCATCACAGAAAACTAGCCAATCTGGTCACATGGCCCACATCCTTGTCTAACTCAATGAAACTATGAGCCATGCCATGTAGAGCCATCTAAGATGGACAGGTCATGGTGGAGAGTTCTGACAAAACATGGTCCATGAGATAATGGAATGGCAGACCACTTCAGTATTCTTGCATTGAGAACCCCATGAACAGTATGAAAAAGAAAAAAGATAGGACACTGAAAGATGAACTCCCCAGGTCAGTAGGTACCAAATATGCTACTGGAGATCAGTGGAGAAATAACTCCAGAAAGAATGAAGAGACAGAGCCAAAGCAAAAAAAAAAAAAAAAAAACCCAGTTGAAGTTGTGACTGATTATAGAAGCAAAGTTGGATGCTGTGAAGACATATATTGCATAGGAACCTGGATGTTAGATCTATGAATTAAGGCAAATTGGAAGTGATCAAACAGGAAATGGCAAGAATGAATGTCAACATTTTAGGAATCAGTGAACTGTAATGGACTGAATTGGATGAATTTAACTCAGATGACCATTATATTTACTACCGTGGGCAAGAATCCCTTAGAAGATGTGTAGGAGCCATCATAGTCAACAGAAGATTCCAAAATGCAGTGCTTGGATGCAATCTCAAAAATGACAGAATGATCTCTGTTCTTTTCCAAGGGAAACCATTCAATATCAGTGTAATCCAAGTCTATGCCCCTACCAGTAATGCAGAATAAACTGAAGCTGAATGATTCTATGAAGACTTACAAGATCTTTTAGAACTAACACCCCCAAAATATGTCATTTTCATTATAGGGGGCTGGAATGCAAAAGTAAGGAGTCAAGAAATACTTGGAGTAACAAGCAAATTTGGCCTTGGAATACAGAATGAAGCAGGGTAAAGGCTAGTAGAGTTTTTCCAAGAGAATGCACTGGTCATAGAAAACACCCTCTTCCAATAACACAAGAGAAGACTCTACACATGGACAGCATCAGATGGTCAATACCAAAATCAGATTGATTATATTCTTTGCAGCCAAAATTGGAGAAGCTCTATAGAGCCAGCAAAAACAAGATTGGGAGCTGACTGTGGCTCAGATCATGAACTCCTTATTGCCAAATTCAGACTTAAATTGAAGAAAATAGGAAAACCACTAGACCATTCAGATATGACCTAAATCAAATGCCTTATGATTACACAGGGGAAGTGAGAAATACATTCAAGGGATTAGAGCTTATAGGCAGAGTGCCTGATGGACTATGGGCAGAGGTTCCTGACATTGTACAGGAGAGAGGAATATAGAACATCCCCAAGGGGAAAAAAATGCAAAAAGGCAAAATAGTTGTCTGAGGAGTGCTTACAAATAACTTAAAGAGAAGAGAAAGGAAAGGCAAAGGAGAAAAAGAAAGGTATACCCATTTAAATGCATAGTTCCAAAAAATAGCGAGGAGAGAAATGTAAGCCTCCCTTAACTGATCAGAACCAAGAAATAGAGGAAAACAATAGAATGGTAAAGACTAGAGATATCTTCAAGAAAATAAGAGATATCAAGAGAATATTTCACACAAAGATGGGCTCAGTACAGGACAAAAATGGTAGGGACCTAACAGAAGCAGAAGATATTAAGAAGAGATGGCAAGAATACACAGAAGAGCTGTACAAAAATATCTTCACAACCCAGATAATCATGATGGTGTGATCACTCACCTAGAGCCAGACATCCTAGAATGTGAAGTCAAGTGGGCCTTAGAAAGCATCACTATGAACAAAGCTAGTGGAGGTGATGGAATTCCAGTTGAGATGGATGATGCTGTGAAAGTGCTGCACTCAACATGCTAGCAAATTCGGAAAACTCAGCAGTGGCCACAGGACTGGACAAGGTCAGTTTTCATTCCAATCCCAAAGAAAGGCAATGCCAAAGAATGCTCAAACTACCACACAATTGCACTCACCTCACACACTAGTAAAGGAATGCTCAAAATTTTCTAAGCCAGGCTTCCACAGTACATGAATTACGGACTTCCAGATGCTCAAGCTAGATTTAGAAAAGGCAAAGGAACAAGAGATCAAATTGACAACATCGTTGGATCATCAGAAAATCAAGAGAGTTTCAGAGAAACATCTATTTCTGCTTTATTGACTATGCCAAAGCCTTTGACTAAATGGATCACAACAGACTGTGGAAAATTCTGAAAGACATGGGAATACCAGATCACCTGACCTGCCTCTTGAGAAATCTATATGCAGGTCAGGAAGCAACAGTTAGAACTGGACATGGAACAACAGACTGGTTCCAAATAGGAAAAGGAGTACGTCAAGGCTGTATATTGCCACCCTGCTTATTTAACTTATATGCAGAGTACATCATGAGAAACACTGGGCTGGAAGAAGCACAAGCTGGAATCAAGATTGCTGGGAGAAATATCAATAACCTCAGATATGCAGATGACAGCACCGTTACGGCAGAAAGCCAAGAAGAACTAAAGAGCCTCTTGATGAAAGTGAAAGAGGAGAGTGAAAAGGTTGGCTTGAAACTCAACATTCAGAAAATTAAGACTGTGGCATCTGGTCCCAACACTTCACAGGAAATAGATGGAAACAGTGGAAACCGTGACAGACTATTTTGCTGGGCTCCTAAATCCCTGCAGATGGTGACTGAAGCCATGAAATTAAAAGACGCTTGCTCTTTGGAAGAAAAGTAATGACCAACCTCAGTTCAATTCAGTTCAGTCGCTCAGTTGTGTCCAACTCTTTGAGACCCCATGAATCGCAGCAGGCCAGGCCTCCTTGTCCATCACCAACTCCCAGAGTCTACCCAAACCCATGTCCATCGAATCGGTGACGCCATCTAGCTATCTCATCCTCTGTCGTCCCTTTTTCCTCCTGCCCCCAACCCTTCCCAGAATTAGGGTCTTTTCCAATGAGTCAATTCGTTGCATGAGATGGCCAAAGTATTCGAGTTTCAGCTTCAACATCAGTCCTTCCAATGAACACCCAGGACTGATCTTTAGGATGAACTGGTTGGATCTTCTTGCAGTCCAAGGGACTTTCAAGAGTCTTCTCCAACACTACAGTTCAAAAGCATCAATTCTTCGGCACTCAGCTTTCTTCACCAACCTAGGGAGCATATTAAAAAGCAGAGACATTTCTTGCCAACAAAGGTCCATCTTGTCAAAGCTATGGTTTTTCCAGTAGTCATGTATGGATGTGAGAGCTGGACTATAAGGAAAGCCGAGTGCTGAAGAATTGATGCCTTTGAGCTGTGGTGTTGGAGAAGATTCTTGAGAGTCCCTTGGACTCCAAGGAGATCCAACCAGTCCATCCTAAAGGAGAGCAGTCCTGAGTGTTCACTGGAAGGACTGATGTTGAAACTTTGGCCATCTGATGCAAATAACTGACTCATTTGAAAAGACTCTGATGCTGGGAGGGATTAGGGGCAGGAGGAGAAGGGGATGACAGAGGATGAGATTGTTGGATGGCATTACCGACTCAATGGACTTGAGTTTGTGTGAACTCCAGGAGTTGGTGATGGACAGGGAGGCTTGGGGTGCTGCAGTTCGTGGGGTTGCAAAGAGTTGGACACAACAGAGTGACTAAACTGAACTGATGCCTTGTAATTAGGGGAGCTGAGATTTTGATCATGAACTTAAAAACTCCTGAACAGTTTTTTTTTTTTTTTTTCACTATACCACACTGACTGAGGCTTTTCCCATATTGCACCCTTCAAATAGGAATATTTAAATACACTTTTTGATTACCAGTTATTAAAACACAAATTCAAAAGAAAAGCAGAGAAAGGAAAGGAATTTATAAGACTAAGAAAATCAAGGGAACAGATTAAATTCTGCTATTAGACATAACATGCTGCTGCTGCTGCTGCTAAGTCGCTTCAGTCGTGTTTGACTCTGTGCGACCCCATAGACGGCAGCCCATGAGGCTCCCCTGTCCCTGGGATTCTCCAGGCAAGAACACTGTAGTGGGCTGCCATTTCCTTCTCCAATGCATGAAAGTGAAAAGTGTAAGTTGCTCAGTCGTGTCCGACTCTTAGCAACTCCATGGACTGCGGCCCACCAGGCTCCTCCATCCATGGGATTTTCCAGGCAAGAGTGCTGGAGTGGGATGCCATTGCCTTCTCGAAGACATAGCATAAAATATTTTTATTTTTAAAAAATGAAGGTAGAATTAATAGATGGGTTAAGTTTATAGAATTGCAAAGGATATTGACATTATTATTTATAAATAGCAGAAATCTCTAACAACTATTTTTCTTATAAATTATGAAAGAGGTCATTTAAAAATAAGTCTTTTGAAAGATTCTTTTACCCGTAGATCGAGAACATATAGATTTCCTCACCATCAAATATTACTCAGAATAAAGGGTTAAATTAAATTCCTATTGGATAGCCAAAAACAGATCATTGAGTATATTTACGGCAACATCTTGACTTTACTATTATATAAAGTGTTCTGGGAAAATTTTCCAAGAAATTGAATCATGAGAAGGATGGACCATTGGCCTGATTAGTATGGCAAGTCTTTTACACTAAAGAATCTATTATTATGACTAGTTATCAATGTCTAACTTACTTAGATTTTCTCTTTTCAATCTTTTTCTTCACTCACTATATAAAAATCTATAATTTCTACTACAAAGGTAGATACTAACCATTTAAAGCTGCATTCCAAATTACTATGATGAATAAAAGTGTTTAATAATTGTAATAACTTTGTAACCCCTTGACAATCTTACAGATAATTATTATTTTAGACTATAAATACTACCTCCAAAAGGCAAACTGTCATCTACTTTGAATCATATAATTGTCAGTCTTCTGTTCAAAGTTCTAAACCATAGCAACAGAAATTTACTTACCATTTTAAGGAATGCAAGTATGAAACTAAAGAATAATTAGGTAAGAATCCAATAGACAGAAATTTAGGGATGGTTAAACATTTAATATAATTTTGTTATGTGTTTTCTTGTATTTATATTTATATGCATATACATTTATATATGCATTTAGTATTCCATATATAAAATATATATTCTATATGGACATAAACATATGCATATTCTATGTATACATGTGTTCCATATATCTGTGATTTTATATGCACACACATATATATGTATATCTATCTATCTATATGTATATATATATGAAGATTAAATGGAAATTCATGGACATGAAAGTTTTACTTGCTCAGTTGTGTCTGACTCTGCAACCCCATGGACTGTAGCCTGCCAGGCTCCTCTTTCCATGGGATTTTCCAAGCAAGAATATGAGGGTGGGTTGCCATTTATTTCTCCAGATGATCCTCCCCACCCAGGGATTTGAACCTGGGTCCCTTGCATTGTAGATAGACTCTTTACCATCTGAGCCACCAGGGAAGCATGGAAATTCATAGCCCATTGCCTTTAAAATTATTAGGGATGAAACATGAAATTGTTCTTCAAGCATCTTGTTTTAGACACCTAAAATTGTATTATGTGAAAGACAAATCAATATGCTTATTTTCAAGGGGGATTTAATTGGAGATTTGATGGAGATTTGATTTATTTTATAGCTATTTTCAGAAGTTCAGCAGTACCTCGGTATCACTTTGATTAAGACTTTTCATGAAGTGAAGTGGCTCAGTCGTGCCCGACTCTTTGCCACCCCATGGACTATAGCCTACCAGGCTCCTCCATCCCTGGGATTTTCCAAGCAGGAATACTGGAGGGGGTTGCCATTTTCTTCTCAAGGAGATCTTCCCAACCCAGGGGTCGAACCTGGGTCTCCCGTATTGCAGGCAGATGCTTTAGCCATCTGAGCCACCAGGGAAGTCTTTTCATAATGACTTTTATATAATAGGTTGCCAACAGAAACATTCTTTATGTAATATTAGCATTTCTTATTATTATTTAAGAAGGACCCTAATTACAAATCCAAGGGAAGTATAAAAATTATATTCAAGGAAAAATAATCTGAACCATCCTGAATTTGAGCTTACTTTCAATACTGTGATAATTTTTTGATTTCTTTTTGAGAAATCTAGTAACTTTGCGTCTTGCAAGCAACATTTTTATGAAATTTTGAAGTTCAATTGTCTATTCTACAGCTTGTCCTAAATCAACATGTGTGTTTGGCAGTGTATCAGGGGCCAGCTGTGAAAGTGTCAAAGGGAAAACATATTGATTATTCAGATACCATGTAGATACAGCCCCAATAATATAATCTGCTCTGTTAAAATACAAACAAAAATAAAGCTCATCAAATTGGTTATTACTTTTACATGCATAAGACTGGTCATTTGATTGAATTTTAGGATTGTGATTGTGTTGACAAACACTCAGAATATGTAACTTTGTATTAAAAGAGAGGTTCTGCTGAGACCCTAATATGGTAGATAGAACTATGAGGAGGGAGAAAAACTTATATTCCCAAAGTGAGTTCTGAGAGCCATTTGTCTAATTCTCAAATCTTTCACCTGAATCCTGGGTGCAAAATCTAAAATGTGAGCAATGGAACTAAGTGAGTATTCTGATGATGACCTACAGGAGATGTTGTTGCCGCCTCAGATTTAGCCTGAACTCAAGAGTTTCCCCAGGAAGAGCGTGTGTGTATGCTTCCCATTGGGATGTACAGGAAAGGGGAGATTCTGTTCAAGAAAGTAGCTTGGTAAGAAAGATGGGAAGTGGACAGCTGGATTACTAGGAAGATGTGGAAGGCATAAAGCCAGATGTGAGATCTAATCTAGTCAAAAAGATTTAAATCATCAAAAAAACAAAAAAAGACTAGCTATTATGAATACAGCTGGGTGTCTGTCACTTGAATTTAGGTCTTTGAAATGAAAATGAATGTGAAGGGGAGAAAATGGTAATCTCACTTTGTAAAGCTTGGATCTCAAGCAGCACTGCTTTGAGACCCTCTAGTGGGAAGTGGTATTATGGGGAAAAAAAGATTTCTTCCTTGTTATATCCCTTTTGATATAGTTGTTATACTATTTTGGAACCATGAATGCTTGGTGGCTGGGACAAGTGAAAGACAGAATCACCGGCATGGAACACAGAAGAATATACTTGGGAAAACAGTGAAAACATTCCTGTAACTGGTGAAAAACTTTGAGCTGTTTGATGAAGAAGTTGACTTTTTGGCAGTGCATCAGGGATTTCCAAGGGGATGTGAACGCCATGGAAAGCAGGAAGCAGCAGGCTTAATCATGGCAACTTTGAGGACACATAAAAGAGCAGTAGAAACTGCAACGTTCAGTGGAGTAGAAGTGTGCTGCGGGCGAGGAGGGGGGGTGGTGGGGGGTGGGGGGGTGGTGGGGGGTGGGGCAGCTAAATCTAACACAGTGGTAAAAATCATGTTGATCCCACTAGAGATGGCTAGTCCTGGTGATCTGTGCAATATACACAAATACCAACTCTTAGAAACAGAAAATGGCTCTAGCAGAGAAGAAGCTGTTGCCCCAAAGAAAGTAGGATTTGTCGTAAGCACGCATAGACGCCAGAAAACTCTCCAGAGTTCTTGAAATCTTGGCAATGGATTGTGTGCCAGGGTCAGCTGTGGAAACTGAATTCCTACACTTGCAAGTAGCAGCACAATCCAAGAGATTTTGAGTTATGTTAAAATAATTTACCCACATGGGTAAGGGGGACTACATATCAGCGTTTAAACAACTAAAATTATGATTTCTTAAAATTTTCTCTCAATTTCTTTTAATAACAGGGCAATTCTTTTTCCTAGGAAAATCTTAGTGAACCAATCTTATTTTGCATTGAACTGCTGCTGCTGCTGCTAAGTCACTTCAGTCGTGTCCGATTCTGTGTGACCCCAGAGTGACCCCCGTCCCTGGGATTCATCAGGCAAGAATTCTGGAGTGGGTTGCCATTTCCTTCTCTAATGCATGAAAGTGAAAAGTGAAAGGGAAGTTGCTCGGTCGTATCCGACTCTTAGCGACCCCATGGACTGCAGCCTACCAGGGTCCTCCGTCCATAGGATTTTCCAGGCAAGAGTACTGGAGTGGGGTGCCATTGCCTTCTCCGTTGTATTGAACTAGATTTCTTCAAATTATAAAGGGAAATTGCATGAAAATGTAGATGATCCTATTGTTCTTTAAACGTATAATTTTAATAGCTGAATTGTATTGAATAAATATTATACTGTTTACAAACATTCCCAATTATATGATATTAAAGTCATTTCTAAAATTAAATACCATGGATAATGCCTCCCTAAATAAATTTTGCTTAGTACTTTCCACCTCTCCACCCTTCTACCACCCTCATGTAATTTCCTTATGTTAGAATTCAAGAAATGGAATTTGCTTATGTTGTTTAGCATATATTACAAAATTACTTTTAAAATTAGTTATATAAATTGCACTTCTACAAGTGAAGTTAAAATATGCACATTTACTTCTCTTTTACTAACATAAAGTGTTTCTTGCTGCTGCTGCTGCTTCTGCTGCTGCTGCTGCGTTGCTTCAGTCATGTCCAACCCTGTGTGACCCCATAGACAGCAGCCCACCAGGCTCCCCCACCCTTGGGATTCTCCAGGCAAGAACACGGGAGTAGGTTGTCATTTCCTTTTCCAATGCATGAAAGTGAAAAGTGAAAGTGAAGTCGCTCAGTAGTGTCCCACTCTTAGCGACCCCATGGACTGCAGCCTACCAGGCTCCTCCGTCCATGAGACTTTCCAGGCAAGAGTGGAGTGGGGTGCCATTGCCTTCTCCAAAGTGTTTCTTAATCATGGAAACAGCAAGAGAGTTCCAGAAAAACATCTATTTCTGCTTTATTGACTATGCCAAAGCCTTTGTCTGTGTGGATCACAATAAACTGTGGACAATTCTGAAAGAGATAGGAATACTAGACCGCCTGACCTGCCTCTTGAGAATTTTGTATACAGGTCAGGAAGCAACAGTTAGAACTGGACATGGAACAACAGACTGGTTCCAAATAGGAAAAGGAGTACGTCAAGGCTGGATATTGTCACCCTGCTTATTTAACTCATATGCAGAGTACATCATGAGAAACCCTGAGCTGGAAGAAGCACAAGCTGGAATCAAGATTGCCGGGAGAAATATCAATAACCTAAGATATGCAGATGGCACCACCCTTATGGCAGAAAGTGAAGAGGAACTAAAAAACCTCTTGATGAAAGTGAAAGAGGAGAGTGAAAAAGTTGGTTTAAAGCTCAACATTCAGAAAACGAAGATCATGGCATCCGGTCCCATCACTTCATGGGAAATAGAAGGGGAAACAGTGGAAACAGTGTCAGACTTTATTTTGGGGGGCTCCAAAATCATTGCAGATGGTGACTGCAGCCATGAAATTAAAAGACGCTTTCTCCTTGGAAGAAAAGTTATGACCAAACTAGATAGCATATTCAAAAGCAGAGACGTTACTTTGCTGACTAAGGTCCGTCTAGTTAAGGCTATAGTTTTTCCAGTAGTCATGTATGGATGTGAGAGTTGGACTGTGAAGAAGGCTGAGAGCCAAAGAATTGATGCTTTTGAACTGTGGTGTTGAAGAAGACTCTTGAGAGTCCCTTGGACTGCAAGGAGATCCAACCAGTCCATTCTGAAGGAGATCAGCCCTGGGATTCCTTTGGAAGGAATGATGCTAAAGCTGAAACTCCAGTACTCTGGCCAC
This sequence comes from Capra hircus, assembly GCF_001704415.2. Classification (NCBI taxonomy): domain Eukaryota; kingdom Metazoa; phylum Chordata; class Mammalia; order Artiodactyla; family Bovidae; genus Capra; species Capra hircus. Next base: position 43,444,906 of record NC_030816.1, read on the forward strand.
CTCATGCGAAGAGTTGACTCAATGGAAAAGACTCTGATGCTGGGAGGAATTGAGGGCTGGAGGAGAAGGGGACGACAGAGGATGAGATGGCTGGATGGCATCACTGACTCGATGGACGTGAGTGTGAGTGAACTCCGGGAGTTGATGATGGACAGGGAGGCCTGGTGTGCTATGATTCATGGGGTCACAAAGAGTTGAACACGACTGAGCAACTGAACTGAACTGAACTGAAATTGAAATAGATGTTTCATTCATGGTTAAATTGTCATTTCTTTACTTCCTAATAAGTATCATGATTTTTTAAGTTAGATATTATTTATGATGACTATTGACATTTTTTACCATTTGCATTTTGAAGTTTTAGTGTTGCACATAAATTTATAAGATTTAATTTTTAATTGTCTACTCTATATTGCAGCAAATGGCTTTAAAACATACTAATTTTTCTTCAAATTAAAAACGTAGAATGTGCTTATATTTGTCAACTTTTATTGCATTTTACCTCATTGTTTCTGAATTTAGAAAATTGCTTCCCATCAAACACACCCAGATTAAAAGATATTCATTTAATTTTCTTCTGTTTTTATAAATATATAAATATTCAATGTACTTGAATAGGCTTCCCTGATAGCTCAGTTGGTAAAAAAAATCCACCTGCAATGGAAAGAAAAAGATGGTGGAGGAGTAGGTAGATGTGGAGTACATCTCTCTCGATGGATAGAACAGGAATACACCTTCAGACACAGCAGTGCATGCAGAACACCAGCTGAGAGCAGACAGGAGTGCCTGACCAGAGGAAAAGAATATATAGACCGACGCAAAACTCGGTAGGATGAAGCAACTAGGGAAAAAACAGAGGTGTTAGTTGGACTGGACCTGCCCTCGGTGGGTGGGAGAACTGCAGCATGGGGTCCAATTCCCACATTGGGGCAATTGTCTAAGTCAGAGGAGAAACATTTAAGGCTGGGAGTGAAACAGCTGATCTGTGGCAGCCTAACTGAAATGAGAATCAGACAGTCCTTGCTGTAGCCATACATACCCCGGTCAGGGACGTAGATCTCCTGGAAGGTGCAATGGCTGGGAGATGGAGTTTAGGATTGTGGAGCAATCCCAGGGCGAGGACTACTGTTGACTGTGGAGAGACAGATCCAGGGGATCTGAGGGAGGAGATGGTGGTGGGAAATGCCTGTGGAGGAAAGCCAGGCAGCCATGGAAGCAAGGCAACACTGCTGAGTAACACTTACGGGATGGAGCCAAAACCTTTCTCCACCCAAACGCTGGCATTGGAAGCTGAACAACAGAGAGGCTGGCTGATCAAAGGCCTGATGCACTGAACTACAGAGTAGGACCCTACCCAGGGTGCCCCTTAAGTGCCTAATGTGCCAATTTACAGAGAAGGACCCCAGTCAGGGTGGCCCCTCTATTTGCCTGATGCACTGAACAACAGATAAGGATCTCAAGCAAGGGAGTCTGCTAAGTGCCTGAACAGGCGGAGCTACAGAGAAAGACTGGCCAAAGATGCTTTCTGATTGCCAGCTATAAGAGGCTCGAAAAAAGACTCTGATAGGGCCATAACTTTTGTGGAAGAGGTAGTTGGTGTCCCTGCACACTTGGTGCCGCCAGGGTCCCTGCAAGCCAAGGAGCTGCACCACCTTCATGCTCAACTCTCACTGGGGCAGAGCTGCCACAGGCAAAAAAGTCTTGCGTCTATGCGTGCAAAGTTACTTCAGTCATGTCTGACTCTTTGCGACCCTGTAGACTGTGGCCTACCAGGCCTCTCTGTGAGGGTGGGGAGTTCTCCAGGCGAGAATACTGGAGTGTATTGGCCAATACTGGTTGCCATACTCTTTTAGAGCACTATATTTCCTGCTGCCTTAGCTGCCAACACCCCTGAGTACCTGGTGTTGCCAGAACCCCTGCAACACAAACAGCTGCTCCACCTCCATACCTGGCCCTCACAGAAGGCAAACCCAGGTCTTTCAAGGCAGCCTCAGGAGCAAACTTCAGTGGACAACCCACATGCAGAGATGGAAATAAAACCACAATTGAAACCCAGGGGCAGTGTGACTAAGGAAGAAGACCCTAAACCTCCCCACCAGCTGTACAAGCTGCAGTTTAAATCCACACAATCAACTAGGCAGACTCAGTGTCTATGGAATATACAAAAGGTCATTGAGAGCTCCCACGAAAGAAAAGGCACTAGTTCTGATAGCTGTGGACATTGGAGGCAAGAATGCACAGAAGTAGGACAAGATTAGAATCTGAGCTGCCTCCACCACAGGTCCAGAGATCAGCACAGTGTTGGAGGGCATCCTAGGGAGGTGAGGTTGTCTGTGACTCCCAGAAAGGGAAAGGACTCAGACAGCAGTGACTCAAGAAAAGCATTTATTATTCTTATGTTTTGACCTGTTCTGTAGATTCTCTTGGATTTTTTCACCCACCCCCATGCTGTTTTAATTGTTGATTTTATTGACACTATGAAATCTAATTAAGCTTTGTAACATTTTTTCTTTCTTTCTTTTTTTTCCCCACAGTCACATATTTTATTGTTGCTATAAACCTCTGCCTCCACGTTGGGCTTTTGCAGTTCTAGGGAGTTTTCCCTTTTTTTTTTTTTCTTTTCTCTTTTAATTTTAATTTTTAACTTATTATTATTTTATCTAAATTTATTTCTTTGCTTTTTCTACTGTTCTTTTCCCCTTGCAGTTAATCTTTAATGTATATAAATCTTCCTTATCTCCTTCTATTTAACTTTGCATATCTATTCTTTCTTTTTTTTTCTTTCCTTTCCTTTCAACATATTTGTTAGTTTTATTTTCGTTGCTTTATTCTCCACTTGGCACCTTGCTTTTTCTTTTCCAGTCTGTGCTTTAGTTAGTTTTGTTCTGGTAGACATGATTTTTGGTTTCCTTTGTTTGCTGGATTAATCTATTGCACTTTATTTTTGTTGGACTGCTTTGATTTTGCTTATGGGTGTATAAGTATATGTGTATATTCAGCTACACTCTATATTGTTATAAATCTCTGCCTCTACATTAGACTGTTGCAGTTCTGCAGAGTTTTCCCTTTTTTATCCCTCTTTTCTTTCTTCTTTTTTCCCTCCTTTTCTAATTTTAATTTTTAATTTTTTAAACATTATTATCTTTCTACATTTATTCCTTTGCTTTTCCTACTGTTCTTTTACCCTTACAGTTAATCTTTAGTATATATAAATACTCTTGATCTACTTCTATTTAACTTTACATGTCTATACTTTCTTTCCTTCATTTCCTCTCAACATATTTGTTTTGTTTTCATTGTTTTCTTCCCCACTTGGCAGCTTGTTTTAGTTTTGTTTTCCACTTTGTGCTTTAGTTAGTTTTGTTTTTAACTGGTAAATATAATATTTGATTTCCTTTGTTTGCCGGGTCAATCTATTGTACTTTATTTTTGTTGGACTGTTTTGACTTTCCTCATGATTGTAGCAGTATATGAGTATATTCTATTATTTTAATTAATATTTGCCTAATTTTGTAACTGCCATAGATCTGGTTCATCTTTGGTTTCTCATTTTTTAATATTTGTTTTAATATCACTTAATACCATAACAAACCACTTGTGGAGCCTTCATTCCTGATCAGAGATCAAACCCTGAGCCTTTGCAGTGGGAGAACTGACTCCAAGACCCTAGACTACCAGAGAACTAACCCTAGGAAGTATCAAATAGTGAGAAGTCACACAAAGGAAACCACTTGAATACAACCACCCAAAGACCAATAGCACCCTGATTACTACATCTACAAAGCAAACAAAATAAAAATACAAACTCAATCATCAGCAGACAGGATTGCTACCTAACTCAGCCTTGCCCATCAGAGGAAAAACAAACAAAAACTTGGCACAAATCTCACCTTATATGAAGCTTACACAAACCACTGGACCAACCTTAGGAGGGCAGAAACCAAAGGAAGAAATAATTTAACTCTGAAGCCTGGGAAAAGGAGACCTCAAACAAAATAAGTTAAAATAAAAAATGAAAAGGCAGAGAAACACTAGACAAATGAAAGAATAAACTAGAAACTGAGAAGTCCAAAAAGATGAAGAGGAAATAAGCAAACTCTCTGAAAAAGAATTCAGAATAATGATAGCAAAGATGATCAAAAGCCTTGAAAACACAATGGAGAAAATGCAATAATGAATCAGTGAAGAACTAGAAGAATTAAAGAATAAACATATGAAGACAGGAAACACAATTAGTGAAATTTAAAATATTTTAGAAGGAACCAATAGCAAAATATCTGAAGCAGAAGAATGAATCAGTGAGCTGGAAGATACAATAGTGGAAATAACATCTGAAGAGCAATATAAAGACAAAAGAATGAAAAGAACTGAGGATGGTCTCAGAGACCTCTGGGACAATATCAAATACACCAACATTCAAATTGTAGGTGTCCCAGAAGAAGAAGAGAAAAAGAAAGTGTATGAGAAAATTTTTGAAGAGATTATGGATGAAAAGTTCCCCAACATGGAAAAGGAAATAGTCAATCAAGTGTAAGAGTCACTAAGAGTCCCATACGGGATAAACCCAAGGAGAAACATGCCAAGACACATACTAATTAAACTAACAAAGACTAAACACAAAGAAATAATATTAAAAGCAGCAAGAGAAAAGCAACAAGTAACATATAAGGGAAACCCAGAAGGGAAGGCCAGAAGGGAATAGAAGGATATATTTATAGTTTTAAAGTACTGAAAGAAAAATCTAAAACCAAGATCACTGTACCTGGCAAGGATCTCATTCAAAACTGATAAAAAGCTTTTCAGACAAGAAAAAGTTAAGAGAGTTCAGTACCACCAAACCAGTTTTACAGCAAATTTTAAAGGGACTTAAATAGTCAAGAAATACAACAGAAGAAAAAAAATCGACAAAATCAACCCCAAATAATTAATAAAATGATAATAGGAACATATATATCAATAATTACTTTAAATGTAAATGGATTAAATGCTCCAACCAAAAGACACAAACTGGCGGAATGGATACAAAAACAAGACATATGTATATATATATATATATATATGCATATATATATGTGTATATATATATGTATATATATATATATATATATATATATATATATATATATATATATATATATATACTGTCTACAAGAAACCCACTTCAAACCTAAAGACACATGTAGACTGAAAGTGAGAGGATGGAAAAACATTTCATGCAAATGGAAAGCAAAAAAAAAGCTGGAGTAGCAATCCTCATGAGACAAAATGGACCTTAAAATAAAGAAGATTACAAGTGATAAGGAAGGACACTACATAATGATCTAGGGATCAATCCAAGAGGAAGATGTAACAGTTGTAAATATCTATGCACCCAACATAGGCGCACCTCAATACATAAGACAAACACTGCTGCTGCTGCTGCTAAGTCATTTCAGTCGTGTCCGACTCTGTGTGACCCCAGAGACGACAGCCCACCAGGATCCCCCTTCCTTGGGATTCTCCAGGCAAGAACACTGGAGTGGGTTGCCATTTCCTTCTCCAATGCATGAAAGTGAAAAGTGAAAGGGAAGTCTCTCAGTCGTGTCCGACCCTCAGCAACCCCATGGACTGCAGCCTTCCAGGCTCCTCCATCCATGGGATTTTCCAGGCAGGAGTATTGGAGTGGGGTGCCATTGCCTTCTTCGAAGACAAACACTAACAGACCTAAAAGGAGAAATTGACAGTAACACAATAATAGTGGGAGACTTTAACACCCCACTCACACCAATGAACAGACCATCAAAACAGAAAATTAATAAGGAAACACAAGTCTTAAATAATACATTAGATGAGATGCATCTCATTGATAACCTTCAGGACATTTCATTCAAATGCAGAAGAATACACATTTTTCTCAAGTGCGCATTGAACATTCTCCAGGATAGACCACTTCTTGGGTCACAAATCAAACCTCAGTAAATTTAAGAAAATTGAAATCATATCAAGCATCTTCTCTGACCACAATGCTATGAGACTAGATATCAATTACAAGAAAAAAAAAAAAAACTGTAAGAAACACAAACACATGGCGATTAAACAACATGTTTCTAAATAACCAACAGATTACTTAAGAAATCACAAGGTAAATCAAAAAATTTCTATAAACAAATGAAGATGAGAACACGGCAACTCAAAACCTACAGAATGCAGCAAAAGCAGTTCTAAGAGGGAAGTTTATAGCAATACAACTCTACCTCAAGAAACAGGAAAAACACTGAATAGACAACCTAACTTTACACCTAAAACAACTGGGAAAAGAGGAACGAAACCTCCGCAAATTAGTTGAAGGAAAAAAAATTATAAAGATCCGAGCAGAAAAAAATGAAAAAGAAGTGAAAGAAACAATAGTAAAGATTAATAAAACTAAAAGTTGGTTCTTTGAGAAGATAAATAAAATTGACAAACATTTAGCCAGATACATCAAGAAAAAAAGAGAGAATAAAACCAACAAAATTAGAAATAAAAAAGGAGAGGGTACAACAGACATTGTAGAAATACAAAGGATTGTAAGAGACTATTATGAACAACTATATGGCATAAAATGGATAACCTGGAAGAAATGGACAGATTCTTAGAAGAGTTCAGTCTTCCAAGACTGAACCAGGAAGAAATCGAAATTATGGACAACTCAATTACAAGCACTGATATTGAAGCTGTGATCAAAAACCTCCCAGAAAGCAAAACCCAGGACCAGATGGCTTCACAGGAGAATTCTATCAAACATTTAGAGAAGACCTAATGCCTGTCCTTCTAAAATTCTTTCAAGAAATTGCAGAGGAAGGAACACTTCCAAACTCATTCTATGAAGCCACTATCACCCTGAATCCAAAACCAGACAAAAACAGCACCAAAATAGAAAACTACAGGTCAATATCACTGATGAACATAGATGCAAAAACCTTCAACAAAATTTTAGCTAACAGAATTCAACAACACATCAAAAACCTCATACACCATGATCAAGTTGGGTTTATTCCAGGGATGCAAAGATTCTATAATATATGCAAATCAATCAATGTGATTCACCATATTAACAAATTGAAAGATAAAAACATAGTAAAGACCATATATGATAAGCCTACAGCAAACATTATTCTTAGTAGTTAAATACTGAAAGCATTCCCCCTAAGATCAGGAACAAGACAAGGGTGTCCACTGTCACAACTATTATTCAACATAGTTCTGGAAGTCCTAGTTTCAGCAATCAGAGAAGAAAAGGAAGTAAAAAGAATCCAGATTGGATAAGAAGAAGTAATGCTCTCACCATTTGCAGATGATATGATACTGTATATAGAAAACCCTAAAGATAGTATCAGAAAATTACTAGAGCTAATCAGTGAATTTAGCAAAGTTGCAGAATACAAAATTAATACACTTGCATTTCTATATACTAACAATGAAAAAATCAGAAACAAAAATTAAGGAATCAATCCCATTCACCAATCAATCAACAAAAAGGATTATATATCTAAGAATAAACTAACCCAAAAGAACTGTACACAGAAAATTATAAGACACTGATGAAAGAAATCAAAGTTGGCATAAACGCAGATGGAGAGGTAGTCCATGTTCCTGAGTAGGAACAATCGATATTGTGAAAATGACTATACTACCAAATACAATCTACAGATTCAATGAGATCCCTATCAAATTACTAATAGCATTTTCCACAGAACTAGAAAAAAAAACTTCACAATTCATATGGAAACACAAAAGACCCCGAATAGCCAAAGCAGTCTTGAGAACGAAGAATGGAACTTGAGGAATCAACCTTCCTGACTTCAGAATATACTACAAAGCTACAGTCATCAAGACAATATGGTACTGGCACAAAAACAGAAATATAGATTAATGGAACAAGATTAAAAGCCCCAAAATAAATCTATGCACCTAGGAGTACTTTATTTCTGACAAAGGAGGCAAGAATATACAATGGGGCAATGACAGCCTCTTGAATAAATGGTGCTGGGAAAATCGGACAGCTACATGTAAAAGAATGAGATTAGAACCCTTCCTAACATCATACACAAAGATAAACTCAAAATGGATTAAATACCTAAATGTAAGACCAAAAACTGTAAAACTCTTAGAGGAAAACATAGGCAGAACAAGCGATGACATTAATTAATCAAAGCAAGATCCTCTATGTGCCACCTCCTAGAGTAATGGAAGGAAATAAAAGCAAAAGTAAACAAGTGGGACCTAGTTAAACTTAAAAGCTTTTGCACAGCAAAGGAAGCTATAAGCTAGATGAAAAAGACAACCCTCAGAATGGGAGAAAATTATAGCAAATTTAAAAACTGACAAAGGATTAATTTCCAAAATATACAAGCAACTTATACAACTCAATGCCAGAAAAACAAACAACCAAATTAAAAAGTGGGAAAAAGACCTAAACAGACCTTTCTCCAAAGAAGGCATACAGATGACTAACAAACACATGAAAAGATGCTCACCATCACTCATTATTAGAGAAATGCAAATCAAAACCACAATGAGGTATCAATTTACACTGGTCAGTATGGCCATCATCATAACGTCTACAAACAATAAATGATGGAGAAGGTGTGGAGAAAAGGGAACACTCTTGCACTTTGGGTGGGAATGTAAATTGATACAGTCACTATGGAAGATGGTATGGAGATTCATTTAAAAAAACAAAAACAAAAAAAAAAAAAACTAGGAATAAAACCACCATATGACCCAGCAATCCCACTCCTAGGCATTTACGCTGAGGAAACCAAAATTGAAAGAGACACATGTATCCCACTGTTCATTGCAACACTATTTATAATAACTGGAACATGGAATCAACCTAGATGACCATTGACAGATAAATAGATAAAGAAGTTGTGGTACATATACACAAAAGAACATTGCTCAGCCATGAAAAGGAATGCATTTGAGTCTGTTCTAATGAGGTGGATGAACCTAGAACATATTAGACAGAGTGAAGTGAGTCTGAAAGAGAAAGATAAATATTGTAGTCTAAATACTTTGGCCACCTCATGCGAAAAGTTGACTCATTGGAAAAGACTCTGATGCTGGGAGGGATTGGGGGCAGGAGGAGAAAGGGACGACAGAGGATGAGATGGATGGATGGCATCACCGATTCGATGAACATGAGTTTGAGTAAACTCAGGGAGTTGATGATGGACAGGGAGGCCTGGCATGCTGCGATTCATGGGGTCGCAAAGAGTCGGACACGACTGAGCGACTGAACTGAACTGAATGCATATATAGGGAAATCTAGAAAAATTTTTCTGAAGAAGTTATTTGCAGAGCAGCAGTGAAGAAACAGACATAGAGAATAGACTTATGGACATGGGGAGATGGGAGGAGAGGGTGAGATATATCAAAAGAGTAACATGGAAACTTACATTACCATACGTAAAATACATAGCCAACGGGGATTTGCTGTATGGCTCAGGAAACTCAAACAGGGGCTCTGTATCAAACTAGAGGGCTGGGTCGGGGAGGCAGATGGGAGGAAGTTTTTAAAAAGGAAGGGGATATATATATACCTATTGCTAATTCATGTTGAGGTTTGACAGAAAACAACAAAATTTTGTAAAGCAATTATCCTTCAATAAAAAAATAAATAATTAAAAAAAAATCCACCTGCAATGTAGGAGACCCTGGTTTGATTCCTGGTTTGGGAAGATCTGCAGAAGGTATAGGCTACCAACTCCAGTATTCTTGGTCTTCCCTTGTGGCACAGCTGGTAAAGAATCTGTGTGCCATGTGGGAGACCTGGGTTCAGTCCTTGGGTTGGGAAAATCCCCTGGAGAAGGGAAAGGCTACCCACTCCAGTATTCTGACCTGGAGGATTCTGTGGACTGTATAGTCCATGGGGTTGCAAAGACTCAGACATGACTGAGTGAGTTTCACTTTCAATTTATTTGAAGATTGTTTTGATGTAATATATGAAATAATGGGTGTGCTAATTTTTTTTAACAATTTGAAAAGCAATCATTTAGATGTGACTTATGGAATAATTCTCTAGGCCAGAATACTGGAGTGGGTAGCCAGCCTTTCCCTTCTCCGGGTGATCTTCCCAACCCAGGGATCAAACCCAGGTCTCCTGCATTGCTGGCAGATTCTTAACCAGCGGAGCCACAGGGAAGCCCAGGAATACTGGAGCGGGTTCCCTGGTGGCTCAGAGGTTAAAGCATCTGCCTGCAATGCGGGAGAGCTGGGTTTGAACTCTGGGTTGGGAAAATCCCCTAGAGAAGGGCATGGCAACCCACTCCAGTATTCTGCCCTGGAAAATCCCATGAGCAGGGGAGCCTGGTGGGCTACAGTCCATGGGGTAGCAAACAGTCAGACACAACTGAGCAACTTCACTTTCACTTCACTTTATGGAATAATACATTCCTTCCCCTCCGAACTCACATATTTATTTCTTGTTTTTAATTTATTTGTTTTAATTGGAGGATAATTATTTTACAATTTTGTGATGGTTTTCCCGTACATCAACATGAATCATTCTTAGATATACATGTGTCCCCTCCATTTTGAACACCCCCACTTCCCACCCCACCCTATCCTTCTAGGTTGTCACAGAGCACCAGCTTTGTTTGCCCTGCTTCATGCATCAAACTCTCACTGGTTATTGTTTTACATATGGTAATATGTATGTTTCAATGCTATTCTCGCAAATCACCCCACCCTCCCACTGAGTCCAAAAGTCTGTTCTTTACTTCCGTGTCTCCTTTGCTGCTCTGTACATAGGCTTGTCAACATCATCTTTCTAGATTCCATACATATATGTTGATATACAGTATTTGTTTTTCTCTTTCTGACTTAACTTAATTGTGTGTAATAGGTTCTAGGTTCAACCACTTCTTTAGGACTGGCTCAAATGTGTTCCTTTTTATAGCTGAGTAATATTCCATTATGTATATGTGCCACAACTTTCTTATCCATTTTTCTACTGATGGACATCTAGGTTGCTTCCATGTCCAAGTTATTTTAAATAGTGCTGCAGTGAACATTGGGGTACATGTGTCTTTTTCAGTTCTGTTTTCCTCAGGGTATATCCCCAGTAATAGAATTGCTGCATTGTCTGGCAGTTCTATTCCCAGTTTTTTGAGGAAACTCTGCACTATTCTCCATAGTGGCTGTACCAGTTTTCATTCCCACCAACAGTGTAAGAAGGTTCCTTTTCTCCACACCCTTTCCAACATTTATTGTTTGTAGACTTTTTGATGACAGACATTCTGACTGGTGTGAGTTGATACCTCATTGTGGTTTTGATTTTCATTCTCTAATAATGAGTGATGGTGAGCATCTTTTCATGTGTTTATTAGTCATCTATATGTCTTTGGAGAAATGTTGGTTTAGGCCTTTTGGCCACTTTTTGATTGGGTTGTTTGTTTTTCTGGTATTGAACTGAATGAGCTTCACATATTTTGGAGATTAATTATTTGTCAATTGTTCCATTTACTATTAGTTCCTCCTATTTTAAGGGTTGTCTTTTCACCTTGCTTATAGTTTCTTTCATTGTACAAAATCTATTAAGTTTATTTAGGTCCCATTTGTTTATTTTTATTTCCATTAAACAAAATGGAAGATGTTAACCCACACATTTATTTCTAACAGTTATTATTAATTAAACCAGGTTAGGTTATTGCCTAATATATTTGTCAATTGTCTACTACATGTAGGATATTACAGTAGTGAAGGGTACTTTACTAATTCAATCACTAAGCAGAAAGTTGTCTTTATTTGTCTCACAGTTTTCTTTATCTTTCCATCTTTATTTGAAGCCTATATATATATATATATATATATATGCACATACATACACACACACACACACACACACACACATATATATGGTATAGTATTAGAGCAAATATTTAGTTCTGTATTTCCTAATATACCAACCACTATAGTGCATGATTTTCATAATCTTCTTTCTGGATCTACCAAAACTTAATATAATATATGAAAGAACATGCTCTTAAGTTATCTTATAGGATGAGTAGTATAACTATCATTTTGTACCACAGTATATAGATAGTGAAGTAACTTACTTTTTTGAGTATAAGACTTAGATTCAGATTTTGACCTCAAAACTTATTAGGCTTTAGGAAATTATTTAACCTCTCCAATTCTAAATTTTTTTTAACACCTGTTAATTATGACTTTGCATTTAAATAATACATTACTGCCTAGCACTGCTCATGGCATAGAGTTGGCCCAAAGTTACTTCTTTAAGAGTTTGTGGGGTGGAATACATTTTTAATATTTTCATACTATATTTTAATCACCTAGCAGCCACATATAACAGAAAATGAAAGACACAGAGCAACATTTTCTTCAGAAGAGAGGCTAGATGGCTTACCAACTGTTCTAGACCATTCTAATTCTGGTTGGGGCAAGACAATGGATAGAAATGATATTAAACCATAATAATCACAAGATAGGAGTGAGAAGAATACAATCTTATTGGGAAATAAGAATACATAGAGTAATCAAGAAAAGAATACTTTGTTTGAACATAGACTAGAAAGGAGGAAGATTTGGGTAGAAAGTTCATCAAAGTTTTAGATAGGTTTCCATTTAATTAAAACAAATAATAAAACTTTAAATTCCCAAGTTATAGTAGAAGCATCCTACAACCTCTGCTAAATTCTCTAGTAGTATTTCATTAAGATAAGCATAGGGAAGCACACCCATGCATAAAACACTGAAAAATGACAAAGTTGTAGTAGAGTGTGTGGAGTGTAATTTCAACTAAAATTAGAGGTCTGCCATTTATGAAGAAAATCACAGTATAACTGAAAGAATGTTTAAATAATAATTTGGATAAATTCCAAAGTCTGAAATGCACAACTGATCCTCTTGATATGTGTCAGTGAGAAAGACAATGAGTCAGAACTTTGGCATAGACAGGAATACAATAACAAGTGACATCACAGATCAGAGCAGAAATGGAAGCACATTATAATAAATGGTTTTATGACAATTGTTCACCCTGATAAAAAAAATTAAAAAATTCAATAGGGATTTATTAATTTTATATAATATTTAAACAAAAAAGAGAAATAGAAACAACTATTTACAAAATAACTGGGTGGATGAGGACATTCAAGCTTAAAACCGATGAAATACATCAAATCAAAAACATTTTATAAATAAGACTATGTAGTAACAAGTCAAAAACAAACTAGAAAAAGCTTTTGTAACAAATGTGTCAAAAACATTTCTAGAGTCAGTATCCTCTCTCATTTATTCAGACTTATAACTATCATTTAATGAGTGCCCAGAAGTGTCAGATGTTGGGCTAACTACAGTGTTATAGAAAACACACACTCCTCTGTACTGGTGGAGCTTAGAATGTGAGGGACAGACCAATAAATATTACACAAGGAGGTATTTAAGTCAAGTTTTGATAAGTGCTACTAAGCAGAAGTACAAGAAATATTTTAAAAAACACATAACAGGAAAGATTTTTGTGAACAAGTGACATGTTTCAGGCAGGCCCTGGAGAATATTAACAAAGTAAAAGGGGCAAAGGAAACATTCCAGGCAGAAGGAGCAGACTCACAGATGTCCCCAGAGTATAAGGGGGTTTCAAATAGTTTATTTCCTTCTGAAAGAAGACCAGAATGGGAAATATGAGATTGAAAAGATATAAGGATGAGATCACATGGGCCTGTGTTAAGAATTTGCTAAGAGCAAGCTAAAGTCATTAAGATATTTTAAGCAGAGAGCAAGACCATATGTGTGGTTTTTAAAACTCATTGGACTTGTGTGAAAATGGTATTGTCAGGGGCAGGAGTGATTCTGCCAAAGCAAGAGCACAGTAGAAGGAGAACAGTGCTATAGATGACTTCTAAACCTTTGTCATAAACAACGTGATGAGTAGTATCTCTTATTGAATTGGAGAACACCAGGAGGGGATAGATTGAATATAAAAGAAAGAAGATATATACAAACTGAAAATGTCCTGTTTGAGATACCTGAGAATCATATGTGCACATTAAGTGAAAAAAAATACAAATGATAATTATATACTCTGATTTCAACTTAGTAAGAAATATATAGATAAAAGTTATAAGAAATCATACCAAAGTAGAAATATCATTCATTCTAATTATGAGATTTGGGATACTTAAAAATATTATTATTTTGAAATTTAAAGCAATTTTAAGTGCAATTTACTTTTAAATCTTTCATATTTAGAGTTTTAATATTTTCAGACATATTGTACATTTTGTCTAATTTAAATATATGTCAGAGCTTTCTGTCTGCATAGGTTCGCAAGACAAACATAGTAATGCTGATTCTGTTCTGCATATTAGGTAGGAGATAATAAGTAAAACCACTATCATAAACCAAATTTCATAGAAGTTAGTTACCTCTTTGAGAATCATGATTCAACATCTTTTTAGCAACTGGTTTATTCATGTTAGAAGCAACTGAACATGTATGCCATGATATTTGAAATACTAAACTGTTCAGTGTTCAAAGATTCCCAGTCTATTTTAAGAGTGAAGCCTCATGAAATCATTCACGGCCTTTCCCAGTGGGCTTTGTAAAAAAATTTGTGAATACTTTGTAACCAATTCTATTTGAACTTATACTTTCCTAACATTCCATTTTTATCTTAAAACTAGGTTTTATGTTTTTCCATTTTTAAAAAGAGCAGTTCACCAACAAAAATCTCATCATAAACTAAGCTTTTTTTTCTCCCAAGAGAAATTCTTTAATAACTCAACTGGGTTGGCAGTTTTTGAGTTATGGGCCTTCACACTGATGATAAAAACCATAACATTTAGACTTTTCCAGTGAGGTATATTAATGGTATATTCAACTTGACATTATGACCAATATGGCCCTCAGGAGTTGGCCTATAAATGTCAGGAGCTGTCAAAGAGTTAAAGGCTTTGTTTCTTACAGGCTATAGTAGCCACATCTTATTCCTTATCCTCTTACTGGTTGATGTTTCAAATATATTCCCTGGATACACATGTATTGGATATATATAGTTTAAAGACAAAGTGCTGGATATTATCCTCAAACCTTCCTTCAGGGATCTTATATTTTAATTGCCAAAATAAGACATTTGGTAAAATGACTGTAATATATGATTGCATGTGCTATATAAGCCAAAGAAATTACTATGGAAAGTTTAAGAAGTCATCTATTTCCAAATCAGCATATGATTTTATATAAGTAAATTAAATAATAAGTTTGTTACTATTCTAATATAAAAATTTTAAACATTGAAACATGAGAGTCTAGAATCCTAAAAGAATTAATCGGGGGTTGCCTGAACAAAATCCTTGAAAGAAGTTTCTATACTAGAATTAATCCCAGAAGTCTATGTCTACTCAGAAAGAGAGTTAATTTAATGTCTTTGGTCCCTGTTGTTTTCCCACTGTGGCTCCTCAGGGTGAAAGTAAACTCAGTGAGAGATTCTCAGAACTAACTGTCACAATTCTTGTCCAAAAGTTAGCTCATACAGAAAGCAGAAGAAACATCAGCATTTGTGCAGTCTTGGTTTCCTGGTATTTTCTTCCTGACACTTTCTTCTTGATATCTTGCTTGTCAAGAAGTAAACCACTTGAAACTACTTGAAAATGTAGCTGTATTAACTTGTAAAGATCTCAGTAGGACAAATCCAAGTTCTATGTATACTCCCCCAGAGCACTTTCAATTTGCAAACTAAATTTAAACCTCTCATGCATAAACTCAGATTCTCTGCTTCTTCATTTTATGCTTTGATTGTCTCACAAGGTCAGATTCTTTCTCACTCCTTCCCTCAGAGGAGAGCTAGTTGAACTGACTATGACTTAGCATCTAGTTTCTGGTTACTTCATTTGAATGTGATATTTCTCTTTGTAAAGTGAGGATTTCATTCTCAGAGACTTTGCCATGTTACTAAATTCTACTTGGCTAAACTCCTGTTGTGTTCTTGTCTTAAGTTCTTTGGTAAATATTTATAGTACACTCCCTTTTATTGGGCTTCCCTGGTAGCTTAGCTTTTAAACAATTTGCCTGCAATGCCAGAGATCTGGGTTTGATCCCTGGGTTGGGAAGATCCCCTGGAGGAGGGCATGGCAACTCACTTTATTCTTGCCTGGAGAATCCCCACAGACAGAGGAGCTATAGTCCATGGGGTCACAAAGAGTTGGGCACAACTGAGAGACCAAGCACACACCCTGATTATTGTTTCTATTTGGTCTGCATTGTTATTGCCAAGTATGATATCCTTAATTTTAAGCATGCTACTTTAATTTGTTTTATTTCTAAAATTACATCATCCTCTTGCTCCATAAAATAAAATTTCTCCATTTAAATCCCCAATTGTTAATATAACCCACTTAATAGTCTCCCACTATTATATGTTTCCCTAAAGTTTCATCTACCTGTAAACAGAACCATGCATTTTTTTTAATTGTCTTTTGGAAATGATTTTCTAACATATTGTTGCCTCTGTAAAAACAATTCTAAAACTATTATACCTACCATTATTAAATTATATAACAATGGTATTTTTTTCTTAAGGGTATCTTTCAGTCAATTGTGAATCTGGAAGCATATTTTGACCATGGTAGGTAGCTTTGACCACTTCCTTATTACACTGAAAGCGTGAACATATTCTTCCACCATTTCTTCACTTTATAGTTTATCAACCAATGTACTATAACCTTATTTTTAAAAATATAAGGCACCAGCAAGCTGGCTAGTTAGTAACTTGCTATAACCCTGGTTTTTTTCCCATCTAATTTCTCTAGAAAGTGAAAGTGAAAATCGCTCAATCCTGTCAGACTCTTTGTGACCCCCATGGATTATACAGTCCATGGAATTCTCTAGGCCAGAATACTGGAGTGGGTAATCTTTCCCTTCTTCAGGGGATTTTCCCAACCCAGGGATCGAACCCAGGTCTCCTGTATTGCAGGCAGATTCTTTACCAGCTGTGCCACAATGGAAGCCCAAGAATACTGAAGTGGGTGGCCTACCCCTTTTCCAGCGGATCTTCCCTGATCCAGGAATAAAACTGGGTTCTCCTGCAATGCAGGTGGATTCTTTACCAACTGAGCTATCAGGGAATAACTGACGCTCAAATGAAGAACCAACCTATCCCAAGGGAACTTTCTGTATACTCCACTAGACCAAGAGCATCCATATTATGTGTTACATGTATGTACATCATAACTCTCTCTGTTTATCAGAATCACTATTCCCAAGCCTCATAAAGACCTAGCTACAATCTGACATTTCTGATAATTGCATCTGAAACTGGTTTGTAACCAGTGCAGATCCACTCTAGACCTATATAACTATATAACATGGAATTGTACTTGACAACCTGAAATGTGAGTCATATTATTTCTATTCTAGACAGGATTTCCCAAAATTGGTTTCTTAGATAACTGACAAATAATTATGCAAAAGCAATTCACCATATGGAACTACCAGAATATGGTAGTATAGTACAGATAACATGAAAAAGGCCAAGCACACTGCTTAGCATCTTCACTGTATAGCCCTACATCAAAGCTATCAAGTACTGAGAGCTTTATAAGTTGAAGATGTGTTCTTTGTTTGCATTACCATTATCATCACAAAAATTAGCAGTATGCGTTTGCCAAGTGTTCCAGAAGAAAAAGGGGAAGAAAATGGGATGTCACTAAACCTACATGGTTATCCAGGGAGAAAGAATGATTCAGTTACCTACTTATACGACAGCAAGACTGAGTACAGAATTGCAATTCATTCCACAAGCAGGGTTTCAACTTGTGCATATTAAGTTTAATTGAAAACCAAGTGTTTAATGAACAGAAAAACAGAAAAAGAAGTTGAGTACAGCTCAACTCTAATTATACAAAGTACCATATAAAATTCTGCCAAATGTACTTCTGGTTAGGTGGTAAAAGAGCAAAAAGGGTAACTTTTAAAACTTAAACTATTAAAAATGCAACAGAATTAAAGGTACCTGGTAAAATGAGCATATACACACAAATAATATTATATATATGCACATTTGTATTATATAATCACTGATTGGATTCCCTTGAAAGAAGGGAAGAAGACTAGGGAAAACTTAGCATGTAAGATATTTATTACTGAGTGTTGTTGGAACCAATGACTATAGAAGGGAAGGGAGGGGAGACTGAGCAGAAGGAAGCAGATGTTGTGGATCTCTTCCTAAATTCCTGCTTCAGGACCAGGAATTTATTCCTACAGCTCGTTAGAGTGCTGGATGCTGACAAGATATAGCACTTTTTCTTTCTGGTATTGCCCTTGGCCAAAGGGAGCAACCCTACCTCTTAGTCAAACCCATCAATAATTCTGAAGCTGGGACAACCTTTCAGAACTGCCTTTAACACCACCAAAATCTGCCATTGGTTGCAGGCTGTCACAGAAAGAGCCAAGGCTTTGGATAAGGCAGTTTTTGTTTCTGTTTTTTAAAAAAAAAAAAACAGAAACAAAACAAAAAAAAAAACCTCTGAGGAAATCCACAAAGGTGATTAAAAGCTAAACTTATTTTCATGACAATTTTCCCAGCAGCTTAGAAAATAGTCCCTATATTCCTAGGGTGTCTAGGAAGTACACTATAGTATCACTCACAAAATGTTTAAAACATGGTAGTAAACCCTTTAAATAATTGCAAACACCATTACTCTCAACTGATGCTTCATAATCTCTTATTTTATATGTATCAAATATTTCCCAAGGGCCTTTCCAGGTGGCACAATGGTAAAGAATCCACCTGCCATTGCAGAAGATACAAGAGACATGTGCTCGATCGCTGTGTCAAGATCTCCTGGAGGAGGAAATGGCAACAGGCTCCATTATTCTTGCCTGGAGAATCCCAGGGACAGAGGAGCATGGAAGGCTATAGTCCATAGGATCAAAAAGTCAGACACAACTGGGCAACTGAGCATACATGCAAATACTCCACAAGTAACTTTTATATAATATATTTTTCAGTAAGAAATTGAGAAATTGACAGTTGATGTGAAGATTTTCCCAGAAGAGATTTTTGGACAATGCTCTGAGAAACCCCAGCTATAAGAGAGTGAGAGAAGCAAAATTGGATATATGGAGAATTCCAACTCGGATCACCTCCCAAGAGTCATCAATTCACCCCTCAGGAGATCTGGAGCTGAAACTGCTCTTCAGAAATGTCCCCAGTTTAAGTAGGGGAGCCAGTCTTCATTTCCAGCATCAGTTAATCAGTGTATGTAGACTGCTCCTGAGGAAGGGTAAGACCTCAGGTAAAGCAGTTCCTCTTTTCAAAGGTATTCTCATCAAGAGAAGATGTGTATTCTGTCAGCAGCAAGCTTCTAGGCAGCTGTGGGAATGAGTTCCTTGCTCCTCAAAGGGGACTCTATGCATCAGCCACAATAATAAATTTGATTAACTATTATTTGAAAATGTCATCAAAAACTTATACCAGCTTTTCTTTAAGAAAAACTATTAATATCCTACCTTACATATAGAACTGTTATTTTCCTTAACTTTATCACTTTCATAGACTGTTGTTTATTTCTTTTTATACACCATAATCTTTATATACTCAGGAAGGAATAAGGAAAACTATTACCACTGCTCTTCAAAAACATATCTCAGTAAGAGTCCTTCAACAAGAAGCATCATTATAACCAAGAATATTTAATGTACACTATGTGTCCATTTCACCTTTCAGATCTGTGAAAGTAGGATTGAATAAGATAGAGAAGGTGGTGAATAAATCCTTACTTCTTATATTTTCGGAGAAGGCAATGGCACCCCACTCCAGTACTTTTGCCTGGAAAATCCCATGGACGGAGGAGCCTGGTAGGCTGCAGTCCATGAGGTCGCTGAGAGTCGGACACAACTGAGTGACTTCACTTTCACTTTTCACTTTCATGCATTGGAGAAGGAAATGGCAACCCACTTAAGACTACTGAGACTGAAATTCTTTTGCAAATCTCTTGCTACAAAGTGACACAGTAATCCGTGCTTTACATTTCTGTTCTATATCCAATCATGAAAACAGTATTTTTAATTAAGTATTCAATGCATAGACCTTTATAGCTTTTATGACATGCAATTTATTCAGATATAAATGAATAATTTATATATTGTGCTTCTGTGCTAGCTTGGGCTACATTAACAAAATACCTATCATAGACTGCATGGCTTAAACAACAGAAGTTTATTTTTTCAGAGTTATGAAGTCTAGAAACCTGAGGTCAGGGTGCCAGCAGGGTCAGACTCTGGTGAGGACTATTCCTGGCTTGCAGATGGTCATCTTCTTGCCATGTGCTTACATGGGCTTTTCTCTGTGCATGGAAAGAGAGATCTCTCTTTATTCCTCTTCTATAAGGTCATAAACCCTTTGGATTGGGACTTATTTAACTACCTCTTAAAAACCCTATCTGCAAAATATAGCCATATTGGGGGTTAAGGACACAACCTATGAATTTGAGGAGTGCATAGTTCAGTCCCTGGCAGTTTCAAAGGTCAGGTTACTTCTCCCCTCTTTTTGATGTTTACCTTCAGGCATTTAATTACCCACACTGCTCTCAATCTAGTGTTTCTAGTGTAGCTCTTTCCCTAAAAATCTGTAAGGCATAATTCTCAAGTAACATCAAACTATTAGAAAGAATGTAAGGATTTTAGATTCTATATATAGTAAATTAAAATGGAATTCATATCTATAAAAAGTTATATGGAACTTTGGACCTAAAGAGGAAAATTATGATTTCTGATATAACATATTGAGTTATTTTCTTCTTTTAGAACAATTTTATAAGATGTATTTTCTCCCTGTTTGATTTAAGTTAAGTTTGTCTCTTTCTGATATCTGTTTCTATTGCTATGATTATTTTTTCTTTAGCTATAATGATGTTTTATGTTTTAACTACCTTGACCACTGTTTACTGCTAACAATCCAAACATACAATTTTGTATTTAAAAACACTTCAAACATAGTTTGTTTCATGGCTACTTCATAATTCAGACATTAGAGATACTAAAATTTCTAACTAACAAAGCAAAAGTCATAATGTGAAATCACAGTGTGAACTTTCATCTTATCATTTAGGGAGTGTTAAATCCATCATTACTATTTTTGGCCACTAACAAATATGTAGGAACATGAAAAGTATAAAGTATAAAAGTATAAAGATTAATAAAAGTTCATCTTTTTTACTCCAAGTATCCTAAAATCCAGTCATAAAAGTGGTTGTGAATCATGACTCTGAAATGGAAGAAATCACTGGAGTATGTTAAGGTAATTACCACCTGTAACTCAGGGTTGTGTTTCCTAAATTCACTATGCATGTCTTTTACTGCTTCTACACATAACTAAGTCATTTTCAACCTAAAATTTAATAAATCACATCTCTGAGAATGTACTAAAGACTCTGTAACATGGAAACAATTACACATGATTAATGGGTGGAGTAAATCTTCCAAGTAGAAAGACGGTTGTACTGCTTGAAAAGGCATCTGGGTAAGAAGGAAAGCCTAAAGGTTGTCTTATAGCTGGGCTCGGGGAGGTTTCTGGAAATGGTATATAGCTCTTCTGATAAGATTTGTAAGAGAGCTGTGGAGTTTCCAGGTCATTCACTAAGAAACAAATTAAATGCAGTAATCCTGTGAAGAATTTGGTAAACTAGAGATAGGGTAGGGTTATAAAGTTATAATTAGTGGATTCCATTGTCAGTCAGACTTCCCCACGATAGTGTAGTCATGGTGACAACTGACCATGGTTTTATACTGCACAGATCAGGACATTGCCTGCTTTCACTGAGAATGTTAAATATCTACTACAATAAAGGAAACTGTAAATAGTATGTCACTGGTAACTAAATACAAGCATTCTTTCTATACAATCTTTGTCAGATTAGCAGAGTTCCAATTTAGCTGTCAGTAAAATTTCTTATCCTTCCTGTGGTTATGGGCCAGCCTTTGTCTTATGCTAATTACTTAGCTATAGTCACTGCATTTCAAATGTACACAAACATTTTCCTCACACCTCTCTTTCTTTTGTTGGATGGCAGACTACTGCAGTGACCTACTGTCTTCTCACATAGTTTAGTAGGGAAGGGAGTCATGACACTGTCTGGACTTACTGGCTACACAAAGGATGGATGCATTAGACTAACAAACACATTGCAGCTTGGAGCTCCACCAGGAGCTAAATGAGGCCTTTATTTATTTATTTATTTTCAAGACAAAAGAAGTTCAGGCTTCACAGCTGCTCCATAAAATATAGTTTTTAAAAAATCATTGGAATTTGAATAAAAATTATATGAAACAGACTGAGTCATTTATGGTCCAATTTGGGAACATGTTATGTGGCTTAGGTTAAGAGTAACTTGAGAACAATTAATCTACCCCCAAATTATCGAAAAGTGTCTTTTTTATATAAAGCATATATACCATTTTTGCTATACTGAATGTACCTTGTCTGTGATAATTGTATTTTATATAGTGGTACCATAGTGGGTCTTGATTATATAGCTATGCTAAGGGCTGTATATAAATACCTTGCATTCATAAGAAGTTTAAAAAATATCCCCAGGAACTGAGTGCACCCATCAGCATTTATTTTTAGTAAAGGCAATACTTAAAAAGCTGAAGGAAAAATGTCAATAGTCAAATTCTTTAACTTCAATTCCCATCTGGAATTTATCTTCTTATACATATAGTAAATGTACAATAATGTAATTTTTGCCACCTCAAATTTTTAAAACCTTAAGTCTCTGGAAGTGTCCTGAACTTTAGAATCATTTCCACCACCCCCACAAAGCTTTTTGTATTGTTTAATTCAGCAATTGTAGCTGTACAAACTTTGACAAAACTTTAGCACCAAATATTCTAAACACATTATTTTCTTCAGTTTAAGGAACACAGGAAATAAGCTTAAACAAGGAAAGAAGAACTTATGAAAACTTAAAATGGCTCTGCTAAAATATTAGTAACCAAATGCCTTAAAAATATGTTATTTCTGATATATAGACTTTAAGCACAGAGAGAGCAAGTGATGATAGGTCCCAGTATTCTTATGTTCTGAAAATAAACCTGCATAAATGATTAGATGGAGATTCCAACACAAATCACATTGCCCTCTTAATTTCTATCAGCTTTGGAACTCTGCATTAGGCAAGAAAAAGAAAAGTTCTTTGTTAATGAGAGTATTTAGAACGCATTCCTGAGTTCCTAACATCATAGAGGTGTAACATGACATGACAATCATAAAGAAACTGAAGTTGCTCAGTCATGTCCAACTCTTTGAGACCCCATAGACTGAAGACTACCAGGCTCCTCTGTCCATGGGATTCTGCAGGCAAGAATACTGGGGTGGGTTGCCATTCCTTTCTCCAGGGAAGGATCTTTCTGACCCAGGGATCAAACCCTTATGACAATCATAAGACAACATTAAATTAACTGGAATTTATTTACCCAGTGAAGTTCTATCTTTATAATGAAGTTCTATCTTTATAATGGAGTTCTATCTTTATAATGAAGTTCTATCTTTATAAAGAGTTAGTTGCTCAGTCGTGTCCAAGTCTTTGTGACCTCGAGGGCTGTAGCCCTCGAGGACTGAGGCTCTTCTGTCCATGGAATTCTCCAGGCAAAAATACTGAAGTTGGTTGCCATTCCATTTTCCAGGGGAGGATCTTTTTGACCCAGGGATCGAACCCAGGTCTCCTGCATTGCAGGCATTTTCTTTACCATCTGAGACACCAGGGAAGCCCAACCCCATATAGGTATTATACAAATTCCCATGGTTATTTTATTTTTAACATTTTATTTTGTATTGGATATAGCCAATTAGCAATGTTGCAATAGTTTCAGGTGGACAGCAAAGGGACATATGCATGTATATATATTCTCCCTCAAATTCCATTTCTATCCAGGCTGCCACATAATGATTCCCTTTATTTACATGAGGTATTAGTTGCTCAGTCATGTCTGACTCTGCAGTCCCATGAACTGTAGCCTGCCAGGCTCCTTTGTCCATGAAATTCTCAAGGCAAAAATACTAGAGTGGGTTGCCATTTTATTCTCCAGGGTTCCTGTAGGGGAAATTAGAATCGGATGCCTCAAGTCCAAGGGAGCCCCCTGGGCATGTTCATTATCAGAGTGTTCCTTTCCTTTGTAAAGCACTTCTGGCTGCCAGATTGTTTAACTGTGAGCCATTCAGGGGCCATTGCTCTTCTGATTTAACACACTAATGTGCACCTCAAAGATCTTTCTTTCAATAGATGAAATATTTATTTACACGAGGATAGCTCTAAAAAAATGTTAATAGTTTCTAAAATTTACCTGCCATCAAAATACAAAGGGTTGCTACCATTTCAGTCATTCAAAGCCCTGTCCTAGTCTGAAATCTAAGGGTCTTCTTTCTCTCACCCTTACCCCTCCCACATTCAATTAATCACATCTTACATAGTGATTCCTATGTCTCAGGATCCGTCCTCTCTTTCTCAACTCCTGTGGCCTGATTTCAGTTTCCTATCACCAAACGCCCCTCTCCAGATAAACTTCCTTCAGAAGGTGCTCTACTTATGGGATGACTTAGAAAAAAAATTATGGATGTTTTTTCTCATACCAATGTCAAGTTGTCTAAAGTTCTCTGAACACAGAAAGAATTATGTTGCAATTCTCTGCCTCATTAACTGGTATTTAGCAATTAAAACCTAATGATGATCTTATCTATTCTTAAGAAAATTTGACAACTTCCACCATCACTTTCACTTTTATGTATATTTACTAGTTTTTTATTCTCTCCACATTCATTTATTTGAGGCTTACATGGGGTCAGAACCCAATAAATTGTCCGATTCTAATAATTGGGAAATTTCTGCTTTAAATAGATTTCAGTCCCATGAAAATAAAAAATGCATGTAAATTCTCAATTATGACTCAATGTCAAAAGTTCTATACTAAGATAGCTAGAGAATGTTGTGCTGTGGGCTTATTTGTATATTCTCTCTGTCCCACTGGACTATAAGCCTTTTGAGGGTAAGAATTACGTCTTATTCATATTTTCAAAGCCAGCACCAAGAATACTATCTACATATAGTATATACGAATTATTCAATGCAGGCTGAATATTTTTGTTTTACAATCCATGAAAGCAGTTTCAAAGAAAGACTCATAAATAGGTTTTCAGCTATGATGGCATCAGTAAAGCTAACAAAAAGGCTACCGCAGCTACTACAGATTTCTCTCATTTTTTAACTTTAAGTTTTTAAAATATATGAACAATAATTATAAGAGCTAATATTGGTTGAGAACACAAGTATTTCAAGCATCATGATAAATTTTTACACATTCCACATATTCACTTATTGACTTTTTGTTAATCTCTCAAGTATTCTGCAAGTTGAGTGCCATTATTATAATCATCCCAATATTCCAGGAAACTGGAAACTGAGGCACAGAGAATTCAATAATTTACCCAGATTATGGAAAGGCTAGTTAGTATCAGAGTCAGGGGTAGCCACATTCTGAGGTCTGTCTCACCAATTTAATGGTTTCTGCCTTGAGGTCACTGACACTGGTGCCTTGAGGTGTCATCAGATTTTTCTGATGATTTGCTATAAGTAGGTACTTTACTCAGTGCATAGGCCAAAATTACACATAGCACATTATATTATATACACTTTCCCTCAAAATATTTTGCCACAACTGTGCCTTTATGTTTATATTAGCAAACTAGTGTTTAACAAAATTTTCAATGTGTTTTCTTTAATTTCCCTCTTGTAAAAGCATTATTAAACAAGTTTTACTACATTAACTGAATTAATATCAGTTTAGACAGGTGGTTGATACATTAAATGTTATAAATCTCTAAAACTTCACTTGTAATAAATTGAGTTTGGTTTGTAAAAATGAGTGTATTTGATTTGTTACCTTAGAGAATTTTTTATATTTTAGTCCAGTTTTATATTTTCAAATGTTTTATATTGATTTTCTTTTCATCTCAGTGTCATGACTTTTTTAAAACTCAAAATAATTTTTAGGTCCTATGAGTGTAGGGATCTAAGCTTGGGAATTGTGCAGAGCTTAGCTTGGTAAGCAGCTGGTTGCAAAGCTTGTCTTTTTAGTTCTTTTATCTCACTGTAAAAACCACAGTGGGATTATTGAATGGCTGAAAAATTGGTGGCAATAAAAATTAAGCATGAAAATACAGTTGCAGTAAAATAAAACCTTGTTTTAGATATGCAATAATATTTAAATGAACATATTTTAGGTTAGTCAAAATGCAAAACAAATAACTAAGCCAGATATAAAGAAAAAAAGAAAAAGAAGAGTTCTTTGTCTATTGAAGAACCATGGTTTTAATAAGCTCAGATTCTGACGGTATTCTGATGGTATATTTCATTAGGCCATGGAGGCAAAATTAAAATGATATGGGTCATTTGCTTAGATTTCCATCCAAAATTGTTTAAGTGCTGTAGAAATTAGGGGTAATCCTTAGATAGTAGTTTCTTTCTTATCCTTTATATTTTTATATTATCTTCCTTTCACTCATATTGAATTTAAACCTCCACTTAGTTTTTAAAGGAGCTAAATATATACGTAGTTTCTTATGGAAAAAATAATAATTAGTGTGTTTAAGGGAAATTAACTAGCAAAAAAGCACTACAACCAATTCAAGATTGCCCTCAGCAAAACTGAGAACCTGTCAGTGTTGGTGGTAATAAGTCCTATTTGCTCTGTGTTCCCAGCACCCTTGCACTGGCTTCTTATGCCCAAGGGAGCCCCTGTACCCCATAGCCAATACACACACACACACACACACACACACACGCAAAGGGAGAACCCATCAAGAATTCTATTTTTAAGTAACATGAAATGCTTAGATATTTCCTGGCACCCTCTCTCCCATACACTGTATGTGTCCCTTTTCATGGTCTTTCTCTTTTCTAAGGACTATTATAGAAAATCTAACAAAATCCTGTTCTATATTTCCTGGTGCCATATGTTCATTCCTACTCTACAACGATGTAGTGTAGAATTTAATTGAGTGCTTTAAGAAATAAAATATTTAAAAAAGAATAGACCTTAAAGGTGACTTCACCTTGGGGGAGCCTACATCTTTCTTATATTTCTGCTGTTTTCTTTCTCTGTATGGAACTGTCCTTAAACTCATCATTATTAACACATATTTAATATACTCTATTCTGTACAAGTCATTGTGTTAAAAATCATGAAAGATATAAGATGCTGATCACATGGAGAGTTCATAATGCCTCAAATCTGAAAATAAGTACATATTTGCATTATTGAAGAAGAATGGTATACACTGACATATAAAAACATACCTTGAGTAAGACAGGGAGAGCTGTTAGATGATTTTAGGATTTCGCAATGTTGCTACTGATTCTTCCCTATATACATGATAATAACATATCAAATAGGAAAACAAAATAAAAGGATCTCCAAAGCAGAGAAAAATCTTCCCAAGCACAAAGAGAATGTGATTGTAGAGCTGAAGCCATACTGATGCAGGGTTCTTGCTGCTGGTAACCAGGAGTCTGACTGCTCTGGATAAAGGGCAAAACAACAGTCTCCAATCCCAACTCACTGGTTGAATTAAGGTTTTATGAGTGTATTTCCCCCATTCTTGAGGAAAATTAAAAATAAAAAAGAATACTGTCATGGGTCATATGGCTGATGCCATGGCTACTGATCCACTGCAGTTCTACCTGGTTGGGAAGACAAATGTGTAACCATGATACAAGAGCAAAATAAAGCCTGAAGACTGGATACGCACCCTCACTGCAGAGAATAAACCACAGACTGTATGTGTGACTGTCTTGGAAGGCATAAATAAAGGTAACCATGATGGAGACATTTCCTAAACAAGGAGAAAAAAATCATGAAAGGAGGGAGAGAACAAATTGCCCACTCAAAATAAACTGTTGTTGTTTGGTCGCTAAGTCACTTCTGACTGTCTTCAACCCCATGAACTGCAGCACACCAGGCTCTCCTGTCCTTCGCTAATATCCCTGTTTGCTCAAACTCATGTCCATTGAGTCAGTGATGCCATCCAACCATCTCATCCTCTGTCACTCCCTTCTCCTCTTGCCCTCAGTCTTTCCCAGCATCAGTCTTTTCCTATGAGTTGGCTCATCGTATTAGGTGGCCACACTATTGGGGTTTCAGCTTTAGCATTAGTCTTTCCAATGAATATTCAGGGTTGATTTCCTTTAGGATTGACTGGTTTGATCTCCTTGCAGTCCAACGGACTCTCAAGAGTCTTCAACATGACAGTTCAAAAATCATCACACTGTGCTCAGATTCTTTGGTGCTCAGATTCTTTGGTGCTCAGCTTCTTTGGTGCTCAGCCTTCTTTATGGTCCAACTTTCACATCTGTACATGACTACTTGAAAAAACCATAATTTTGACTGTAAAAAAGAAATAGCATGCCAAAATTCTAAACTACATAAAGGATTCTAATGCTAAAAAAATTAAGACATGGAAGATTAGAATATAAATTTCATTTCATAGGAAATAATTTTATAGAGTATTCCAGCAAACATATTTCTTAAAGTACACATGTGAAATTACCCAAGAAACAGGATATGAGGTGAAGATCTTATTGCTGGAATTTTACTGGAGGTTCCTTTTTCTGAATAACACTTGAAGGGGAGTTAAAAACATTAGACTGGGAAAAAGTGTAAGATAAACTGTGATGCAGTTGCAAAAGAGAACTTGGTTAAATCCAAGCGATCATATGGAGCTGAGATTGCAGGGTTTAGGTAAGGTAAGAGAAGGAATGTCACAGTCCTAGAGGAGGAAACAGCGTGCACTAAACTTCTACTAGTGTGGATAGCCCTTTCAAGACAATGGTTGTTCTCATTTCCTAGGGTATCTAAGAGGAAGGCTAAAAAAGTGACCTAAAGTCTTCACCTCCACAGCTAGCCTTACAGAGAGCTGCACTGACAGTCATCATCGCCTTTCTCTGTCACTCCTAGATTCTCACCTTCAGCTACCATCCCTGCTGATCTACGTCCCTTACTTGGTGCTATACTCAGATGAAGATTCTAAGGGTTCCGAGTTCTCATCATATGCTTCTTAGGCTATGACTACTACATCTGCCCATTTACCAAAATCGATCAAGGGAATACCAAGAAGCAGCCAATTGACTCACTCTGGTTGTATTTATAGTCTTTCAACTCTGCTCTAAATCAGCAAGTGTATCTCCCAAGATGATCAGGGTAAATTACCTCTGTCAGAACTGTGAGATTTTTTTTTTTTTTCCCTTACTGGTTTCTGGCATGAAGAGTCCAAAAGAGACTAGGTAGAAGTCACTGCTTAAAGTGTAGTTTGTTACTTTCTGCGTGCCCTACTGGAATTATACACATCTGGAAACAGATATGTAGACCTGCAGAGCCAAGGATTTGGGGGAGCAGAAACACAAATTCTCCAAGTAGCTTACTGAGAGCCATGATCAGTAGGCTCATTACTACTTACATCGTTTGGTTCTTGAACCTAGGTGTTCAACTTACTGAGAATACAACACCATATAATTGTTTTTCATCTGTGGTGTATCCATTGTTTTCTAGGATGGTGCTCTTTCTTAACAGGCTCTCATTTCCAAATCAGTGCCTCTGTTGTGTCTGTATCCCTCTATCAGTCTAACAACTTTTGGGAAGTGAGGTATGTGATAGGACAAATAGATAACCACGGTACTATGCTCACTGGTGCATTTCTTTTGTAGTAAAGGGGGTTCTTTGGTTCAGAATGCCCTTGAATAATGCTCCTGGCTCAGATCCTGCAGACTGAAGTCAAACCTCTACTTGAAATGTGTTGATTTTGATTCTAGTCAAGATAAAGCATTGTTCCTTCCAAGGTGGAAAGGGTCCAAAGAAATAAATTACCATCAAAAAGCTGGTTGATATCTTTGAGAATAATCCCATATTGGGTTCTTGTTGTGGTTAATTTTACCTGTTTTTTTGACTGGGCCATGGGGTGCCCAGACTTTTGATTAAACATTATTCTGAGTGTGCCTGTGAGGGTGTTTCTAGATAAGCTCAACATTTGAGTTGATAGACTGAATAAAGTAGATTGCCTTCCCTAATGTAGGTGAGCCTCATCCAAACAATTGTAAATCGAATTTTAAAAGCTGGGTGAAAAAGGACTCCTGCTCCCTGACTGTTGAACTGAGACGTTAGTCTTTTCAGGACTTCAGACTCAGACACTTTTCTGAGTGTCTTCTTGGATCCCATGTTTCCCAGCTTTCAGACTGGGCCTGCACATTGGCCCTCCTGGATCCTGCAGACTGTGGGACTTGCCAGCCTCCATAATTGTATGAGACAGTTCCTTAAAATAAATCTTTTTCTCTTTCTCTCTCCTCTCCCTCATTCCCGCTCATCTATCTATATCTGTACACATACACACATACTTCTTATATACTTCCTATTGGTTCTATTATTACTCTGGAGAACCTTGACAAATGCACATCCTTACCATTGGTCATTGGAAGGTAGACCGTTCAGCAGTAGTGGCCTTAGTGAAATGGAAGCCCATGGTCTTGGGCCTATTCATAGTCTTTCTTCATGTCATCATTGACATTTCACTTAAGTTCCCTTTGAGTCAAACTTAAAATGTCAAGTAATCAAGCCATTTGACTTACTTTTTACTGTATCTTCTATAGGAAATGATCTATAGTAACATGAGATTGACATGTAATATAAACATGAGATACAATAATCTACAGACTTTGTGATTTCTTCCATAGGTCTGTACATGTCTCACCCCTAACCCTTTTTCTTCATCATTTTCTTTTTCTTTTCTTTCTTTTTTTTTGGAGAGGTCATCTGTTTTAGCAATTATAAGATTTTATAAAATTCCTTTAATTTGAAAATGAATATAGCCAGTGGAGAATTTGAAGAATTCACAGTAATGGCAGCAAATTGTGACCCCAAACTGAGGAGCATGCTGAATTATAGAATCAACTAGGTTGTATTAATAGACATTGTTACTGCAATTACTGTTTATAACCTCTGGTCTCTCTGATTCAAATTCTGATTCAAATTTAGTGCCTACCCACATCCCCATCTCTGGAGACGGAAATGGCAACCCACTACAGTATTCTTGCCTGGAGAATTCCATGGACAGAGGAGCCTGGCAGGCTACAAGTCCATGGGGTCTCCAATGTAGGGAACAAGGTATAAAGAAGGTTGAGAAGTGCTTGCAAATGAGACTCTCAACCAGGGCTGAACATTCTTCAAACGAGATGTTCTGCCCAGTGTAGGGAACTAGGTTTAAGGAAGGTTGAGAAGAGCTTGCAAACGAGACTCTCAACCAGGGCTGAACATTCTTGCAAACGAGATGTTCAGCTAAGAATCCTGTTTGTTCCCATGGGAAAAGAACATTTCTTGCACACAAGGATGTTTCTCTGATTCCTCAAAAGGAACAGACCCTGGGACAAAACGGATTCTAAGTTGATAAGGAAGTTCCCCAAAACAAAGTCTTAGCTGCAGTAAATAAGTCAAGGTAAAGGTTATCTCGCCCTGCGCCTGCGCACTGTATAGTCTCTGAATCCTAGTGCTTGGCAGCTTGCCCTGTAGGTTGTTGTGCAAAGGATATGAAATAAAGCAGCTGTAAGAAGCAAGTGTTAAAATATAAAGATTTAAACCACTCTGCAGTGTTGGTGTTTCATTCTGTCGCCAGCACTCCAAGAGTTGGACAAGACTGAGCAACTAAATCCACCTACCCACATCCCCAAGATAAGGACATGATATTCTGGTTTTTCCAATCACTTTTCTTTAATTCTGGTAAAAATTTGCCATCTTAACCATTTTTAACTATAGTTCAATAGTGATTAGTACATTCACACAGTTGTACAACAGAACCCTCTAAATTTTTATCTTATAAAACTGAAACTCTATACTAATTTGACAATTCCCCACTTCTCATTTCCCCTTCCCCAAACCCCTGACAATCACCATTCTACTTTCCTGTTTCTAAAAATTTGACTACTTTAAATACCTCATGCAAGTGTAATCATACATTATTTTTCTTTCTGTGATTGGTTAATTTTACTCACAATAATGTCTTCAGATTCATGTATATTGTGGCATGTGACAGAAGTTTCTTCTTTTTTAAGGCTGAATAATATCACATTGTGTGTATAGACCACATTTTGTTTATCTATTCATTCATCAATGGACACTTGAGTTGCTTCCACCTCTGGAGTGTTTGAATAACACTGATATAAATATGGGTACACAAATGTCTCCTAGATATTTTTATTTTAATTCTTTTGCATATATATCCAGAAATGGGATTTCTGGGTCATATGGTAGTTCTATTTCTCTTTTCAGGGAGAACTGCCATACTATTTTCCATAGTGGTTGCATAACGTTATAATCCTACCTAGAGTTCAGCAGGATTCTAATGTCTCCACATCCTTGCCAACACTCATTGCTTTCTGTTTTTTGTTTGCTTGTTTTATTTGTTTGTTTTAATAGTAGCTGTCATACTCTTAATTGTGTATCCAAAAATGTATATACTGAAGCTCTAACCCCTAGTACCTCAGAGTATGACTTTATTTGGAGAAAGAGCCTTTAAAGAAGTGATTCAGTAAAAATAAAGCTGTTAGGCTGGGCCCTAATTCAATCTGACTGGAATCCTTATAAAATAAAGCCATTTAGACACAAAGAGAAACATCTTGGTGGGTGTACGCACAGTAGAAAAGGCCATGGGAAGACACAGCAAGAAGGCAGTTATCTGCATGCCAGAGAGAGAAGCCTCAGGAATAATCACACCTGTCAATTCTTTAATCTTAAGACTTCTAACCTCCAGAATTGTAGGAATATAAGTTGCTTTTTTGTAAGTCATCAACTTTGTGATATTTGCAATGGACACCCTAACTAAATCTAACAGCATCCAATCCAACGGGTATGAGGTGATATCTTATTATAGTTTTGATCTGCATTTCTCTAATGATAAGAAATATTGACCATTTTTTCATATGCTGTTGACCATTTGTATATCAACTTTGAAAACCTTTCTATTCAAGTCCACTGCCTGTTTTTAAACAGGTTATTTTTTTTGTTGTTGTTGAGTTCTAAGAGTTTATATATAATCTGAGTATTAACCCTTTATCAGATACAGTATTTACAAATATTTTTCCCATTCTGCAGCCCATGATTTTTTATATATTCTCTTTCAAATCCTCTGCCTGAATAGCCAAATCATGCATCACTGTCCATGAGTTTATATGTAAATTTAACCTTGGGCCAAGTTTTGCCTTTCACTCAAAGTAGGTGATCAATGTTTGGGGCTATAGAATACCAGCAATCCATTTTCATCTTGTACTCACATACCAGTGTGACTCACTCATGGTACAAGCTTGGCTTTCTTCCTACAGTCAGCTAAGCATAAGAAACCCCTTCGTGTGGTCTCAGGTGTATTTGCTTGACTCTTTTTAAAGTCTATTTGTGCCCTCTGGATCTGAGGGCTAATTCTATAATTATAACTTCCATCATATGATAAATTGTTCCTTTATCTGCCTAGACTTGTGACCTGTTAAAATCTGGATTCAGTCATTTATGTTCCACAGTAAGAACTTCAATCTCTTCCAGAGCTCATTAGCATGTAGGTGACTATTTTTTGAATAGTGTATAATTTTCAAAACTTAGATGTGTATACTGAGATTTCCCCACTAGGACTTGTCATAAACTCTTCATGTATCTTATCTACATACATTCCTCCATAGGATAATTCAAGACTTTTAGCCTTCAGGGCAGTAATGTATTGACTGAACCCTATATCTGCTGCAAAGCTCTTTCCTGCTCTTGACCTTGTGCAAACATGATAGCCATGCAAGTTACTCAATGAAAGGTTGGAAAAGTATCCCAAGTGTGTAATATGCAGCCTCAGATCACTGAATGAACGTGTGATAAGTTGCTTCAGTCATGTCTCACTCTGTGAGACCCTATAGAATGTAGTCCCTCAGGCTCCTCTGTCCATGGGGACTCCTCAGGCCAGAATACTGGAGTGAGCAGCCATGGCTCCTCCAGGGAGTCTTCCTAACCCAGGTATCAAATTTGCCTCTCATATGTCTCCTCCATTGGCAGGCGGATTCTTTAACACTGGAGACAGCTGGGAAGCCCAGATCACAGAGCCCTACCCCTTATTCAGGTGATAGCACTTTGTAAGACAAATAATTTATTTCTTACTTTGCAGGGTATATTCTATCTTTTTGTTGAACACTAGACCCTTAAAAGGACTTCCCCAGTGGCTCAGACAGTAAAGTGTCTTGCTTACAATGCAGCAGACCTGGGTTCAATCCCTGAGTCAGGAAGATCCTCTGGAGAAGGAAATGGCCCCCCACTCCAGTACTCTTGCCTGGAAAATCACATGGACAGAGGAGTGTGGTGGGCTACAGTCCACGGGGTCGCAAAGAGTCGGGCACAACTGAGCAACTTCACTTCACTTTAGTCCTTTAAAAATTTTACTTACATAATGAGTCTATGAATCCCCATAGGGATTATCAAATTTGAGTTACTAGTAGAAAACAGCATCTGAGTTCAAAGTAAAACAAACTATTAATATTTTTTTTTTAAACTAGGCACATAGCATTACAATTACAAACACGAAAGATAAACAGTATTAAATGCTCCCAGGAAAAAGATATATTGCTTATGGATGAATGACCTATAGGAACAAAACAATTTTTAAAAAGAAGGAAAAAATTGGAGGACTTAAACTACCCTATTTCAAAATTTATTATAAAGCTATAGAAATCAAGGGACTTCCCAGGTGGTGCTAGTGGTAAAGAACCTGCCTACAAAGGCAGGAGACATAAGAGATGTGGATTTGATTCCTGGGTCGGGAAGATCCCCTGGAGGAGGGCATGGCAACCCACTCCAGTGTTCTTGCCTGGAGAATCCCATGGACAGAGGAGCCTGACGGGCTACAGTCCATAGGGCCGCAAAGAGTCAGACACGACTGAAGCAACTTAGCCTCAATAGAGCATAGATATCAAGAGACTGTGATGTGTGGTATGGGTTTAGTGCCTTGGTTAATGGAAAAGAAGAATCCAGAAATAGACTCATAATTGATGTGTGTTTCACAGAAAATATACTATGTTTATTTTAATTATTAAATTGACATTATGAAAATAATAGTTTTGCCATCTGAGTTACATGTGCATGAAGGACTGAGTGAAATTTTGCTTGCCAATCCTAGTCAACACAAACAGCTGTGAGAGATAATCATAAATATTATATTAAGTCACTAAATTTTAGACTGATTTATTCTACAGCAAAATGGTAGCTGAGGCATTGTTTGGCATTATAACAGAAAACAAAAGCAAGCAAACAAAAAACCCACATCTCTGGTTAATCTTGTCGCATATAGTAAAGTGAAGTGAACTCGCTCAGTCTTGTCCGACTCTTTCCGACCCCATGGACTGTAGCCTACCAGGTTCCTCCCTCCAAGGTATTCTCCCTCCATGGGATTTTCCAGGCAAGAGTACTGGAGTGGGTTGCCGTTTCCTTCTCCTGGGGATCATCCTGACCCAGGGATTGAACCCGGATCTCCCACATTCCAGGCAAATGCTTAACCTCTGAGCCACCAGGGAAGCCACTTTAGGAGACTTTCTTGCTTTCAAATTTTCCTTTATTGATGAACTCTGAAGCTCATAGTTTCCGCATTGTCATTTTCTTGACGATTTCTTGTTCTTCTTTCCTCTAACAAAACTCTATTACCTAGCCTTTTTTCCCTAAGCTGTACCATGACCTTTCTACAAGGATAATGTCCTATAAATAAGATAAAATTAAACAATTACAAGAAAATAAAAAGTGGACTCCAAGTTGTTGTGTTACCATGGTAAACTTTGGAGGAAAAATGTATGTCCCAATTAAATATGATGTACAATTCATTTATATAATTTTGTATATTAAGTTCTGATTAGGGACATAAGTCCTATATATCTTTATTTATATAGGAAAATACATTTAAATACAAGGATCTAAAGACCACTAAATCATTAAAATGAAAGCATTGTATGGCTGTAAACAACTACATGAAAATAAGATATTTTTTTAACTTTCATTTAAGTTCTGTGCCCATAACATGATCTTTTCATGGTTTTAGGACTCCTTAAACATTAGTTCTCATCTTGACTGCCTTGTAAGTATTTTTAGTTAGTACCATTGCATGCTTTTAAAATATTTCAAATATTGAATATCACTAAATATTACTTTAAAATATCATCCTGAGTAATATAAGGGAGATACAATTTTGGTTGAGGAAATATCTTAATCTACTTTCATAACTTTAGAAAGTTATTTTTGCTCTCAGTATCATTTAAGTATGCTCACATTTATATAATGATAATATTGAGATCATTATCTTTTTTAAATACCCTTTTAATTTTGGCAGTTTTCTTTGAGGGTGCCACCTCCTGGTGTAGCAGCTTCTTTGCAAGTTCTGAAATAGACTCTGTTTGAATTCTACAATGTTATTCCAAACATTCGCCTTCTTTTTGAAGTGTATGGCTCACATTTCACACAGATCCTGTATGATGATTTCCTTGCATAGTGGGAAGGTTTTGACGTGTGGGTTTACTGGAGTCCCTTGGCTTTAAACTTGGCTCAGAGCAGATGGTACTGCTAGAGAGAGCAACAACACAGCTTTGAGCTTGAAAATGTTAGTGCACACATGATGCTTTCCCCCCTCAGGTCTGGTATGATTGATGGGACTTTGGAACTCAAAACTGAGAAAAATAGATCCTTCACAATCGGCTATTTGCTGGCCAAAAAAAAAAAAAACCCTCAAAGAATGGGACACAGTTCATTGTTTCAGTGCCAAATAACAGTCCCCTGCCATCTAGAGTGACTTGCTTCTAAAAATAAAGCTTTAAAACTGCTGAGTTTAAAGGAGTCTATAATAATAAATGTAAGGAAAATGAAATAGTTATTTTAGCTCTAAAATGCCTTTTAGCATTTCTATTATGAGAGAATGGAAGCTAAGTGGCACTTAAATCCCTCCTCCAAAAATTAAAAAAAAAAGAAAAAATGAAATATCAAGCTCAAGTACTGTGTTTTGATATAAAATAACACCTAAGGGAAGTGTTAAAATATGCAATTGATGTTAAATAATTACAAGCAACATGATTATTGAGAGGATAACATGTATAGGAAAGATAGAAGTGTGAGAAACAGTGAGAGGAAGACATTCAGATAAATTCTTCATTATAATTTATAATGTTTTCCCACACACTATAAAAACCAATATATTGGGTTGGCCAAAATGTTCATTCATTTTTTTTTCTATAATACCTTATGGAAAAACACACACACAAAATTTTGGCCAACCCAATATTTAAAGAAGACAAAGGCTGCACAATTATATGAAACCAGAAGGTCAAGGCAACAAAATCATAGTAAATCACTTTCTATTAAATGTTGTATCTACCAAGACACAAAAATATTTATACCTGCATATCTATGTACATAAATTCTTTTCCCTTTACCTAGAAAAATGGTTAAATATTTATTACATATTGGGTCAGAAAATTACCTTGAAGTCTATCATCTTAACTCTATTGGAAAGCTTGTGAGATTCCCATAGTTATGTAAAATTAGGATGAGGTAACACTATAGCGCAGACACCCCCTTTTTTGAAAAATACAGATTTAAAAATAAGATGATTGACCAAGGAGACTCCACTGAAGTTCCAGAGGCAGGGAAGTAGTAGTATAGACTAGTGACCAGAGGACATGAGTACACTTGTGGCAAATTCTGGAAGCTCTATTGGACTCAATAATACTTTGAACATGTTTTTGTTGTTTTGATTGCTTTTTTTTAACATTTATTTCATACTAAATTGTCTATAGTCCTCAGTCCTAGGAACTCTCAGCGCAAACATGAGAAGTTTATGTTACTGTTAGGTAATCAGAATAGGAAAAAGGAGTCCAGGATAGCGGTGGCTAAAAGGCAAAGGCAAAGCCCTTGAAAATAGAACAAAGGAAGGTCCAAAGAAGAGTGAGAACCTCAGGCGAAATAAACAGCCCTCCTGGCCAGCCCAATTTACAGGGGGAGGAGAGAAAAGCATATAAAAAGAGGAGCCAAAATTGAGCCTCTGGCTTCTCTTCTCTTCGCTTCTTTTGGATTGGCCCACCCTCGTGACTCAAGGAGGTATTTTCCTTTGCTTGCCAAATAAAACTGAGCTGTAACAGAACTGTAACACTGGTCAATCCACCGCTTCAAATTTTTGCTGCAGCAAGACAGAACTGAGGAAATTACAAACCTCCCCAACATTACTATTCCCATTTTATAAATGAAAAAAACTGAGACAGTGAGTTTAAGTATCATGTCCAAGTAATAAAGCTATTAGGTAAAAGTAAAGCTCAGGAAGTCAGATTAAAAAAACTGACACATAGAAAACTTCCTTCCACACTAATCAATAGAGGAGGAATTTTGTCTATTCACAAAATATTCATAAAATATTTACTATATCCCCAGTGTGTAGAATAGTGCAGGTAAATACAGCATAAATATTTGTTGAAAAGAGAGTAGAATAAATGTAGAGAAAAAAACATTTTCAGTAACAGAATAAGGACCTAGAAAGCAATTATATTAATTTAATATAGTGTGTTAAAGTGTAATGTGATGTAAAGCATTAAAACATATAAATGCATACTTTGTAGCATGAAAAGCTGCAAGTGAGTTTATAATATGTAAAAGGATACAAAGGAATTTTGCCATTTAAAAAATAAAATAAAATTTCTTCCCATGACAAATTCTTATTCACCTAAGTTACCAAACTTAGGCTCAGATACTATCCCCAGTAAGGATTTCAGAGTCCCCTCCCTGAAAATAGGGCTCTTTTCTTGGTAATTGGAAATACCCCAAAAAGAAAAGGTCCACATTTGTTAAGCAATAATTACTTGTTATTCAGCACTGAAATAGTTCACATTTTGGAAACTCTTTTTTTTGTAATATCAATTTACCAAGACCTAGTTATAACAAAATATTTACTGTATCCAGATTTGTCCAGACTATTGTGAGAAAATAGACAAGGAGTGTGTGCCTTCTATGTTAGGGTAATTAAAGGTTAGCCTTATATGAAATTATTTGCACTCATGAAGAATTCTTTCATTTCAATTAAATATATAAAGAGATGGCATTTTCATTTAAAAATAATTTGGAAAAGAGAAAGTTTAGGGAAGTTGCAGCGAAGGTTTGGCCTTAATGTAAGAAAGAGAAAGACAAAACTGGCAACACCAGATACAGGCAGGAAAGTCAGCTAGAGGCACTGAATTATTTTAAGAGAATTGAAAATAAAAATATTTTTTGAGGGAGATACTAAAAAAGTGAACTAGCATAGATAGAAGGACATAAAAATTTTAGAATTGATAATAAACCAGTGCAGTTATCTGATTTTAAACAGTTCATCATTGATGTATGGCAAAACCAATACAACATTGTAAAGTAATTAGCCTCCAATTAAAATAAATAAATTTATATTAAAATAAACAGTCCATCAATATCCAGGCAATAAAGGCCACCTGGCTTTGCAGTATTTATTTTGGTCTTTATTTCTTCTACAGTAAATTAACTCTTGGTCTGGTCTGTCCTTCTCTTAGCCAGTTAGTTCACTATGGCCTCACTTTTTTTTTTTTTAAATAAGGGAATTTCAGGAATGAGATTTTTCATGGTATAGTTAAATTTGAGATTTATTTTTTAGATTATAGAAGAATGTCAGAGCTACTGATTTTTGGAAAAGGGCATTATGACATGACAGTGGATTTAACCTGTTAACACAAGTTGAGGAACTAGTATTTTCTTTTCTCTAAGCATACTCCTATTGATATAGGAATGTCGTAGAATAGTGACAAAAAGAGAAGCAAGCATCCGACAAATTTTCAAGCTATTTAAACACTGGATGTGTTCCACCATTTTCCCCAGGATATCTTCTAATAAAAATATTTGTCTCAATAAATTTTTAGTATCAAAAGTGTTCTTTGGTCTCAAAATGTTAATTATATAATCAAGTATTACAGATTATGTCTTTGCTTGGCATAGCAGAGAACTACTGATATAAGCATTTCCATATATTAAGAATTCTCTACAAACTTTTCAAATTTTTTTCTTGATTAAGCTCTTAAACTTTAACTTTTTTAATCTGATATGTGAATGCTAATTTTCTAGACAGCTATTGCATACTTTGGTCAACTCACTGCATCTCTATGGTGCATGAAGAAAGTTCTTTTCATGTCAGTTTATTTTGCTAAGCCTATAACCATGTTCAAATTGCAACACAACACACTCATGAATTTTGATAAATTGGCATATCCAGGTAATCACTACTTCAATCAAAATGTTACTGAGTCCAAGTTCCTACTGTTCTCCACAGGACAGGTCAATAAATTCAGAGACTAGGCATTGGGGCAAAGAATAGTGATTTTATTTGAAAACCCAATAGACCAATAAGATGTCATGCTAGTGTCCCAAACAACCATATTACCCCAATTAGAATTCAGTCTTCTTTTATACTAACAAGAGAGAGAGTGTGACAGGAGAGACAGGGCCGGGCCCAAGGGCAGCCTCCTCATGCATAGGCATTAGGCAGAAGGCAAAGCCACCTCCTTGTTTAGCCCTTAATGAGGGCATGACACATGAAGGAATGACATCTAAAACAGAAGTTTTATAACAACTGAACAAGAATCTTCAACCTTGAAAACCAGGAAACATGCAAATAAAAATGCACAGGT
The DNA here is from genome assembly GCF_001704415.2 of Capra hircus. Classification (NCBI taxonomy): domain Eukaryota; kingdom Metazoa; phylum Chordata; class Mammalia; order Artiodactyla; family Bovidae; genus Capra; species Capra hircus. The sequence continues at coordinate 43,485,657 of NC_030816.1, forward strand.
GGACGATGAGTGAGTGAAGGAGAAAAGCAACCAACCACAGTCTCCACATTCTGGTAGTATAGGAGATTTTCCAGCCTGATACATGTGCAGAGTGGGTCTCAAGTCATCCTCCAGTAACACTGGCCACATCATAATATCATCATAATATCATTATAATATCATTAGCATTGTGGTATTGTTCCCCCCATCGTGTGGGTTTCATTTGGGTGCTCACGGGAAAGATTCAAAATGGAAGCTGGTGGAAGCCCAGGTAAGGAATTAAAGATAACAGGATCACAAGGAAGGGAAAAAGGGAATCACCATCATCTAATTCCCAGAAGACTGACCCCATGTTAACAATCTAAGCTGCCCCTATTATGTGCGCCTCTTTAGAGGGGATGTCCACACTATTCTCTGAGTGTGTAACTTTCACTTCTGCTGTAAATAAACTGCTTCTTTGTATGCTCTCCCACACATACTGTGCTTCTAATAATGTCTATGCCTGCTTTACAATCTCAGTCTCTTTGTGAAATTCTTTCTTCAAAGAAGACAAAAACTGAAATCTTCTTGGCACTGAAATCGATTGTTGCAGAACTTTTCAAGCTGGCCAGACCCGAGAGGGAAGTGATAATTTTTTGTTCTTGCAGCTGTCCATGTAGGGCTGGTCAAGTAAACCTCCAACAAGATGAATATTATTCTCTATTGTGCACCTTTTATATCTCTATATAAATGAAAAGTACTGTGCCTTTAAAGGTCAAATGTGGGAAGCAGAACCTTGAGAATGGGCTTTCATGTGTGTTTCAGGCTATAGGCAACAGAATTTTACAATGGTACAGGGCCAACATGACAAGCATGGGCAACAGAGCACAAAAGTTAGAGCTAAAGAAACATCCAGTCAGGTTTGTTCTTCTCTGTTACAAACCTACAGATGATTGAAAACATGCCAAAGTATTTCCTTTGTAACACTTCCCAGTCCAATCCACCCTCATCCATAGCAACTATTGCACTTCCATTTGTCACAATGAGTTCATCTATCCTCGCTAGAATTTCAAATAAATGGAATCATAAAGGAGACAGTCATTTTTGTTCACTTGCTCCAAAATTTTGCCAGGTTATGGGTTTTGACAGTCTTTTTATTTTAGACATTCTAAAGTACCTGTCAGTCAGTCAATCAGTCAGTTCACTAACTAAGTCGTGTCCAACACTTTGCAACACCATGAATCGCAGCACGCCAGGCCTCCCTGTCCATCACCAACTCCTGGAGTTCACTCAAACTCATCTCCATCGAGTCAGTGATGCCATCCAGCCATCTCATTCTCTGTCGTCCCCTTTTCCTCCTGCCTCCAATCCCTCCCAGCATCAGAGTCTTTTCCAATGAGTCAACACTTCGCATGAGGTGGCCAAAGCACTGGAGTTTCAGCTTTAGCATCATTCCTTCCAAAGAACACCCAGGGCTGATCTCCTTCAGAATAGACTGGTTGGATCTCCTCACAGTCCAAGGGACTCTCAAGGGTCTTCTCCAACACCACAGTTCAAAAGAATCAATTCTTTGGTGCTCAACTTTCTTCACAGTTCAACTCTCACATTGGTTCAGTTCAGTCGCTCAGTCGTGTCCGAATCTTTGAAACCCCATCAATTACAGCACGCCAGGCCTCCCTGTCCATCACCAACTCTCAGAGGTCACTCAGACTCATGTCCATCGAGTCAGTGATGCCATCCAGCCATCTCATCCTCTGTCGTCCCCTTCTCCTCCTGCCCCAAATCCCTCCTAGCATCAGAGTCTTTTCCAATGAGTCAACTCTTCACAAGAGGTGGCCAAAGTACTGGAGTTTCAGCCTTAGCATCATTCCTTTCAAAGAAATCCCAGGGCTGATCTCCTTCAGAATGAACTGGTTGGATCTCCTTGCAGTCCAAGGGAATCTCAAGAGTCTTCTCCAACACCACAGTTTAAAAGCATCAATTCTTTGGTGCTCTGCCCTTTCCACAGCCCAACTCTCACATCCATACATGACTACTGGAAAAACCATAGCCTTGACTAGACGGACCTTAGTTGACAAAGTAATGTCTCTGCTTTTAAATATGCTATCTAGGATGGTCATAACTTTCTTTCAAGAAGTAAGTGTCTTTTAACTTCATAGCTGCAATCACCATCTGCAGTGATTTTGGAGCAAAAAAAATAAGGTCTGACACTGTTTCCACTGTTTCCCCATCTATTTCTCATGAAGTGATGGGACCGGATGCCATGATCTTCGTTTTCTGAATGTTGAGCTTCAAGCCAACTTTTTCACTTTCCTCTTTTACTTTCATCAAGAGGCTTTTTAGTTCCTCTTCACTTTCTGCCATAAGGGTGGTGTCATCTGCATATCTGAGGTTATTGATATTTCTCCCGGCAATCTTGATTCCTGCTTTTGCTTCTTCCATTCCAGGGTTTTTCATGATGTACTCTGCATAGAAGTTAATTAAGCAGGGTGACAATATACAGCCTTGACGTACTCCTTTTTCTATTTGGAACCAGTCTCTTGTTCCATTCTCATATTAAATTGCATCTTACCTGATAACTGACATTGAATATCTTCTCATGTGCTTTTTGACCTCTCTTCTATCTCACTTTTGCTTCCCCAGTGGCTCATCAATAAAGAATCTGCTTGTAGTGCAGGAGACACAGGAGATGTGAGTTCAATCTCTGGGTTGGGAAGATCCCTTGGAGAAGGGAAAGGCACTCTGTCCACTCCAGTATTCTTTCCTGGAGAATACCATAGATAGAGAAGACCGGCAGGGTATATGGTTCATAGGGTCACAAAGAGTGGGAAACAACTCAAGTGACTTAGCACATATCTCATTTTATGAAGTGTTTGTGAAAATATTTTGTTTAGGTTCATGGGTTATTTTCTAATAATTGAGTTTTAAATGATACTAACATCTTCTATATATAGTCTTTATTCAGGTATATTTACTGCATATATTTTCTCCCAGCAAGTGACTTGCCTTCTGATTTTCTAAATGGTGTCTATCAGTTCAGTTCGTTCCATCGCTCAGTCGTGCCCGACTTTTTGTGACCCCATGAATCACAGCACGCCAGGCCTCCCTGTCCATCACCAATTTCCGGAGCTCACTCAGACTCATGTCCATCAAGTCCGTGATGCCATCCAGCCATCTCATCCTCGGTTGTCCCCTTCTCCTCCTGCCCTCAATCCCTCCCAGCATCAGAGTCTTTTTCAATGAGTCAGGTCTTCACATGAGGTGTCCAAAGTACTGGAGTTTCAGCTTTAGCATCATTCCTTCCAAAGAAATACCAGGGTTGATGTCCTTCAGAATGGACTGGTTGGATCTCCTTGCAGTCCAAGGGACTCTCAAGAGTCTTCTCCAACTCCACAGTTCAAAAGCATCAATTCTTCGGTGCTCAGCCTTCTTCACAGTCCAAATCTCACATCCATAAATGACTACTGGAAAAACCATAGCCTTGACTAGACGGACCTTAGTCAGCAAAGTAATGTCTCTGCTTTTCAATATACAATCTAGGTTGGTCATAACTTTTCCTCCAAGGAGTAGGCATCTTTTAATTCATGGCGGCAGTCACCATCTGAGGTGATTTTGGAGCCCCAAAAAATAAAGTCTGACACTGTTTCTACTGTTTCCCCATCTATTTCCCATGAAGTGATGGGACCAGATGCCATGATCTTCGTTTTCTGAATGTTGAGCTTTAAGCCAACTTTTCCACTCTCCTCTTTCATTTTCATCAAGAGGCTTTTTAGCCCCTCTTCACTTTCTGCCATAAGGGTGGTGTCATCTGCCTATCTGAGGTTATTGATATTTCTCCCGGCAATCTTGATTCCAGCTTGTATTTCTTCCAGTCCAGCATTTCCCATGATGTTCTCTGCATAGAAGCTAAATAAGCAGGGTGACAATGTACAGCCTTGACGCACTCCTTTTCCTATTTGGAACCAATCTGTTGTTCCATGTCCAGTTCTAACTGTTGCTTCCTGACCTGCATACAGATTTGTCAAGAGGCAGGTTAGGTGGTCTGGTATTGCCATCTCTTTCAGAGTTTTCCACAGTTTATTGTGATCCACACAGTCAAAGTCGTTGGCATAGTCAATAAAGCAGAAATAGATGTTTTTCTGGAACTCTCTTGCTTTTTTGATGATCCAGAGGATGTTGGCCATTTGATCTCTGGTTCTTCTGCCTTTTCTAAAACCAGCTTGAACATCAGGGAGTTCACGGTGCACGTACTGCTGAAGCCTGGCTTGGAGAATTTTGAGCATTCCTTTACTAGTGTGTGAGATGATTGCAACTGTGTGACAGTTTGAACATTCTTTGGCACTGCCTTTCTTTGGAATTGAAATGAAAACTGACCTTTTCCAGTCCTGTGGCCACTGCTGAGTTTTCCAAATTTGCTGGCATATTGAGTGCAGCACTTTCACGGCATCATCTTTCAGGATTTGAAAGAGCTCAACTGGAATTCCATCACCTCCACTAGCTTTGTTCGTAGTGATGCTTTCTAAGGCCCACTTGACTTCACATTCCAGGATGTCTGGCTCTAGATTAGTGATCGTATCAACATGATTATCTGGGTCGTGAAGAACTTTTTTGTACAGTTCTTCTGTGTATTCTTGCCACCTCTTCTTAATATCTTCTTCTTCTGTTAGGTCCATACCATTTTTGTCCTTTATCGAGCCCATCTTTGCATGAAATGTTCCCTTGGTATCTCTAATTTTCTTGAAGAGATCTCTAGTCTTTCCCATTCTCTTGTTTTCCTCTATTTCTTTGCATTGATCGCTGAAGAAGGCTTTCTTATCTCTTCTTGCTATTCTTTGGAACTCTGCATTCAGACACTTATATCTTTCCTTTTCTCCTTTGCTTTTCATCTCTCTTCTTTTCACAGCTATTATTAAGGCCTCCCCAGACAGCCATTTTGCTTTTTTGCATTTCTTTTCTTTGGAGATGGTCTTGATTCCTGTCTCCTGTACAATGTCACGAATCTCATTCCATAGTTCATCAGGCACTCTATCTAACAGATCTAGACCCTTAAATCTATTTCTCACTTCCACTGTATAATCATAAGGGATTTGATTTAGGTCATACCTGAATGGTCTAGCAGTTTTCCCTGCTTTCTTCAATTTCAGTCTGAATTTGGCAATAAGGAGTTCATGTCAGCTCCCGGTCTTGTTTTTGTTGACTTTATAGAGCATGTCCATCTTTGGCTGCAAAGAATATAATCAATCTGATTTCAGTGTTGACCATCAGGTGATGTCCATGTGAAGAGTCTTCTCTTGTGTTGTTGGAAGAGGGTATTTGCTATGACCAGTGCATTTTCTTGGCAAATCTCTATTAGTCTTTGCCCTACTTCATTCCGCATTCCAAGACCAAATTTGCCTGTTTCTCCAGGTGTTTCTTGACTTCCTACTTTTGCAATCCAGTCCTCTATAATGAAAAGGACATATTTTTTGGGTGTTAGTTCTAAAAGATCTTGTAGGTCTTCATAAAACCGTTCAACTTCAGTTTCTTCAGCATTACTGGTTGGGGCATATGGCATCTCTTAAAGAGCAGAATTATCCTTTAATTTTCATGAAGGCTGATTTACCATTTTATTCTCTTTGTGATATAAGAAAATTTTGCCTAACCAAAGAAATAAAGATTTCCTCCTATGGTCCCCATTTTTCTATAGTGTTTCATATTGTACTTTTGTGATTAAAATTGTGATCTATTTGGAGTAAATATTTCCATTTAGTATAATATGAGTAAACTTATTTGTTTATTTATGCTTTTGATATCAATTTCTCTAAACATTATTTTAAACTATCCTTTTCTGTGAAATTCCCTTGGAAGCATTCATGAAAATCTGTCATGTATAAATGGGTGGGTCTGTTTCTGAGACCATGCTATTCTGCCTCCCACACCAAAAACCAATAAATTGAGAGACTAGGTATCGAGACACAAAAAAAGATGTCGTTTTCATTATGGGAGACTGGAATGCAAGAATAGGAAGTCAAGAAACACCTGGAGTAACAGGCAAATTTGGCCTTGCAGTACAGAATGAAGCAGGGCAAAGGCTAATAGAATTCTGCCAAAAGAATGCACTAGTCATAGCAAACAGCTTCTTCCAACAACAGAAGAAAAGTCTCTACACATGGACATCATCAGATGGTCAACACTGAAATCAGATTGATTATTTTCTTTGCAGCCAAAGATGGAGAAGCTCTATACAGTAAGCAAAAACAAGACCAGGAGCTGACTGTGGCTCAGATCATAAACACCTTATTGCCAAACTCAGACTTAAATTGAAGAAAGTAGGGAAAACCACTAGACCATTCAGGTATGACCTAAATCAAATCCCTAACAATTATACAGTGGCAGTGAGAAATACATTTAAGGGACTAGATCTGATAGATGGAATGCCTGATGAACTATGGATGGAGATTCATGACATTGTATAGGAGACAGGGATCAAGGCCATCTCCAAGAAAAAGAAATGCAAAAAAGCAAAATGGCTGTCTGAGGAGGCCTTAAAAATAGCTGTGAAAAGAAAAGAAGCCAAAAGCAAAGGAGAAAAGCAAAGATATACCCATTTGAAAGCAGAGTTCCAAAGAATAGCAAGGAGAGATAAGAAAGCCATCCACAGTGATCAGTGCAAAGAAATAGAGGAAAACAAGAGAATGGGAAAGACTAGAGATCTCTTCAAGAAAATTAAAGATACCAAGGGAACATTTCATGCAAAGACGGGCTCAATAAAGGACAGGAATTGTCTGGGCCTAACAGAACAGAAGATATTAAGAAGAGGTGGCAAGAATACACAGAAGAAATGTACGAAAAAGATCTTCACAACCGAGATAATCATGATGGTGTAATCATTCACCTAGAGCCAGACATCCTGGAATGTGAGATCAAGTGGGTCTTAGGAAGCATCACTACGAACAAAGCTAGTGGAGGTGATGGAATTCCAGTTGAGCTGTTACAAATCCTAAAAGCTGATGCTGTGAAAGTGTTGCACTCAAAATGTCAGCAAATTTGGAAAACTCAGCAGTGGCCACAAGACTGGAAATGTCAGTTTTCATTCCAATCCCAAAGAAAGGCAAAGCCAAAGAATGTTTAAACTGTCACACAATTGCACTCATCTCACACATTAGTAAAGGAATGTTCAAAATTCTCCAAGCCAGGCTTCAGAAATATGTGAACCATGAACTTCCAGCTGTTCAGCTGATTTTAGAAAAGGCAGAGGAATCAGAGATCAAATTGCCAACATCTACTGGATCATCGAAAAGCAAGAGAGTTCCAGAAAAATATGTATTTCTGCTTTATTGACTATGCCTAATCCTTTGACTGTTTGGATCACAATAAAGTGTGGAAAATTCTGAAAGAGATAGGAATACCAGACCACCTGACCTGCTTCTTGAGGTCAAGAAGCAACAGTTAGAACTGGACATGGATCAACAGATTGGTTCCAAATAGGAAAAGGAGTAGTACATCAAGGCTGTATATTGCCACTCTGCTCATTTAACTTATATGCAGAGTACATCATGACACTAGGCTGGAGGAAGCACAAGCTGGAATCAAGATTGCTGGGTGAAATATCAATAACCTCAAATAGGCAGATGACACCACCCTTATGGCAGAAAGTGAAGAAGAACTAAAGTGCCTCTTGATGAAAGTGAAAGAAGAGAGTGAAAAGTTTGACTTAAAGCTCAACATTCAGAAAACGAAGATCATGGCATCTGGTCCCATCACTTAATGGCAAATAGATGGAGAAACAGTGGAAACTGTGGCAGACTTTATTTTCTTGGGCTCCAAAATCACTGCAAATGATGCCTGAAGCCATGAAATAAAAACACGCTTACCCCTTGGAAGGAAAGTTATGACCAACCTAGACAGGATATTAAAAAGCAGAGACATTACTTTGCCAACAAAGGTCCTTCTAGTCAAGGCTATGGTTTTTCCAGTAGTCGTGTATGGATGTGAGAATTGGACTATAAAGAAAGTTGAGCACTGAAGAATGGATGTTTTTGAGCTGTAGTGTTGGAGAAGACTCTTGAGAGTTCCTTAAACTGCAAGGAGATCCAATCAGTCCAACCTAAAGGAAATCAGTACTGAGTGTTCATTGAAAGGACTGATGCTGAAGCTGAAACTCCAATACTCTGGCCACGTGATGCGAAAAGCTGACTCACTGGAAAATACCCTGATGCTGGGAGAGACTGATGGCAGGAGGAGAAGGGGACGACAGAGGATGAGATGGTTGGATGGTATCACCAACTCAATGGACATGAGTTTGAGTAAATTCTGGGAGTTGGTGATGGACAGAGAGGCCTGGCGTGCTGCAGTCCATGGGGTCACAAAGATTCAGACACGACTGAGTGACTGAATTGAACTGAACTGAGGTGTTGGAGGAAAAGGAATAGTGACTTTATTCAGAAAGCCAGAAAACCAAGAATAAGGCAGAATACTGTCCCAAAGAAACACATAAATGGAGTTGTAATTTAAGCTTCTTTTATACTCTTACTCAGTTCAGTTCAGTTCAGAATCTCAGTCGTGTCTGACTCTTTGCAACTTATACTACTTTATACTAAAGGGGAAAGAGGTGTGGCTGATGGTGGCAAAATTCTTGGTATAGAAATTCTTTGCTCTTGTAGTTGTTCAGGTAGGACTGACCACAGTGTTCCTGAAAACCTTCAATAACACAATTATTTTCTGTTAGCAACATTTTATCTCTATATGAATGGAAAACTATTATTTTTTATTTTCTTACCTTTAAAGGTCAGAGCATGAGAATCTGTTATCCCCATAACTATTAGTTATCTCCATAACTAAGGTAATCCCATTTTGAGGATTCTACATGGGGCCAGTATTAAAAAGACATATACCTTTGACTAGGAAGAACAAAAACTTTTTCCAGCACTATGTGAGTTTCAGAAATTGTTCCATCTCATCTTAAGTAATTCTTCTATCATCACCCTCTTGGGTACTTTTCTTATTGGTTCTGATGAGAATTTTATTAAAGACTTGAGGTAACCCCCTCAGAAATCACTAGAATGGTGATTTTCTGCAGCTCTTTCTGCAGGTTCCTTCACTTTGGTATGTTGCTCTGCAAAATTTAGCTTCCTTGGCCTCCATGAGTGCCAAACTGCATATTTTCTCTACTCTTTGAGACTTCTGGGCTTTGTTTGATTCCCTCTTTCTGTATTACAGCTTGGAAAATCTTTCTAGACAATACGGAAACCCTCTCATGGGGCTCAAATCATTTCTTCCTCATTTCTTAGAAATCACGACCTATTAACTAGTTATACAAAGCCATCTTTTCAAGTAATTTTCTAAGTTTTCAGTAATTTAAGACATAGGGTAAACTTCATCCTTCTTTGTTCACAGTTAGAAATTAAATAGCCATTTGAGATTTTTCCTTTTGATCACAATAGAGTTTCAAGACTCTTAACTTTAAATAACCAGGATACTGGACAAAATACATGAAATCACTGTTTTAAGACATCGGTCAATGGGTAGCAGCGAAACCTGATTTCTGAGACAAAGGAAACAAATGAGGGGAGCCTTATGACCACATCAGCTCTTGCTTTGAGAGCAACATAAATTTCTTGAGAGCAGACATAAATAATAACAACTCAATGAGAGTCCAGTAGCCTCAAAGGATGAAAAATAAGATGAGATTCTGGGGAATATGAGACAGCTGGTAATTGCAGGGGAAAATTCCAGAAAGGAGACTATACTTAGAAAAGACTTCCTAAAAGCATAAGCATCCCCTTTAATCTTTGCTGAGTTCTAGGCAGCCAGAGTCCAGCTCCAGCAGCCAGGGAATCAGCCTGAAGGTGTGAGTGGTGTCTGTGGACGATGATGTAGCCTCTGACTCATAGTACAGAACTAGATCGGCGGATGATGATGTAGTCACGGACGATGATGTAGTCGTGGACGATGGTGTAGTCTCTGACTCATAGTACAGAACTACATGTTTATTTCAAGCTTTAGGTTCTCTTTTATACTTTGACAAAAGCATTAGGTCAGAGGTTTGATGTTTTTAGTTTCCCCCACCCAGATTTACTGTACTTAACTTGTGATTACATTGTAACTCATGCTATATTCCTCAGTTTATTTCTTATCTTTCTAAATCCTGTTTGCCCCTAGCATCTTAAGATCACTATCTCCCAAACAGGCTTCTAGCTATTCTTAATTATTCCTAAACCCTAAATTCAGCAATCTTCTTTTGCCATAAATATTTCCCTCACAAACAGGTCTCAGATAACAATCCTTCCCATGGCCTCAAGCTGCAGCCTACGTGCTCATCCTGGAACATTCTTTGTAAAGATCCTCGAACAAATGTAAATGATTACTTTATAGATTATTTTCTGGGCACAACTGTAGAAGGCTTTGTGCTTTCTCATGCTTCTCTCAAGCACCTTAACATTCTTTCCAGCCAACTCAACCGAAGAAAGGAAAGAACAAGTCAGAATCACAAGGCCTAACCGTTCATCCTGGGGCTGTGCCTGCGAGATGAGGAGAGGGGTTTGGGGCCGTGTAATGCCTAATGCAGCTCCTGACACTAGGCAATACATGTATCCAATGAAAGGATACATGCAAGGGCAAAGACCAAACATAGATTTTCAAAATGAGTAATTTCAAACTCATACAAAGTGATAAGATATTTGAACTGCATCCAGTATGTGTGGAGTCCTAAGTACTTAACTGGGGAATAAAATATTTAGTTGAATACCTCTCCCAAAAGAAAACTCCATACTCAGATAGCTTCATTGATTCGTTTTATCAAACACTCGATGATGGAAAAATTGTAATCTCATGCAGATACTTTCAGAGACAGAAATATAGTAAATACTTCAACTCACTAATTTGACTCCAGTGTTACCTTGATACCAAAACCAAAGACAAGAGTATCACACTAAAAAAGTAAAAAACCAAAATGAGACAATATCACCTCATTCATACAGAGGTTACAATTCTTCAAACATTTTAACAAATCAAATGCAGCAATATATATTAAAAGACGGCAATGCACTGTAACAAAGTAGTTCATGTTTTTGGAATGCAAGGTTGTTTTACCATAAGAAAAATAATCAGTGTAATTCATTATTTTCAGATAGTAAGGGGAAAAAGAACTATATTATTAATATATGAAGAAAAATATTTAATAAAATTCAATATCCATTCCTGAAAAACTTTCAATAAACTAGGACAAGGAGAAAACTTCTTAATCTAATAAAACACATTAATGAAAGACCTTCAGCTAATACAATACTTAATTGTCAACCTCTATCAACCTCTGTTTCTGACTGTGAAGGAACAACAAGGATGAGGTTTACCCTATGTCTTAAATTATTGATGCTATTGGACTATCTTCAGTTATTATTCTTTAATGTCAGTTCTCAAGAAATTGTTCAAAGCAGGAGATGGTGAGGTCTTATTCCCTCATTTGTTTCCCTTATCTCAGTAACGTCTCACTGCTACCTATTGACCAATGTTTTAAACAGTGATTTCATGTATTTCATCCAGTATCCTGGTTATTTAAAGTCAAGATTCTTGAAACTCTATTGTAGTCAAAAGGAAAAATCTCAAATTGGTATTTAAACACAAATTAACTATAGAAGCAATCACTTCTAGCTAGCCCAAGAATTAGTTATTTTCCTATGCAAAGAATGTCAAAATACAGACTATTTTAAAATATATTTTCATTTCTTGTCAAGATATCTAGAAAATTTAAAAATCAATATGAATAAAGTATTTATTATTTCATTGATTATAATGTTTATTATAGCAAAAGTAAATGTTATTACTATACTAAATTGTTACACCTAACAATAATTGTTAGCCCTTCTAGAGTTTAAGTTGAAATTTTAGGATCAAAAAGATATGAAATATAGTTCTTACTTTCATTTATTTTATGTTATAGAAATAATTTTATTTTTTATTTAGCCTTAATAGATTTTACTTATTGTATGTGTGTGTATGTATATATACATATATATACATATATATACATATATATAATATATGAGAAGGCAAAGGCACCCCACTCCAGTACTCTTGCCTGGAAAATTCCGTGGACAGAGGAACCTGGAAGGCTGCAGTCCATGGGGTTGCAAAGAGTCAGACATGACTGAGCGACTTCACTTTCACTTTTCACTTTCATGCATTGGAGAAGGAAATGGTAACCCACTCCAGTGTTTTTGCCTGGAGAGTCCCAGAGACGGGGGAGCCTGGTGAGCTGCCATCTGTGGAGTGGCACAGAGTTGGACACAACTGAAGCAACTTAGCACCATATATATATATACACACACATACATATATGTATAATATATGTATTATTATATACACACACATATATATGTATACATATACACATATATATACACACACATATGTGTATGTGTATACATATATATACACACACACACACACACACACATATATATATGGGGCTTCCCTCATAGCTCAGTCAGTAAAGAATCTCCCTGCAATATAGGAGATATGGGTTCAATTCCTGGGTCGGGAAGATTCCCTGGAGAAGAAAATGGCAATCCACTCCTGTATTCTTGCCTGGAAAATCCCATGGACAGAGAAGCCTGGTGGACTACAGCCCATGGGGTTGCAAGAGTCAGACATGACTTAGTGACTAAAACCACCACACATACACATATATATATTGGGTTATTGGTTCAGGCAATTCAGTTTGGTCGCTCAGTTGTGTCTGGCTCTTTGTGACACCATGAACCACAGCACAAGAGGCCTCCCTGTCCATCACCAACTCCCAGAGTCCAGCCAAACCCATGTCCATTGAGTCAGTGATGCCATCCAACCATCTCATCTCTGTCACCCCCTTCTCCTGCCCTCAGTCTTTCCTAGCATCAGAGCCTTTTCAGATGAGTCATCTCTTCACATCAGGTGGCCAGAGTATTGGAGTTTCAGCTTCAACATCAGTCCTTCCAATGAACACCCAGGACTGATCTCCTTTAGGATGGACTGGTTGGATCTCCTTGCAGTCCAAGGAACTCTCAAGAGTCTTCTCCAACACCACAGTTCAAAAGCATCAATTCTTCGGTGCTCAGCTTTCTTTATAGTCCAACTCTCACATCCATACATGACCACTGGAAAAACCATAGCCTTGACTTGATGGACCTTTGTTGACAAAGTAATGTCTCTGCTTTTGAATATGCTATCTAGGTTGGTCATAACTTTCCTTCCAAGGAGTAAGTGTCTTTTAATTTCATGGCTGCAGTCACCATCTGTAGTGATTTTGGAGCCCAGAAAAATAAAGTCGGCCACTGTTTCCAAGGTTTCCCCCTCTATTTGCCATGAAGTGATGGGACTGGATGCCACGATCTTAGTTTCCTGAATGTTGAGCTTTAAGCCAACTTTTTCACTCTCCTCTTTCATTTTCATCAAGAGTCTTTTTAGCTCTTCTTCACTTTCTGCTATAAGGGTGGTGTCATCTGGATATATGAGGTTATTGATATTTCACCCAGCAATCTTGATTCCAGCTTGTGCTTCCTCCAGCCCAGAGTTTCTCATTATGTACTCTGCATATAACTTAAATAAGCAGGGTGACAATATACAGCCTTGATGTAACCAGTGTGTTGTTCCATGTCTAGTTCTAACTGTTGCTTCCTGACCTGCATAAAAATTTCTCAAGAGACAGGTCAGGTGGTCTGGTATTCCCATCACTTTCAGAATTTTCCACAGTTTATTGTGTGCATGGTTATTGGTTAGTTTTTAGGTTTCTTTTTTCTCATTGATTTCTAAAAAATGCATAACTAAACTATGGCCTTGGTTCGGTACATATATAAATAACTGTTTTACTTTCTGTTTCATTAGCTCACTAATATAACCATTTTTATGTCTAAAATATTTTTCTTTATTATCTCACAAATTCATCTCATTTATAGTTATGTCTTTGTATTTTATGATCTTTGAAGCTGCTTTAAATTTCTTTCTCTATGAAGCAGGGTGCAAATACACTTATAAATATATACATAAGAATCCATAAAAATGTAGACAGATAACTTACAAAGAAAATATTTTTGAAAAAATACATAGATATAAATGAAAAAAGTTGATTAAATATTTACAGTAAAATTTTATCATGACTGAGATACTTTTTGGTTTCCCTAGTGACTCAGTAGTACAGAATCCACCTGCCAGTGCTGGAGACATGGGTTTGATTCCTAGGTTGGGTAGATCCCCTGGAGAAGGAAAGGGCAACCCACTCCACTCCAGTATTCTTGCCTGGAAAATCTTATGGACAGAAGAGCATGGTGGGCTACAGTTCATGGGGTGGCAAAAGAGCTGGACACAATTTAGCAACTGAATAACACAATAATAACAACAAGGTATTTTTGATCAGAATAGAAATCATTTCATTTATTTCAATTAACAGTATTAAAAGTATAAATTAAAAATGTAAAATTTTAAAGTAGACAAGTAATGTAATGGAAAATAACAAAGACATACAACACATAAATTTATTGAGTCAACCAGTGAACCATTTGGGGAGATAATATATTATATTTATCACAATCCACATTACACAAAAGAAATTTAGATTAAATTACTGAAAGTAAAGAATAATGATTTAATATCTATATTATACTTATGAAGACATGCAAAATCTTTTTATATGCATACTTTTAGGATAGGAAGGTCTTTCTAAAGTACCAAAAACTCAAAACAAAAAGAAAATCTGACAAATTTGTTTAAAAAGATTGAAAAAATGTCTACATGCTAAATTATCTAAGAATGCATTTCAAAACAAGGAATGGACAAATAAAACTATTTAAGACAAATGTAACAGAAATAGCTTAATTACTCAGTGCTAAAGGGTTCTATGTTTAAGTAAATATCTGAAAAATGCAACTTAAAAAAACAATGTGACATTTTGTTTTCATCTAAACTACCTTACAAAGTTAAGCCATATACAATGAAACTACTTAATTTAAATTATTTAATTTTTGAAATATATAAGGAAAACCATTTTAGCCTGACTTGAAATTTATTTGACTGTATTAGTGAAAATGCAACTTATGGAAATTCTTTGATATAGCAATTCCTTTTCTAATAATATGCACTATAAGAACTAATATAATCACATGAGTATATATTATATTAAAATATTTATTGCATAATAACAAATATCATAAATAATTTTAGAAGTGCATGAAAAGAAGGTATATAAAAGATCACAATCTTAATAAGAATTAGCACTTGGACATCAAAAATTTAGAAACAGTTTTATTAAAAAATAACTCATAAAAAAATGTCAAAGGAACAAAGAAATTGCATGTGTGTAAATATATATTTGTGTGTATACTTGTGTGCGTTCTAAGTTGCTTCAGTCATGTCCAACTCTTTGTGACCCTATAAACTGTAGTGCACCCGGTCCTCTGACCACAGGATTCTCCAGGGAAGGGAAAATTACTGGAATGGGTTGCCATGCCCTCCTCCAGGGGATCTTTCCAACCCAAGGATCAAACCCACATTTCTTGGTCTCCTGCATTAGCAGGTGGGTTCTGTACCATCCCCACCACTCAGGAAACCCATATATGTGCATATACATGTATACATACTTATATGCATACATGGACAGGATTGAGCAACTGAACTGAACCGAACTGAACTGATAGGTATTCTTTTATATATGCATGGAAAGATAGAGATAGATAGAGTTGATAATATTTAGGTTTGCATATTGGTATTCCAGTTGTATAAGAATGAGAAATTCATTGATATTATGAACCCTCAATTGTGTTCTTTTAAAAAAAATTAATATATTTGAGTCAAATTAAAAATTTAATATAAATTAACTAAATTTTAACAAATACATAAGCATGAAACTTTTTGCACAAAATATATACTCTTATTTTATTTTATTATTACATTTTTTCAAAAATTACTTTTTTAATTGGAGGTTAATTAAACTAATGAACTGCCAATTTAAAAAATAAATTTTTATTGTAGTGGTTGTAGTGGTATGTTGTAGTGGTTTTTGCCATAAATTGACATGAATCAGCCACGGGCACACATGTGTTCCCCATCCAGAACCCCCCTTCCACCTCCCTCTCCATCCCATCCCCCAGGGTCATCCCAGTGCACCAGCCTTGAGCAGCCTGTCTCATTTATTGAACCTGGCCGGGCGATCCACTTCACAAATGATAACATACACGTTTCAATGCTACCCTCTCAAATCATCCCACAATAGCCTTCTCCCACAGAGTCCAAAAGACAGTTCTTGGAGGGCAGTCCTAAGATGGCAGAGGAATAGGATAGGGAGACCACTTTCTCCTCCACAAATTCATCAAAAGAACATTTGAACACTGAGTAAATTCCACAAAACAACTTCTGAATGCCAGCAGAGGACATCGGGCACCCAGAAAAGCAGCCCATTGTCTTTGAAAGGAGGTAGGAAAAAATATAAAAGATAAAAAGAGAGACAAAAGAGGTAGGGATGGAGCTCCATCCCGGGAAGGGAGTCTTAAAAAAGAGAGAAGTTTACAAACACCAGGAAACACTCTCACTGCCGAGTCTATGGTGAGCCTTGGAAGCACAGAGGGCAACATAACTGGGAGGTAAAATAAATAAGTAATTAAAACCCACAGATTACATGCCCATCAGTAACTCCCCCAGCAGAGAAGCAGCACAGATGCCTGCATCCACCACTAGCAAGCAGGAACTGGGCAGGGAAGCACGGGCTGCATTGCTTAGAGTAAGGACTGGGCCTAAACGCCCCGAGGGCAATCTGAGGGAACTAACTTGGGATAGCGACCAGACTGTGGGATAGCTACCACACAAAAAGCCCTAACCTAAGACACCACCAGGCCCACTCACAGAACAAAGGACTGAGAAGAGCTATCTGGCTGCCGACTGACCCATCCCCCTCCAGTGACAGGCAGGCAAAGGCAGCCAGAGCCGGAAGGGGGCAATTGCAGCCCCAGAGGCATTATCTACCAAACTGCAAGCAAGCTTCATTGCTAACCAAGACTTCTTGGGATTCTGGACGGTCAACATCTGCCTGAGAAGGTGCGCCAGTTGTACACCCAGAAAACCAAGTGGCAGGGACAAGGAAGGCAATAAGTCGCAGAGACCATGCTCGCCAAACACCTGGTTACCTACGCTGCTCGGACCTGGGAATGGCACAAAACGCAGGCCCAACTGAGTCTGCACCTCTGAGTACTACCTGAGTGCCTGAACCTGAGTGGCTTAGACCTGGGAGGTGCATGCAGTCCAGGGCCAGCCTTGGACAGTCCCCAGCGGAGCAACCTAGAGCCTGAGCAGTGTAGACAGGGAAAGCACACATTCCGTGAGCAGGGGCAAACCCAGTGTGCCAAGACACTGCGAGCACACGCCAGTGTTATTTGTTTGCAGTGTTCCTCCCTCCCCACAGCACGACTGAACTAGTGAGCCTAAAAAAGTGTCCACCACCGCCCCCTTATGTCAGGGCAGAAATTAGACACTGAGGAGACCAGCTTACAGAAGAAGCTATAACAGAGGGAACCTCCTTGGAAGGGACAGGTGCAATAGATTAAAACCCTGTAGTTAGTACCGACTACATAGGAAGAGGCCTATAGATCTTGAGAAATATAAGCCGGATCAAGGAACTATCCAAAAATGAACTGACCCCACACTGCCCACAACACCAGAGAAAGTTCTAGATATATTTTTACAATTTTTACTATCATTCTTTAATTTTTTTTAATTTTTAAGTCCTCTATTACTCCTTTAATTTTCATTTTATAACCTACTATTACTTTGCAAATAGAGAGACTCTATTTTTTAAAGCAATCTTCATATATATATATATATATATATGTATTATACTTTTTGTGACTTTTTTTTCTTTAATATTGTATTTTTGAAAATCCAACCTCTACTCTAGATTTTTAATCTGTGCTTTTGGGTATTTGTTGTCAATTTTGTACCTTTAAGAACCCAATCTTCAGTACCCATTTTTACTTGGGAGTGAGATTACTGGCTTGACTGCTCTCTCCCCCTTTGGACTCTCCTTTTTCTCCACTAGGTTGCCTGTATCTCCTACCTCCCCCTTCTCTTTTCTACCCAACTCTGTGAATCTCTTTGTGTGTTCTGGGTTGGGGAGAACACTTAGGGAACTGATTACTGGCTGGATCTGTCTCTCTCCTTTTGATTCCCCCCTTTATCCTCCTGGCCACCTCTGTCTCCTTCCCTCTTCTCTTCTCTGTATAACTCTGTGAACATCTCTGAGTGGTCCAGACTGTGGAGTGCACATAAGGAAGTGATTACTGACTAGCTTGTTCTCTCCTCTTTTGATTCTACCTCATCTCATCCTGGTCACTTCCATCTCCCTCTTCCTTCTTCTCTTTTCCATGTAACTCAGTGAACCTCTCTGGGTGTACCTCACTGAGGAGAAACTTTTCATCTTTAACCTAGATATTTTATCAACAGTGCTGTATAGATGGAGAAGTCTTGAGGCTACTGTAAAAATAAGACTGAAAACCAGAAGCAGGAGGCTTAAATTCAAATCTGAGAACGCCAGAGAACTCCTGACTCCAGGGAACATTAATCGACAGGAGCTCATCAAACACCTCCACACCTACACTGAAACCAAGCACCACCCAAGGGCCAACAAGTTCCAGAGAAAGACATACCATACAAATTCTCTAGCAACACAGGTACATAGCCCTGAGCTTCAATATACAGGCTGCCCAAGGTCACTCCAAACCCATTAACATCTGATAACTCATTACTGGACACTTCATTGCACTCCAGAAAGAAGAAATCCAGCTCCACCCACCAGAACACCAACACAAGCTTCCCTAACCAGGAAACCTTGACAAGCCACGTGTACAACCCCACCCACAGCAAGGAAACTCTACAATAAAGAAAACTCTGCAAACTGCCAGAATACAGAAAGTCCACCCCAAACACAGCAATATAAACAAGATGAAGAGACAAAAAAGCCCACCAAAACAAACAAAAGAAGAAGAGATAGGGAATCTACCTGATAAAGAATTCCAAATAATGATAGTGAAAATGATCCAAAATCTTGAAAACAAAATGGAATAACAGATAAATAGCCTGAAGACAAGGATTGAGAAGCTGCAAGAAAGGTTTAACAAGGATCTAGAAGAAATAAAAAAGAGTCAATATATAATGAATAATGCAATAAATGATATCAAAAACACTCTGGAGGGAACAAATAGTAGAATAATGGAGGCAGAAGATAGGATTAGTGAAGTAGAAGATAAAATGGTAGAAATAAATGAAGCAGAGAGAAAAAAAAAGAAAAGAAATGAGGACAATCTCAGAGACCTCTGGGACAAGGTTAAATGCCCCAACATTCAAATCATAGAAGTCCCAGAAGAAGATGACAAAAAGAAAGACCATGAGAAAATACTTGAGGAGATAACAGTTGAAAACTTACCTAAAATGGGAAAGGAAATAATCACCCAAGTCCAAGAAACCCAGAGCGTCCCAAACCAGATAAACCCAAGGCGAAACACCCCAAGACACATATTAATCAAATTAACAAAGGTCAAACACAAAGAACAAATATTAAAAGCAGCAAGAGAAAAACAACAAATAACACACAAGGGGATTCCCATAAGGATAACAGCTGATCTTTCAATAGAAACTCTTCAGGCCAGGAGGGAATGGCAAGACAAACTTAAAGTGATGAAAGAAAATAACCTACAGCCCACATTACTGTACCCAGCAAGGATCTCATTCAAATATGAAGGAGAAATCAAAAGCTTACAGACAAGCAAAAGCTGAGAGAATTCAGCACCACCAAACCAGCTCTCCAACAAATGCTAAAGGATCTTCTCTAGACAGGAAACACAAAAAGCGTGTATAAATTCGAACCCAAAACAACAAAGTAAATGGCAATGGGATCATACTTATCAATAATTACCTTAAACATAAATGTGTTGAATGCCCCAGCCAAAAGACAAAGACTGGCTGAATGGATACAAAAACAAGACCCCTATATATGTTGTCTACAAGAGACCCACCTCAAAACAAGAGACACATACAGACTGAAAGTAAACGTCTGAAAAAAGATATTCCAAGCAAATAGAGACCAAAATAAAGCAGGAGTAGCAATACTTATATCAGATAAAATAGACTTTAAAATAAAGGCTTTGAAAAGAGACAAAGAAGGACACTACATAATGATCAAAGGATCAATCGAAGGAGAAGATATAACAATTATAAATACATATGCACCCAACATAGGAGCACCACAATATGTAAGACAATGCTAACAAGTCTGAAAGGGGAAATTAACAATAATACAATAATAGTGGGAGACTTTAATACCCCACTCACACTTATGGATAGATCAACTAAACAGAAAATTAACAAAGAAACACAAACTTTAAATGATACAATAGAACAGTTAGACATTATTGATATCTATAGGACATTTCACCCCAAAACAATGAATTTCACCTTTTTCTCAAGCTCACACGGAACCTTCTCCATGATAGATCACATCCTTGGCCATAAATCTAGCCTTGGTAAATTCAAAAAAATTGAAATTATTCCAACCATCTTTTCTGACAACAATGCAGTAAGATTAGATCTTAATTACAGGAAAAAAACTAGTAAAAATTCCAACATATGGAGGCTGAACAACACGCTGATGAATAACCAAGAAATCACAGAAGAAATCAAAAAAGAAATAAAAAATGCATAGAAAGAAATGAAAATGAAAACATAACCCAAAACCTGTGGGACACTGTAAAAGCAGTGTTAAAAGTCTTTGACTGTATGGATCACAACAAACTGTAGAAAATTCTGAAAGAGATGGCAATACCAGACCACCTGACCTGCCTCTTGAGAAACCTATATGCAGGTTAGGAAGCAACAGTTAGAACTGGACATGGAACAACAGACTGGTTCCAAACAGGAAAGGGAGTACGTCAAGGCTGTGTACTGTCACCTTGCTTATTTAAATTATATGCAGAGTACATTATGAGAAACGCTGAGCTGGAAGAAGCAAAGCTAGAATCAAGATTGCCAACAGAAATATCAAGAACCTCAGATATGCAGATGACACCACCCTTATGGCAGAAAGTGAAGAGGAACTAAAAAGCCTCTTGATGAAAGTGGAAAAGGAGAGTGAAAAAGTTGGCTTAAAGCTCAACATTCAGAAAACGAAGATCATGGCATCTGGTCCCACCACTTAATGGGAAATAAGTGCAGAAACAGTGGAAACAGTGTCAGACTTTATTTGGTGGGGGGTGTCGGGGGGGATGGAGGGAGGCTCCAAAATCACTGCAGATGGTGATTGCAGCCATGAAATTAAAAGACGTTTATGCCTTGGAAGGAAAGTTATGACCAAACTAGATAGCATATTGAAAAGCAGAGACGTTACTTTGCCAACAAAGGTCTGTCTAGTCAAGGCTATGGTTTTTTCACTAGTCGTGTATGGATGTGAGAGTTGGACTGTGAAGAAAGCTGAGCACCAAAGAATTGCTGCTTTTGAACTGTGGTGTTGGAGAAGACTCTTAAGAGTCCCTTGAACTGCAAGGAGATCCAACCAGTCCATTCTAAAGGAGACCAGTCCTGGGTGTTCTTTGGAAAGAATGATGCTAAAGCTGAAACTCCAGTACTTTGGCCACCTTATGCAAAGAGCTGACTCATTGGAAAAGACTCTGATGCTGGGAGGGATTGGGGGCAGGAGGAGAAGGGGACAACCGAGGATGAGATGGCTGGATGGCATCACCAATTCAAAGAATGTGAGTCTGAGTGAACTCCAGGAGTTGGTGATGGACAGGGAGGCCTGGCATGCTTCAGTTCATGGGTTTACAGAGAGTCAGACATGACTGAGCGACTGAACTGAACTGAACTGAACTGAAGGGGAAGGTTCATAGCAATATAGGCATACCTCAAGAAACAAAAAAAAAATAGTAAAATAAATAACCTAAGTCTACACCTAAAGCAACTAGAAAAGGAAGAAGTGAAGAATCCCAGGGTTAGTAGAAGCAAAGAAATCTTAAAAAATTAGGGCAGAAATAAATGCAAAAGAAACAAAAGAGACTGTAGTAAAAATCAACAAAGCCAAAAGCTTGTTCTTTTAGAGGATAAATAAAATTGACAAACCATTAACCAGACTCATCAAGAAACAAACAGAGAAAGATCAAATCAATAAAATTAGAAATGAAAATGGAGAGATCACAACAGACAACACAGAAACACAAAGGATCATTAGAGACTACTACAGTAATTATATGCCAATAAAATGGACAACTTGGACAAATTCTTAGAAAAGTACAGCTTTCCAAAACTGAACCAGGAAGAAACAGAAAATCTTAACAGACCCATCACAAGCACGGAAATTGAAAATGTAATCAGAAATCTTCCAGCAAACAAAAGCCCAGGTCCAGATGGCTTCACAGCTGAATTCTACCAAAAGTTAGAGAAGAGCTAACACCTATTCTACTCAGACTTTTCCAGAAAATTGCAGAGGAAGGTAAACTTCGAAACTCATTCTACGAGGCCACCATCACCCTAATACCAAAACCTGACAAAGATGCCACAAAGAAAGAAAACTACATGCCAATATCACTGATGAACATAGATGCAAAAATCCTTAACAAAATTCTAGCAATCAGAATCCCACAATGCATTAAAAAGATCATACACCATGACCAAGTGGGCTTTATCCCAGGGATACAAGGATTCTTCAATACCCACAAATCAATCAATGTAATACACCACATTAAGAAATTGAAAAATAAAAGCCATATGATTATCTCAATAGATGCAGAGAAGGCCTTTGACAAAATTCAACATCCATTTATGATAAAAATTCTCCACAAAGCAGGAATAGAAAGAACATACCTCAATATAATAAAAGCCATATATGACAAACCCACAGCAAACATTATCCTCAATGGTGAAAAATTGAAAGCATTTCCCCTAAAGTCAGGAACAAGAGAAGGGTGCCCACTTTCAATGCTACTATTCAACATAGTTCTGGAAGTTTTGGCCACAGAAATCAGAGCAGAAAAAGAAACAAAAAGGAATCCAAATTGGAAAAGAAGAAGTAAAATTCTCACTGTTGCAGATGACATGATCCTCTACATAGAAAACCCTAAAGACTCCACCAGAAAATTACTAGAACTAATTAATAAATATAATAAAGTTGCAGGATATAAAATCAATACACAGAAATCCCTTGCATTCCTATACACTAATAATGAGAAAATAGAAAGAGAAATTAAGGAAACAAGTCCATTCACCATTGCAACAAAAAGAATAAAATGCTTAGGAATATATCTACCTAAAGAAACAAAAGACCTATATATAGAAAGATCTATATATAGAAAGGTGAAAGAAATCAAAGATGACACTAATAGATGGAGAAATATACCGTGTTCATGGATCAGAAGAATCAATATAGTAAAAATGAGTATACTACCCAAAGCAATCTACAGATCAATGCAATCCCCATCAAGCTACCAACGGTATTTTTCACAGAGCTAGAACGGATAATTTCACAATTTGTATGAAAATACAAAAAACCTCGAATAGCCAAAGCAATCTTGAGAAAGAAGAATGGAACTGGAGGAATCAACCTGCCTGAATTCAGGCTGTACTACAAAGCCACAGTCATCAAGACAGTATGGTACTGGCACAAAGATAGAAATATAGATCAACGGAACAAAATAGAAAGCCCAGAGATAAATCCACACACCTATGGATACCTTCTCTTTGACAAAGGAGGCAAGAATATATAATGGATTAAAGACAACCTCTTTAACAAGTGGTACTTGGAAAACTGGTCAACCACTTGTAAAAAAATGAAACTAGAACACTTTCTAACACCATACACATTAATAAACTCAAAAAGGATTAAAAATCTAAATGTACCACCATAAACTATAAAACCGCTAGAGGAGAACATAGGCAAAACACTCTCCGACATAAATCACAGCAGGATCCTCTATGACCCACCTCCCAGAATATTGGAAATCAAAGAAAAAATAAGCAAATGGGACCTAATTAAAATTAAAAGCTTCTGCACAACAAAGGAAACTATAAGTAAGGTGAAAAGACAGGCTTCAGAATGGGAGAAAATGATAGCAAAAGAAAGAATTAATCTCAAAAATATACAAGCAACTCCTATAGCTCAATTCCAGAAAAATAAAAAACCCAATCAAAAAATGGGCCAAAGAACTAAACAGACATTTCTCCAAAGAAGACCTACAGATGGCTAACAAACACATGAAAAGATGCTCAACATCACTCATTATCAGAGAAATGCAAATTAAAACCACAATGAGGTATCATTTCACTCCAGTCAGAATGGCTGCTATCCAAAAGTCTACCAACAATAAATGCTGGAGATGATGTGGAGAAAAGGGAACCCTCTTACACTGTTAGTGGGAATGCAGACTAGTAGAGCCACTATGGAGAACAGTATGGATATTCCTTAAAAAACTGGAAATAGAACTGCCTTATAACTCAGCAATCCCACTGGTGGGCATACACACTGAGGAAACCAGAATTAAAAGAGACACGTGTACCCCAATGTTCATTCCAGCACTGTTTATAATAGCCAGGACACGGAAGCAACCGAGATCTCCATCAGCAGATGAATGGATAAGAAAGTTGTGGTACATATACACAATGGAGTATTACTCAGCTATTAAAAAGAATGTATTTGAATCAGTTCTAATGAGGTGGATGAAACTGGAGCCGATTATACAGAGTGAAGTAAGCCAGAAAGAAAAACACCAATACAGTATACCAAAGAAAGGCAATGCCAAAGAATGCTCAAACTACTGCACAATTGCACTCATCTCACATGCTAGTAAAGAAATGCTCAAAATTCTCCAAGTCAGACTTCAGCAATACCTGAACCGTGAACTTCCTGATGTTCAAGCTGGTTTTAGAAAAGGCAGAGGAACCAGAGATCAAATTGCCAACATCCGCTGGATCATGGAAAAAGCAAGAGAGTTCCAGAAAAACATCTATTTCTGCTTTACTGACTATGCCAAAGCCTTTGACTGTGTGGATCACAATAAACTGTGGAAAATTCCAAAAGAGATGGGAATACCAGACCACCTAACCTGCCTCTTTAGAAATCTGTATGCAGGCCAGGAAGTAACAGTTAGAACTGATCATGGAACAACAGACTGGTTCCAAATAGGAAAAGGAGTACATCAAGGTTGTATATTGTCACTCTGCTCATTTAACTTATATGCAGAGTACATCACGAGAAACGCTGGAATGGAAGAAGCACAAGTGGGAATAAAGACTGCCAGGAGAAGTATCAATAACCTCAGATATGCAGATGACACCACCCTTATGGCAGAAAGTGAAGAGGAACTAAAAAGCCTCTTGATGAAAGTGAAAAAGGAGAGTGAAAAAGTTGGCTTAAAGCTCAACATTCAGAAAACGAAGATCATGGCATCCGGTCCCATCTCTCCATGGGAAATAGATGGACAAACAGTGGAAACAGTGTCAGACTTTATTTTGGGGGGCTCCAAAATCACTGCAGATGGTGATTGCAGCCATGAAATTAAAAGACGCTTATTCCTTGGAAGAAAAGTTATGACCAACCTAGATAGCATATTCAAAAGCAGAGACATTACTTTGCAGAGTGGTCCGTCTAGCCAAGGCTATGGTTTTTCCAGTAGTCATGTATGGATGTGAGAGTTGGACTGTGAAGAAGGCTGAGCACTGAAGAATTGATGCTTTTGAACTGTGGTGTTGGAGAAGACTCTTGAGAGTCCCTTGGACTGCAAGGAGATCCAACCAGTCCATTCTGAAGGAGATCAGCCCTGGGATTTCTTTGGAAGGAATGATGCTAAAGCTGAAACTCCAGTACTTTGGCCACCTCATGCGAAGAGTTGACTCATTGGAAAAGACTGATGCTGGGAGGGATTAGGGGCGGAGAAGAAGGGGATGACCGAGGATGAGATAGCTGGATGGCATCACTGACTCAGTGGACGTGAGTCTGAGTGAACTCCAGGAGTTGGTGATGGACAGGGAGGCCTGGCGTGCTGCGATTCATGGGATCGCGAAGAGTCGGACACGACTGAGCAACTGAACTGAACTGAACTGAACGCATATATATGGAATTTAGAAAGACGGTAACAATAACCGTGTATGCGAGACAGCAAAAGAGACACAGTATAGAACAGTCTTTTGGACTCTCTGGGAGAGGGCGAGGCTGGGATGATTTGGGAGAAAGGCATTGAAACATGTATAATATCATATGTGAAACTAATCTCCAGTCCAGGTTTGATGCATGATACAGGATGCTCGGGGCTGGTGCACTGGGATGAACCAGAGGGATGGTATGAGGAGGGAGGTGGGAGGGAGGTTCAGGATGGGGAATATGTTTACACCTTTGGCAGATTCATGCTGATGTATGGCAAAACCAATACAATATTGTAAAGTAATTAGCCTCCAATTAAAATAAATAAATTTTTTTTTTTAAAAACTGTTCTTTACATCTGTGTCTCTTTTGCTGTCTGGCATATAAGGTTATTGTTACCATCTTTCTAGATTCCATATATATACATTAGTATACTGTATTGGTGTTTTTCTTTCTGGCTTACTTCACTCTGTATAATCGGCTCCAATTTCATCCACCTCATTAGGACTGATTCAAATGTACTCTTTTTAATGGTTGAGTACAGCATACTGCCATTCATGGGGTCGCAAAGAGTCAGCCACGACGGAGCGGCTGAACTGAATTCAACTGAACATTCCATTGTGTATATGTACCACAGCTTTCTTATCCATTTGTCTGCTGAGGGTCATCTTGGTTGCTTCCATGTGCTGGCTATTATAAACAGTGCTGCGATGAACCTTGGGGTACACGTGTCTCTTTCAATTCTGGTTTCCTTGGTGTGTATACCCAGAAGTGGGATTGCTGGGTCATATGGCAGTTCTATTTCCAGTTTTTTAAGGAATCTCCACACTGTTCTCCATAGGGGCTGTACTAGTTTGCATTCCCACCAACAGTGCAAGAGGGTTCCTTTTTCTCCACACCCTCTCCAGCATTTATTGTTGGTAGACTTTTGGATACCAACAATAAATGCTGGATACCATACAATAAATGGATACCAACAATAAAGGTACCATTCTGACTGGCATGAAATGGTACCTCATTGTGGTTTTGATTTGCATTTCGCTGATAATGAGTGATGTTGAGCATCTTTTCATGTGTTTGTTAGCCATCTGTAGGTCTTCTTTGGAGAAATATCTATTTAGTTCTTTGGCTCATTTTTTGATTGGGTCGTTTATTTTTCTGGTATTGAGATGCATGAGCTGCTTGCATATTTTGGAGGTTAATTCTTTGTCAGTTACTTCATTTGCCTTTATTTTCTCCCATCCCAAAGGCTGTCTTTTCACCTTGCTTATAGTTTCCTTCATTGGGCAAAAGCTTGTAAGTTTAATTATGTCTAATTTGTTTATTTTTGTTTTCATTACTCTGGAAGGTAGGTCATAGAAGATCCTGCTCTGATTTATGTCAGAGAGTGTTTTGCCTGTGTTTTCCTCTAGGAGTTTTATAATTTCTGGTCTTATATTTAGCTCTTTAATCTATTTTGAGTTTATTAATGTGTATGGTGTTAGAAAGTGTTCAAGTTTCATTCATTTACAGGTGGTTGACCAGTTTTCCCAGCACCACTTGTTAAAGAGATTTTCTTTTCTCCACTGTATATTCTTGCCTCCTTTGTCAAAGATAAGATGTCCATAGACATATGGATTTATCTTTGGGCTTTCTATTTTGTTCCATTGATCTATATTTCTTTCTTTGTACCAGTACCATACTGTCTTCATGACATGATCAGCTGTTATCCTTATGGGGAATCCCCTGGTGTGTTTTTGCTTCTTTTCCCTTGTTGCTTTTAATATTTGCTCTTTGTGTTTGATCTTCGTTAATTTGATTAATATGTGTCTTGGGATGTTTTGCCTTGGGTTTATTCTGTTTGGGACTCTCTGGTTTTCTTGGACTTGGGTAGCTATTTCCTTCCCCATTTTAGGTAAGTTTTCAACTATTATCTCCTCAGGTATTGTCTCATGGTCTTTCTTTTTGTTTTCTTCTTCTGGGACTCTTATGATTCGAATGTTGTAGTGTTTGATATTTTCCCAGAGGTCTCTGAAGTTGTCCTCATTTCTTTTAATTCTTTTTTTCTTTTTTCCTCTCTGCTTCATTTATTTCCACCATTCTATCTTCCACCTCACTTATTTTATCGTCTGCCTCATTTATTCTACTGTTGGTTCCCTCCAGAGCATTTTTAATCTCAGTTATTGCATCATTCATTATTGACTGACTCTTTTTTATTTCTTCTAGGTCCTTGCTAAACATTTCTTGCATCCTCTCAGTTCTTATCTCCAGACTATTTTTCTGTAGCTCCATTTTGTTTTCAAGATTTTGGATCATTTTTACTATCATTATTCTGAATTCTTTTTCAGGTAGACTCCCTATCCCCTCCTCATTTGTTTGGTTTGCTGGGCATTTATTGTGTTCCTTTAGCTGCTGAATATTTATCTGGCTTTTCATCTGTTTAGAATACTGTGTTTGGGGTGGCCCTTCTGTATGCTGGAAGTTTGTGGTTCCTCTTTATTGTGGAGGTTCCTCCCTGTGGGTGAGGTCGGGCAAGTGGCTTGTCAAGGTTTCCTGGTTAGGGAAGCTTGTGTCAGTGTTCTGATGGGTAGAGCTGGATCTTTTCTTTCTGGAGTACAATGCAGTGTCCAGTAGTAAGTTTTGAGATATCTATGCATTTGGTGTGACTTTGGGCAGCCTGTAAATTAATGCTCAGGGCTATGTTCCTGTGTTGCTGGAGAATTAGCATGGTATGTCTAGCTGTGGAACTTGTTGGCTCTTGAGTGGGGCTTGGTTTCAGTATAGGTATGGAGGCTTTTGGATGAACTCTTGTCAATTAATGTTCCCTGGAGTCAGGAGTTTTCTGGTGTTCTCAAGTTTTGGATTTAAGCCTCCTGCCTCTGTTTTTTCAGTCTTATTTTTGCAGTAGCCTCAAGACTTCTCTATCCATACTGCACCAATGAGAAAACATCTAGGTTAATGGAGAAAAGATTCTCTACAGTGAGGGACACTCAGATTTGCAGAGTTACATGGAGAAGAGAAGAGAGAAGAAAGAGATTGAGGTGACCAGGAGGAGAAGAGGGGGAATTAAAAGGGGAGAGAACAATCTAGCCAGTAATCAATTCTCTATGTGCTCTCCACAGCTTGGAACACCCAGAGAGTTCACAGAATTACATAAAGAAGAGAAGAGGGTGGAAGAAAATAGAGGTGATGAGGAGAAGAAGAGGGTGAGTCAAAAGGAGAGAGACAAATCTAGCCAGTAATCAATTCCCTAAGTGTTCTCCACAGCCTGGAATACCCAAAGAGATTCACAGCATTGGGTAGAGAAGAGAAAGTGAAGGGAAGAGGTAGAGGTGACCTGCGGGAGAAAAAGGAGAGTGAAAAGGGGGAGAGGTCAATCAAGACAGTAATCACACTCCTGTGTAAAAATGGGTACTGAAGATGGGATTTTTAAAGATACAAAATTGATATCAGATACCAAAAAGCAAAAATCTAGAGTAGAGTTTAGACTCTCAAAAATACAATATTTTTTTAAAAATCACAAAAATTATAAAAAATATGTATGAAATTTGCTTGAAAAGTAATGTCTTTTTTTGCAAGGTAATAGGTTATAAAAATGAAAATTAAAGGAGTAATAAAGGGCTTAAAATAAAAAATTAAATTAATAATAGTAAAATATATCTAGGAATCTCTCTGGAGCTGTTGAGAGCAGTGTGGGGTCAGTTCAGTTTCAGATAGTTCCTTGTTCCAGTTTATACTTCTTCTCGAGGTCTATATGCCCTTTCCAATGTAGTCAGTGCTAACTATAGGGTTTTAATCTATTGCACCTGTCATTTCCCAAGCAGTTCCTTCTGTTTATTTTGGCTTCTTCTGTTTGCAAGTCTCTTCAGTGTCTAATTTCTACCCTGACACAAGGGGATGGAGGTGGTCACTTATTTAGGCTCACTTGTTCAGTTGTGCTGTGGGGAGGGAGGAACACTGCAAACAAATATCACTGGCATGTGTGGGGAGTGCTCACAGTGTCTGGGCCACACTGGCTTTGCTCCCATTCACGGCGTGTGTGCTTTCCCGGTCTACACTGTTCAGGTTCCAAGTTGCTCTGCAGGGGAACTTTCTAAAGCAGGCCCTGGGTTGCATACACTTCCCAGGTCTAAGCTGCTCAGGTTCATGTTCTCAGATACTCCACAAAGGCACAGACTTGGTTGGGCCTGCATTTTGTGCCCTTCCCAGGTCCAAGCAGCTCAGGCGACCAGGTGCTTGGCGAGCACACTCTCCCCAGGTGGGGCTGTGCATCTTTTCACCTCCTTGGTCCCAGCCACTCGGTTTCCTGGGTGCTCAGCAGGAGTGCCATCTCAGGTGTGCTGTGTGTCTTCTCTGGGGAGCTGATGTCTGGCTGTGACCCTGCTGGCAGATATCAACCGTCCAGGATCCCAGGAAGGCGTGGTTAGCAACTGGGAGCCTGCTCACTATTTGGTAGAGGATGCCGTCTCTGGGGCCAAGATTGCCCCCCACTGGCTCTGGCTGTTGCCTGCCTGTCTCTCTGCCTCTGATAAGAGATGGGCTGGTCCACAGCTGGCTATCTCTCCTCTGGTATTCACTCAATCCTTTGTTCTGTGGGTGGGCCAGGCTGTGGCTTAGGTTAGAGCTTTTCGTGGGAAAGTTCTCTCTCTCTCTCTTTTTTTTTCTGTTTCTGGCTATCCCACAGTTTGGGTTGCTATCTCACATTAGTTCCCTCAGATTGTCCTCAGGGCATTTAGGCCTGGTCCTTGCCCTAAGCAATGCAGCCCCTTGTGGTGGATGTGAGCATCTGGGCTACTTCTCCGCTGGAAGTTGTGGTTAGGCACATAATCTGTGGGTTTTATTTATTTATATTTTTCCTCCCGGTTATGTTGCCCTCTGAGATTCCAAAACTCCCCACAGACCCGCTGGTGAGAGGGTTTCCTGGTGTTTGGAAACTTCTCTTTTACGACTCCCTTCCCAGGATGGGTCTCCATCCCTAACTCTTTTGTCTCTCTTTTTATCTTTTATATTTTTTCCTACCTCCTTTTGAAGACAATGGGCTGCCTTTCTGGGTGCCTGGTGTCCTCTGCCAGCATTCAGAAGTTGTTTTGTGGAATTTTCTCAGTGTTCAAATGATCTTTTGATGAATTTGTGAGGGAGAAAGTGGTCTCCCTGTCTTATTGCTCTGCCATCTTAGGACTGCCCCTATACTTTTAAAATCAAATATTCTTCCTATTTTAAAATATATTTTGCAATTTCATATCTTTGTAATAGTTGTTTCTAAATATAAACTTTTTCTAATTATTCAACTCAAAGAAAGGTACAAACTCATAATTAGTAAGTTTCAAGGAATTTTTTAGAATATATATGAAGTTTTTGTTTCCAAATCAAATACGTACATGTTACTTTTATATCTTTATTTACAAGATTAACAGTTGCAATGATTCTTCAAAATATAACACTTTAAGACAGAAGAAAAATGTAAAAGGAAACTACTCAGAACAATCTGAAAAGATATTAAAATGGAATAAGAGGGATAGTCCCAATAATGATAATGGTGAAGGTACTTGTATTGAACTGAACCTCCTGCTAGTAACAACTAAAGGCTCATAACACAACACAGCTTTTTTTTTTTTTCATTTCATTAAAAAATTTTTTATTGAAGGATAATTGCTTTATAGAATTTTATAGTTTTCTGTCAAATCTTAACATGAATCAACCATAGGTATACATATATTACCTCCCTTTTGAACCTCCCTCCATCTCCCTCCCCAACCCACCACTCTAAGTCCATACACAGCCACTGTTTGAGCTTCCTGCATCATACAGCAAATTCCTGTTGGCTGTTTTACATATGATAATGTAAATTTCCCTGTTACTCTTTCCATACATCTCACCCTCTCCTCCCATCTCCCCATGTCCATAAGTCTATTCTCTATGTCTGTTTCTCCATTGCTACTCTGTAAATAAATTCTTCAGAACCATTTTTCTAGATTCCTTTTGTGTGCATTAGAATATGATATTTATTTTTTTCTTTCTGACTCACGACTCTGTATAATAGGTTCTTGGTTCATTCTCCTCATCAGAATTGACTCAAATATGTTCCTTTATGGCTGGGTAATATTAAATTGTGTATATGTACCATAACTTCTTTATTTATTCATCTGTTGATGGATGTCTAGGTTGCTTCCATGTTCTAGCTATTGTAAAGGGTAATGCAATGAATAATGGGATACATGTGTCTTTTTAACCCTGGTTTCTTCAGGGTATATACCTAGTAATGGGTTTGCTAGGTCATATGATAGTTTCATTCCTAGCTTTTTTAAGGAGTCTCCATATCATCTTCCATAGTGGCTGTATCAATTTACATTCCCACCAACATTTCAAGAGCATTCCCTTTTCTCCACACAGTTTCCAGCATTTATTATTTGCAGACTTTTTGATGACGGCCATTCTGACTGGTGTGAAGTGATATCTCATTGTGGTTTTGATTGGCATTTCTCTAATAATGAGTGATGTTGAGCATCTTTTAATGTGTTTGTTAGCCATCTGTATATCTTCTTTGGAGAGATGTCTGTTTAGGTCTTTTTCTAACTTTTTGATTGGGTTGTTTGTTTTCCTGGTATTGAGTTGTATGAGCTGCTTATATATTTTGGAAATGAATCCATTGTCAGTCGTTTCATTTACTATTATTTTCTCCTATTCTGAGGGTTATCTTTTCACTTTGCTCATAGTTTTCTTTGCTGTACAAAAGCTTTTAAGTTTAATCAGGTCCCACTTGTTTACTTTTGCTTTTATTTCTGTTACTCTAGGAGGTGGGTCAAAGAGGATCTTGCTTTGATTTATGTCATCGAGCGTTCTGCCCATGTTTTCCTCTAAGAGTTTTGTAGTTTCTGGTCTTACATTTAGATCTTTAATCAAATTTGAGTTTATCTTTGTGTATGGTGTTAGGAAGTGTTCTAATTTCATTCTTTTATACGTTTGCTACCCAGTTTTCCCAGCACCATTTATTGAAGAGGATGTCTTTGCCCCATTGTACATTCTTGCCTCCTTTGTTAAAAATAAGGTACCCATAGGTGCATGGGTTTATTTCTGGGCTTTCTATATTGTTCATTTGTCTATATTTCTGTTTTTGTCCCAGTACCATACTGTCTTGATGATTATATCTTTGTAGTATATTCTGAAGTCAGGAAGGTTGATTCCTCAAGCTCCATTCTTCTATCTTAAGATGCTTTGGCAATTTGGGGTCTTTTGTGTTTCCATATGAATTGTGAAATTTTTTGTTCTAATTCTGTGGAAAATGCCATTGGTAATTTGATAGGGATCACATTGAATCTGTAGATTGTGTTTGGTAGTATAATATTTATTTTTCCTACCCAGGAACATGGACTATCTCTCCATCTCTTTATGCCAACTTTGATTTCTTTCATCAGTGTCTTATAATTTTCTTTGTACAGTTCTTTTGTCTCCTTAGGTAAGCTTATTCCTAGATATTTAATTATTTTTTGTTGCAATGGTGAATGGGAATGATTCCTTAATTTCTCTTTGTTATTTTTCATTTTTAGTATATAGAAATGCAAGTGATTTCTGTGTATTGATTTTGTATCCTGTAATTTTGCTAAATTCACTGACTATCTCTAGCAATTTTCTGATACTATCTTTAAGGTTTTCTATGTACAGTATCATGTTATCTGCAAATGGTGAGAGCTTTACTTCTTTTCTGATCTTCGTTCTTTTTATTTCTTTTTCTTCTCTGATTGCTATAGCTAAGACTTACAGAACTATATTGAAAAATAGTGGTGCAAGTGGGCACTCTTGTCTTGTTCCTGATTTTAGGGGGAATGCTTTCAGTTTCTCACCATTGAGAATAATATTTGCTGTAGGTTTATCATATTTGCCCTTTACTATGTTGAGGTAGGTTCCTTCTATGCCCATTTTTTGAAGAGTTTTAGTCATAAATGCAGGTCAGGAAGTAACAATTAGAAATGGACATGGAACAACAGATTGGTTCCAAATAGGAAAAGGAGTATGTCAAGGCTGTATATTGTCACCCTGCTTATTTAACTTGTATGCAGAGTACATCATGAGAAACACTGGGCTGGAGGAAGCATAAGCCAGAATCAAGATTGCCGGGAGAATTATCAATAACCTCAGATATGCATATAACACCACCCTTATGGCAGAAAGTGAAGAAGAACTAAAAAGCTTCTTGATGAAAGTGAAAGAGGAGAGTGAAACAGTTGGCTTAAAGCTCAACATTCAGAAAACTAAGATCATTGCATCTGGTCCCATCACTTCATGGCAAATAGATGGGGAAACAGTGGAAGAAGTGTAAGACTTTATTTTGGGGGCTCCAAAATCACTGCAAATGAGTGCAGCCATGAAATTAAAAGACACTACTGCTTGGAAGGAAAGTTATGACCAACCTAGACAACATGTTAAAAAGCAGAGACATTACTTTACCAACAAATGTCCATCAAATCAAGCTATGGTTTTTCCAGTTATCAGGTATGGATGTGAGAGTTGGATTATAAAGAAAGGTGAGCGCCAAAGAATTGATGCTTTTGAACTGTGGTGTTGAAGAAGACTCTTGAGAGTCCCTTGGATTGCGAGGGGATCCAACCAGTCCGTACTAAAAGAGATCGATCCTGGGTGTTCATTGGAAGGACTGATGTTGAAGCTGAAACTCCAATACTTTGGCCACCTGTTGTGAAGAGCTGACTCATTTGAAAAGACCCTGATGGTGGGAGAGATTGACAGCAGGAGGAGAAGGGGATGACAGAGGATGAGATGGTTTGATGGCATCCCCGACTCCATGGACATGGGTTTGGGTAGACTCCAGAAGTTGGTGATGGACAGGGAGCCCTGGCTTCCTATGGTTCATGGGTTGCAAAAAGTCGGACATGACTAAGCTACTGAATTGAACTGAATCATAAATGGGTGCTGAATTTTGTCAAAGGCTTTTGCTGCATCTATTGAGATTATCTTATGATTTTTATCTTTAAATTTGTTAATATGTTGTATCACATTGATTTATTTGCATAATTTGAAGAATTTTTGCATTCCTATAATAAACCCAACTTGATCATGGTGTATGAGTGTTTTGATATGTTGCTGAATTCTGTTTACTAAAATTTTGTTGAGGTTTTTGCATCTATGTTCATCAGTGATATTAGCCTGTAGCTTTCTTTTTATTGTGTTGTCTTTGTCTGGTTTTTGTATCAGGGTGATGATGGCCTTGTGGCCTTGTAGAATGAGTTTGGAAATGTTCCTTCCTCTGCTATTTTTTGAAATAATTTTAGAAGGAATAGGCATTAGCTCTTCTCTAAATACAACTCAACTTTTAAACACACACAGAAGCACAAATATTTGAAGATAACTGGAAAGCAGCAAAATGCAGGTGGAAATTGGAGGCAAAAGACCCTTAAAAATGGAATTAAACAGCTATATCTACATAAATATAATTCTAATTTTCCTTTTATTCATTTTTTTTCCTCTTCTTTCTTTGCTCTTCCTTTTCCTTCCTGGAAAAAAATTCTGAAGTCATGAGGTGTAGACAAACAAAATGAAACATACATACACATGTTGAGAGGAATGGAGTGGAGAAGGGGGTTTCATAGTTATGCAAAGAGTTAGAACATGAGCAGGATGAAGATAAATCCACGTGGAAGGACTTCTCAGTATGAGATATCATAGTCTAGCATGAAAGCCATCAATGTGTGTGGCATGAGCATTTCATACAAGTTGTTCAAATCTGAAAATATTAAGAATGATATCCACGTGGAAGGAGGACCTGATGTCCCTACTGGCTATATTTGTGGGAGTCCAGTTGAGAACAACATCTACCCATAAATGAAAAAATGAGTTGTCAGACTGTAAGGATTGGAAAAGTCTACTATGATGTAAAAGAATCCTTCCACAGGGAAGACATACAGTGGAGAAAGTGAAAAGTGAAAGTCACTTAGTCGTGTCTGATTCTTTGTGACCCCATGGACTATAAAATCCATGGGATTCTCCAGGTTAGAGTACTAGAGTGGGTAGCCTTTCCCTTCTCCAGGGGATCTTCCCAACCCAGGGATCGAACCCAGGTCTCCCACTTTGCAGGTAGATTCTTTACCACCTGAGCTACAAGAGAGTTGGAACTCAAATAGTGTGAATAGGGCTTCCACAGTGTAACCTGGAAGCATATGAAGGGAGCCAGTAGAGTGAGTTGGTCTGGTGACAGTTGTTGAAGCCTGACCTGAGAGATAGAGAACTTCTCCATAGTAGAATGGAGTGCTGGAATTTGAGCAGTGTAAGGAGGCAACCGTATCAATCTGCTAATGGTACCATAACATTACAAAGTAATGTACCAGAACATAATCAAAGTATGGTATCATAACAAAGTACCATAGACCAAGTGCCTTAAACTAGAACTTTCTTAGTATTTCATTATAGTTCTGGAGACCTAAAAGTCAAGATCAAGGTTTTGGAGGTTTGGTTTCTACTGAGGAGGACTCTTTCTATGATTTGTGGATGTCACCTTCTCATGATGTCCCTACATGGGCTTTTCACTATGCATGCATACCCTTGGAGTCTCTTCTTATAAGCATGCCAGTCATATTGGATTATGGCCTTACCCTTCTGACCTCATCTAACCTGAACATCCCCCTTAGGGGCTCTATCTCCAAATATAGTCACTTTGGGTATTATGGCTTCAAATAATGAAATTGGGGGAGATATAGTTCAATTCATAACAGCAACCTACAAGAGATGGGAGAAATGAGAAGCTGGAATCTTGACAAGGAAAAGAAGTTGTCTAAATAAGGGAACAGATGTGATGGCACAGTGTAGGGTATTAGACCTTGAGTAGGATGCAGAGGATATCTAACATGACAGGAGTGAAAAAGAGGGTTGGCAGTAACAAGAGCTTATATACTTATTAACTGGTTGATTAAACAAGTTAAATATATTAAAAATAGTAAGTTTCAGGTTTATCACTGCCAGATAACTAAGTTACAAATATGGAAAGGCAGAAAATTAGGATAAACCCTGTATTGTTAAATTAGGGATAGAAGTATTAGTATAAACATGATTCTACACATAAAATAGATTCTACACTGTATATATATATATATATACACACACACACATACATGTATATATATGTCCATAAATGCATATATGATGCATTTACATACATGCACATATAACAGATGTTTGTGTCTCATGCATATATAAAGTCACTAACAGCCTAGAAGGCAGCGATACCACAGTAGTTGTTATCTACTAAATATAATTCATTAATAAAACAAAAATCCTCGGTTTAATTGATAATTCTAGGTCTGGGACAGGAAATATGCAAGATGAACCAGGAAACGAAGAGGTGGTCAAAGATTATCACAAGGAACAGAAGTCAGCTTTAAGAGACTCCCAAATCTGGAATGATTCAAACATTAAAACAAATAATGATGGTAATGGATTATAATCAATACAATAAAAAATGTATAAAATAAGTCAATCATATGTATACTATTATAATGATCATTATTTATTAGGGAGAAGTAATTGTTCTGTGTTTGTGTTACAGAAATCTTTGTCCAAACCTTAAACACTGGCACATCTCAGCAGCAAGTTTCTGACTCCTTTTCTTGCTAAGCAACCTTACCTACTGCCATGACCTTCAATCCCACCACACACTGATGTCTCCAATCCAGACTGTCTCTGTGTACTCTAAGACTCAAACTCCAGGTGTCTATTTAATATTTCTACATAGATGAATACACATATTATATATGAATATTTGCTCATCTCAAAGTAAAGTCCAAAATTTTCTCCTTCCCCAAAACCGTTTATCTTCAGCATTCCCCATTCGGTAAATGGCAACTTTATTTAGCTAAGTACTTTATGCCAGGAATCTGCAAAAACAATTTTCTCTCCTTTATACTTCCAATCCAATATGTATCCAATGCCTAAAAGTCCTACTTCAAAATATCCTCTTCAGCTTTAAAAATTATCCAGCTTCTTCATATTAATTTAGTCCTAACTTGTAGGTAGCATATTATGGTATGTAAGAGCATAGACTTCATAGTCAAACTGCCTGGGTTTCAATTCTTCCTCTTCCATCTATGCAACCCTGGAAAAATAGTTTACCCTGTTTTACTATTTTAAAGTAGTTTATCTCTGTTTCCCTATCTGCAAAATAGTATAATAATGATAGTATCTACTTTATAGGATATTGTGGAAGTAAACATAAATCAGCACAGAAACAGTATTCAAAACATTTCAGCTACTTTTAGCTATTATTATATTTTTAAGCCAGTATCATCTCCAGCTTGCTTTATGGAAGATCTTTTCTAACTGTATACTCAATATATATCTTACCACATCCAATTATTTCTTCACACAGTAGACTGAATAATTTTTATAGTAATGTCTAATTACATTACCTCTTGATTACCTTTCATTTGTTGCCCATATAATTTTATTGTAATATGTGGAATCATTTTTGTGACCTTATCCTTCCATTTTTTATGATAATATATAATTCAACAATAATAATCTTCTCTATGTTTCTCTTAGACACTAAGCCCTTTCTTGCCTCAGGGCCTTTGCATATGCTACATGAAATGCAGACTTTATAAAATTAGACCAAGAAAGTCACTAACCAAATAACGAAAATAATGACAACAATAAAATTTTTGGAGGGAGGAATATGATTGCCATAGTTGCTGTATATATTATATTATCTAAAATATCCAATTTTCAGAAAAAAATTAAGTGACTTCAAAGAAACAGAAAAGTATAAACTGTAAACAAGAATAAAAGCAATCAATAGAAAATGTCACTATGGAAACTAGATTTGGTACCTAAAAGACAAAGATGCTAAACCAGTTATTTTAGTTATATTCAAAAGACTAATCCATATTTTTTTAAAATCAAGAGAAAATATGGCAATAATGTCTCACCAAATTGAGAATATCAATAGAGCCAGAAACTATAATAAAAAAACAAACAGAAATTTTGAGGTTGAAAAATAAAATAGCTGAAATGAAATATTCACTAAGGCTCAATATTAAATTTGAACTTACTGACAAAAGAATTAGTAAATTTGAAGATAGATTAATAGAGATAATCCAGCCTAAGGAATAGAAACAAAAATAAGTGAAGACAAACAAGCAAACCCTCCCAAACTGTGGTTTACCATACAGTATATTGACATGGCAGAATGGGAGTCCCAGAGGGAGAGGAAAAATAGAAATGGGCACATAGTACATTTGAAAAAATAATGCTAGGGATTTCCCATATTTGATGAAATATATTAATCTACACATCCTGTAAATTCAAATACTCCTAGTAAAATAATTTCAAAGAAATCCATAACAAGATATATCATAGTTGGACTTCAAAAGCCAAAGAGAAAGAGAGTTTTAAAAGCAGCAAGAGTAAAATGATGCATCACATACAAGATATCCTCAACAGTACTAACAGCACTTCTCTTCAGAGAGTTTTCTGATCTCTTTACCCACACATGCACACTACTTTTAGTCTACTTGTCATATACTCCCTGTATTTTTCCTTCATTGACTTTACTGATGTTGTATTAAACTGTGATTTTTTATTTAGTTCCTGTCTCTCCAGTTCCTTGCCAAATTGCCAGGAATGACTCCTCATACATAGCAAATCCTAGGTAAATGAATGAATTAGTGAATTAATATACACAAATCATTTTATCTAAACAGATCTGACTTCCTCAGTTTTATTTCCAGTTTTTGTTTTTTTTTTACTACACCAGTTCAATTCAGTTCAGTTGCTCAGTCTTGTCCAACTCTTTGTGACCCCATGGACTGCAGCACGCCAGGCCTCCCTGTCCATCACCAACTCCCAGAGTTTACTCAAACTCATGCCCATTGAGTTGGTGATGCCATCCAACTATCTCATCCTCTATCGTCCCCTTCTTCTCCTGCCTTCAGTCTTTCCCAACATCAGGGTCTTTTCAAATGAGTCAGTTTTTTTACATCAGGTGGCCAAAGTATTGCAGTTTCAGCTTCAGCATCAGTCCTACCAATGAATATTTCAGGACTGGTTTCCTTTAGGATGGACAGGTTGGATCTCCTTGCAGTCCAAGGGACTCTCAAGGAACTACACCAAGGAACACTAAAATTCTTTGAAAGTTTAAGTTTAAAGATATAAAAGGTATTTTTCTCTGTATCACTTTGATTTTAGTATATGAGCTGCCAAAGCAAACACTATGTTTTTTAAATATTGTGTTATGTGTTAGTCGCTCAGTCGTGCCCGACTCTTTGAGACCCCAAGGACTGCAATCCACCAGGTTCCTCTGTCCATGAGATTTTCCAGGCAAGGATACTGGAGTGGGTTGCCATTTCCTTCTCCAGGGGATCTTCCCAACCCAGGGATCGAACCCGGGTCTCCTGCACTGCAGGCAAATTCTTTACCGACTGAGCTACAAGAGAGTTATTAATTCAAAATTTTTGAGTGTTTATCTTTGACAGAAGAGTTGAAAAATGATGGTGTTTCCTTTTTGTTATCCTGAACATTCCAAATTTTCTATAATGACCTGCTATATAATGAATTGTGTTCCCCCAAAATTCATATATTAAAGCCTCAATCCCCAATCTGACTGTATTTGGAGATAGGACTCCTGAAGGTAATTAAGGTTAAATGAAGTCATAGGATCATGTTCCTAATTCAATAAGATCGATTGTCTTATAAGGAGAAGAGACATCTCTATGCAGCGGCACTGAGGAAATTCCATATAAGCACACATTCAAAGAACAGCCATTTGCAAGCCACAAATAGAGCCTTCACCAAAACCTGACTGTGCTGGCACCTTAATCTTAGACTTTGAATCTCTGTAACTGTGATAAAATAAATATCTGTTGTTTAAGTTACACAGTCTATGGTATTTTGTTATGACAGCTTAAGCTAACACAACCCTATATTTATTTTACAACAGTGCAAAATAAGTTTGATATCAGGCATACTCATGCTGTAGTACTAAAAGTTTACATACTTCTGCATTATTTTTTTCAGTGATTTGATTCAATAGAGAAAAATGTCTTAAATAAGAACTGAGGATAATACAATGATTGTTAGAACAAGTAATCAGAAAAGAAATAAAAATCAACATCTCTTTTTCTTCCTCTACTTCTCCATTCCTCACCCCAAATTCACACTAAAGTATTTTTTATCAATACAGGTTTGGTTACTGTATTCACCTCTTTTCCCCTTGGATCACCTATTGTGATATTTATCTGTCTGTTGACTTTCTCAATGGAGTGTGAGCAGAAGTTTCTGTGTCTCTACATAAGAATTTTTTGTCTGCATTTCTAGTTAAGTATTAAGGTCAGGAAATATTTCTCATTCATTTAGAATCCCTATACGTTTTCATCAGTGACAATAATATTGTTCAGGCTAATTTGTTACTTCCCAAGCAGTAGGACAACATGTTTAACAAGGCTAACACAGACCTGCTTTCTCTTTGGACCTTAATTTCCTTATTTGTAGAATAAGTGTATGTACATCTGAGGTCTTATTCAGTGTTAAAGTTTTGCCTGGGTCTAGCCATGACTCTCCATTCCTAAGAACCCTTCAGTAGTTTCTCTATTCTTCTCAAAATAATAATAAAAACAATAGCATTGCTCAATGGTTTGGCTCTAACTGCATAAACTACCATTAAAGCTGTATTTTTTTTTCCTACTTCAGAGAACTCTTGTCATTACCTGGACACATAATATGCTTCCAGGCATCTGCACTTAATTCCTCAGCCTACAATGTCCTCCCCAAATCAACTGCCTCTCAAGGATATCTCAGCTACACCTTCTTTAAAACACACTCACCTTCAGATTAAGTTAGTTGTGTGTTTGTAGTCTCAAAGAATATTGCTGTTTTTCTGCTTTTCCTTCAGTAAAAGGGATGTTTATATATGTGTCCATGACCATGAAAGGAAATGTCTTGCATTTTTTCATTACTAGTATTCCTAGTAACATGTGCACACTGACACAGCTTATTTAACTCATTGTTTAAAAATAAGTTAAATATGAGTAATTTATCTTAGTTATTAAGTAACCTTCTATTTGTTGAAAGAAAAACATTACTCATTCTGATTACAAGAAGACTGATAAAAATTCAAGTATAACATTCCAGCCAAGTTTTAATCTTTAACTAACCACATTCCCTGGAATCTCATGAGAGACTGAGTCTGAGATATATTTTATGTTAGTTTATCGCCCCTAAGCCCCTTATTAGCATGAGGTCTCATAGAGTTGCTGGAGCAGGAAGTCATTTAAAAAATTCCTCAGTTACTGCCTGCTTCTTTTTTAAAAAATAAATTGAAAAGAGGTGATAGAAAGAAAATCTAGGGGACATTTGCTGTGAATCCCAGCAGTCTCAATTTCAGTGGTGTGCAGTCTCAGAATACTGTTGATTGCCGCAGGAGGCAGTCAGGAAGACACTGATTCTTACCCTGGCTCTGCCTGTAAGACACAATGTACTCATGGCAAGGTACTTGGACAGTTTCTCAGATAATAATATTCCTTTGTTTCCCAGATACATGGTGGGGATTTAGAGAGAGAGAACTGTAAAATGATCATATAGCTCTCACTCTTTTTCAAACAGCAAGATTGGAATGTATCTGTTTGGGGATTCTAATCATCACTTAGAATGTGCTTTGCAGCCTGGATTTGCAATTGGTTTCAGGGTGAACAGGGTTTGAAGTTCACAGAGATATCACAAATGATGTCTAATGGCTGGAAGTTGGCTATGAATGATTTAGGCTTGAATTAAATATTGCAGGAAGAGACTGAAATCTATGGCATATCATATATCATCCAATCTGAGACACCATTCACTCTAATATGCACCAATACTTTATAGACAAGCAAGAAAGCAAGTCCCCTGGCTAAGATATTTTTGCTTGTGCTATTCAGTTGGATTTTAGAAACATTAAAATGTGAAAAATATGCTACTTAGAAGAAATAAAATAAATACATATATATATATATAACCTGTATATTTATTATTTATTATATGAATATATGTTTCTACTAACTATCCCATATTCACCAAAAACTCAGGGTGTCCAAAATCAAGGTAGATAAATCTCCTCCCAAATTCATTGTTTTTTCTCCCTTCTTTTTTTACACTGAATGCACTACTATTCTCCCAGTTGCTTGAATCCCTTCTCTCTGTCACTCCCATGTCTCTTTAGTCATCAAGTTCTTTGACTTCCTCTATTCTCTTCACTCTGTATATTATTTTTCCTTTCCTCATTATTTGACTAAACTTTGCTCTACTTGTCAAATTTACTTTTTGAAAAAAGATTCTGAGTGTGCCAAGTCCAGGTTATTTGATTCTTCTTCTCATTCCCAGGAACTATAGATTCCATATATTTCCATTAGCCATCCTTATCCTATGTTATACTCAACCACTTACTTGTCTGTATCCACCAGTAAAACACAAGTTCCTCAGGGACAAGAAATGTCAGTCTGTTTCACAGTTGTGTTCTTAGAATCTAGGACAATGTCTCATATTCATTAACTGTTATATAAAACTCAATGATTGAACAAATAAAAATATTAATTTAGATATTAAAAAACAAGGGCCTTTGACTTACATGAAGAATAATAACAATATTCTCAAATTGAAAGAGATCCAAAAAAGACAGCACCATGTTGTACAAGAAAAAAAAAAATCATTTGAGTCAAATACAATTTAAAATGTATTAGATTTCTAACACATATTTTGTCATTTTTTTTTCCATTTTGCTTTCACACCAGACACATACTGTGTATCACAGTGAAGAAAATTTTATTTTAGCAGTTAATTGTGTAACCTAACTGTGAACTACCCTTTTAATCCTTTGGGAGAA
The DNA here is from genome assembly GCF_001704415.2 of Capra hircus. Taxonomy (NCBI): domain Eukaryota; kingdom Metazoa; phylum Chordata; class Mammalia; order Artiodactyla; family Bovidae; genus Capra; species Capra hircus. The sequence continues at coordinate 43,529,552 of NC_030816.1, forward strand.
TGACCAGTCACCTACATTGATCACATTTCTGCTTCTATAAAACAAGAGGCTTTTAAAGGAGCCTGCAATCACTGTGGGTCAGAGGATTAAGAATACAAGCCCATTTCTTTCCAAGATATTGTTTTAGGAAATGTAAAAGGTTAACTATCTTTCTTGAAGAACTTGTCTAAAAATGAAGTTGAAGTCATTACTAGCTGGCAACATATTTTTACTGTGCAGATATTCTTCTATATGTGACAGATAGAAAGTTCACATAGTGGGGAAAACATGGTCCCTGAGGTTCATATTTTTTTTCATTTTAACATATTAATTCAGTAGTATACAATAGATCAGTAAATCAATGAGGGTCAGTTTCCTAATTGATAAAATATAGGTGATAATTTTTGAGTTTTTTGAAATATTGGAAGTAAAATTAAATGAGATTTATTTGATAATTTTAATATGTCAGGTGAAATTCCTAACACTTAAAAATGTAACTGATTAAAAATCAGTTCATAGCTGCTTATTTGTGTGGTTGCTTTAATTTTATACTGCAAGGTTTACCCTCAGTGTTCTATTAAGATTATGAGGTTAGAACAGCATGAAATAGTTGAAGTCCTCCTTTTAAGAAAAGTTCTTTCCTTCCTTATTTAACATGTCATTTTTTTTTTCTTTCTCATTTGTAACATGATAGATATTTCTGTCCTTTGGGTAAAGTATTTGATTGAACATTTAAGTTATATTTTTAGATCTTCAATTTTCACTGTTTCATCTCAATAATGCCTTGGCTTTTTCACCTCTCACTGCCCTTAGTTTTAATAGATCCCAACATTATAGGGAATACATTTTTTGTGTACTCTGAGTTTTTGTGTACTCTGTCATTAAGAACTATAAATCATCTTAGAGATTCATTTTTCTGAAAATCAGATTTTTCAATATTAAATCATGAGTATTTGCCATGGTCTAATTGATACTTCAGTACTGTGCACATGCTAAATGTTCAGCAAACCTTGCTGGTTAACACATTTATGTGATAGCAATTTTTAAACTGTTTTAAGATTAAGGACACAAATAAATTTGACTAAGTTCTTCTTTTGTAAGAACTCCAAGGTTCTGATGTAGAACAGAAAAGAACTGGATCATGTAAACTCTTAATTTCCTTAAACCTTGAAAGTTGTTTCAGTCAATTATTTTAATTGCTGGATACCAACTCTAATTGCTGGAGACATGAGTCATTGAGTGGAGATCAGGGTTTGCAGCAAATCTCCTTTGCACTTGGAGATCTTGCACACTGACTGAAGGAGGGAGCCACAAAATCCTGTGTTGAAAGCTGTAGGTTCTGAACCTGCTGCACTGGTTATAGCCCTCAGTATACTGAAAAATCGTATTGGGTTGGCATAAGGAAATAAAAACTTGGGCTTATTCATATCATGTTAAAAGAAGCAGATAAAGAGTAGAAAATTCAACTATCTAAATACCTTCAAAAGCAAAAATCACTTGTATAGTTCTGATAAGTAAATTATTTCAGTTTTGGATCTTTATACTTTCTTGAAGTTTGAATCCTTTCATAGTTAGTTTTAAATTCTTTTCTGTTGTTGTTGTTTGAATATACTTAGAATACTTAGAAACAAGAGTACTGAAATTAAGATGACTACAAATATTCAGCCATGATGTTGAAAATTATATAGAAATATAAAAATAATGAGACATTAACCTTGTAATAGTATGCTTTGATCAACAAATCCCATTCTACATTTAGAAGAATATATTAGAACCTGTGTTCCTTTGATGATGAATTTTTAAAATATCAAATTGATAATAGGGAATAGATGATTTTTGAAAATAAAAATACATGTTGTATTTATGTCATTTGAGAACACAATATAATAATATCTATTTTTTGTGTTAAAAGGCTTTTTTCATACTGCCAACATTAAAAAATTTCAACAAAAGACTAATAATAATTTTTTTTAAACAGTAAAATCATTCAGAGAAAAAGAACTATCCAAAATACAATGAATGAGCAAACCAATGTTAATGCAAGTAAGAATATCATCAGCAGTAATAAAACACCAGAAATAAAAAAGGAGACCTAAAATATATGATTTAGGAAACAAAATCACAAAACTGTTGCTTGGCCACATTTAAAATAAAATCCCTGCACAATGAGCTAATTATAGCTAAAGGACAATTAAATTCAGTCCCTTTAAGTCCAGTAAAAGAGAAGAACACAAGAGAGAGCTGGTGAAAAAGTAATTTTCTGCAACCAGTACACAGAATGCCTTTTATGGAAAGGATATAATGATACAGAGCTCAAAGGAGCCCAACTGAGAAGTAAAAGGAAGTAAAGGACTCATGGAAATCAAAGGAACGTGACAAGAAAGTTTTGGAAGGGAGTGAAGTGATATATGCTTTTAACATTAAACAAAAAGAAATCATATCATGGTAATGGATAACATTTCTGTCACGTAATACGAGTGTGAACCTGCACAAGTTACTTTACCCATTAGAGCCTTAGCTTTCTCATCTGTATTGTGGTTATAGAAATAGCATTATCCACATACAGTTTCATGGCAAATACATAAGAGAATAATATTTAGTGACTAGTGCAATGCTCAGTGCCTAGTCAGTGTTATACAGATACTTACAATGCTATGTTTATTTTTTTTTTTGTCACAGGACAGCATTTTTTTCTGTTGGTAAGCCTAACATTTTTTATCTAAATAATTAACAGTGGCATTTATTGATTGTTTCTCTGCAGGCAATACCCTGCATCAGCTGTATCCCTCTGTAATGTCTGGGAGTTATCTTCTGCTCTTTTCCATGCCACACTGCTTCTTTTTTTTTTTTTTTTTTTCACACTGCTTCTTATTCTTCTAATATGAGGCACTTTCTCTATGGAGTCTTGCACTGGCTGTACTCTTCCCTCTGGAAGATCCACATGGCCATCTTTCTTACTTTCTTCAATTCTGTCACCTTCTCAATGATCCCTACCTAACACTGCTTGTTAAAAATAGCAGTGTGTTCCACACCTAACACTTCTAAATCTTCTATCCAACTCTTTATTTTCCAAATAACTTTCTATCATATGAATAACTTAGTTATGTCAGTTATTCACTTTCTCTTTCTCCTCTTTAAAATATAAAATTCTACAAGTAGTGAGATAATTTTCTATTTTGTTAGTAGAAAAGTACTTGATGTATAGTAAGCATCTACTGCAAACAAAGCTAGGGGAGGGGATGGAATTCCAACTGAGCTATTTAAAATCCTAAAAGATGATGCTGTTGAAGTGCTGCAGTCATATGTCAGCAAATTTGGAAAACTCAGCAGTGGCCACAGGATTGGAAAAGGTCAATTTTCATCCCAATCCCAAAGAAGGGTAATGCCAAAGAATGTTCAAGCTATCATACATTTGCACTCATTTCACATGCTAGCAAATTTATGCTCAAAATCCTTCAAGCTAGGCTTCATCAGTATGTAAACAGAAAACTTGGAGGTGTACAAACTACATTTAGAAAAGGCAGAGGAATCAACAAATTGCCAACATTTATTGGATCATAGAGAAAGCTAGAGAATTCCAGAAAGACATCTACTTTGTCTTCATCGAGTATGTTAAAGCCTTTGACTATGTGGATCACAACAAACCGTGGACAATTCTTAAAGAGATGGGAATACCAGATCACATTACCTAAGATTAAATGATCCTTGCTCCTTGGAAGAAAAGCTATGACAAACCTAGATAGCATATTAAGAAGAAGAGAGATCACTTTGCTGACAAAGGTCCATATAGTCAAAGCTATGGTTTTTCCTGTAGTCATGTATGGATGTGAGAGGCGGACTGTAAAGAAGGTTGAGTGCCAAAGAATTGATGCTTTTGAACTGTGGTGCTGGAGAAGACTCTTGAGAGTCCCTTGGACTGCAAGGAGATCCAACCAGTCCATCCTAAAGGAAATCAGTCCTGAATATTCATTGGAAGGACTGATGCTGAAGCACCAATGCTTTGGCCACCTGATGTGAAGAGCCAACTCACTGGAATAGACCCTGATGCTGAGAAAGATTGGAAGCCAAAGGAAAAGGGGGTGGCAGAGCATGAGCTAGTTATATAGCACCACCAACTCAATGGACATGAATTTGAGCAAACTCTAGGAGATAGTGAAGAACAGAGGAGCCTGGCATGCTGCAGTCCATGGGGTTGCAAAGAGTTGGTCATGACTTAGCAACTGAACAACAACAACAGTTATCATCAATATATTTTTTAAGTTGAGTGAAATACGTAAATTTTCTTTAACGCATAAGAATAGACATAGAATAAACATAAATATCACAGGTATCATTAGATCCAATGTACATTTGAACTGAGAACACAAGAATTACTTGTTCAAATGTTTATAACCAGTAGATCTTTGAACTACAATTTAAATTCCAATCTGTGTGAACCCATAGTCTTTGCTTTTACTACTGTACAATATGTCTGTCTAGTAAGAACTAATGAGCGGAATCCTTTAATCGCTCAAAGGGAAGGAAGGAATCGCTCATCTAGACAATTTAAACAAAGTCTTATACTTTGGAATCAAATTTTCATGTACTTTAATCTTTGCTCCTCTGCTTCAGTTATTTACACTATGATAACATTAGTAGTAAATAAAGAAAGGAGATGATTAACAGAGTGGTTCCAAATATGAGAAGGAGTACATCAGGGCTGGATATTGCCACCCTGCTTATTTAAGTTATATGCAGAGTACATCACGAGAAACACTGGGCTGGAAGAAGCACAAGCTGGAATCAAGATTACCAGGAGAAATATTAATAACCTCAGACATGCAGATGACACCACCCTTATGGCAGAAAGTGAAGAGGAACTAAAAAGCCTCTTGATGAAAGTGAAAGTGGAGTGAAAAAGTTGGCTTAAACCTCAACATTCAGGAAACAAAGATCATGGCATCTGGTCCCATCAATTCATGGCAAATAGATGAGGGAACAGTGGAAACAGTGTCAGACTTTATTATCTAGGGCTCCAAAATCACTGCAGATGGTCACTGCAGCCATGAAATCAATAGACACTTACTCCTTGGAAGAAAAGTTATGACCAACCTAGACAGCATATTCAAAACAGAGACATTACTTTGCCAACAAAGGTCCATCTAGTCAAGGCTATGGTTTTTCCAGTGGTAATGTACAGATGTGAGAGTTGGACTGTGAAGAAAGCTGAGCGCCGAAGAATGATGCTTTTGAACTGTGGTGTTGGAGAAGACTCTTGCGAGTCCCTTGAACTGCAAGGAGATCCAACCAGTCCATTCTGAGGGAGATCAGCCCTGGGATTTCTTTGGAAGGAATGATGCTAAAGCTGAAACTCCAGTACTTTGGCCACCTCACGCAAAGAATTGACTCATTGGAAAAGACTTCTGCTGGGAGGGATTGGGGGCAGGAGAAGAAGGGGACGACATAGGATGAGATAGCTGGATGGTATCACTGACTCGATGGATGTGATTCTGAGTGAACTCTGGGAGTTGGTTATGGGACAGGGAGGCCTGGCCTGCTGCGATTCATGGGGTCACAAAGAGCTGGACACGACTGAGTGACTGAACTGAACTGAACTGAACTGAACTCTTGAGAGTCTTCTCCAACACCACAGTTCAAATGCATCAATTCTTCGGTGCTCAGCTTTCTTCACAGTCCAACTCTCAAATCTATAAATTACCACTGGAAAAACCATAGCCTTGACTAGATGGACCTTTATTGGCAAAGTAATGTCTCTGCTTTTCAATATACTATCTAGGTTGGTCATAACTTTCCTTCCAAGGAGTAAGCGTGTTTTAATTTCATGGCTGCAGTCATCATCTGCAGTGATTTTGGAGTCCCAAAAAATAAAGTCTGATACTGTTTCACTGTTTCCCCATCTATTTCCCATGAAGTGATGGGACCGGATGCCATGATCTTAGTTTTCTGAATGTTGAGATTTAAGCCAACTTTTTCACTCTTCTTTTTTACTTTCATTAAGAGGCTTTTTAGTTCCTCTTCACTTTCTGCCATAAGGGTGGTGTCATCTGCATATCTGAGGTTATTGATATTTCTCCCAGCAATTTTGATTCCAGCTTGTGCTTCTTCCAACCCAGTGTTTCTCATGATGTACTCTGCATAGAAGTTAAATAAGCAAGGTGACAATATACAGCCTTGATGTACTCCTTTTCCTACTTGGAACCAGTCTGTTGTTCCATGTCCAGTTCTAACTGTTGCTTCCGGACCTGCATATAGGTTTCTCAAGAGGCAGGTCAGGTGGTCTGGTATTGCCATCTCTTTCAGAGTTTTCCACAGTTTATTGTGATTCACACAGTCAAAGGCTTTGGCATAGTCAATAAAGCAGAAATAGATGTTTTTTTTTGGAACTCTCTCGCATTTTCGATGATCCAGTGGATGTTGGCAATTTGATCTCTGGTTCCTCTGCCTTTTCTAAAACCAGCTTGAACATCTGGAAGTTCACATACTGCTGAAGCCTGGCTTGGAGAATTTTGAGCATTCCTTTACTAGTGTGTGAGATGAATGCAACTGTGTGACAGTTTGAACATTCTTTGGCACTGCCATTCTTTGGGATTGGAATGAAAACTGACCTTTTCCAGTCCTGTGGCCACTGCTGAGTTTTCCAAATTTGCTGGCATATTGAGTGCAGCACTTTCACAGCATCATCTTTCAGGATTTGAAATAGCTCAACTGGAATTCCATCACCTCCACTAGCTTTGTTCATAGTGATGCTTTCTAAGGCCCACTTGACTTCACATTCCAGGATAGCTGGCTCTAGATGAGTGATCATACCATCATGATTATCTTGGTCTTGAAGGTCTTTATTGTACAGTTCTTCTGTGTATTCTTGCCACCTCTTCTTAATATCTTCTTCTTCTGTTAGGTCCATACCATTTCTGTCCTTTATGGAGACCATCTTTGCATGAAATGTTCCCTTGGTATCTCTAATTTTCTTGAAGAGATCTCTAGTCTTTCTCATTCTGTTGTTTATAAAATGGGATTAATTTGTGTATCTGTGTCAAAGGGATACTATGAAAATCAATGTAATTAATATTTCAAAAGTAGTTAACATACACACAGTGACTGCTGCTAGTTTTCTATTTTCTTGCAGTTGATGTATCTTCAATCATTTTATCTTTCCTAAATTGCCATAGCATAAGCTTAGTTTAAGTTTAATATTTTTGATGATGTTGGTCCTGTCATTAGATATTTTACAGATAGTCACAAGGCATTTGGGAGAGTTAAAAGACTTTACAAAAAAGGTATAAAAATAAAAAGTGAACAAATACTTGCTAAAGAGTTAAAACAAAAAAAAGATCTTTTTTATTACTCTCATGAGTCATCCTAAATGGATTACATCCAGGCCAACATTAATTTGTATGATTCCTCTGCTGAAAAGGGAATATAGCAGATGGACTACTATTATTCACATTCTTTATGAACAATACCTGGTTAATGCCATTAGCATTACAAGTTCTTTGGGGTTATAAGTTTACATAGTGTAAACTCACATAAACTACTAAGTATTCAAAGTGTTACTGAGAATTGGTCCATATTCCTCACTGATATGATAAAAAAAAGATGGATGACATTAAGATATATATTATCCCCACTCTAACTTTGGATAAAAGGAGACTCTTCATTGAAAATTTTCATTAGTTTCCTGCTAATTATTTTTTAAGTTTTATAATAAGACCACCACTGATGTTCATATAGATATCTATTTATTTCTTCATTTAATTCTCCACAATTAAGACTTTAACTTATTTCATATGAACTTAGGCTCTCTGTAAATACAAAAGAAAGGTTTTCAAGTTATTTTGACATATATAATTAATTGCTATATTAGTATAAACTGATTTTTGTTTAATGAAGATGGGTTCCATTGGTGAATTCTCATTACCCCCTTGTAATTAACAGTATTTCAATAAACCTTTGAGTTTAGAACTTGAATATTCTTTAGGCTGGAGAAGGCAATAATGGCAACCCACTCCAGTACTCTCGCCTGGAAAATCCCATGGATGGAGGAGCCTGGTAGGCTGCAGTCCATGGGGTCCCTAAGAGTCGGCCACGACTGAGTGACTTCACTTTCACTTTTCCTTTCATGCATTGGAGAAGGAAATGGCAACCCACTCCATTGTTCTTGCCTGGAGAATCCCAGGGACAGGGGAGCCTGGTAGGCTGCTGTCTATGGGGTCGTACAGAGTTGGACACGACTGAAGCAACTTAGCAGCAGCAACATTCTTTACAGACACAGCTACAGGAGAGAATTCTACTCATATTTCACCGTGGCATAAAGAAAGTACCAACCAACAGACATTACGTCCACCAGTTACTACTATTCAAAGGTACTGAACAGTGGAGGAATGTAAGCAAATCCAGTGAAGGATAATAAACATACCCTTCAGTTATGAAGGGTTAATTATAATAATTATAAGGGGCTATCTGTGAAGAATTTGTTATGAAAAAGTAAGATTTAAGAAGCTTAAGTGGAGGCATACAGTTTAGCTATCAAGAGGGTTTTTTTCAGATTAGAGTTGCATTCAAAATATAAAATAATTATTTTATTTCTGTCTTCAGAACTTAAGATTTTACTATCAGTTTAGCTTATGGAAAAATAAAGTGTGCTTTCTTTCCCATGAATACTTAAATAAACTGATATTATGTGCAACAGAATCAAGGAAGCATCCTCATCCCCATTTTTCTCGAGTCTTTGTCTTGCAATGAAATCAGTAGGGGGTGCCATGTACTAATACTTGCTTATGATGTCTTCAATCATTAATTTCAAGTTTTATATTTAAAAAATTAATTGTGAACAATATTATATGTAGAATCTTCACTTATTTTACTATCTCAAAATTTCATTATTAATTAAATTTTGAAGTAGAATTACTAATAATAACATAAACTGCACATCATTAGCCATTGGAAGTCATATGTCTTGTATTTTCAGGCATTTTAATTTGTGTATATTATTGAGTGATACTAACAGTGTATTTAAACAAAACAAATACTAAGATTCAAAAACCATATCCATCTTGTTTTCCTAAACTGTCTTGCTAACTTCCCTAACTTTCCTAAAGTTGCTTGCTAACAAATGTATTTTTTAAAGTAAATGAATGATAGTTAAATCAATGTAAGTCCATTTTAACCTGGAAAAATGGTTAAAAATAATTTTGGAGTCAACAATTATCTGATTAAGCCAAGAATACACTACAGGTTTTGGATTTGTACCTCTTCATCTTAAATTAAGAGGCCCCCTTAATGTTTCTCACACACCACACTACATTTAAGTCCCTTGTGCTTTTCAAGGGGGAGAGAGACAGAGAGGGACATGAGTTTTAATTCAGCTCTACTAATCAGCTATTTTCTCAACATTGTTTCTTAGGTATATGTACAACAAGTGATTTTTATCCCTCATGTGTAATTTCTGACTATTGAGTTCATGGATGAGTCAGTAAGTCAACAAATGATATAAAATTACATTTATTTTGGTTTAAAAAGTCAGAAATATTTAGTGAAAACTTTAAATACTTTGGGCTTCCCTGGGGGCTCAGATGGTAAAGCGTCCACCTGCAATGTGGGAGACCAGGGTTTGATCCCTGGGTGAGGAAGATCCCCTCGTGAAGGAAATGGCAACCCATTTCAATACTCTTGCCTGAAAAACCCCCTGGACAGAGGAGCCTGGTAGGCTACAGTTCATGGAGCTGCAAAGAGTTGTACACGACTGAACAATTTCACTTTCTTCTTTCTTTAAATACTTTAAGTTAAAAATTTTATAAAATTAGTTCTTATTTTGGTAAGAATTAATTTGGGATCATTTACCTTTGGAAGGATAGTGAGGACATTGCAACCCATAGATGTATAACTTTGTCGTCACTATACTGCTCTGAAGAGGAGCTATTTAATGGAGCTATTAAATCATGGTCGGTTCCCCAGGATTAGTCAGTCTCACGCCATTGCTGTTTAACATGGTAGCTTGTGTTCCAACAGCATCACGTGAAGGCTATTCTCAGAAGGCAGCCTTAAAATAGGTTTGTGGGTTGAGGAGTGGGAGGAAGGTTCGCACTGTTATTATAGCATAATCAGAGTCTGTGCTCCAAGGACATGAGGTTGTTCTAAACCTGTGGTGGAAAAACCTGTGTGTTTTCCACAACAGATGGGTAGTAGGAGGGGAAAACGGTTTCTCCCCTTGTGTGCTCCCTGTAACTAATATTGCTTGGATATACATAACAAACAAAAGTGTTTGAGAGTGAGGTGCCCACAAGAACAACTGAGGGTGCCTGCCAGCGCCAACCTGCTTTCTGTGCTGCTATTTGAGCTGAGTGAGAAAGTGCTTCAGTAACTTCAGTTACTATGGGGCAGTAACCTTCAGGTGAGGTTTCTGTTTAAACTGAGATGAAACCTGTTTTGAAAAGAAAGTACAAATAGGATAAGAGTTTTGTTGTTGTTGTTGTTGTTTTACAGCAACCTTTCAAAAATAAGACAGCTGTCCATATCCATACAACCGGAAAGCAGGAGATGTCTTTTAAAGAAATTACTAGGACACTTCATATGTCTTGATATTCATGGTAACATTTGGGATGCAAGCTCTCTACTGCCTGGTTCACTGTACTCTATAATTAGAGCTTCTCATTATTAGAGCAATAGCTCAGCATTCAAATAAACAACTCAGGATTTTGACATTTGTGGAAAATAGTACTGAAAAATCATTATAAGAAAATGAATATTAAATACCTATAAGTGAAATATGATCAGTTTAGTCACCTACTGCAGAAAGTGAATAATTACATTTGTAAAAGTAAATTATGAAGGGGGAAAAACAGCTGTTAAAATACAGATAAATCACTTTGGGTCCCATTGTTCCAGCATTCAGCTTCAGGACTTGATCATTTCAGAAAACAGTTTCCCAATAAGAAGTTCTTGCCAAGAGAGGGCTAACATGTTAAAGCAGATAGTGTTTCAGATTACTCTACATATCTCTACTATAAATAGGATATTTTCAAAATGCTATTTTGAGCTGTTCAAGTGAGCTAGTGATCAGATGTGACAGACTTCATGATAATGATGGTCTGACATATGAAGAGGGGAAAAGGCTCATCATTTTAGATGGACAAACCTTGATGAATTCAAACTGTAACCTGTAATCTTTAATTTAAACTAGCCACTTAGCTGGTAAAGGTAATGATTTGTCATGTGCCTTATTCATTTACTGCTAATCAACAGGATTCACATATTTGAAATCCCTAGCATTCAGAAACCTTAAGTGGAGGATTCATGCACATGCACGTGTTCTACTTTATGCTACTGATTTGCAAAACAATGAGGCTGGTAACGATGTGAAAGATTTAACTGGCTCTCCTTGTGTCTCCTCTATCTGAACTGATTGTTATTTGTAAAGAGAAATCTTTGGAAGCCTGTGGTTCCCACAGGATGTTGAGCAGCCAGGCACTAGGTTGAGGATGACATCCTGTGTCAGGGATCAGAAATCAGCCAGTTAATAGCTTTGCACTTAGAATTGTCTAATATTTTTTCTCGTTAAAGGCCAATTTTCTAACATATAAAGTCATTTTCACATCCTTGATATATTGTAGACTGGAAGGGTCTTTGAAAATAGCAGTAGTTTAAGTGATTTCTTTCTAAAGCACAATACCTTGCTAAGTGTTTTATGCATCAAATAATTTTATAATTTAGATTTATGTAATCCAGACCCAAGAAACACAAAACAATTCTTACAGACTTTATATTCGAATTTTGTTCTGTTACTTTACAAATGATCTGTTGTAACAAGACTTTGCTTTAGTAAAATCAGAGTGAACCATTTTTTTTCCTCCCCATTGTCAAAGGCTAAATTTGTGCCATTTCCACTGAACAAAGTTATTTCAAGAAAGAGTTAATGTAGTCATCATTTTTTTCCTGCTTATGTATGAAAATATTTTAATATCTTAGTAAGACATGAAAAACTAATATAACCTGTAAGTTTTGAAACTTCAGATTATCTTGCTTAGGTAAAGAATTATATGAATTTATGGCAAAATTGAAAACCTTGAAGAGAAGTGGATTTAAAATTGGCAAAGTCACAGTTTAGAAAATATTACTTTAATTGTAACCCTACACACACACACACATACACACACACACACACACACACAACAAGAAAACACAGTCTTCCTTTAAAAAAGATTTAGCCAAAACTTATTTGAATGACTCTATACTTTGAAAAAGGAGGATGGGAGGAAGGAAAGACATTGGGGAGGAGGGAAAGGCAGGGAGAGAGAAAAATAAAGATGAAAATAATGACATTTTCCTTACTCCAGAATTCAATGTAGCATTTCTTCACCTAGCCAGAGATGGGTCTTTAAACATCGTCTTTTTTTAAAAGATGAATAAATCATTCCAATCATTAGCACTTTATCAATAGCCAGTACTAATCACAAAAAAATTTACATCTGTCACTTATTTCCTTCTTCTACTCCTATTTCCTCTCCCCCCTCCTCCTACACAGCTTCTGTCCTCCTGTTTCAGTTTCATAATCTGTCCATTGTGAATTAAGAACATTTTGTTGGCAGTTCTTACCTAGAGAGTGCATGATACATTGGCCTCTCCGACACTGAGTCAGACCCTGCTTGGATTCCTACAACTGCCACCAAATACCATTGCTCCTGAGGCAAGCAGGAGGGCACACCGGAGCACAGTGGGTACTGCATCTGTTGGGTGGGAACAGAGTTAAAAAGCATCGATGACTCAGTGACAGTTCTATTGATCTCTGTTAGGTTTGATTTTTTTTTTCTTTTGGTTAGGACACAATGAAAAATAAATGCCTCAGCACCAGAGGCCTCTTGGCAAGGAGATTTACACATTACTATTATTTTTAGCCTGTTTTGTGAAATGTGATGCTGCAATTACTAATAACATTACAGAATTTATTTATAGTTTGTTAACTGAAAGTCCAGAAGCTGCCATCTGACTAAATGTGGAAGACAGACCTTGCAATTATTTTCCAATTTAGTTTGTAGTTGGTTTCTCAAATGATTTGAGCAAAGTTTTTTTTTTTTTCCCCCTCAAATATATTCATTTCAACAAAGCATGTTTTTTTCTCTAAAGATGTTATTCAGCCCATTTTATCCAGGTAAATGCCTTTAATTATGCCAAGTAAATGCCTAAAAACAGTAGCAATATTTCTTATCTTGTGGTGATCAGAATATTAAATTGTATTGAATCTCAATTTAAAAAACATAAATTTACAAGATTACAGATATCTGATGAAATGTTTCTTTCTGTTGTGTATTTAATAGAAAAGTCAGGAGACATCTTTTTCTGCTTTCAGGGATGTTTTTGTTTGTTTCTTTGCTTTCTTTCCTGCTTTCTTGCCTTAAGGAAATATCTGAACATAACCAAAAAAAGAAAAACACCACAGTAGTTTCCCAACAACACCTTAGCTTGCCCAAGAAAGCAATTTTTAGCCAATGAGCAAAAGTGACTCACTCATTTCATCAATAAGAAAAACTCTCTTTTAAGGAATCTCATTTCTTAAAAAAGCAAGCTTTTTCATAATTTGGATAAAACGTATAGGGTCATTAAAATATCACTGTCTTCTGTGTTGTTTTAATGAGCCTTGTTCCTGCCTCTCCTGTGGTTCTCAGCATTGGCTTGACCGACTGAGTAGGTGACCGACCAACTATAAAATCACTAAGGGACACTTTGCCAAGATTACTGCCTAATGTTTCCCATAGCATTAGCAAACTTTTTTTTTTTTTTTCTGTCATTTTAGAGACATAAAGACATCTGGAAAGAGGAGAGAATGTACATTTTTGGAAATATTCCACTCGACGTATGTCTCCTAAAAGGATATTAAAATTGTTTCAAAATTCCACTATGGTGAATTTATATTCACACTGTCAGCAAATATTTACTGAACAACTGCTAAATACATATGGCTGCATCACACTACCAGGTATAAAAAGGTTCGAATTCATTTACCCTTAAACACTATTCAGTACAGTTAGAGATCCATCAAATACACAGCCTGAAGGAAGAACTCACATGCCTGGAGCCCATTAACCATGTTAGTATGCTAGGTGCTCTAAATATATTATCTATACACCAATCCTGTCAATTAGCACTTAGTGGCCCCATTTTAAAGATGAAGCGTTGAGATTCAGGAAGCCAGATTTTGTTACTTTGAACTGGAGGAGATAAAGGTTGGGGATGATTAACAGAGTAACTTCTGTGTTACTGATGCAGACATCAGATTCTCCCCATGATCAAAGGTCATTGAGAAGAAAGAAATCATGTCTGGCCTGAGAGAACATGGATGGCTTTAACAGCACCTTGATAGATAAATAATACTGATTTATCTAAATTATTTATAGTGGATAAGTAATCAGAGTGGAGGTAAATGAGCAGCACTGTTGAAACAAGAAAGAGCAATTTGTATTTACAGACAAGTGCTTCTTAACTGAAGTCAACAGACAGATGATAAGTAGACAGATAGATGGATCAATAGATAAATAAGTGAGACATGATATTAGAAATGCAGATTCAATTCAAAGCAAGGAATAATTAAATGCCATAAAAAGTCAAATGTACCATTTATGAAAAAAATCAGAAAAATCAAAACCTAGAAATTTTTATAGTTTTAACATCTAGACTATATAATGATTCATTTCTAGAATTTGTTTTTTCTTCAATAAATATAGTAAGAGCACTTTTCCAAATTTAATAAACTAGTTACACATTTCATGGATGAATTTATTTAACCTGTTTGAAGCTATTCAGTTTGTACCATTTTCATCTTTAATCATTAAAACAATACTAAAATGAGTATCTGTAATCATACACTCTTTTATATGTCCAATCATCTCCTTAAGATAAGTTTATAAATTTGGATTGCCAGGCAAATACTGACATTCAAATGAAAAAGATTAGATATGTTTTATCAAATTATTTAATAGAAAAATTTTACTAATTTATATTCTTATTTTACCAAATTAATCTTCCCTGAATGTCATTTTAAATACATTATTTACATGATTAAAAAAATACTCTCCTATTTTCCTTGCTAAAGATGACTTCTTTACTCTCAACTTCACATGTCAATACAGGACCCTCCTCTTTTGTCTATTTTTTCAAATTTATTTAATTCACATCCCAGATATAATTTCTCATAAAATCCAGAAAACAACAATAATCCCTGAACTATCTCACCACTTGTTATTTAATCACTCCTTCATTTATTTAACAAAATTTTTAAGATCTTAGTATGTGTTGAAATTACATATTCATTGGGAATAACATTTAAACTGCTCTGATTCTCCTTATCAGTAATATTATGTAAAAGTCATCCAAAGGGTGACTTTTCAGTAGTCATAAACGGATGTGAGAGTTGGACCATAAAGAAGGTTGAGCACTGAAGAACTGATGCTTTTGAACTGTGGTGTTGGAGAAGACTCTTGAGAGTCCCTTGGATTGCAAGGAGATCAAACCAGTCAATCCTAAAGGAGTGAAGTGAAAGTCACTCAGTTGTGTCCAACTCTTTGTGACTCCATGGAATTCTCCAGGCCAGAATACTGGAGTGGGTAGCCTTTCCCTTCTCCAGGGGATCTTCCCAACCCAGGGATCGAACCCAGATCTCCCACATGGCAGGGGGATTCCTTACCAGCTGAGCCACAAGGGAAGCCCTAAAGGAAATCAATCCTGAATATTCACTTGAAAGGACTGATACTGAAGCCCCAATACTTTGGCCAACTGATACAAAGAACTGACTCTTTGGAAAAGACCCTGATGCTGGGAAAGATTGAAGGCAGGAGGAGAAAGGGATGACAGAGGACAAAATGGTTGGATGGCATCACCAACTCAATAGACATGAGTCTGAGCAAATTCCAGGAGATAGTGAAGGACAGAGAAGTCTGGCATGCTGCAGTCCATGGGGCTGCAAAGAGTTGGACACAACTAAGCAAGTGAACAACAAATATCCAAAGGAATTTGTAAAGACCCAAAGTTCTAATAATGTCTTTCATAACCTTTATTTCTTTTACCTCTCACACTTTATTCATGTGCATATTTGACTACAAACTTGAATTCACATTACAAAAATGTTCATGTGTTTGGGAGTTTTTCATTCAATATTTTAATCTGACACTTGATTATCACTCCATGTTGTAATTTATCTTTTACTACATGTTTAATCTTTACTTTCCAATTTGAAACACTTGATGTTGAATAGAATGGAATAGATGTGAATGAAATCTGAAAATAGGTATGAAGTAAATAGATGTGTTAAGTCTTTGTCCTTTTTCTCTCTCTTTCAAACTGAAACATATATCTGGATATGTGGATAGAAGTCATACTATGCATAACCTAGTAATCTTGGGGATAAAATGAGGCCCAATTTGAAGAATAGAAAACTTTGTACTTTCAGAGACAGAATGATCCAGGAATAAGAAATGATACACGTATTTCTTTTGAGTGTTTTGCTAGGCTTGTATGCTAAGAGTGATTCCCTTATGATATATTTAGAAGAGCAATATTTGCATTCTAAATTGCTGACTCTGTGTTTTGCATTTCCAAGAGCAATGTGGAAGGGTTGCCCCCTGATTGATAATGCTACCTGCTAGAGATAGCATGAGAAATTAAAAGGCTATGAACCTAGGTTAGGATGTAATAGAAGATAAGAGTCTCAAAGGTAGCAGTAATATAAAGACATTCAGTTGGTGAAAATTATTCTAGAAATAATTGTTAATGATTCATGGGGTGCATCTTCACACAATATCAAACAGTCAAAGAGGTGTTTTCACATCTTTGAGGGATAAACCAGATCAGTCTGTCGCTGAACTCCCACAACAACATTTGTCCAGCTTAGAACCATGATTTCCCAGCCTTCTCCACTCCCAGGCTCACTTTCAGTCTGAAGAGGTCTTTGGCAGGTGGCACTGGTCTTGACCCGAGGAATCTTGAAAAGCTGCACTGCTCCTTTGGAATTTAGTCTGGGTTTAGACTCAGTCTGGAAGTGAAAGAGTCCCTATAGTGTATCATAAACAAAGTACATTTTATATGACAGCCCTGTACTTACATGAGAACCTATAGAAGTCCAACCTGGGTCACTAAGAACAGCATTTGATGAGAAGGTACAGTTCACGGTTAACACTGCATAACTAGCTCCTCACTTGTGAGGACATGAGTAATTCCTGATAAGTGTCCAATTGTCATCTTGAAATAGGGGACATTTGGAGCAGTACAGGCTCCTATAGTAAATGATTAATGTGTATTTTTCTGATCTTGACAGATTCCAAAAGAAGAGCAGATTGCTACCCATAAAACTAAGCAGCATCAATGTGGAATTACTGGAAGAATCCAAAAGTCTTTGCAGAAATGGTATGCTTACTCCAATGTTTCTCAAAAACCAGCTATTTTAAAGGGACCGGGGTCAATATAAATGAAATAAATGGAGGCTAAGATAAAATATGTCAGAAAATTCGCAGAAAGGTTATTTTAAGGTGGCATGTTAAAAACAATAATGGGCCATTAGGCTGTCTTGTTAAAGGCATTAAAGTCACAGGCACAATGTATGAGTCACATGGGCAAGATTTTCCACTTTATATATAAAAACTTCAATATTGAATTTCTGGTAAAAGTAAGATGTTAGAATTTCTGTGTATATTATTATAAATATTTAAGTTCAATTGTAGGCAGGGGAATAAGCAAAGTATTAATGACTCTAGAAATGTGCTATCAAAATGCTGCACACTATAAATAATATTATAATAACAGACTTTAATACAGTTTTCCTTTATAACTGTGTACTTAAAAATAATCTTTTGGCTGATCATTTTACATGCAAGCATACTGCCTTTTACAAGCATGCTTCTCTTTGTCAGAGACTTAGCAATTATTTTTAAACCAGAATGTGAGCACCTCTGATGACAAGGTAAGGTACTAGACAATTTAATAAAGTATAAGAAATGGTTACCTCACCTTCTAACTTAGAATTAGAGACTGGTGCTTGATGTATCAGGAGTATGTCCCAGGAATTCAGCTTCCTCTGTTTTGTGCACCACTGAAATCTCCAGGAACCACACCAAAATCTAAAACATAGAAGATACTCAATAAGTATTTGTTAAAAGAAAAAAAATTAATAAATTCTTATTGTTTTGATAATTACTTGGATAACACATTCTTATATTCCTTTTCTGACTGCTAGCCATGATTTTGGAGACTATACTTTAATTTTTCAACTCATTTGTGTTATTTAATTTTGCAGCAACTAACACTGGAGAAATATTTCTCCGTTAACTCTTTTAGGGATGTTGACACTTAAATTTATAAATTTTAAGAGACATGGAGCTCTTTGTGGTGAATTTATTTGGCTAGAAAACATGCTTTTGTTTTTTTGAATTTATTTATTTGCTTTTCTGTTTGTTTACTTTTATTTTAAGCTATTAGTGGCATAATATTAACAGTTAAAAAAACATTGGACACAGAGATACAGATAAAGATATTTAGCTCCCATTTATGTACAGTATTTCATGATGCCTAAAGTACCCACTTCTTCCTAATAGAATCTCTGGACCTTCAAATGTTTTCAGCTATTTTAATTAAATATCTTATATAAGATACACTATATGGGATTTTTAAAATTGAAGTATACTTGATTTACAAAGTTGCATTAGGGGAATTCTTTTCTTTCTTTCTTTTTTTTTTTTTTTACTTACAATATATTAATAGATATCGTGTTAGATGTTGTCTATTTAATTATTTTCCGAATGTCTTGAATTGTCATTTTTAATCTTTAAAAATTGAGAGAAGAAAAAAATCTTTATTTTTCCATCCAGCAATGTTCGGGACTTTAGCAAGAAGCTGATTCCTGAGCCCTGTGCTGGGACACTGCTGAGTCCCAGCGGGCAGGCTGTACTGTGCGTTTTTCGGAGTTCCTTAATGCAAACCCTTGTCTTTAATGGGGTGGGGGGAGGGGCATTTAGAGAGTAAAAGGGAAGTAACAAGAGTATGGCAGAAGACTCCAGATGTTAGTTAGCCTTTACAGATGCTTTGATGACAGGAAACTCGTATAAATAAATGATGACGGTACACAGAACTAGATGTGGAATGGAGAAAAAGATACTGGATCACAAGATATATATCTGTACTCAGAAAATCAGGGGTGAGATTACTGAAAACAACTGCTGGGATTTTTGTGATTTAATCCCATTGACTGGATCACTGAACAGGACATTTTTCACTTCCAGTTTTCATGTTTTGGCTGACCTAGGAAATCTCATGGTTTTGCTTTGTGACACATGCTTTTAAGAAAACCTGTTATTTCTGCCACTCTGCACTGCCCTGTCTCCACTGAAACACTGGGCTTCGGCAGAGTTTGGAGTTTCACTGCAGTAAGCAAAGGCAGGGAAATAATACGATGTTATATAGCTCAAGTACCCATGATGATTCCTGTGTTGGTGGCTGGAAGGGAGAGGGACTGCCACCCAGTGTTTTCACAGTGACTATTTCAGGCATTTTCTAAATTGACAATGAAAACAGGAGGAGAAAAGAAACAAGAAAAGGAAAGATTCCCTTTCCTTGAGGGGAAAAAATAATTCAAAAGTATATGAGAAAACTTAGCTATGGTAATTCCCTATTCCAAACATATACAAGTCACAGGCAACCTTATTCTTTAGTTTCTAGGCACATTTTTTAGTTTAGCACAATAGGGAGAAGAAAATTGGAGGTTAGTGAATCCAGTGGGGCAAGAGGTGAAGAGGACTAAATTTCAGTCAAGACAACAAGGAAAGTACAAAGAATACAGTTTCTCTTTCATGTGCTTTGATCGTCTTTCCTGTTTTACCCTTAATGAATACTTTCTCAAAACTAAAAATAAAACACTGCATTCTATTAAGTTAGGCTTTTCCTCCTAGGGAATTCTAAATGGGTAAGTGTGTGTTTCTCATCTATGAATATAACTATATATTCATATGTATAGTTTATACACATATGCATGCATATGTATATTTTTCTGTTGCTGGAAATCAGGCAATGGACAGGAAAAAGAAGAAAAAGTAGTCCATGCTAAAGACCCGAAAGAAAATGCTAGTTTCTTTAAACTGTTTTGATAATTTTAGTGACTGACACTGGTCAAACTCAGTTTGTCATATCAGAAGATGTGCAGTGGTGGCATAAAGCCACACGCATGCCACAAGAAGCAGGGGAGAGAGTAAGGCAGGTAAATGTTTATAATCCCCCATTTGGTGTTATATAAAGAAAGCCGCCTCTTCACCTCCACGTTGTAGCCCCTGGAAGGTAATAGCTGAGAAAGACACTTATTAAGTAGAAGAGAAACATTTTATGTCAACATTTAAGGTGCATCATGTGTGCATGCTCAGGGTGAAACGGTTTTTCATTCTAAATAATACGCCTACAAGGTCTCACATTATTCTATTTAGAAAATAATGAAATAAGAGATGCTATCCTGGAAGCTTTAATTTGATTTCGTTAGCTTGCTTATGTCTTACACAAAGGCCATGAATGTCCTCAGAATGCAGGAACACATACTACTCAGAGCTGTGTTATCACTCCGTGATACTAGTTACATCTTGCTTACTTGCAGATGGGACTTTTGCCATGATGCAAAGATGCTAATATATACATGGTCAGCAACTGGACTCATTACAAACACGTTCTTGCCAACTAAATGATTTAAATAATCATATTAATAAATACATGATAGTCATACATACAAGTCACCTTTTCTCCCCCACTGATGGCTTTGATTACTTTGACAGACTAAGATATGCTAATGATACAAATTAGGAGCAAGAAGAATTAAAAGGGTGTTTAACTCTGATTCCAGGCTGTCAATTTCCTATAATGCTACCAACTTACAGATAGATGATTAAAATTGTTTCGTTTAGGAATTTTGAATATTTTAAAAATTGAATGGGTTTCTGGGGGAGGAAAAAAAGAAAGTAAAATCTGTGCTTAGCTAATTAGACGTCCCTATTTGATTTAACAATAGAACAGGATTATTCTTTGAGCATTGAGATCATCTTGCATTATGATAAGAGCCTACTTTTTCCCTATTACAAAATGAATTTGCAAATTTGGCCCAGTGTGTTTGTCTGATTCTTTATATTATTCATTTATTTTCTTAATTATAAGTTTATAAAAAGAATGGTCATTTACTCCTTAACTTGTTTCTAAAGCAGTTATTTCCAAAACATGATGCTAAATAGTGTAGGTAAGTCCCAGATACATGAAGTACGATTCCTTTCTCTGAGTGACTGAGAATCTAATAGTAAAATGGTACATGTACACCAATATATTGTAGAATCTTGTGAGGTGTAATAATAAACACAGTTACTTTGATTGCATGGGGGTGAGCTTGGATTTGTTTTCAGACATCTTAGAAGTTTTAAACCCTGATTTTGGTAACTATATAACTATTGAGAAATTTACTTAATCTCTTTGGATTTCAATTGTATAATGTGTATGATGAGGAAAATAATAATACCAATCTATCAGACACATACAAATATTAGCTGAGCTAATACATGTGATCTGCTTAGACACTGGTGCATACTGAGCGCTTTCATGATATTCAATGCTTACCCCCAAAGATCAAATATAACCCTATGGTCTTATCAGTTTGCTTCACTGTACTATTCACTAGACTGTGGACCATTTGAGGTCAGAAATTATATCTCATTCCTTGTTGTATCTCCACTGATTTGACAGAAATTGAGTAAATGATGAAGGGATGGATAAATGCTTGATAATCAATTGATTAAATAATATTTAGTTGTTTAGAGGCTTTAGTAAAAATCTTCATCCTCCTATCTATGGATGGTCAACATTTTTGTTTGATTTAATATTAAAAAGCATGAAGTGGAGCACAGAAGAAAGCAGAACCCTTACCTAGACTGTCCTATAACCTGAACTGGTTCTGGGGGCCAATGGAGTGACTCACCGTTCGATGCAGGACACAGGATGCTTGGGGCTGGTGCGCTGGGATGACCCAGAGGGATGGTAACGAGGAGGGAGGTGGGAGGGGGGTTCAGGATGGGGAACACGAGTGCACCCATGGAGGATTCATGTTGATGCATGGCAAAACCAATACAATATTGTAAAGCAATTAGCCTCCAATTAAAATAACTAAATTTAAATTTAAAAAAACAAGGTTGGCCTATAATCAGTTCTCTAAATTAAATTTGGTTTTTGAAATACATAAAAAAAAAGTCTAGTTTGAAAAATTCTAAAAGGAAATCAGTAATAACAGTCTCCAATTTAAAAAAAAAAACAATCTGTGATGCCCAAGTAAATTGGCCCTCTTCAGTGAATGTAACTGAATGAAGGTGGACCAATGAAAAGAGCCCCATGCAGGAAGTCAGAGCCTTCACCTTAAGTTCCCTCTGGTAGTTCCACGACTTTGGACAAGTCACTTTCGTCATTTGTAGATAAAAGATGGTGGACTTAATGGTCTTTGATTTCTTCTAAGTGTAAAATTCTGAGTCATTTCATTTTGTTCTCTTATTTATCTTAACTTTATGAGAATATGTTTGCTTGTGTCCTTTTAACACAGATAAAGGATTGTTAAAGTAGGTGGGGAGGACTTGAAAACAGAATGAGCTGAATGTATTTGCAGTCCAAATGTAATTTTTGTTTTCTGTGTGCTTTTTAAAAATTAATTGTGGGTCAAGTTCAATAAGGAATTTAAAAAAAATAGATATTTTGAACCACTATATTGTTCTGGAAAATATAATAGAGCTAGAAGTAAAATTTTGTTTTTTAGCTGGACAAGCTTTTTTTATATATATACAAAGCATTGCACTCTGATTCAATCATTATCTATCATTTTTAAGCTTTCAAATAATATGAAATAACAAATGCTTCCATTTACTTCAGTTGATAGTTTACCAGGCACATTTACATGTGTCATCTCATTGTTTCACTCAACTATACACAAAGAGCTATGTGCTTAGTATTCTCCTTGAACCTCCAGGTTTACTTTTCTGCTCCAGTAGATTGGCGTCTATGGACCATATAAATAACCTGTTTGCCCTGGCAAAAGATCGGTAGAAGAAAGGAAAGAGAGTAAAGCCATGTGTATTATTTCCCTTTTATGACATTGCTTTAGGTGGCTAGGGTCTCCTCTACAGACTTGTTCTCCTTTCAAATTCTACATTTTGTTGTTGTTGTTCAGTTGCTAAGTCCTGCCTGACTCTTGGACAAGGAAATGGCAACCCACTCCAGTGCTCTTGCCTGCAAAATTCCGTGGACTGAGGAGCTGGTAGGCTGCATTCCATGGAGTCGCAGAGTCGGCACGCCTGAGCGACTTTTTACTTTTACTTACTAAGCCTGGAGAATCCCAGAGACAGAGGAGCCTGGTGGGCTGCTGTCTGTGGGGTCGCACAGAGTCGGACTCGACTGAAGCGACTTAGCAGCAGCAGCAGCAGCAGCAGCATACCATTATGGAGACGGAACTGGCAACCCACTCCAGTATTCTTGCCTACAGAAGCCTGTGGACGGCAGAGCCTGGTGGCCTGTTGTCCATAGGGTTGCGCAGAGTCGGACTCGACTGAAGTGACTTAGCAGCAGCAGCAGCAGAAGCAGCAGCAGCAGCAGCAGCAGAAGCAGCAGCAGCAGCAGCAGCAGCAGCAGCAGCAGCAGCAGCAGCAGCATACCGTTATGGAGACGGAACTGGCAACCCACTCCAGTATTCTTGCCTACAGAAGCCTGTGGACGGCAGAGCCTGGTGGCCTGTTGTCCATAGGGTTGGGCAGAGTCGGACACGACTGAAGTGACTTAGCATGGGTGCGTGCGTGCGTGCCTGACTCTTTGCGACCCCATAGTGTAGCCCACCAGGCTCCTCTGTCCAAGGAATTCTCCAGGCAAGAATACTGGAGTGGTTGCCGTTTTTTTCTCTAGAGGATCTTCCCAACCTAAGGATGGAACCCACATCTCCTGCATTGGTAGGCAGATTCTTTACTACTGAAACACCCGAGAGCCACTCTACATGCTGAAGGATGAAGAAAATTCCGTTTCCTATACTGTAACTTACAGCTCACCTGTACTCCATTCACACTTTTATGATTACTGTGTCTTTAAATAAACCCTAATCACTCACACCAAAGTTGAGTGTGTCATTTTCCATGTTTTATAAACTAAGAAACTAAATTTCAACCTTGTCTATATTTTTAAATATCCACAGAAGGTAGAACAAGATCATTCCAATGTACAACTTCTGTACTTGCTTTGGGGCTTCTTTTTTTTATCAATTAATCTTTTTTTTAAAATATTCAGTATGTATATTCTGATAAATACAGTGAATATTTTGAGAAGTAAAAAGAAATCAAGAAATAGAATCTGCTTTTGTATATCTCCCAATCTAGTGCAACAATGTGCACATGAAGTAGTGATATCTATATTAGAAAAGAAACCAAAATACTAGACTTTAGTGTTAAGACTTACCTGAACTGAAATCTGTGATCTTCCACATGCTCTATGGGTGACCTTAAATAAGTAACTTAATAGTCAGAAATTTATATATTTCTCCATTGTAAAATAAAACTACTTGCGCTAACTTTGTCATGTAAGATGGGTATTTAAAAAGCATTCCTAAGTACTGTGTGTTTATACATACACATTAATTTATTACATTTTATGTTTTTAAGATCGAAAGATGCTATCACTATGAAAATATGTAGTGATCAAAAACTTTAGGAAAAACAAATGTAATACCCATTAAACAACAGCTAGTTCTGTCAGATTATATGTGACAAACAGCTACCAATGTCAGGTATTTTCAGTAACACTTCAGAGTATGAAGATTGATTTTAAAAAATTTCTAAAGTACAGATGTATTTAAGATCAGTCATGTGGAGTAGGAATAAAATTTCATTAAATATGCCTAATGAAATGTATTTTAGAGAATTCTTAGGGTCTACCTTTCCAGAAACTGAAAAATTAGGTAATTTATTTCAGCTACCTGGGTCTCCTAAGTCAGAATACAATATATTCTCTTTGGATATAAAAAGCGTCCTTTAAGTTATTTGTGTTGCTTCTGCAAAGCCCTCATTATATAGTATTTTAAATGACTTGTGATGAGAACAGTCTCTAGAGAGTAACTGTTTTAGGACAAATAAGCCCAAATATTCTTCTTGGGCATACTTATCTAAATGATTCAGATTATTGATGCTATTAAGGACCATTTTACACTTGAAATATATGTTTAAAATGGCATCCTTCAAGATATACATATATGAACCACTTTGAGCTGATGGCAATGATGATAGTGATGATGGTGATGATGGTGATGATAAGGATAGTGATGAAGTTGAAGGAGGGTAATAGCAATAAGATAATATTTAACATTCAGTGGATGTTTACTCTCAGCAGATGATAGCATAACTAACATATATGTTACTTTATTTAATCATCTCAGTAACTTACAATAATACAATGATATAGTACTATAAATTACAATAATTTTTTAAATGAGGGGACAGAGGATCAAAAAATCACATTTCAGTTACATAGCTATTAAAAGTTCATGCCAATTTCAAAAACAGAATTTCCTCTCAAGGATTGTGGTAGACGTTGTAGTTATTTTTTCTTATGGAAAACTCCATTCCTCCCCTCCTATATAGCTATCAATACCAGGGTTGCCCTAAATTAATCATGAAATGTCATTTTTCTGGCCAAAGGGATATAATTCTGTAATTAGCAAAGTTTAAATATTAAGTAAGCATCTACTATAAGCCAGGCTCTTTTCTAGGCACTGAAGATATGGTAGTGAATGATGCAGAAAGATCTTTGCCCTTAGGGTATTAACAATAATAAGAGACTGACCACACTAATAATGTAGTAGTTATCATCGTGAACTTTGAAATTAGAAAATACAAATTCAAATTATCCTTCATCACTTTCTACCAATGATCTTGGAAAAGTTACTTAATCTCTCTGAAACCAGTTTCCTCATCTGCTAAATAAAGATAATATGCACGTGTGTGAGCTCAGTTGTGCCCGACTCCTTGTGACCCCATAGAGTGTAGCCTGTCAGCTTCCTCTGTACATGGGATTTTCCAGGCAAGAATAGTGGAGTGAGTTGCCATTTCCTTTTCCAGGGATCTTTCAACCCAGAGATCGAACCAGTCTCTAGCATCTCTTGCATTGGCCGGCAGGTTCTTTACCATTCACACCACCTCATTCAAAATAACATTGTTGCACAATATGAAATAATATTTATAAAGACCCTAGCATAGGGTTTAGAATGAGTGCTTGATATGGTAGTTATTTTTAAGTGCATCACAGATGCATGTACAGAGGTATTGAAAAAGGAGTGATTACCTTGCATTCACCTCCAATTGCCCCCTCCTCGTTTATCACACTTCTTCTTTTTTCTACTTCATCTATTAAAAATATAACACATTTAGGAAGACTTTTAATACTAATCAATTCAATTCCCACAAAAACTTCTTCACCAAGCTTAATAAAACACCAATCAACTCATAAATCTTAAAAATCCCATAAATCAGATTTATTTTGTGTTTAGTATTTAGGGATTGTCAACCATGCTTTTTATATTTGCTCAAGAAAGAACATCTGACTTGATTACAGACAGCTAAATTTTCTGGTAGATTCTGAGAAAAAAAAGCCAGCTTCGTGTCTAATTTTTAACAGTGGGTAAGTGCATGTGAAATGTAAATCCAAGCAGTCATTTTGCCACTCTGAGAGAAGGCAATCTGAAGATGTGGCTGACCCTGCACAAGGCAAGCAGGATGACAGCGAAAGCAAGTCAGTCCTGATTTCTGCCCAATCCTGGACAGTGCGATTGTAAAAACAAAATGCAAAGAAGCAAAACACATTTCTTTTTTACGTATCATTTAAGCCTGTTTTAGTTGCTTTTTTTTTCTTCAACTGAAACACAACAGTTCTACTACACACAAAGCCTGCACTATTATAATAGGGGAGAGAAATCAAGGGGCAAATATATTTTTCATGCATTCTATTCAGGCAGGAAGCACAATGAAAGACCAAGTTGAAGCTGGTATGGATGTTCCAACTTATGCCCTGAGCCACCCACAGGCTTAAGGCATTAACCTGTTCAAACCGGCAATACCTCATGAAATGAGGATGCCGAATCATTGATCATGAGTCCACTGTAGGTTCTGAACATAGCTAACTAATATTTAGAGAATCAAATGCTACAAAGCCTCAGTCTTGAGGTCCTTTGCTATTTGCAAATGAAAATTGCAATGAGGAAATAGCAAAATAATACCAAATAAATAGAAATGATTTCAGAATGTTTTTAGCCAAGTCTGGTTTATTTATAACTTTTTTATTTTTGGTAGTAGATTCTTTGTCCCCCCTTTCTTCAACAAAACTACATGAATAATGGTCTGGAACTGGCATTATCTTCCTCATATTTCCATATAAACTGTTGTGTTTGTGTACCTGTTTATTTTTGCTGCCATTTCTTAAACACACTGAAATAGAATTCTGAAGTGGGTTGGCTCACATAATTATAAAAGTTCTTGTGTGAATTTTTTTCCTGTTAAACATGTCAGGGAAGAAATATGCAACAAATAATAAAATGGATGCAAACACTCATCAATCAAGAGCTGCCTGCCACTTCAGTACTATACTAGAAGGGTCCTCAGAGTGCCAGCACAAATGCATGTTGGCAGGCCAATCAAAGCTTTAGAAATAAAACAAAACATCTCATACCAGCCCCTCAACTCTCTAAAGCTATGACAGTTGGTTTGCAATTTCATTTTTCACATTAGTTTTGAATTCCTTTATTAAATCATTTTCAGTCTGACCCTTTGGCTGTCACATATATGCCAATACTGTTGATGGCAATAAAAAGTAGTGTATCTGTAATCTTTGGAGAATGGTGTTCTGGAGACATATTCATGATTTATTTTAAGGTTTATTGATAATATTGTCATTTTTTTATTATTTCAGACATTAAGTTATGTAATAAAAATGTAAAAAAATACTTTAAAACCAAAGAAAGAGACAAAAGAAAAAAAAAAGGAATATGTTCTACTCATTTCACCACTATTCTCATGTCTATAAGCTATAGTTCTTTTTAAAAGTTCTGTAGATATAAAGAGATATAACTGAACAGAAATGCTTATATTAACACTGATCTTAATTTGTTTTAGTTTCGATTTGATAAGTCCAAATATTCATGCCAAATTTATTTACAGTGGGGTTACTCCTGTACTGGTTCAGTCATAGATTGTCATTTTAATAACAAAGGCCTCAGCGTGATTTGTAAAGTTTTAGATGTGCTGTTGGTCTTGTTGAGGACATATGAAGCATGGCAGCAAAAGGAAGGGATCTTGTTAATGCATAGGGATGAATAGAAATTTCCATTTCGATTTTCATTTCAAGCTGGGAAAGCAGATGTATTCTAAGAGACAGCACCACTGAACTAAATTCTTCTTTGCACCCAGCATTTCTCTCTTGAGGCAAATATCCTTTTCCTTTTTTCCTAAATAATTCACAAATTGCTTCTGCACAGAGGCCAAAGAGGGTCAGAACAAAATTCAATTACTTCATATCACCATATTCTCCTCTTACAAGGGAAGGCTATGGTATGAGGGTTGCAGTCTTAATCATATATGAAGTTTAAATGCCAAGCAGGTGATTATACAATTTGGGGGTCGGGAGAAATCGCTGAATATACTGTATGTTTTATTTTTTAAAGATAGGCTCATTCTTATCTTTTATGTATCTATCACAGCAATTCTTCATTAAATCCTTCCCAAACTGCCCTTTTCCAGGATTTTTGTAATCATCTATGCCTACACACAGACCACAAACCATGCCCTGTGCCACATTGGGTCTCACCAACATGTCACATCGTGTCCTGTCACTTTACAGAGCACAGTGTGACAGATGAGATTTCAGAGCAAGGACTGCATTATCTCTTGGCATAATAAAACATGAAAAAAAATAGATTTCTCATCTTTTTTTTCTATCTATTTGCACTTGCACACACCATATGGATTTTTCTATAAGATTCTCAAAGATCATTAGAGTTAAATAATTCTAAATATACATTCTTCTAAGCATTGACTTTTCTTCCCTTGTTTTTCAATGAAGAGCAATGATTCTAATCTAATCTCAGTGATGAGAAATCAAAGGCAGATAATAAATTACAGAAATACTCTGTTTACCATTATTATTTCTTGTGTTGCTTACATAAGTTCAGTAGGTTAGGTCTGATAAAATGTATTATTCACATTTTACAATAAAAAAACAGAAGCACTGAAAGAGTAAATGATATATCTCAAATCATACATTATCCAAACAAAGATTATAAGCCTTTCTATTTCTCTAAGTGGCCAGATAACATATTCAAAGCATAGTTATTGTCCATGAATATTGAAAATTTAGAAAATAATTATGCTATATGTTAATCTGCATCATTTTAAAAGATGTTCATGTTGTATAAACATGTATGTTAGGCAGAATTTTGGCCCATATTGGCCTTTGTCCCCTTGTGTTACACTTGCAAATTTACTATGTTACATGGCAAAAGGGGATTTACAATATAATTAAGGTAACAGATCTGTTGACCTCAAGATAGATTGTTTTGGATTATCTGGTAGCCTCAGCATAATCACATAAGCTCTTCAAAGCACAAGAGCACATCTGAGAGACGTGACAGAAGTGAGAAAGATTCAAAAGATAAGAAAATTTTGAAGCACCATTACTGGCTTGAAGATAGAGGAGGAAACATGTCAAAGAAACAAGAACCTCAGTCCTACAACCTCAAAACACCAAATTATTCCAAAAACCTGAATGAGATTGTAAAAGGATCCTTCCTCAGAGGTTTTTAGCTAAGAACCCAGCCAGCCCACAAGCCCTGTTAGACTCAGCAGAATACCTAACTAAGCCCACCTGGCTTTCTGACCAATAGAAACTCTTAAGATAATACATAGTTATTCCTTTAAGACATTAAACTTATGGTAATTTGTAACTATGGTAATAGAAAATTATACAGCATGGCACTTGCCTGTCACAGCTATAATATCAATGAGTTCTGCACACAAAAATCTGAGTTTAGTTTTCTCCCACATGAGTGAGAGCCACTGAATCATGTCCAAGTCTTTGTGACCCTTGTCAGGCTCCTCTGTCCAAGGAATTTTCCAGGCAGAATACTGGAGTGGGTTGCCATTTCCTTCTCCAGTTTCTCCCATGTAAAATGGGACAAATGTTATCGTCTGTTTATTCTCCTGCTGACACTGATTAAGTCAATGTAGTTAACAACTCTTTAGGCATAATTCCCTGTGGCCTAATATGTTCTACTAGTTATTTTCACTGTAGAAGGAAACCACAAACTGGAAAATGCTGAAGTCTGTCCCCATGGACATGGGCATGAGCTGACCAAGAACTTCAGCCTTTTGGCTCACTTTAATCTCATGTACTGGCAATGATTCAGGAAGGAAGAGGATTGCCCTGCAGGAGAGAGCAGAGCAAGGCCATCAACAATGTAACAAAATGACCTTTTGATATATTAGGCCATGCATACTTCTGTTGTTGCTGTTGTTTAGTTGATAAGTCGAGTCCAACTCTTCGCAACACCATGGACTGTAGTCCGCCAGGCTCCTCTGTCTGTGAAATTACCCAGGCAAGAATACTGGAGTGGGTTGCCTTTTGCTTCCCCAGGGGATCTTCCTGACCCAGGGATCAAGCCCATGTCTCCTCCACTGGCAGGCATATTCTTTACCACTGAGCTGCCTCGGAAGCCCTTGTTTTATGAACCATATTCCATTATTAGCCTATGGTCAACTCTCCTTCTTCAGTTCGGTGTGAGGCCGATTCTTTTGTTGCTGCAGGACAGAGTAATCACAATAGAAATGAAAATGATGGAGAAATTGCTACGTAGAGCATATGCCTCCACTCTTGCATCCCATATTCGTGGAAGACATAAATTCATCTCTGGACTACTTCCTGCTGAGCAGGAACGCATCCTTATGCACAGAGTAATCTCAGCACAGTGCTCTTGGAAACTACTGGCAATTAATACAAATGTCTATGTATCGGAAGAACATGGAATTTAAAGTCAGACATATACTTTTGTGTGAATACTGGTTTTACCACACACTGTGTCCTCTGATAAGAACATATGTCTGTCTGGGCTTCAGTTAACTCATATATTTGATAAAGATTATAACCACTCCATTAAATTCTTACAGAGATAAAATAAGTTTATTTCTACTTTTAGAACAAGGGTCAGCATCTACAACTGTCTGTTTTTGTATAGCCTAAGAGCTTAGGAATGGTTTTCACTTTTTAAAATGGTTGAAAGAAGTCAAGATAAAAATAAAACTTGGTGACTACTGAAAATGTAACCATAAGAATTTCTAGGAAAAGATACTCACTCAGAAACAAATATGATTACTTTCCTTATCGGTATGCTCCATTTCTTGCCTCTCAAACTGTAGCTCCATCTACTGGAGGCGGCCTTGCCCATGTGGTGGTGCCCCTGCACCCCCACCTCCATCCCCAGCTGAGTATCACAGTTCCTTATGCTAGACTCCGCTTCAATCCATGTCACTTAAGCTGGATGCAGCCATCGCTCCTTGGCCTTCCTCTGACACTTGGCATTGCCACCTACACTGACGTGCAGGTACTCCTGCCAGGGAATGTGACTTTTCTCAAGCATCTCTGTATCATCTAGTCACTGCTGCCACCCGCTATACTAGAATCACTGTGATCCTCATAAATGCTGTGTAACTGAGAGGAGAAGAGTACCTTTCTCCCATTTTTATGTTATATTTAACTAAAGGGAATTACTTAGTTAGTCGCTAAGTCATGTCTGACATTTTTGTGACTCCACAGCTTATAACCCATCAGGCTCCTCTGTCCATGGGATTTCCCAAGCAAGAATACTGGAATGAGTTGCCATGTCCTTTTCCAGGGGTGCTTCTTGACCCAAGGATTGACCTGCATCTCCTGCAATGGCAGGCAGATTCTTAACCACTGAGCCACCAGGGATGCCTCTAAAGGGAGTAACTAGGGTTCTAATAAATTAATTTAGTAAGTATGACTGTGAACTATTTACAAAGCCTTCCTTCTATACTCCAAGACTCTGATAGTGAGAAAGGATTAGTGTGGATTGAGAAACAAATCATGTTTTAGAACAGTGCTAGGCTTTGAGTCACCACTCCTTTCAAATACAAAAGCTTTGTTTTAAGGTTAAGCTTCTCACAGCTGACTCTTTCTACTTAAGGATGTAGACTTAGCACTTCACAGAAGGCTTCAGAATGCCTGATGTAACCAGTTCATCAGCTTCAGAATTTTTCCAGATTTGTTTAGCCATGTAGGAAACAGCCATTGCCAGCTGCGTGAATTCTAGATGCTTACTATGTAGGATTACCTTTGAAAAAGTAATACTAGTGTTTCAGTAGGAAAATATATCACTAGGTATACTAACTATGGAAACAATTGTATAAACCTCTTTCTGTAATAAGCAGATTCAATATGACAAAGCATATTGTATTAATATCTAAGGTTATGATTGTGGTTATTTCTGTTTCTTAATTCCTAAAGTCATCCATACCATGTTAAAAGTCCTTTTTCATATGTACCATGAGTAAAGATTATGATGTTATTCTGGGTTTCCATGGCACTGAATTTAGTGAGAAAATACTCTGTGAATTGCGTTCCTAATGTCTATTTCTTTCTGATCCTTAACCAACAGAATCTTGATTTTGTTCAGGATGGCAATGCACCTCTCAAAATACTTGCCATCCCTGCTCCTTTGCAGGCACAGGTGATCACAACACTGTTTTGGCCAATGAGTTGCAGGCAGAAGTCTACTGAAAGTTTCTGAAAAATATTTTCTTTTCTGATAAAAAAAAGAAAGAGTTAGAACCATGGTCCCTTTACCCTGTCTCTTGTTTGTTTCTTTCTTCTCTCCTTGGAGGCATGATATCTAGAGTTTTAGCCACAACTTTGTGATTATGAGGTAGCAAGCATAAAAATGAAAGCCAACACACACACACACACACACACACACACACACACACACACACACAAATAGTTGAGTAGAAAGGAAGGGAAAAGTGTGTATCTTGTAGCTCTTTAGGCACTGTACTGCTGAACCAGCATCTGCAACTACTTCCAGAATTCTTGCTATGTAAGGAAAAAAGAAGTTTCTATCTGGCTTAAATTATTATTGCTCAGTTATTCCTTATTTGCAGATTTTTTAAAAAAGTTTCTAACTGATATATAGGTTTAACTATAAAGAATTCATGATTTTTTCACTTATATAAATGATGATTTCATATAGTCAATCTACTATATTTTGTTTCATCTGTTTAAAATACAGTTTATTGAATAGCACTTTCATTTGGCAACTTGTGTACATTTTTAGGCTTATTCTATCACACAGCTGCATATAAACATAGTTTTCAGCATGCAGTAAATATTTTCAATTCATATAAAACCAGTGTTCATTTTACTGATGTCCAATGTACACACAGTATGAAACACTGGGTAAAACACTTTCCTGAAAACGAAAATAGAGACAATCAATATGAACACACTTAAATTTATAAAAGTTTAAAATATAATGCCCAATGCTAAAAAGTAAATAAAATTTAATGCATTATTTATTATGTATTTCCTAGTGGTATTTTTAGAAAATATATTCTAAGTAAATTCTGTAAAAATGACAAGTATGCAAAAGACATTCCTTACAATATTAATTTTAATAGTGGAAAATTAGAAAAATGTTTTGTCTAGAAATAGGATAAAGGGTGAGCAAATTTTGGGGCATCCACTACAATGCTCATTAAATAGTCATTTAAAGAACATTCACAAAAAGCTTAAATTAGCAGTTAAAATTCTTTATGCTCTAAAATACATATATTGCTGTCTCTTTCAGGCACTTTTCCTTTCTTCTAGAAAGGATGTCTATCTTCTTCTGGGAAGTGATCCATCAGAATTCTTGCTTGTGTTATTTTTTTAAATGTGGCACCAGAGAGATCATAAATCGGCTCTTTTGGCTGGAAGAAGCCAAGATATGGGATGTTTGGGATCTTTGGTGTGCGTACTTCCTGCCATATGGGGAAATGTAGTGGGCAGAGAGAGAAGTTGATATGCAGAAAGAAGTCAGTAAAAATGGCAGAAAGATTCTTGGGATGGTTTGAGTGCCTAGCAGCCTCTGAGACTAAGCAACACACTAGTACTTTCAGAATTTGAAGATAAAATTTCCTTCAGTTGTTTGATATCTTTCCAGCAATTGCTTCTTTTCTTATATATCAGATTAATTTGCTTTTCTGTCACTTTTACACAAATTTGCCTTGATTTAATTCCATTAGAATGTTAGGTAAAAAAATAAAAGTTGGACATAAAGTTGTATTTACATATGTAAAGATAGCAACTACATGAAATATGCAAAGTAAAATATTTTTAAAAATCTATAAAAATACAGAACTCATTCATTTAAAAATATTATTGAACACATATTCTCTACTAGACATTTTTTAAGCACTGGGATTATAAGGGTTTTTTTTTTTTTTTTGTCTTTTGGTGTCGTAATACTTATTAATACTATATTTAAGTTTTTCTTTTTTAGTGTTTTAAAATGAATTGGTATTTTTAAGGAAATAACCCTCTTTTCAGGTGGCGTTAGAGGTAAAGAACCTGCCTGTCAACGCAGGAGACATAACAGACATGGTTCTATCCCTGGGTTGGGAAATACCCTAGAAGAAGGCATGGCAACCCTCTCCAGTATTCTTACCTGGAGAATTCAATGGACAGAGGAGTTTGGCAGGCAACAGTCCATAATATATAAAGTATAGACTGGAAAAATATAGCTTTTGTTACAATGTAAGCAAAGAGATACAAAGATTTTAATTGCAATATGTTTTTGTTGTACAGCCCCCATGGACTGTAGCATGTCAGGTCTCCCTGTCCCTGGAGTTTGCTCAAGTTCATGTATATTGCCTGGAGTTTGCCCAAGTTCATGTACATTGCCTAGAGTTTGCCCAAGTTCATGTACATCACCTCAGTGATGCCGTCCAACCATCTCAACCCCCTGTCACCTTCTTCTCCTTCTGCTTTCAATCTTTTCCAGCATCAGGGTCCTTTCCAATGAGTTAATTCTTCGCATCAGGTGGCCAAAGTATTGGAGCTTCAGCTTCAGCATCACTCCTTTCAATGAGTGTTCAGGGTTGATTTTCTTTATGACTGAAAAGTTTGATCTCCTTGCTGTCCAGGGGACTCTCAAGAGTCTTCTTCAGCAACAAAGTTAGAAAGCATCAAGTCTTCTTCGCTCTGCTGTCTCCATGGTCTAACTCTCACCACCATATGCGACTACTGGAAAGACCATAGCCTTGACTATATGGATCTTTATCAGCAGTGGTATCTTTGCATTTTAACACACTAAGTTCATCATAGCTTTCCTGCCAAGAAGCAGTTATCTTCTAATTTCATGCCTGCAGTCACAATCCGCAGTGATTTTAGAAGAGGAAATCTGATACTGCTTTCATCTTTTCCCTTCTATTTGCGATGAAGTGATGAGACCTGATGCCATAATCTTAGTTTGTTATATATATATATATATATGTGTGTGTGTGTGTGTGTGTGTGTGTGTGTGATGATATAGATTTAGTTTTAAGCCAGCTTTATCACTCTCCTCTTTTACCTTCATCAATAGACTTTTTAGTTCCTGTACGCCTTCTGCCAACAGAATAGTATCATCCACATATCTCAGGTTGTTGATATTTCTCCTAATAATTTTGATTCCAGCTTGTAACTTATCCAGCCTGACAATTCACATGTGGTCTGCATATAAGTTAAATAAGCAGGGTGACAACAAACAGCCTAGTTGTACTCTGTTCTCAATCCTAAACCAGTCGGTTTTTCCACACAAAGTTCTAACTGTTGCTTCTTGACCCACATACAGGTTTCTCAGGAGACAAGTAAGATGGTCTGGTACTCCTATCTCATTGAGAGTTTTCCACAATTTATTATCATACACGTAGTCAAAGTCTTTCAGTTCAGTTCAGTCGCTCAGTTGTGTCCGACTCTTTGCGACCCCATGAACCGCAGCACGCCCGGCCTCCCAGTCCGTCACCTACTGCTGGAGTCTACCCAAACCCATGTCCATTGGGTCAGTGATGCCATCAAGCCATCTCATTCTCTTCGTCCCCTTCTTCTCCTGCCCTCAATCTTTCCCACCATCAGGGTCTTTTCAAATGAGTCAGCTCTTCACATCAGGTGGCCAAAGTTTTGGAGTTTCACCTTCAACCTCAGTTCTTCCAATGAACAACGAGGACTGACCCCTTTAGGATGGACTGGTTGGATCTCCTTGCAGTCCAAGGGACTCTCAAGAATCTTCTCCAACACCACAGTTCAAAAGCAACAAGTCTTCAGCACTCAGCTTTCTTTATAGTCCTACTCTCACATCCATACTTGACCACTAGAAAAACCATAGCCTTGACTAGATGGACCTTTGTTGATAAAGTAATGTCTCTGCTTTTTAATAAGCTGTCTTGTTTGGTCATAACTTTCTTTCTAAGGAGTAAGCGTCTTTTAATTTCATGGCTGCAATCACCATCTGCAGTGATTTTGGAGTCCAGAAAAACAAAGTCAGCCACTGTTTCCACAGTTTCCCCATCTATTTCCCATGAAGCGATGGGACCAGATGCCATGATCTTCGTTTTCTGAAAGTTGAGCTTTAAACCAACATTTTCACTCTCCTCTTTTATTTTCATCAAGAGGATTTTTAGTTCCTATTCACTTTCTGCCATAAGGGTGGTGTCATCTGCGTATCTGAGGTTATTGATATTTCTCCCGGCAATCTTGATTCCAGCTTGTGCTTCCTCCAGCCCAGCATTTCTCATGTACTCTGCATATAAGTTAAATAAGCAGGGTGACAATATACAGCCTTGACGTACTCCTTTTCCTATTTGGAACCAGTCTGTTGTTCCATGTCCAGTTCTAACTGTTGCTTCCGGACCTGCATATAGGTTTCTCAAGAGGCAGGTCAGGTGGTCTGGTATTGCCATCTCTTTCAGAGTTTTCCACAGTTTATTGTGATTCACACAGTCAAAGGCTTTGGCATAGTCAATAAAGCAGAAATAGATGTTTTTTTTGGAACTCTCTCGCATTTTCGATGATCCAGCGGATGTTGGCAATTTGATCTCTGGTTCCTCTGCCTTTTCTAAACCCAGCTTGGATAGCTCGAATTTGTCAGTTCATGTAATGGTGAAACCTAGCATGCAGGATTTTGAGCAAAACCTTACTTTCATGGAAGACGAGTGCAATTTTATGGTAGTTTGAACATGCCTTAGTTCAAACTTAGTTCAAACATGCCTTCCTGGGAATTGGAATGAGGACTGATCTTTTCTAGTCCTGTGGCCACTGCTGGGTTTTCCAAATTTGCTGAAATACTGAGTGCAGAACTTTGACAGCATCATCTTTTATTTTAAATAGCTGTGCTGGAATTCCATTGCCTCCACTAGCTTGACTGAAGCAGTGCTTCCTAAGGTCTATTTGATTTCATACCCCAGGATGTCTGGATCCGGGTGAGTGGCCACAATCTCATGGTTATCTGAGTCATTAAGATCTTTTTTGTACCACTATTCTCTGTATTCTTTCCATTTCTTCTTGATCTCTTCTGCTTCAGGTCTTTGCTGTTCATGTCCTTTATTGTACCCATCTTTGGATGAAATGTTCCTTTGATGTCTCCAATTTTCTTGAAGAGATCTCTAGTCTTTCCCCTTTTATTTTCCTCTATTTGCATTGTTCATTAAGGAAGGCCTTCTTATCTCTCCTTGCTATTCTCTACAACTCTGTGTTTAGTTGGATGTACCTTTTCTCTCTCTTGCTTTTCACTTCTCTTCTTTCTTCAGCTATTTGCAAAGCCTCTTTAGACAACCACTTTGTCTTCTTGGTTTTCTTTTTCTTTGGATAGTTTTGTTCACTTCTTCAATATTATGTGCAATATTACATACCTCTATCCATAGTTCTGCAGGACCTACTAGATCTAATCCTTTGAATCTATTCATCAACTCCACTGTATATTCATAGGGGATTTGATTTAAGTCATATCTGCTGGCCTAGTAGTCCCCCCCCGCCACACCCCTTTCTTTAGTTTAAGACTGAATTTTGCTATGAGAAGCTAATGATCTGAGCTACAGTCAACTACAGGTCTTGTTTTTGCTGACTATATACACCTTCTCCATCTTCAGCTACAAAGAATGTTATCAATCTGTTTTTGGCATTGACAGTTTGGTGATATCCATGAGTAAAGCCATCTCTTGAAAAATGTATTTATTGTTGAAAAATGGTGTTTTCTAGCAATTATACTATGATATTATTGTTAAAATTATAAAAAATGGAAATAGCGAAAGAGTCATCTTAGTTATCAGAGTTTTCTAAGCTGTGTGCCAAGGAACACAATATGCTTATAAATAAGCTAAATGGCTGCTGATCTGAGCTATCCTTGGAGGTGGATGGAGCCTGGTATGGCCAGGTGCCTAGGTTGGTTGCTACAAGCTAAAAGAAGTCTTTTACAATCTACCTCAGTGAATTGTACATTTATTATTTCTGAATGGGTCATAATAGAGGTTTGGAGACAGCCCTTTAAATGGTCACCTAGGTTCCTCTTTTGAGCTTCCCAAGTGGCTCAGCATAAAGAGCCTGTCTCAGGGTAAAGAATCTTCCTATAATGCAGGAGACACTAGTTTCATCCCTGGGTCTGGAAGTTCCTCTGGAGGAGGAAACGGCAACCCACTCCAGTATCCTTGCCTGGAGAATCCCATGGAAAGAGAAGCCTGGCAGGCTACAATCCACAGGACATGACTGAGCACGAGAATGCTGTCCCTCCTTTCGTTGGGATGTCTACAAATTCTGACGATAACATGCTTGATAGGACATTTAGTTCTATCAAGATGACAGATGGACAAAGCATAAAACTCTTTTGCCACAGTGGCTAGAAATATTTGAAATAAAATAATTAATCATATAATATGAATATATATCTGTGTTCTTAACAATATAAATAAAATGTTATTAAATGTACAGATTAGGGAGGAAGAAATAAAATAGATTTTGTTTGCTGATGGTGTCAACATCTCTGGGAAATCCAAAATAAAAGACAAAAACTCCTTGAACTAACAAATGATTATAGCAGGATCACATGATACAAGGCATAAAAGGTTAATACATAAAAGTCAAACATTTTCCTATATACTAGTAATAAATAAGTGGAATTTCATATTAAGAACACAATGCCATTTATATTTGCACTCTGACATAAAATACTTGTATATAAATCTAACAAAATATGTTTAAGATTTTTATGAGGGAAACTATAAAATCCTGATGAGTGAAATCAAATAATTAATTATTTTGAGAGATATTCCTTGTCATAAGCAGGAAAGCTGAATATTGTCAATTGGTCAGTTATTCCCAATATGACCTATAAATTCAACACAGGTCAGTTCAGTTCAGTCGCTCAGTCGTGTCTGACTCTTTGTGACCCCATGAATCGCAGCACGCCAGGCCTCCCTGTCCATCACCAACTCCCAGAGTTCACTCAGACTCCTATCCATTGAGTCAGTGATGCCATCCAGCCATCTCATCCTCTGTCGTCACCTTCTCCTCCTGCCCCCAATCCCTCCCAGCATCAAAGTCTTTTCCAATGAGTCAACTCTTCACATGAGGTGGCCAAAGGACTGGAGTTTCAGCTTTAGCATCATTCCTTCCAAAGAAATCCCAGGGTTGATCTTCAGAATGGACTGGTTGGATCTCCTTGCAGTCCAAGGGACTCTCAAGAGTCTTCTCCAACAGCACAGTTCAAAAGCATCAATTCTTTGGTGCTCAGCCTTCTTTACAGTCCAATTCTCACATCCATACATGACTACTGGAAAAACCATAGCCTTGACTAGACGGACCTTAGTCAGCAAAGTAATGTCTCTGCAGCCAGACATCCTGGAATGTGAAGTCAAGTGGGCCTTAGAAAGCATCACTACGAACAAAGCTACTGGAGGTGATGGAATTCCAGTTGAGCTGTTTCAAATCCTGAAAGATGATGCTGTGAAAGTGCTGCATTTAGTATGCCAGCAAGTTTGGAAAACTCAGCAGTGGCCACTGGACTGGAAAAGGTCAGTTTTCATTCCAATCCCAAAGAAAGGCAATGCCAAAGAATGCTCAAACTACCGCACAATTGCACTCATCTCACATGCTAGTAAAGTAATGCTCAAAATTCTCCAAGCCAGGCTTCAGCAATATGTGAACCGTGAACTTCCATATGTACAAGCTGGTTTTACAAAAGGCAGATGAACCATGGATCAAATCGCCAACATCCGGTGGATCATGGAAAAAGCAAGATAGTTCGAGAAAAACATCTACTTCTGCTTTATTGACTATGCCAAAGCCTTTGACTGTGTGGATCACAATAAACTGTGGAAAAATTCAACACAGCTGCAGTCAAAATCCCAGCAAGTTTTGAATATTGGCAAATTGATTCCAAAGTATATATAGAGAGACCAAACAACCAGAATAACTAAGTCAGTATTGAAAAAGAACAAAGTCAGAGGACTAACACTGCCCAATTCAAGACTTACCTTAAAGCTATGGTAGTCAAAGCATTGTGGTATTGGTGAAAGAAAAGACAATAGATCAACAGAACATAACAGACAGCCCAGAAATCAACCCTCATAAATATAGTGAAATAATCTTTGACAAAGTAGCAAAGGTAATACACTGGAGAAGAGATAGTCTTTTCAACAAACAAATGGTACTAAAACAACTGGGCATCCATATGCAAAAAATTAATCTAGACACAGACTTTACAGTATTCACAAAAATTAGCTCAAAATGAATCATAAACCTAATAGTAAAATGAAAAACTAAAATAAAACTCCTAGAGGATAACATAGGAGAAAATATAGATGATCTTGCTCATTTCGATGCCTTTATAGATTCAACATCAAAGTCATGATCCGTGGAAGAAATAATTGATAAGCCAGAATTATTAAAATTAAAAATTTCTGTTCATGACATTCTCGAAAGGATGAAGAAGCCACACACTGGGAGAAAATATTCACAAGAGACACATAGATAAGTAACTGTTTAAAATACACAAAGAAAACCAATACAGTATACTAACATATATATATGGAATTTAGAAAGATGGTAATGATGACCTTGTATGCGAGACAGCAAAAGAGACACAGATGTGTAGAGCGGACTTTTGGACTCTGAGGGAGAGGGAGAGGGTGGGATGATTTGGGAGAATGGCATTGAAACATGTATACTATCATGTAAGAAACGAATTTCCAGTCTATCCTGATGCAGGATATAGGATGCTTGGGGCTGGTGCACGGGGATGATCCAGAGAGATGATATGGGGTGGGAGGTGGGAGGGGGGTTCACGTTTGGGAACTCATGTACACCCGTGGTGGATTCACGTCAATGTATGGCAAAACCAATACAGTATTGTAAAGTAAAATAAAGTAAAAATAAAAATAAAAGACACAAAGAATTCTTAAAACTCAACAATAGGAAAATAACCTGATTTGAAAAATGGAGCAAAGATCTTAACAGACATCTCATCAAATAATATAAACAGATGGCAAATAACCATATGAAAAGATGCTCAACATCATATATCATTCAGTTCAGTTCAGTCTCTCAGTCGTGTCCGACTCTTTGCAACCCCATGAATCGCAGCACACCAGGCCTCCCTGTCCATCACCAACTCCCGGAGTTCACTTAGACTGGCATCCATCGAGTCAGTGATGCCATCCAGCCATCTCATCCTCTGTCGTCCCCTTCTCCTCCTGCCCCCAATCCCTCCCAGCATCAAAGTCTTTTCCAATGAGTCAACTCTTCGCATGAGGTGGCCAAAGTACTGGAGTTTCAGCTTTAGCATCATTCCTTCCAAAGAAATCCCAGGGCTGATCTCCTTCAGAATGGACTGGTTGGATCTCCTTGCAGTCCAAGGGACTCTCAAGAGTCTTCTCCAACATCACAGTTCAAAAGCATCAATTCTTCAGTGCTCAGCCTTCTTCACAGTCCAACTCTCATATCCATACATGACCACTGGAAAAACCATAGCCTTGACTAGACAGACCTTAGTCAGCAAAGTAATGTCTCTGCTTTTGAATATACTATCTAGGTTGGTCATAATTTTTCTTCCAAGGAGTAAGCGTCTTTTAATTTTTTGGAGCCCAGAAAACTAAAGTCTGACACTGTTAGGTAATTACAAATTAACACAAAAAATGAGCTACCACTACATACCTATTAAAATTGCCAAAATTCAAAACATTGAAACATCAAATGCTGGTGAGAATAGGAAAAAGAAAGAAGAACTCTTATTTATTAATAGTAAGAATGCAAAAACAGTACATCTAGTTTGGAAGGTAGTCTGTCAGCTTTAACAAAACTAAAAGTACTCTTACCATTTGATCCAGCAATCATGCTCCATAGTATTCATCCACATTAATTGAAAATATATACCCACACAGAAATCTTCAGATTTATTCATATGGGAAAAAATTCAAAGCAACCAAGATGTCCTTCAGTAGGTGAATGTGATAAATAAATTGTGGTACATCCAGACAGGACTCTTCACTGCTGAAAAGTGATTGAGATATCAAGCCATTAAAAAAAAATATGGGGGAAGGGCTTAAATGTTTATTTCTAAGAAAAATAATTCAATCTGAAAAAGCTGCATATTATATAAATCCAACTATATGGCTTTCCAGAAAGGGCAAAACGAGACAGTAAAAATACCAGTGTTTGCCAGTGGTTAGAGGGTATGGAGAGATGATAGGCACACCGAGGATTTTTAGAATAGTGAAACTTCTGTATGATACTATATTAATGAATATCTGTTATTATACATTTACCCAAACCCATAGAATGTGCCAAACCAAGACTGAACCCTAAAGCTATACACTGAATGTTTACGTCCCCTCAAAATTCATATGTTGAAGCTGGGTTTCGCTAGACATTGCATCTGCTGAAGACTTTATCTTGTGTTTCTCAGCCTCCAGCTGCTGCTGCTAAGTCACTTCAGTTGTGTCGACTCTGTGCAACCCCATAGATGGCAGCCCATCAAGCTCCACCGTCCCTGGGATTCTCCAGGCAAGAACACTGGAGTGAGTTGCCCTTTCCTTCTCCAACGCATGAAATTGAAAAGTGAAAGTGAAGTCGCTCAGTCGTGTCTGACTCTTCACGACCCCATGAACGGCTGCCTACCAGGCTCCTCTGTCCATGGGATTTTCCAGGCAAGAGTACTGGAGTGGGTTGCCATTGCCTTTTCCCCTCAGCCTCCACAAAGTATGAGAAATAAATTTTTTGCTGTTTATAAACTTTCTATAACAGTCTATAACATTCTGTTATAGAAACCAGAAGGGACTGAGCCAGCTAATGTAAACTGTGGACTCTGGGTGAATTTGAGGTGTCCTGAAGGGTCATCACTTGTAAGAAATGTACCACTATGGAGAGGAATGTTGACAGCTGGAGAGGTTGAACATGTGTGGAAAGAGGGACTATTTGGGAACTCTGTACTTTCCACTCAGTTTTGCTATCAACTTAGAACTGCTCTGAAAAATAAAGTTTATTAAATAAAAAAGTAAGAATAAAGGAAATAAACGTATGGCAATTAAAAAGTACAAAAAGTGACAGCAGAAATGAATTTAAATAAAAGAGTAATCACAACAAATAAAAGCCAATTTTACTAGTTGACAAACTCTCAAAATGAATTTTGAAAAGAAACCTGTTATATAAGTTAGCACATGTAAAATGACAGAGAAAGATTGCATGTAGAAGGCTGTAAAATGATATAGGCAAATATTAAGGAGAAGAAAGTTGATATTAATCAGGCAATTTTGAATTTAAGAGAGAATGATTACTATAAAGTCACTACACACAGTGATTAAAGGTAAAATTTGACAAGATGCTATAACTCAGGATAAGCTTAAAGCAATCTCAAAATACATAATTCAGAATTCACCTCTATTGTGTGGGAAATGGACATATCTTCAATTAGCGTGGGAGATGATATCACTATTTCTGAAGCTATAGAGCAAGCAGAACAAAAGTAAGGCTATAAATGTTTTAAACAAAACACATAGCAAGCTTAATCTCTAAACACTGACTTGTAACTTGAACTCCTAAATCTTACAGCTAATATATTCTCTTGAAACAAAAATTAATCATGAATTAAATGCTATATAACAAATTCCAAATATCATATTATATAGACAGTACCTAACATAACCAACATTTTAGAGAGTAAACTCAAGACACAGCCATACCAGACAATAATAATAATTACAACAACAACAATAATAATAGTACATGCATTATAATATAACATTCTTTTTAACATAAACTATGAAAAATTGTAATTTGTTAGAAATTTTATGTTTATTACAACAATAATAATAATATTAAATGCTTTATAATATAACATTCTTTTTAATATAAACTATGAAAAATTGGAATTTATTTGAAATTTTATGTTTCTGTATTCTGATGCAACAATTTTTAAAAAATTTTTATTGAACATTAAATTTTATAAGATATAAAATCTTATAAAAGATTTATAAGATTTTCTTTAAAATTAATAAATATAAGACTTTTGAAAATGAAACCATAACACAATAGAAATAATTAAACAAATATTTGTCATATTAAATAATAATGATGTTTCTTTCTATTCCATAATACAGTAGGACATTTGTACCTTTTCAGTCTCCTTTTCTAAGTAATTCTACCCTGGATGGCTTTTAGCCTTTAGGGGCTCATTCTTTTATTTATAAGTAAGGCAATACAATCAACCTTAAGTTTCATTTTTATTTCCATCTTTGTTTTTGTCCAGTCTCAGCTGA
The DNA here is from genome assembly GCF_001704415.2 of Capra hircus. NCBI lineage: Eukaryota > Metazoa > Chordata > Mammalia > Artiodactyla > Bovidae > Capra > Capra hircus. Next base: position 43,574,416 of record NC_030816.1, read on the forward strand.
CACCAGTCTTTTTGTCCAGTCTCAGCTGATATCTGGTGTCAGCTAATTTATAACTGGGCTAAATTGTCTCTCAATAAATCAGAAGCTTCATCATGTGTTTCTGAACATTTTGAAGAAATAAAAAAATTATAAAAATAAAATGCTTCCCTATAAAAGCTTGTATATGATAGGTAAGCAAATCATGCCTTCCTTTAGCAATGCATAAAGGGTATGAAGCATTTTTAGCGGGTCAGAACTGTTCTTTTCATTTGGTTAGAAGTTTATTTATGAATGCAATTTGCCAAAGTTTATATTTATAATTACTGCTGAAAATGCAGATAGATGAGTATGGCTTTGTTTGTATCTGGACCAGATATCAGCAATCTATTGTTTATAGTTTCTATATTTTTATCAAAATTGTCATGGAAATTAAGCAGACTACTCAGACCTTCATTTTGCAAATCAGAGTACCTCAGATCTAAGTGGAACAGTTTCTGTTCTTCTTCTTTTGATTGACATATCACTTGATGAACAGTTTTTGTTCTTCTTCTTATGACTGACATATCACTTGATGCCACCATAAGAAAGTATGGTCATGAGTAAGATGGGACCCTAAGGAGCAAACAGCAGATAATTTATTATTTCTGTTTTAAATGCAGGGCATTTTTAGTTGCTATTTCTTTATCAGAAAATGTAACTTTGCTCATTTTCATTGAGATATGATGATGTATGTTCACGCATGTGGTATGCCCGAGTTAATTCAGCAGTCACAATTTCTGACTGAGCATTGGTTATCTTTGGGAGATGAAATGTACTGTGATTGAATTAGAAGTATCTGCTGGTCTTGACATGTAAGATTCAATCTTCACGTGTGCTTTCTCCACTATACCTAACTTCAAATTAGATTTTGCATATTTTATAGTGTGCTCTGTTTGGTTATGGAGCTCTTGAGTAGCCCTTTATGTGTCCTTCCATCTGACATTAAAATTACACAGTTTAGCCTTCTTTTTCACTGAGGTCTGGGTAATGTTGATGTTGGTATTATTTTGTTCTCAGTTTTATATAAACCTTTAGAAGAGCTGGTTACAATATTCACAAGATTAAAAACTAAATTAATAGTATCTTGAGGAAAAATCAAAGGCAAACTTTCTTTTTTGGCCCCATTCTAGGACATGTGGGATCTTAGTTCCCCAACCAATAATCAAATCTATGTCCCCTGCAGTGGAAGCACAGAGTCTTAGCCACTGAACTGTCAGGTAGGTCTCCCAAACCAAACTGTTAATGATCATAAATACAACATACTTACGCTGTATATTTTCCTTGAATCAATCAAGTGATATAACATTGGGTGATCCGTTACCAGAAACTTTGTATCATAATTGTCAACATCAGTTCAGTTCAGTTCAGTTCAGTTCAATCACTCAGTCGTGTTTGACTCTTTGCAACCCCATGAATCGCAGCATGCCAGGCCTCCCTGTCCATCACCAACTCCCGGAGGTCACTCAGACTCCCGTCCATTGAGTCAGTGATACCATCCAGCCATCTCATCCTCTGTCGTCCCCTTCTCCTCCTGCCCCCAATCCCTCCCAGCATCAAAGTCTTTTCCAATGAGTCAACTCTTCGCATGAGGTGGCCAAAGTACTGGAGTTTCGGCTTTAGCATCATTCCTTCCAAAGAAATCCCAGGGCTGATCTCCTTCAGAATGGACTGGTTGGATCTCCTTGCAGTCCAAGGGACTCTCAAGAGTCTTCTCCAACACCACAGTTCAAAAGCATCAATTCTTCAGCGCTAGGCCTTCTTCACAGTCCAAATCTCACATCCATACATGACTACTGGAAAAACCATAGCCTTGACTAGACGGACCTTAGTCGGCAAAGTAATGTCTCTGCTTTTGAATATGCTATCTAGATTGGTCATCACTTCCCTTTCAAGGAATAAGCATCTCATATCCATATTGTCAACATCAGTGGTCAGGAAATACTAGCAACAAGGACTATAGAAGTCAAATGATCCCTGTAGTATACATTTAATGCTGAAAGCAATGTTACTTTCATACCTATTTTTCAGTTCTAGCTTGACTTTTGTACTTTCATGCTAAACCACTACTCCTATTACCAAAAAATGGGACTTTTTGAGTTCTGTGCTAAAAATCAAGATATTCTCCAGGCAAGAATACTGGAGTGGCTTGCCATGCCCTCCTCCAGGGGATTTTCCCAAACCAGATTTCCAACCCAGGTCTCCCACATTGAAGGTGGATTCTTTACTATCTGAGCTGCCAGGGAAGCCCAAGAATACATAGGAATGAGTTGCCTATCCCTTCTCCAGGGGGCCTTCCTGACCCAGGAATCAACCTGGGGTCTCTGGCATTGCAGGCAGATTCTTAACCAGGGATTCTTCCTTCCTACCAAGGAAGCGCACAAGATAGTCCCAAGAAAACTGAAATGGTTGGTCACCCTAACTGTCCATGGTGCAATAATATGCAAAAGTCATACAGAGATTGAAAAAAATACACTCCTGATCCCCATGCAATTGAAAAATTTAATACTTATTTCTACATTTTTGGATTTATATCCAGAATTCAGGTAGTGAATATTAGCTAATCTATCATTAGTTACCAAATTATTAAAGTAGAAAACCATAAAATAATGTCACTAAATACAGAAAAGATATACCATCGATTTACAAAAAAAACTTAAAACAAAATAATAAACTTCTTTAATCTGGTAATGTATAACTGAAATTAAAACATGGACAATAAGCTTACTGTTGAATTTCTGGAGGCATTATCTTTAAAGCCAGAAGGAAAACAAGAGGTTCATGATTTTTGTGTCTATAGACATTCTATTCAGTCCTAGAGATTTTATTCAGTAGTACACAATAATAAAAAAGTGAAAGAGTGAAGTGAAAAAGAAAGCTGTAATTTTTCAAAATCGATAAGACAATACAGTTAATCAAGCTCAATGAATCTAAGGACAGTTTCCAAAATCAGGAGCATTACTTTTCCTCAATAAAGTAATGAGGAAATGTAACTTAATAAAGATAACTATCTCAAAATCAAAACCAATTATAAGATTTATAGGAATTAATCCAACCAAAAAAATGCAAATTCATTATGGAAAAAATTATAAAACTTTATTAGAGGGCATAAATGAGGGCAAGTAAATGGAGAGATTATAACATATTCATGGATCAGAATACTCAAAATTATAAAGATGTAATTTTATCCAAGTTAAATAAGGAATGTAATGCAATTTCACTCAAAATCTCCAACATATTTTATTGGCCTGCAAGCTTATGCTAAAATGTATACATGAAAGTTAAAGTCCAAGAACACCGTAAGCAACTTTGAAAACTTATCCAACAATATATCAAAACACACAGTAAAATGAGACTAATTTGAAGAATGCCATAGGAAAATGAAGTAATGTAACAAATGAGAAAATCTAGAAACAGAAATAGTTTAGTACGCGGGAAATGGAATTACAAACATTGGAGAAAGAACAGAATACCTGGCAACCTATCTGGAAAATTTATATATTGGATCATAACTCACAGAAATGCATTAAATTCCAATGGACTAAAGATATAAATGTGAATATTATTACAATAAAATATAAATGATGTATTTATGCAATCAGATAAGAATATTAAATTTGATAACATTGATGTTTAAATGTATATACTTATATACAGCTATATAAATAAAAACAACCATCAACCAAGTGAAAAATAAGGTAAGGTCTGGGAAAAAATTCTTACAATGTATAAAATGAATGAAAGTCCAAACTTTGGAGAATATTAAACTCCCATAAATCTATCAAGTGAAAAAGGATCAGCATAGCCTATCAAAAAATGAGCAAAAATATCAAAAGGAAATTTATGGAAAAGGAAAATCAAATTAATGATATGTTCAATACTTCAATTTCATTAGAAACCAGAAAATTCAAATTATAAGAATCATTAAAACCATATAATCAGAAATAGGAAGTTTAAAGACAGTAAGGTGATGAAACTGTGACAAACCAGAATCTCTTACATTGCTGTAAGTAGAGCAATGAGATATAATTGGAAAGCAATTCATTTGTAAAGCAATCTGACAATATCTAATAAAGTTATAAACTTGCATATCTCTTATTATTTAGTAATTTGTATCTATGGGTTCTTGGGGAACACTATGAAAGAGTATAAAAGAGAAAATATTTAAGCATCTTAATTGTTTGTAACAGGGAAAAGAGGCAACCTAATTATTCCTTTGTAGGGAATATATGGGAGAAGGAAATGGCAACACACTCCAGTATTCTTGCCTGGAGAATCCTGTGGACAGAGGATCCTGGAGAGATGCTGTCCATAGGGTCGCACAGAGTTGGACATGACTGAAGCGACTTAGCATGCATGCATGCATTGGAGAAGGAAATGGCAACTCACTCCAGTATTCTTGCTTGGAGAATCCCAGGGACAGAGGAGCCTGGTGGGCTGCCGTCTATGCGGTTGCTCAGAGTTGGACACAACTGAAGCGACTTAGCAGCAGCAGCAGCAGCAGCAAGAAATATATAAATGAATGATTTGAATATATGCAGTGGTCAAACTGTTGAATAATAAATACTAATTAAAATGACTTGACTCTACATTATTTAGCATGGATTAGCCTTAATATTTTTAAGTTATACAAGGGAAATCATAGTATACTATGTATATTATACATTTTGTAGTTTTTAACTATAGTACATCTTCTTTATATGTTCTCTATAGATTGACATTTAGGTTGCTTCCATGTATTGGCTACTGTAAATAGTGCTGCCATGAACATTGGGGTACATGTACTTTTGAAATTATGGCTTTCTCCAGATACATGCATAGGAATTGGATTACTGGATTATATGGGCTTCCCTTGTAACTCAGTTGATAAAGAATCTGCCTGCAGTGCAGGAAACCTGGGTTCAATCCCTGGTTTGGGAAGATCCCCTGGAGAAGGAAATGACAACCCACTCCAGTATCCTTGCCTGGAAAATCCTATGGACAGAGAGGCCTGGTGGGCTGCAGCCCATGGGGTCGCAAAGAGTTGGACACGACTGAGCAACTAACACTTATGGTAGTTCTAGCTTTAGTTTCTTAAGGAATCCCCATACTATTCTTCACAGTGGTTGTACCAGTACCTACTGTTTTCATCTGCCCATCATCTCTTAATGATTTCATGTTTAGAAACCCTCACTTCACAAAATACTTCTCTCCAGTTCCACATAGATTTGATGGGAGGAGTCTAATCATCACTTTCCACTTTTCCTTGGACACATGCCTTTGGCCTATATCACAGTTATATCTTAGGTTAAGTTTTATGAGTCCAGATTATGAACTCATGACTCATGGCTATTTGGGCTTCACTGCCTGGTGTTTTATGTGTGGAGACAGAAAGAACTTCATTTCCTGGAATCTGAAGCTAACCTGACATTAGCCTGACATTAGCCAGGCTCACTATCACAGTGAAGAATCATCAAGAGGAGACAAGAATGAAACACACACTTGGAGATTGAATGGAGTGATGGTGCTCTTGGTGTCCACTCTTGTGCTAGCTCAGCTTCATTTATGACTGAGTCCTGTGAGCTGATTAAAAGTGCTTTGTTGGCTTCAGCTTCAGTATGAACCGGGTTTCTGACCAATACCTATCATTGAAAGATTTGTCTATCCTACTAATGAAGGAGGTCACAATTGAATGGAACGATCTCAATGATCCCTGCAAACAAAGTCTCCAATCTCTTCCAAATGCACTAAAAATAAAATAAAATAATAGATCACTAAACTTTGGCCAAATGACCAACCTAGATAGCATATTCAAAAGCAGAGACATTACTTGCCAACAAAGGTCCATCTAGTCAAGGCTATGGTTTTTCCAGTCGTCATGTGTGGATGTGAGAGTTGGACTGTGAAGAAAGCTGAGTGCCAAAGAATTGATGCTTTTGAACTGTGGTATTGGAGAAGACTCTTGAGAGTCCCTTGGACTGCAAGGAGATCCAACCAGTCCATTCTGAAGGAGATCAACCCTGGGATTTCTTTGGAAGGAATGATGCTAAAGCTGAAACTCCAGTACTTTGGTTATCTCATGCGTAGAGTTGACTCATTGGAAAAGACTCTGATGCTGGGAGGGATTGGGGGCAGGAGGAGAAGGAGATGACAGAGGATGAGATGGCTGGATGGCATCACTGACTTGATGGACGTGAATCTGAGTGAACTCCAGGAGTTGGTGATGGACAGGGAGGCCTGGCATGTGCGATTTATCGGGTCGTATAGAGTTAGACACGACTGAGTGACTGAAGTGAACTGAAACATTGGCAACAGCAGTATCTTAGATACAGCACAATTATCTTCTCCAGCCACTACTGAAGAAATGTATTTTAATGTAAAATGCAAAGATTTAAGCTTATTTCTTCTGTAGAAAATATTGTAATGATCAACAGAAACTATCAAAATAAAACCCCATGTTTCAGCTTCCAAATAAACAAACAAAGATTCAAACAAAAATGACTGCTGATAGGCATCCTTGGGATTCCTAAAAATGCCTTAAAGCTTCTTGCTAAAATTGCTTCAAAGTATCTATTTAAATTATATATCCTTGATTAATGTTTTCTTTATATCTCTAATTTCTTAATGCAAAAAAGATTATTCTAGAAACTGTATCAGAATTCATAAAATTTTATGTACATGGGTTGTTCAATTCAATAAACATACTGAAAAACATCATACTGTTTGTCTTACAAGTATGTTTTAACTTGATTTAATAATTTTTTGTAGCCACTTCTTAAACAAAGCAAAACTTAAAATGCATCAGGCCCTTGGTCTGCAATATAACTTCCTGTTATAAAGTAGTTTCTATGGGAACACCAGATCTAATTTCATCATGTCAACTTACTTGCATTTTTCCAGGAATAGGAACATCAGAATATTTGAGAAATAAGTATAAAAACACAGGTTTAGCGAATATAAGTAAGATATCATGTTCTGATTGAAATATTTCATTAGAAGCACTACCGCCGTGAATAAATTAGACAAATAGTCAATAGATCTTAACAACCTAAATGTTGTCTTTAATCATCGAATGGATCACTCTTGAAATAATTAGCCTGAGAGTTTAAGTAGGATGCTAAGGATCATGATAGTTAACTAAATATATACTTGCAAGATTTGTAAAGGGAAAAAGTTGTTCATGTTAACACACAGCAGCTCTTTCTAATAAAACTGCTTTTGCCCATGAAGAAAAGACATTGGGCAAAAGATATTTTGAAAGAGGATAATTTTGATGGGCAGGATTATTATAATTGATCACTTAGGCAACTCCTTTTCTGTTACTAACAAAAAATCCTAATCTGGTTGAGATATCCAAGTTTTAGCACTTAAACAAGCCTTGATTATAACTGACCATACCTCCAATTCCTAAGACGGGCCATGTTTGACTTAATCGATACACTTTGTTCCCAAAACTAGCATCAGGATACATATGATGGAAACATTCAAATCATAGTGAATCTTGCCATTTTCCTGGCAAAGTTAGGTTAAAAGTACTCATCTCTCTCTCTCTCTCTCTCTCTCTCTCTCTCTCTCTCTCTTTTGCATGCTGAAGTATACTAATAAGAAAACTTTAGCCACCTTAAGGAATGCTGCCTGCAGTTTAAGCTAACATGTACAATTAAGATATCACACACAAAAAATGGAGCCGAGATGGTGAAAAAACTAACCATCAAGTTTATCCCATCACTGAACAACCCATTTATGAGTCCAAGGATTACCTGATTGTTAAGGTCATAATGAGTCAGATTTTTCTAATGACATGCAGCTGAAGTCACCAATAGTAAATTAAGTATATATTAAGTAAATAAATAAATAGACATATTTAATTGAAGTATAGTTGATTTTCAAAGTTGTGTTAGTTTCTGATGTGTAGTGAAATGATTCAGTTATGTACATATATATTGGAGAAGGAAACGGCAACCCACTCCAGGATTCTTGCCTGGAGATTTCTATGGACAGAGGAGCCATGTGGTCTCAAGAGTTGGACACGACTGAGTGACTAACACTTGAAAATTTGATGTGTTCATTTTTTCTGTTATGATTTTTCTGTTATGATTTATTATAGAATACTGAACATAATTCTCTCTACTAGACAATAGGATCTTGTTGTTTATCCATCCTATATATAATAATTTGCAACTGGTAACACCAAACCTTCCACTGCTCCCCATCTCCCTTGACACCCGCAAGTCTGTTTTCTGTGTCTGTGAGTCCGTTTCTGTTTGTTCATTTGTGCCATGTTTTAGATTCCACATATAATTTACATCATATTGTATTCATCTTTTCTGACATTTCAGTTAGTGTGATAAGCTCTGGATCTATCAGAGTAGCTGCAAATGGAATTATTTCACTTTTAATGACTGGGTAGTATTCCATTGTGACTTCCCTGGTGGCTCAGACGGTTAAGCATCTGTCTACAATGTGGGAGGCATTGTGTTTATATGTGTGTGTACATATATATGTGTGTGTGTGTTTGTGTGTGTGTGTGTATGTATCTGTATATACACTACATTTTCTTTATCCATATATTTGTCAATACACATTAGGTTTTTTCCATGTCTTGGCTATAGTGAGTAGTGCTGCTATAGATATACAGATGCATGTATCTTTTCAAATTATAGTTTTGTCTGAATATATGCCCAGGAATGAGATTACTGTTTCATATGGAAACTCTGTTTTTAATTTTCGGAGTGATGTGCATACTGTGTTCTGTAGTGGCTGCACCAATTTATATTCTTACCACCAGTGTAGCAGAGTTCCCTTTCTTCCACACCCTCGCCAGCATTTGTTATTTGTAGATCTTTTTTTTTTTTAATTTTTTATTTTTTTTAATTTTTTTAAATTTTAAAATCTTTAATTCTTACATGCGTTCCCAAACATGAACCCCCCTCCCACCTCCCTCCCCATAACATCTCTCTGGGTCATCCCCATGCACCAGCTCCAAGCATGCTGTATCCTGCATCAGACATAGACTGGCGATTCAATTCTTACATGATAGTATACAATACAGTATACTAACACATATATATGGAATTTAGGAAGATGGCAATGACGACCCTGTATGCAAGACAGGGAAAGAGACACAGATGTGTATAATGGACTTTTGGACTCAGAGGGAGAGGGAGAGGGTGGGATGATTTGGGAGAATGACATTCTAACATGTATTTGTAGATCTTTTGATGATTTCCATTCTGACCAGTGTGAGGTGGTACCTCGTTGTGTTTTTTTTTTTTTTTCTCTGTTAAGCTCTCAGTTATATATATATTTTTTTTAAATTTTAAAATCTTTAATTCTTACATGCGTTCCCAAACATGAACCCCCCTCCCACCTCCCTCCCCATAACATCTCTCTGGGTCATCCCCATGCACCAGCCCCAAGCATGCTGTATCCTGCGTCAGACATAGACTGGCGTTGTGGTTTTGATTTGCATTTCTTTTATAATTATGGATGAGTATTTCTTTGTGGGCCTATTGGGCATCTGTATATCTTCCTGGGAGAAGTTTCTGTTTAGGTCTTCTGCCCAATTTTTGATTGGATTGATGTTTTTTTTGTTGTTGCATTCTATGTCCTGTTCATATATTTTGGAAATTAAGCCTTTGTCAATCATATCATTTGAAAATAAATTAAATATATTATGTTGTCAGTAGCTTTATCTTCAATACATTAAAAAATAAAACCTAAATGAATGATGAATTATTGCTATCTAAACAATATTAAAACATATGAAGAACAAAAAGGGTTAAGTCCCATTAATTAGAAAGTCAGGTAGGAAAGTGGGTAGGGTATAGAGGGAATTTATTTTGTAAAATTTTAATCTTGTTAATATATTCACAGAGGTTCCAAAAAATATGGACCTATTTCTTAATAAAATCTCTATGCTAAATCTCCAGGAAAGGTCCTAAAATTTAAATAAAAAGAACAGTGTTGTTTAACTGATTATAAAGGTCTTCTAATTGAAATACTATTTATAAGCTCTAATGACATTCAGAGCAGGGTTTCCTTAATAGGATTCCTTAGGCTATTCTCAAAGAAAGTTTGTCTGGCCTTAGAATAGAAGAAGAAATTCATAGATTCCCTGTATTTAAAAAAAAAAAATTGATTGGTGTATAGTTGATTTACACTGTGCTAGTTTCAGTGTACAGCAAAGTTAATAATTATACATATACATGTATCCACTCATATTAAAAGCAGAGACATTACTTAGCCAACAAAAGTCCATCTAGTCAAGGCTATGGTTTTTCCAGTAGTCATGTATGGATGTGAGAGTTGGACTATAAAGAAAGCTGAGCCCTGAAGAATTGATGGTTTTGAACTGTGATATTGGAGAAGACTCTTGAGAGTCCCTTGGACTGCAAGGAGATCCAACCAGTCCTGGGTGTTCATTGGAAGGACCGATGCTGAAGCTGAAACTCCAGTACTTTGGCCACCTGATGTGAAAAGCTGACTCATTTGAAAAGACCCTGATGCTGAGAAAGATTGAGGGCAGGAGGAGGAGACGACAGAGGATGAGATGGTTGGATGGCATCACCGACTCAATGGGCATGGGTTTGGGTAGACTCCGGCAGTTGGTGATGGACAGGGAGGCCTGGCATGCTGCGGTTCGTGGGGTCACAAAGAGTCGGACACGACTGAGAGACTGAACTACAGTATCCACTCTTTCTTTCGATTCTTTTTCTGTATAGGTCATTACAGAATATTGAGGTGAGTTCCTTGCACTATACAGTAGATCTTTATTAGCTACTTATTTTATGTATAGAGTAAATATAATATATATGTCAATCCCAATTTCCTTACCCTCTGCTTAGATTCACTTTTAACAATAGAGTTTTAGAGCTTCAGAATCAGTAATCTATTAAAACAGAGACTGAAATTTGATGAAAACATTAGTATTGGCATGAAACAAAAGATCAAAGTAGACTTAGCATAGGCATGTAAAAGAATCATACATTTTCAAGCTTCAGAGAACACTCATTAACATCCTTTATAGTATAAATGTTTTCTTGATCACTGAAAATATACATATATATCTTATCTCACAACTGGAGATAAGTGTATAGCAAAGTTAATCAATTATACATATACATATATCCACTCATATCCACTTAACATCCTTTATAGTATAAATGTTTTCTTGATCACTGAAAATATACATATATATCTTATCTCACAACTGGAAATTAATAGCATGATGTTGGAGGCCATGTTCTTTCTATTTTTTATGTTATTTTCTTGGTCCATGTAAAAAATTTCTCCTGATAACCTCTGTTGTCCCAGGGGAGTATGGATAAAAAATTTCCACCTTTCCTCTAGCTCTTATAAGCTCTGACTCCTCCCCATGGTAGCAGTAGTGACCTATCTTATTCTCCAGTCCATAAAAGAAGCTAATATCTAAATCATTTCTGAACCTGTATTCATTTATCAATTGGTTCAGAATTCTTATAGGCCAGTTCCCATTGTCAAGTCACAACACAGAACTTAGGTATACTTTGAATCACAGAAAACTTGGCATTTAAATGCTCACATTCTAAATGTTGAATATTTGTTGATTAATAATTTAATTGGAGAGAAAAGAGATATCTTTGAGGTATTCTTTTTGGCACAGTATAAATAGTATTAAAACTATTCTCTATGTACTTTGTTGTTAGATTTTTATTTAGATGAATGTAACTCCAATGTATTAACTGTTTTACTCATTTAAATCTATACAAATATCTCATTTAATTCAAATGACACTCTCTGAAAAAGATACCGCTAGATATATTTGATAGATTAAAAATGTGTAGGATGGTTTAAAAACTGTGAACATTTTGAAAAATTAAAAACTATTTTAAATGCATGAGCTATAACTATAAATTAAACATTTTGCTACTTAATATGAACTTTTAATTTCCCATAGAAAGGAATTTTCAAGGTACTGAGAGATTCATAGCAAAAATAGTCAAAAGTACTCAGTACTTTAAATTAAAAGACTCCTACAAAAATGTGGTATTTTTAATGAAAAAATATTATTTAACAGGGCTTTTGTTAGACTTTAATTACAATATTTGAAAAACAATGAACATATAATTTAGTAAAACCATTTACTGTACTATTGCCAAGAGATAGCAAACAATTCATGGCTTGTCTTTGTGTTTGTATTAGTATTTGGATGGCATTTGTGAAAATAGATGATACTGAATCACAAATATGACACACACATCGTGACTGAATCATTAAATATTCAGTTAGATTAGCAAAGAAAAGAAACATCTTTTTCAAATTCATCTGACTTGTTCAGCATAATTTTCCAGTCCTGATTCCACAAAGCACAACAATATCCTCTATAAAAATCATGGTGGAGAGGATATATTTTCCTTATCCTTCTGCAAAGATTTCTCATAAAATCATAAAAGAGTTTTAGACTATTGTCTTTAGTAAACTAATCTTTAATTAAAATTTATGAAATTTTTCCATCCTGCTTGTGCTTCCTTTTTTCCCTCCATTTATCCAAAGCTTATCCATTTATCATGTCTGGGAGAATTCCTTGCTCAGAGCTACTCTTTTACATAGTTTATATTTCATACATCAACACTTCATCATACATTAAGAATATTGTCCACAAATTAATGTTAAAAGGGGCTTCCTTGACAGTTTAGTTGGTAAAGAATCCTGCAATGCAGGAGACCCCAGTTTGATTCCTGGGTGGGGAAGATCTGCTGGAGAAGGGATAGACAACCCACTCCAGTATTCTTGGGCTTCCCTTGTGGCTTAGCTGGTAAGGAATCCACCTGCAATGTGGGAGACCTGGGTTAGATTCCTGGGTTGGGAGAAAAAGGGAAGGGTTCCTACACTTCAGTGTTCTGGCCTGGAGAATTCCATGGACTTGTTTAGTCCATGGGGTTGCAAAGAGTCGGACAAGACTGAGTGACTTTCACTTTCACTTTAAAATCATAAAATAATTTATTAGAGTATTGCCTTTTTGAAAAAAAGATCTCATCAAATTTGGGATTCTTAGTCTGTAATAGATATATGCTTGATAAATTGAATTTAACAAAATTTAATAAAATTTAACAAAATTTAATAAAATATCTCTATGAGATAGGTGTGTCTAACCAGAGTGTATCCATAGGAACTCTCATGTAAGAATTAAAGATTTTAAAATTAAAAAAAAAAAAGAACAGAAAATTCCTTTGACTCACATTTCTGTAGAAGAGTAGCTATAAATGTAAATCTATTTTCCCTTTCATTACATATATTCAAGGAGCTTCCTGTGGCAAATTGGTGGATCTGATTACAGGACAGTTTGTATTACTATTTTAATTTCAAGTTGGCTATTTTATTTAAACATTTTGTTTTACCTTGACAAAAAATCTTATATCATTTCATCACACTATTAAAGTAATTTATTCAGGGCAGCCTCTTATTCCAGAAAGCTGATCATGGCACATATAAGATAATGTAAAAAATTTCTAATATTTATTATAATAGTAGTTGAATTCATTCACATGCAGACATAAACTTTTTGCTTTTCCAAGTGACCACTGTTGAAAACTGGCTCCATTTGCTAATGAATTTGACAATGCTTGTGTTAAAAAGATGTTTTGAAGATGGTGATCACTATTTCCAGCACACAATCTCTGCTAAAACTACCTCTGACCGACATTTGTGGTTTTCCCATTTGAAACACAGAGCCTATGCCCACCCTCCAACCTAAGTGCATCTGATTGAATACGGAAGACTCTTTCTCCAAATAGGAACAATTCATCAATTGGAGTGATTCAATCAGATAGTCTCTTCTGATAAATCTGAGATGAAGATGCTGAGGAAATAAGAAGAAGACAAAGTTAAAACAGAAAAGAAGCTTAAAACCAATCTCATTAACGAGTTATGACAGCCCAAATTTCCTCTTTCTGAAGCTTTGATAGTATAGAGATACATGGATTAGATGATTGCTCTGTAATATATTAGGAAAATTTTAAAGAAAAGATTAACTTAAAGTACTACTGGAGTACTGATATAAACCCACAAAGAGGAACTCACATTCATCCTAATGTAAGGAATTTTTTTCTCTAGTCACCATGATGAGACCTCTAAAAATCAAGTTAGGAAAGCAATTTAGAAAATTCCTGGATTTTTCACCAATTTTTAAGTATGAGAATTTAAAATATAGAAATAATGAAAGAATTATACTGTAATTCCCATATACCTAATATCGAGGTTATTAATTGTTAATTTTACTGTAAAATTATACATGTGTATGAAAAACAGAATTTATTTCCTAAGATACTTAATAATACATTTCAGATGTCAAATGTCTTTTTCCCTAATTGATTCATCATGAATCTTCTAAGGATAAGAATATTTGCCCATATGACATTATTATTCCTAATAAAATTATTAATAATTTCCCAATATACAGTTCTTATTCAAAATAACCTCTGTCTTATAATTTAAAATAAAACAGATGGAACTGAAAAAGAGAAATAAGCAAGTGCACAAACATGGTGAAAATTGCAACATACACATTTCAGGATGAATGAAACCAGAAAAAAAATCCATGTGAGTATAGAATATTATAATGATCAATAAATTTAACCTAATGATATACACAGAAGACTGAATCCAACAATGATTGATTTCCCATATTTTTCAAATACTCATGAAAACAGGAAAAACTGATTATACATTGGGGAAAAAATTCCAACAAATTCCAAAGGATTGAAAATGTGCAGAGATCATTGTTGATAAGAACAGAATTATATATAAACAAATAATAAAAATGTATTGAGATTTTCCAAATATTTAGAAATAGGACTCAAATAGCTTGTTTGTCAAATAAGAGATGACATCACAAAGTAGAAAATGTTTTGAAATGCATATATAAAGAAAAATAGAACATTTAAAATTAAATTATTTAAGAATATCTGTAAAGTGTTAGAACAGATAAGGTTCCCAAAAAGTGGAAAGAAAAAAATAATAAATGAAATATAAAATAAAAATAGAAAAACATTCAGCATAGCCAAATTTAGCTTTATTTTTAAAAAAGAGTAAGAACTGAAAAAAAAAACTGTAAAAAATTGACCAAGAAATAAACCAAAAAAAGCACAAAATATCAACATTAATTTTTTTTTCAAAAAGTGAAAATATTAAACTAGTAAAGGCAATGAAAAGAGAATAAAAGCATGATAGATTAAATGCAAAATTGTTTATATTCCCATTTTTTCCCCTCTATCATTGCTTTTTGCAAAGTGACTTTGCAGCGTCTCTAAAGAGAGAGGCTCAATCTATTTCAATATCCTTTGAATTAGGCCTTTTCTTGTAATTTTCTTAACTGATAAAATATGGTGGGAAATGATGGGATGTAAATTCTAAGTTGGTCTCAAGAGGTCTTTCAAATTCCACTCTCTCTCTTTCTTTTGGACTTTCACCTTCTCCTTATGAGCAAGTCCAAGCAAGTCTGAACTGATGACAGACCATGTGGAGCAAAGCAGAATGAGCCCCAAGACATAGCTGAGGCTCCAGACATCTAAGAGGACCCAGTTAAGCTCAGAAAAGCTACTCAGTTTAACATATCTGACTGTGAAAGCATCAGTGATCTTTCCAAGTACAGCTTGTTGCTGTAGAGTTGTTAAGTCATGTCCAACTCTTTGCGGACCATACATATATAGCCTGCCACATTCTTGGACCAGTCTGCCCATGGAATTTCCAGGTAAGTCTACAGGAGTGTGTTGCCATTCCCCTTTCCAGGGGATCTTCTGAAAACTCCCTGGCAGGCTACGGTCCATGGGGTCTCAAAGAGTGGGACATAACTTAACGACTAACGCTTCCTCTCCAGGGGGTCTTTCCAACCTAGGGATCAAACCCACATCTGCATTGACAGGCGGTTTCTTTACCACTGAGCTACCTGAGTAAGTAAAGTTGCTCAGTCGTGTCCAACTCTTCGTGACCCCATGGACTGTAGCCTACCAGGCTTCTCTGTCCATGGGATTTTCCGGGCAATAGTCCTGGAGTGGATTGCCATTTCCTTCTCCAGGGGATCTTCCCAACCCAGGGATTGAACCCGGGTCTCCTGCATTATAGACAGACGCTTTACAATCTGAGCCACCAGGGAAGAGTTTGCCATCTGAGCCACCTGGGAAGACTGAAAGGGAAAGTCACCCAGTCCTGTTGGAGTCTTTGCTAGCTGGAAGACTGGAGTGGGTATCCTTTCTGTTTTTCTCCAGGGCATCTTTCCAACCCAAGGATCGAAATCAGGTCTCCTGCATTGTGGATTCTTTACCAGCTGAGCCACAAGGAAAGCCCAAGAATACTGGAGTGGGTAACCTATTTCTTCTCCAGTGGATCTTCCAAACCAGAAATCAAACCGGGGTCTCCTGCATTGCAGGACTGAGACTATAAGATTGTGCCAAGTTGATGAGCATAAAGAACAAAGCCAAGACAAATAAATAAGCAAACAAGCAAACTGATGTGTAAGATTAGAAAGGCAAAAACAATGCTTTTGATATTTTGTAAACAACATTTTCACATAGAAAATCCAAACAAATCTACATTTAAACTAACAAAATTAATGAATTTATGTAGTTTTCCAGACAAAAAAATCAATGCACAAAAAACAATGTGCTTTTTAAGCCACTAAGCCTGTAGCTTATTTCATGGAGATATTGTGGGAATATATTATCAAAAATTAGAATATTATAAACAGCTTTTATGTAAATAAATATGAAAATTTAAATGGAAATCCTAGTAAAAAGTTTTATTAAATCGATAGAATAGAAAATCTAGTTAGTCCTATTGTAATCGAATCTAATTAAAATAGCCCTCCAGATAAACTCCAGGTAGAAACGTTGAAACCAAAAAAAAAAAAATCAGTCTTAAATAACCACTTTCATAAACTCAAAAGTAAAATTATTCCAGACTCTTTTTGTGAGTCCAGCATAACTTGATACCAAAATCCCACAAGTTCAATCTCCCTCATGAATAGACACAAAACCTCAAAGAAAATGTTCTGCAAATGAATCCATCAATTAATTAAAACTATATTTCATAAAAACATTGAATAATTTTATCATTAATTTTCTATAACCATTAATATTATTTAGCAATAATATAAATAATTTTAATTATTCAATGTAAGAACATTGAATAATTTTAGCAAGCATGGATAACTCTTGCCTGAATCAGTTATCAATATTTCATTAAGGATTGAAAAATGTTTATTTAAAAAGTTGTTAGCTGATATTCTTCTGTAGAAAAGAAATTTCTCACATCACATGTAAATTCACTTTATTTCCTCCTTTAAAAAAGACTAAATATCTTTTTTTCTTTAGTTACCAATTTTTAGAATAAAAAGTTGGTACTGTAATCACCTCCCATGGTAGACAATCTAATATGTTCTATTTTAGCTTTGATTATTTATTTATTCTTGTTTTCTTCTTTTGAAGATCATGGCTTTTCCTTTCTTTCCCCTTTTCTTCCTGTATCCCTCCCTCCATCCCTCTCTTTCTCCCTTTCTTCATTCTTTCCTTCTTTTTTTAATCTCTTATACTTGAACTGTTACATAGTTGACCATGGGGAGCCCCTTCTTAGCTGGCCCTTGTGTTCCTTTAAAATACCAAAAATGAATGGAGACATTTTAAAGGAACGTATTTTAAATATATCCTATCTATCTGGCACTATAAAATATCTTATAAGCTCATATTTGACTTTATTTTCCTCACTCCTGTAACTGGTGGCAGAAGTTCAGCTGCTCTGTACACTGGTGCTGAATTGAATCTCATAGACAGAGTTTGGGGTGAAGTAGAAAAGGATAGCTTTATTGCTTTGCCTGGCAAAGGAGGGGAACAGCAGGCCAGTGCCCTCAGGACCATGCATCCCCCCTTGGGAAAGATAGTGACAAAGACAGTAATTGGAAAGGGTGTGATCACACTGAAGAGGGTGTGATCAGCTCATGGACTTTCTTCTGATGGGTTGGTGGTGAGGTAAATAGGAGTCAACAGTATCAACCTTCAGGTTCAACTGGCCTGAGTCTATTCACTTGTGGTTAGCATTGTTAATCCTTAACTTCTCCCACCTGGAGGGAGTTTCAGTATCTGCAAAATAGCTCAAAGATATTGCTGTGTGTATCCTTTAATGGGGAAACAGGACCTCACCCCAAAGCTGCTCTTGACTCTTTCTCTTTGGTCTCATCCCGTCCCTTTACTATAACAACTGCATGAACCTGCTGGTTGGAACTTAGTGAAGATCATGAAGGCTCTTTCTATAAGCAGAGAAATGGGGGACACAAAGGCCTTGTAACCCAGGACCTCCACATGGTCCTTCATGGTATCAGAATCAACTGCTTCCCCAATGAGCCCTGATTCTTTGTTGTGTTGTTCACTCACTAAGGCACGTCCGACACTTTGCAACCCCATGAACTGCAGCATGCCAGCCTTCTCTGTCCTCCACTATTTCCAAGAGTTTGCTCAAACTCATGTCCATCCAACCATCTCATCCTCTGTTGTCCCCTTCTCCTGCCTGCCATCTTTCCCAGCATCAGGGTCTTTCTAGTGAGTCAGCTCTTCACATCAGGTGGCCAAACTATTGGAGCTTCAGCTTCAGCATCAGTCCTTCCAATGAATATTCAGGATTGATTTCCTTTAGGATTGACTGGTTTGATTGCCTTGCTGTCCAAGGAACTCTCAAAAGAGTCTTCTCTAGCACCATAATTCAAAAGCAGCAGTTCTTCAACACTCAGCCTTCTTTATGACACAACTCTCACACCTGCACATGACTACTGGAAAAACCATAGTTTTGGCTATACAGAACTTTGTCAGCAAAGTGATGTCTCTGCTTTTTAATATTCTGTCTAGGTTCATCATAGCTTTTCTTCCAAGGAGCAAGTGTCTTTTGATTTCATGGTGGCAGTCACCATCCACAGTGATTTTGGACCCCAAGAAAATAAAATCTGTCACTGTTTCCATTTCTTCCCCATCTATTTGCCATGAAGTGATTGGACTGGATGCCAGGAGTTGTAAACCAGCTTTTTCACTCTTCTCTTTCACCTTCATCAAGAGACTCTTTAGTTCCTCTTTACTTTCTGCCATTAGGGTGGTATCATCTGCATATCTGAGGTTGTTGGTATTTCTCCTGGCATTCTTGATTCCAGCTTGTGATTCATCTAGCATTTCGCATGTTGCATTCTGCATAGAAGATAAATAAGCAGGGAGACAATATACAGACTTGATGTACTCCTTTCCCAATATGGAAGTAGTCCATTGTTCCATGTCCGTTTCTAATTGCTGCTTCCTGTCCTGCATACAGGTTTCTCAAGAGGCAGGTAAGGTGGTCTTGTATTGTCATCTCTTTAATTTCCACAGTTTGCTGTGATCCACATATACTAATATTTAGAAACCAAGTTTTCTGAGCATAGTTATGTTCGTTGTTGTGCCAAACTTTTTGGCCCTTTCAATAGCCAGAAATATAAAGTATATTTTATAAGTGTCATGAGTTTATATCAAAATATCCAACTCAAATATTAAAATTCCTCAAAGTATAAGCCTATACTTTGTTTTTATATTTGTAGTTTTCTCCAATTACATTTAGAAATTTGTTCCTAACAAGATTAATGCAATTATATTATTTATTTTATTCTATACTATTCATACTATGATTTCATAACTATATCATGAATATTAGTATTGACTGTAAGATTGTTTTGTGGATTATTTATGGTACTGTGTTATTAATGCTAGAATGAAAGTGATATAAATCTACTTATGTAACTGAAGCAGAAAAGGCTATCTACAGAGCAAATAAAAAGCAGAGTTAGAAAAGTGAAGATGTGCAACAACTTATTCCTAGATATATTACAGAGCATTTCCTTGATTCATCATTAATGTCTTTCTAAACTCTTATTCCTAGAACTCCTGAGGCCTGCTGTTTGACTCATTCTTGACTGTTACAAAATGTCCATTTTATTATTCAAGTACTACTGTGCTTTATTTGATTTTGGTAATTGCAACATTACATCATCCTTGCTATATTCAAGGGCTTCCCTGGTGACGCTAGTGGTAAAGCACCCACCTGCCAATGCAGGAGATGTAAGAGACATAGGTTCAATCCTTGGGTCAGGAAGATCCCCTGGAGGAGGGCATGGCAACCCACTCCGGTATTCTTGCCTGGAAAATCCCAGACAGAAGAGCCAGGCAGGCTACCTCAACGGGTTCAAAAAGAATTGGATATGACTGAGCAGCTTTCACAATTTGCTATATTTAGATCCTTGCTAAATTCATAAACTCATCTTAATGCTGAGAAAATTAAGAATTAGAGCTTTTATGAAACTAGCACAAACCTCAAATTTATATAAACTAGCACAGCTAAGAATGAAATGAAGGTTTGTTTAACTATAATGCCTATCTCCTCTAAAACTATACTGCTGCTGCTGCTTAATCACTTCAGTTGTGTAGCCCACCAAGCTCCTCTGTCCATGGAATTCTCTAGGCAAGAGTACTAGAGTGGGTTGCTTTGCCGTCCTCCAGGGGATCTTCCCAACCCAGGGATTGAACCCATGTCTCCTGCATTGCAGGCAGTTTCTTTACCACTGAGCCACGAGGGAAGCCCTTAGAACTATACTATACTGGTATAATTCTTTAAAAAGTCAGATATTCCCTGTTGTACGCATGATCTCAGGAACTTACATCCATGGCTTTGTCAACTTGACTCAGGTTTTGAGCTAAGATCAGTGCCAGGATTTCTTCCTGAAAAACATTACTTCCAATGGTCGAAAATATATCATTAAGCAGAGGTGAATATGTTGGAAATTGTGAGAAACCAGCCCAAATACATTGATTTCATATGGTTGATTAATTCAAATAATTTCAAAAATAAATATGTAAGAATCACTACAGGCAGGACTATTAAAATAGTTCTGTTTCTAATAACACCAACCTAGCAGCAGAATTATTGGAAAATGTTATTCCAATAGTTTCCTTATAGTTCTATGCTCTCAGCATCAACTTGGACATATCAGACAGAGTGAGAAGAAGCTATTCTATACTTGCTTGACTTTACTCGTATCTTATGGGAAACTTAGCAAAATTTTGACTCTAGATTGTAAAAACAGAAATCGCTATGGCAGTTGAATAATAATCTACATAAGAATATGGGTGTCTCTTTTGCTGTCTCACATACAGGGTCATCATTACCATCTTTCTAAATTCCATATATATGTGTTAGTATACTGTATTGGTGTTTTTCTTTCTGGCTTACTTCACTCTGTATAATCGGCTCCAGTTTCATCCATCTCATTAGAACTGATTCAAATGTATTCTTTTTAATGGCTGAGTAATACTCCATTGTGTATATATACCACAGCTTTCTTATCCATTCATCTGCTGATGGACATCTAGGTTGTTTCCATGTCCTGGCTATTATAAACAGTGCTGCGATGAACATTGGGGTACATGTGTCTCTTTCTATTCTGGTTTCCTCGGTGTGTATTCTTAGCAGTGGGATTGCTGGGTCATAAGGCAGTTCTATTTGCAATTTTTTAAGGAATCTCCACACTGTTCTCCATAGGGGCTGTACTAGTTTGCATACAGTATTGTAAAGTAAAATAAAGTAAAAATTAAAATTTTAAAAAAAAGAATATGGGTGTCTCAGTGGTAAAGAATCCTCTGGCAATGCAGGAGCCACAGGAGACATGGCTTAGTCCCTTGGTTTGGAAGGTCCCCTAGAGGAGGGCATGGCAACCCACTCCAGTATTCTTGCCTGGAGAATCCCTCTGGACAGAGGAGCCTGGCGGGCTATAGTCCATAGGGTCACAAAGAGTCAGACAGGGCTAAAGTGACTTGGAATGCACATAAGAATATGCATAATTATAACAAACTTTAGTTTCTGATATAAATCTAAGACATACAGTTTCTCCAAAACTTTTATAATAATTACGACATTAATATTTGGTGAGTCAACTGTTCCACACAAAATAAATATATTTTCAATGTCTTCTGGTATATTAAATGCCAATATCAAATTTTTAATTTTATCTTAGTGCCCTAGTAGGATAATTTGTTCATTCTGTGAAGTTAATGCACTACTGCAGCGTTTGTAGGTATTCTTCTAATATCTTAAAAATTACATTTGCCTTAACTGAGCACAATTCAAAAGTACATGTTCACAAATGATATCTTTAAAATGTTTTAATTTTTTATAAAAGTACTTCAGTTCAGTTCAGTCGCTCAGTCGTGCCCGACTCTTTGCGACCCCATGAATTGCAGCACGCCAAGCCTCCCTGTCCATCACCATCTCCCGGAGTTCACTCAGACTCACGTCCATCGAGTCCATGATGCGATCCAGCCATCTCATCCTCCGTCGCCCCATTCTCCTCCTGCCCCCAATCCCTCCCAGCATCAGAGTCTTTTTCAATGAGTCAACTCTTCGCATGAGATGGCCATAGTATTGGAGCTTCAGCTTTAGCATCATTCCTTCCAAAGAAATACCAGGTTTGATCTCCTTCAGAATGGACTGGTTGGATCTCCTTGCAGTTCAAGGGACTCTCAAGAGTCTTCTCCAACACCACAGTTCAAAGGCATCAATTCTTTGGCACTCAGCCTTCTTCATAGTCCAACTCTCACATCCATATACGACCACAGGAAAAACCATAGCCTTGACTAGACGGACCTTAGTCGGCAAAGTAATGTCTCTGCTTTTGAATATGCTATCTAGGTTGGTCATAACTTTTCTTCCAAGGAGTAAGCATCTATTAATTTCATGGCTGCAGTCACAATCTGTAGTGATTTTGGAGCTCCAAAAAATTAAATCTGACACTGTTTCTACTGTTTCCCCATCTATTTCCCATGAAGTGATGAGACCAGATGCCATGATCTTTGTTTTCTGAATGTTGAGCTTTAAGCCAACTTTTTTCCTCTCCTCTTTCACTTTCATCAAGAGGTTTCTTAGTTCCTCTTCACTTTCTGCCATAAGGGTGGTGTCATCTGCCTATCTGAGGTTATTGATATTTCTCCCAGCAATCTTGATTCCAGCTTGTGTTTCTTCCAGTCCAGCGTTTCTCACGATGTACTTTGCATATAAGTTAAATAAACAGAGTGACAATATACAGCCTTGACGTACTCCTTTTCCTATTTGGAACCAGTCTTTTGTTCCATGTCCAGTTCTAACTGTTGCTTCTGACCTGAATATAGGTTTCTCAAGAGTCAGGTCAGGTGGTCTGGTATTCCCATCTGCTTCAGAGTTTTCCACAGTTTATTGTGATCCACACAGTCAAAGGCTTTGGCAGAGTCAATAAAGCAGAAATAGATGTTTTTTCTGGAACTCTCTTGCTTTTTCTATGATCCAGCAGATGTTGGATTTGATCTCTGGTTCCTCTGCCTTTTCTAAAACCAGCTTGAACGTCAGGGAGTTCACAGTCCATGTATTGCTGAACTCTGGCTTGGAGAATTTTGAGCATTACTTTACTAGCATGTGAGATGAGTGCTGTTGTGCGGTAGTTTGAGCATTCTTTGGCATTGCCTTTCTTTGGAATTGGAATGAAAATTGACCTTTTCCAGTCCTGTGGCCACTGCTGAGTTTTCCAACTTTGCTGACATATTGAGTGCAGCACTTTCACAGCATCATCTTTCAGGATTTGAAACAGCTCAACTGGAATTCCATCACCTCCACTAGCTTTGTTCGTAGTGATGTTTTCTAAGGCCCACTTGACTTCACATTCCAAGATGTCTGGCTCTAGATTAGTGATCACATCCTCATGACTATCTGGGTCATGAAGATCTTTTTTGTACAGTTCTTCCGTGTATTCTGGCATCCCTGGTGGCTCAGAGGTTAAAGCGTCTGCCTCCAATGCCCAAGACCCGGGTTCGATCCCTGGGTTGGGAAGATCCTCTGGAGAAGGAAATGGCAATCCACTCCAGTATTCTTGCCTGGAGAATCTCATGGACAGAGAAACCTAGTAGGTTACAGTCCATGAGGTCTCAAAGAGTCAGACATGACTGAACGAATTCACCCTCAAACTCCATGTATTCTTGCCACCCCTTCTTAATATCTTCTGCTTCTGTTAGATCCAGACCATTTCTGTTCTTTATCGAGCCCAACTTTGCATGAAATGTTCCTTTGGTATCTCTCCTTTTCTTGAAGAGATCTCTAGTCTTTCCCATTCTCTTGTTTTCCTCTATTTCTTAGCATTGATTGCTGAAGAAGGCTTTCTTATGTCTTCTTGCTATTCTTTGGAACTCTGCATTCAGATGCTTATATCTTTCCTTTTCTCCTTTGCTTTTCACCTCTCTTCTTTTCACAGCTATTTGTAAGGCCTCCCCAGACAGCCATTTTGCTTTTTTGCATTTCTTTTCCATGGGGATGGTCTTGATCCCTGTCTCCTGTACAATGTCACGAACCTCATTCCATAGTTCATCAGGCACTCTATCTATCAGATCTAGACCCTTTAATCTATTTCTCACTTCCACTGTATAATCATAAGGGATTTGATTTAGGTCATACCTGAATGGTCTAGTGGTTTTCCCTACTTTCCTCAATTTAAGTCTGAATTTGGCAATAAGGAGTTCATGATCTGAGCCACAGTCAGCTCCCGGTCTTGTTTTTTTTGACTGTAAAGAGCTTCTCCATCTTTGGCTGCAAAGAATATAATCAATCTGATTTCGGTGTTGGCCATCTCGTGATGTCCATGTGTAGAGTCCTCTCTTGTGTTGTTGGAAGAGGGTGTTTGCTATGACCAGTGCATTTTCTTGGCAAAACTCTGTTAGTCTTTGCCCTGCTTCATTCCGCATTCCAAGGCCAAATTTGCCTGTTACTCCAGGTGTTTCTTCACTTCCTACTTTTGCATTCCAGTCCCCTATAATGAAAAGGACATCTTTTTTGGGTGTTAGTTCTAAAAGATCTTGTATATCTTCATAAAACCATTCAACTTCAGTTTCTTCAGCGTTACTGGTTGGGGCATAGACTAGGATATCTGTGATATTGAATGGTTTGCCTTGGAGACGAACAGAGATCATTCTGTCGTTTTTGAGATTGCATCCAAGTACTGCATTTTGTACTCTTTTGTTGACCATGATGGCTACTCCATTTCTTCTGAGAGATTCCTGCCCGCAGTAGTAGATGTAATGGTCATCTGAGTTAAATTCACCCATTCCAGTCCATTTTAGTTAGCTGATTCCTAGAATGTCGACGTTCACTCTTGCCATCTCTTGTTTGACCACTTCCAATTTGCCTTGATTCATGGACCTGACATTCCAGGTTCCTATGCAATTATTGCTGTTTACAGCATCGGATCTTGCTTCTGTCACCAGTCACATCCACAACTGGGTATTGTTTTTGCTTTGGCTCCATCCCTTCATTCTTTCTGGAGTTATTTCTCCACTGATCTCCAGTAGCATATTGGACACCTAATGACCTGGGGAGTTCCTCTTTTGGTATCCTATCATTTGGCCTTTTCATATTGTTCATGGGGTTCTCAAGGCAAGAATACTGAAGTGGCTTGCCATTCCCTGCTCTAGTGGACCACATTCTGTCAAAAAGTACTTAGTTACTAAGAAATGAAAAAAAAAAAAAAAAAAAAGCCCTGATCTTTCTAAGATAATTCCAAAATTTTATGTAAAGCAATTGCCAGTAAGAGTAGCTGTTACTTGCAAAAAATATGTGTCTTGTTTTCCAAGTTCATCATTCATCCTTTTATGCCTAACTCCATTAAATAGATTTTTTTCTTACTTCCAGACTGCCTATCCCACTTTATCTCTAGCAAATCATGATATGTTCAATCTCAGGGCAGACAGATTTAGAATAAGGTTATATTCATAATTTTTAACTATTCACATGTAACAACTAATATAAAAATATTGACTTTTAAATAATTAGAAACATGAATGTTTTAACATATTATAACTATAGAGAGTACATAAAGTATAAACTTACAGTTGATATGAAACTGATTACTTTAGAAAGGTAACGACTACTTCACGTGTAACGAGAACCAAATTTTGTGGAGTCATTTCAGGATTAAGCACCTGCAACATATTCTGACATCCAAGAACAGAACTAGGCTGAAGCTAAAATGGAGCCTTATGTGATAATTTTCAGCATTATAATTTCCTGCAAAATTTGAGTGATTTGCAGAGCTGTGGTAGATTTCCCATGAATAGGATGGTGGCAAAGTCTTTGTAGATGCAAAAATAATTTTGCTGAGGCAATGAGAAGTAATGTACTATCAGATTAGAAGCTGTTCATATTTTACCAAGCTATTCATATTTTAGAAGCTCAAAAATCATTTGTCTTTAAACATTGCCAAGTTCTGCTTTTCTTATTTTATATCTTTTCTGCATTTTCTTACATTATCTTTCAATTATCTTTGTATCTCTATACTGACATTAAAAAAATCATTGTATTCACAATCTAATAATTAAGCATTGTCTGTTCTACAGCAATTATAAGTATAATTATCAAAATTTGCAAATTTGTACCTTGGTGATGATCTGAAAAAAAAAATGCCATCCTAAAACATAAAGAAATCAGGAAGAGCAATTCACAAATATTTATAGAATTTTTAAGGCCTAGAAGGGTACCTAAACTGACTGAAAAGTGAAGGTCATCTTGCTTAAGGAATGTGGAAGACTCTTTAAGTATGTTTCATAGGTTTACCCTAACATAGCCATTGGCTGAAAATCCTCATTAATTGATACCCTACAGTTTTGTTTGTACCCTTGAATCCTGATTTATATCAGTTTCACATTAAGACACTATCTTTCTGAAGTTCCACACTGAGCATGGT
The DNA here is from genome assembly GCF_001704415.2 of Capra hircus. Taxonomy (NCBI): domain Eukaryota; kingdom Metazoa; phylum Chordata; class Mammalia; order Artiodactyla; family Bovidae; genus Capra; species Capra hircus. The sequence continues at coordinate 43,601,198 of NC_030816.1, forward strand.
TTATGTCACTTAATCAGTAGCAAAATTCTCACACTGATACACACTGATACACAAATGCTTAGTAGTGGTAGTGGTGGTTTAGTTGCTAGGTTTTGTCCAACTCTTGAGATCCCATGGACTGTAGCCTGCCAGACTCTTCTGTCCATGGGATTTCCCAGACAGGAGTAGTAGAGCGGGTTGCCATTTCCTTCTCCAGGGGATCTTCCTGACCCAGAGATTGAATCCACATCTCTTGCATCACCTGCATTGCAGGAGGATTCTTTACCACTAAGCTACCAGAAAAGCCCAGACAAATGCTTACTTACTGAAATTATTGAACTGTGATAAAAATGTTAAAGGGGAAGCTGAGGAATACAGAATATTCTTCACCCAAGGGCACAAACTGATATTATATTTGTCCTCTATCACTTACTGTATTTCTTGTGATATCAGTCAGAATTCTCACTTACTCGTTATTCAAAATAATATAGGAAGCTTACACAGCAAATTTCCAGAGTTTGTTTCCAGACTTTGTTGTGGTCCACACAATCAAAGGCTTTGGCATAGTCGATAAAGCAGAAGTAGATAATTTTCAGGAACTCTCTTCCTGTTTTGGTGATCCAATGGATGTTGGCAATCTGATCTCTGGTTACTTTGCCATTTCTAAAACCAGCTTGAACATCTGGAATTTCATGCTTCACATACTGTTAAAACCTGGCTTGGATAATTTTGAGCATTACTTTACTAGCATGTGAGATGAGTGCAATTGTGCAGTACTTTGAAGATTCTTTGGCATTCCCTTTCTTTGGGATTGGAATGAAAACTGTCCAATTCCTGTCCTGTGGCCAGTGCTGAGTTTTCCAAATTTGCTGGCATATTGAGTGCAGCACTCTCACAGCATCATCTTTCAGGATTTGAAATAGCTCAACTGGACTTCCATCACCTCCACTAGCTTTGCTCATAGTGATGCTTACTAAGGCCCACTTGACTTCACATTCCAGAATGCCTGGCTCTAGGTGAGTCATCACACCATTGTGTTTATTGGGATCATGAAGGTCTTTTTTGTATTATTATTCTGTGTATTCTTGCCACTTCCTCTTAATATTTTCTGCTTCTGTTAGGTCCATACCATTCTGTCCTTTATTGTGCCCATCTTTGCATGAAATGTTCCCTTGGTATCTCTAATTTTCTTGAAGAGATCTCTAGTCTTTCCCATTCTATTGTTTTCCTCTGTTTCTTTGCACTGATCACTGAGAAAGTTTTCTTATCTCTCTTTGTTATTCTTTGGAATTCTGCATTCAAATGCACATATCTTTCCTTTTCTCCTTTGCTTTTTGCTTCTCTTCTCACAGCTATTTGTAGGGCCTCCTCAGACAGCCATTTTGCTTCTTTTCATTTTTTTTTCTTGGGGATGGTCTTGCTCCCTGTCTCAAGTTCAGTGTCACGAACCTCTGTCCATAGTTCATCAGGCACTCTGTCTATCAGATCTATTCCCTTAAATCTATTTCTCACTTCCACTGTATAATAGTTAGGGATTTGATTTAGGTCATATCTTAATGGTCTAGTGGTTTTCCCTACTTTCTTCAATTTAAGTCTGAATTTGGCAATAAGGACTTCATGATCTGAGCCAGAGTCAGCTCCTGGTCTTGTTTTGCTGACTGTTTAGAGCTTCTTCACCTTTGGGTGCCAAAAATATAATCAATCTGATTTCAGTGTTGACCATTTGGTGACGTCCCTTGGAAGAGTTCAATTTGATCTATCATGCTCATCTTTATTCTATTGTTTTCTTATATTTTATTCCTTCAGGTATTATAAACCCCATAAAGTACTAAAATCCAGTTTGTTTTCAGTAGTATATTCTCATTTGTCACATACATCCATTCTACAGTCACATACGTACATTCATGGAGCTGTCCTCCAGGAACTCCAATTAAGAATACATAAGATCATGTAACAGTGTCCCACATGTCTCTCACTTTGTTGCTTTCCCATTCTTTTTTTTTTTTACCTTGCCATGCTTATATTGCATACTTTAAATTCACCTGCATTTGAATTCAGGCTTCCCAGGTGGCAATAGTGGTAAAGAACCTGCCTGCCAATACAGGAGATATAAGAGACTGGAGTTCCGTCCCTGGGTTGGAAAGATCCCCTGGAGGAGGGCATGGCAACCAACTCCAGTATCCTTGCCCAGAGAATTCTATGGACAGAAGAGCCTCCTGGCCTACAGTCCATGAGGTGACAAAGAGTTGGACTAGACTGATGTGACTTAGTGCGCACGCACACACACACACACACACACACACACACACACACACACACTTGAATTCACTGATCAGATTTTTCTTGCAGTTTCTAAGCAACTCTTATACCATCCAGGGATTTTAAAAATTGCAATATAATTGACATACATTGAATTGTACAAATTGTAAGTATACAGGTTAATGAATCTTTATATGCATATATATTCATATACCCACATTTCAGTATGGTAATATATCCATTACCCTGGAACAGCCCCTTGTGTCAATCACCTTCCTTCCTCTTTCCCTTCTGAGAGGTAATCATTTCTATGGTTTCTATCTCATAAGTCAACTTTACCCTACCTTATTTCTTAACCTTAAAAAAATTAAATCACTAAATATTCTTGTTACCTGTGCATGCTAATTTGCTTCAGTTGTGTCCCGCTCTGTACAACCCTATGGACTGCAGCCTGCCAGTCTCCTCTGTGGTGGCATTCTCCAGGCAAAAATACTGGAGTTAGTTACCACTTCCTTCTCTAGGGCATCTTCCTGACCCAGGGATCAAACCGGGTCTCTTAAGTCTACCTGCATTGGCAGGTGGATTCTTTACCACTAGCGCCACCTGGGAAGTCCCTGTTACCTGGCTAATTGGTTTTTTTTTTAAGTCTTTTTATGGGTTATTCATGCTGTTATGTGTATAAATATTTCAATCTTATTTCTGAGTAGTATTCCACTGAGTGACTGTATCACAGTTTACTTATCCATTCTCCTGTTTTTGTGTTTCAGCTAGATTACTTTCAGTAGTGGCCTATTGTGAACAAACTGGCCCTGAATTGGACAAATATAGTTTACTTTCTTGGGTATATAGCTAGTAATATATAGAATTACTGTGTCAACTTATTAAAAAACTATCAAACACTTTGCAAATTGCTTATACTTTTCAAGTTCCTACCAGTTATATAGGAGAGTTTTGGAGTCTCTACATCATTGTCAACCTTTAATACTGGCAGTTCAGTCAGTTGACCTGATCTAAGAAGCATGTTTTAGTTGTAAATTAATTCTAATTTATAAATGTAATTCCATTTCCCTGGTGATAAATTATGTTGAGGAAAAATCTGATTGACAATTCAGATATTCTTTTATACTTTTGATTTTTTTTTCAAGTCTAAGTCTCCTGTCCATTAAAAAAAAAAAGTTATTTGTCTTTTTCAAATTGGTAGGAGATATTTATGAATGATTCATAAAATTCTTTATCAGATATGTGCATTACAAATATCTTCCACTAGTTTCTGTCTTGAATTCTCAATTTTAATGTTATCTTGAGTGTGTAGAACTTCACATTTTTATAAAGTTACATCTATATATTTTCCTTTCATTTTTAGCTTGGATATTAGTAATAAATATTTGCTTTCTCCAAGGTATGAAGATATTTTCATATGTTTGACTACAGAAGTTTATTGTTTTAACTTTCACGTTTAGGATTTTTGATCCATTTCAAATTAATTATTATTTGTGAAGTGAAATACGAGTCAAGGTTTATTGTTTGTCTTATAGATAGCCACTTACTACAGCTCTGTTTATTTGAAGTACTTTCCTTCCCCCATTGAATTATAGTGACATCTTTGATGAAAATCAAGAGCTATCAAGTGAGTTCTTAATTTCACATATTGTTTTCGGTCCTAAAGTGTCCTTCAATTCTTTTCAGCGAATCTAATACCCCATGTAATTACTCATTCTATTAGTCCATTGTGTTCACATTTTCTCTATTTTCCTTAATATTTAATTTAGCATTTAACTTTATTTGAAATTTTGTGGATTAACATTGATATCAGGTTCCTCTCTGGGTCTGTAATTACAGACTATTCTATCTCTTGAATATCTGTTAGCTATTTCTTTCTTCTTCACATGCCTAGTGCATCTGTTGGAGAAAGAAATGGCAGCCCACTCCAGTATTCTTGCCTGGAGAATCTTGTGTATGGAGGAGCCTGGTGGGCTCCTGTCCACAGGGTCTCACAGAGTCAGACATGACTGAGGCAACTTAGGATGCATGCATGCATTGGAGAAGGAAATGGCAACCCACTCCAGTAGTCTTGCCTGGAGAATCCCAGGGATGGAGGAGGCTGGTGGGCTGCCATCTATGGGGTCGCACGGAGTCGGACACGACTGAAGCGACATAGGGGCAGCAGCAGCAGTGCATTGGAAGTTAGCCATTGCTGAGGTTCTAGATTATATTATATTCCTCCAATGAAGGTTATTTTATTTTCCAATATGCAGTTAAATCACCTCAAGACATAGTTTTAAGCTTCTTTGGGGACTGTTGTTATTTAGTTGCTAAGTCATATCCAGCTCTCTGCGATCCCCTGGACTGAAACACACCAGGCTCCTCTGTTTATGAGCTTCTCTAGGCAAGAACACTGGAGCAAACTGCCTGCTGGAGTCCAACTCCAGCAGCCAGGGATTCAACCTGAAAAGATGGACGATGTCGGTGAGTGAGACAGCCTCTCAATTTTCTTTTGGACTGCCTGTTTATTTCAAGTTTAAGATTTTCTTTTATACTTTTACAAAAACATTAGGCCAGAGGTTTGACATTTTCAGTTCCCCCTCTCCCAGATTTATTATTTCCATAAATCACTGTTGCTCTTCAAACAGAGTTCCTGGTTCACGGATTCTCTGGGAATCAGCTTTATCATCTATTATCTACCTCTTCTAATGTGTCCTACTGTTAACTTGTGATTACATTGTAACTCATGCTACATTCCTCAGTTTACTACTTATCTTCCTAAATCCTGTTTGCCCCTAACATCCTGAGCTCACTATCTCTTAAAAAGGCTTCTAGCTATAGTGTCTCTAAAAATTCCTAACTTCTATAAGCTATAGTAAAATATGCTAACTTTACAACATGCCTTAAATCTTTAACTTCTAACTATTTTATTTATTTCTAAACCCTAAATTCAATAAACTCCTTTGCCATAAACATTTTCCTCACAAACAGGCTTCAGATAGCAATCCCTCCCATGGCCTCAAGCTACGGCCTATGTGCTCATCTTAGAACGCTCTTTTGTTAAAGTCCTTGAACAAATGTCAATGATTAACTTTATGAATTATTTTCTGAGCCCAGCTACAGAAGGCTTTGTGCCTTCTCATGCTCCTCTCAAGAACAATAAGCACCTTAATATTCCTTTTCAGTCAACTCAGCTGAGGAGAGGAAGAGACAAGTCAGAATTACAAGGCCTAACTCCTTCATCCCGGGATCCATGCCTGCAGAATGAGGAGAGGAGGCTGGGGACCATGCCTCCATTTTGTCAGTAATGCCTAACGTGGCTCCCGACACTGCCATTTGCTTCCTCAGGGGATTTTCCTGGTCCAAGGATCAAACTTGCATCTCCTGCATTGGCAGCCTTCTGAGATAGGTCTATTTTAACTTGCTACTGCTTCTTACTGATTGGGACAGAGACTTGGATTACCATAATATTGAATGGTTTGCCTCGGAATTGAACAGAGATCATTCTGTCGTTTTTGAGATTGCATCCAAGTACTGCATTTCAGACTCTTTTGTTGACCAGGATGGCTACTCCATTTCTTCTAAGGGATTCCTGCCAAGAGTAGTAAATATAATGGTCATTTGAGTTAAATTCACCCATTCCAGTCCATCTTAGTTCGCTGATTCCTAGAATGTCGATGTTCACTCTGGCCATCTCCTGTTTGACTACTTCCAATTTGCCTTGATTCATGGACCTAACATTCCAGGTTCCTATGCAATCAATAACCTTAGATATGCATATGACACCACCCTTATGGCAGAAAGTGAAGAACTAAAGAGCCTCTTGATGAAAGTGAAAGAGGAGAGTGAAAAAGTTGGTTTAAAGCTCCACATTCAGAAAACTAAGATCATGACATCTGGCCCCAACACTTCATGGCAAATAGATGGGGAAACAGTGGGTACAGTGGCAGACTTTAATTTTCTGGGCTCCAAAATCACTGAAGATGGTGATTGCAGCCATGAAATTAAAAGACACTTGTTCCTTGGAAGGAAAGTTATGACCAACCTAAACAGCATATTCAAAAGCAGAGACATTACTTTGTCAACAAAGGTCTGTCTAGTCAAGGTTATAGTTTTTCCACTGGTCATGTATGGATGTGAGAGTTGGACTGTGAAGAAAGCTGAGCACTGAAGAATTGATACTTTTGTTGGTGAAGACTCTTGAGAGTCCCTTGGACTGCAAGGAGATCCAACCAGTCCATCTTAAAGGAAATCAGTTCTTGGTGTTCATTGGAAGGACTGAGGTTGAAGCTGAAATTCCAATACTTTGGCCACATAAGACGAGCTGACTCATTTGAAAAGACCCTGATGCTGGGAAAGATTGAGGGCAGGAGGAGAAGGGGATGACATGGTTGGGTGGCATCACTGACTCAATGGACATGAGTTTGAGTGGATTCCAGGAGTTGGTGATGGACAGGGAGGCCTGGTGTGCTGCGTTTCATGGGGTCACCAAGAGTTGGACACAACTGAGTTACTGAACTGAACTGAATTGCTTCTTAGGGATAGTCCTGACTCTAGGACTTGCCCATTAGGAGTCCCAAGACAATGCCTGAATTGGTCATCAAGGTCATTCCACTCTGGCTGCCCTGGAAAAGTAACTCCCCAGCAGTTTACTACTCTCTTCAGGTCTGTATGCCTGCCGGAATCACCTTATCTATGTGTAATTTATCAGTTAGCCAAGGATTTGTTAGAAGTTTCTGTGCAGAATTTTAATATTTTGTCTTTGTGGCTCCCTTCTTTTCTATCTTGTCCAGGAACTCATCTCCCTTTATAGAATGGGGATAACAATCTCTGCTTCCTCATCCAATAAGGCAGTTGACCTCAGTTTACACTCTTTGCCTTACATAACTTGGAAAGTGGTTTCTGAGAGAAAGTCAAGGTAAATGTGCAGCTTATTTAATGTGCTGTTCTTTTCGCAAGAGTTGTCACTCTCTGTTGTTTACTAACACCTGAAAAAATTGTTTCATATGTATTGCCAGTATTTATAGTTGTTTATGATGGAAAAATGAGACTCATAATAAAAATAATACCAGCTACTTCACTATGACCAGAACCAGAAGTCCCATGTATTTTTTAATAAGGGTAAAACAATCAACTTCTAACTTTTAAAAATATATAAATGGTAAATTATGAATCATTTTCTAGAGTTATTGGAAAATATATAAAAGAGTGAGACTTCTCAAATTAACTAGAACTTCCACACCCAACTAAGACTCAGAGTGTTGGTTATTTTTTGACCCACTTAATTGCAGATGCAGCTGAGACTATCAGACAGACATGGTTTTAGTTTGAAGTAATGAGAACAGCATGTTCACTAGAAATGAAATTGAGGCAACTAAATCTTTTGTAGCATTCCTAGAACGGTCATGAGATGCAATAATACTTGGTTACTGACAATGTACACTGGATTTAAATGTAAAACTTAAAGGTGAGAGGCTACATGTCCTATTTGGTGTTCCCTCAACCACAAAATTGCTACTTTCTAGGAGCTGAAATATAGCGATTTCAAGCTTATTAAAAAAAGGCCAAAGTATACCAGTCCAATGATATGTGACCAATTTGGAGGGAAAAGCTACCCTTCAAAAATGTTGAAGGATTTAGACATGTCTTCACAATTTATTAATATAGGGAATGTTAGTGAAGATATTCAGTAGGTTAAACAACTGCTTATGCTTGAATGCATGCAAAACATTATTTTTGATGCACCATAAGTTATAAACTATGTGCTAGACAAAGAAAAGATCACAAAAGTATAATTATTTTTCCAGCTTAAGAGGCCATAGATTTTTCTTGCTTGCATGAACAATTTAAGGATCCAGTAATCTGGCTATGGTGGGTTCTTCATTTCATAACAAACTTCATGTTTAGAAAAGGCAAAAATACATCTATTTTGACTGCAATTATGCTGAGTATTTTAAACAGGCTATACATTAAACATAAAGAAAAAGTGAAAGGGAGATGCTTACTTGATTCAGTTGAAGACTTAATTAGGAGCTCAATTCTATCAGACATTTAATATTGCATTTTATTCTCATTTACTCATTTTTTCAAATAGAAAATAATGGCATGCCGATTGTATACGATTGTGGATAGCTATTTATGGAACTGCATCTTGCTTCTATACTTAATTACATTTTGCTTGGAAGTTAATATTATATTACAACTGTAGCTTTTATTTGAATCTATTCTTATGGTTTTCCTCTCTCATTAGGATTTAGATTGCTGGTTCATAGATTCTCTTGTTTGTGATTTTCTCTATTTATTTTTTCTATTTCTAGGCCTATTCTCTAGTGTTGTATTATTCTTTTTAATGACTTTAAAGGCATTTAGGGGTAGAAGGAAAGAAATAATTCATTTTGCCAGATGGCAAAGGCTTTGATAAACAGTGTATTTACAAGCTAAATAAATTATGCCACATATTTTGTAATTCCTAATAAATATATCTGATTTTTACTTAATTTGCCTTTCCATCCTTTATACTCTACTCTGCTGTAGGATCATTGTGATTACTATGTATGACCTGTTCATCTCAAATCATACAAATATGCATTGCAACTAATAATGGATATCTACCATCTGCATTGTTCAATATGTTGCATCACTTCATGTTTCTTCCTATTCTGCAAAGGAATTTAGAATTATTTATTTATTACAGATATCATAGAACTAATTCATTTTATGTAACCAGTAATAAGAAACTCAAGCAAAATGTGACTAGATTCATGTTTCTGTTAATGCTTTTCCTTGATAACAGCATGATTTCTTTAAAGTCTTACCCTATACCTGGTCCAGTTGTTTTCATTATTTAGCAATCACTTACTGAGTATTTCACAAAGTTACTTTAAATTATATTGGATAATTCAATTCTAATTAATCAATCACATAGTTTTAATTTTATTATTATTCCACATTACCTAGGAATAAATTCAATATGATACCTCATAAATTGAAACCATGCCTTCCTAACATGTTCTGATATGCCAACCAACAAATAGATTCTTATTTTTATTCATGGGATTCTCTGACCAATAACTAGCTGGTAAAGAATGTGTCAAAATCAATCAAGTTGTAAATACATGCTCAGTAGATGGATAGGGAGAATCACTAGGTCTGATCATAAAATTGCACTTTCCAGCTAACAACCGAAGCTATTTTTTCATTAGTGTTCCAAATATCTCAGTGTTTGGTGAAGCCTTCAGGTAATATATGCAGTAAGGAACATTACTAAGCCCTGGGAAACAATAGGCTTCTATCAATCAACATATATTTGAATATGAACTGCTTTTAGGAAAGCTTTGGGTACTTTTTTCTTTCACTGACATTGATGTTAATTAAGTATCATAATTTAATGAACTCAAAAAAGACTGACATTCTTACAATTAATCTTCTCATGGAATGCAGATCTGATCTTCCAAATCTGAATTTCAGACATCTGGAACTGCTGTTGTACACATAGAGGTCTGACACCAGCTTCCAAGTCTCCCATTATATTCCTAAGCATAGCGACATGAAATGAATGAAATGAGACAAGACTTCAGCCACAATCTTGCTTTACTCAATTGAGAAGCATATAAAGAATGAATAGGGGCACCATCCACTCTGGCGTGGTTTACTGAAAATTTAGGGCAGCCATAGTAGGATAACAAAATATTAATTTGTAATGTGTCTTTCATTATATTTCCAAATATTTTTACATGCATTCTCATGTTCCAGATTCTAACTGATTTCTTTAATATACCCTAATTTCCCTGCTAATTATTCTACTGGAGGACTCATTCCCTTTGAATTTTTAGTCTGCATTTGTTTTAAGGGCTAAAATGCTTAGCTTTCTTACAACAGTCACTGGCAATGGAATGGAATCACAATGATTGGCTTAATCCAGTGTTTTTTCATGTCCTATGGTGACATTAATGGGTTCGTGATGTTAACTTGCTAAACTGTAACTAGCATTTCATTTTGGAATGAAATAGACTAGACAAGAATCAAACAGAATACAATAGAGTGAATTACATACAGTAACCCTAGATGTTTTCATTTGTATGTGTAACTGAATTAGATTGTAATCTAACATGTTTATACATTAATCATTGGGGTGAAGTTAAAAATACTTAAAAGGCACTTGCTTGGTCTAATTAGGACCCAGGACTAATTAGGTCCAGGAGAAAACATATTTTACCAAAACTGTATGACTGCTGAAGAGAAAGAGAAAGAAATAAAATAATGAAAAGACAACCAAAATGTCAATGATGATGAAACTGACATGATCTCATTCTATAAATCCTCCCCTTAAGTCATGGGTAAAGGCCTATAAATATGAGATCACTCTTATGATTAGATTACTGTATATGGAAAAGGAAAAGGGAATTTGCAGATATAATTGAGGTTTCTATTTAATTGAACTTGTTCTAATCAAAAGGAATTTACCTTGATGGGTCTGACCTAGTCAGGTGAGGCATTTAAAAGAGAATCTGAAGGTAAAAGATAAGAAGCAGCAGATGTTCTTATGTTGGCCTTGAAAATATCAAATTGCTGTGTTGTGGAGAGAAGGTCATGTGGCAGAGACCAGTGGATGACCTCTAGAAGCCAAAGGTCTTTATCCTACATCTATAAGGAAATGAATTGTACCAAAAGTCAGAGAGCTTTAAAGAGGACTTTGAGCTTCAGATGAGATTAGAGCCCCAGCCAACATCTTGATATCATCCTTTGAGACCTGAGACAAAGGACCCAGCCTAAGACATGGACAAACTTCTGACCTAAAGAAACTATGAGATAATAAATGAGTGTTGTCATTTATGATGTTGTCATTTAGTGATAATTTTCTATCACTAAATATGCAAAAGTTACATAACAATAGAAAACAAATACAGTTGTCTAAGTTCCAAGTGCAAGAAACCACTTTTCTTTGTAGTGGAACTCTCACAGATACGATCTGGAGAGACAAGATTGGCGTCATACTGTCCAGCTGTACTTTTTTACAGCCAAAACCCTTCATTAATATAGTTCTCTTTCCCACCTGCACAACATGAATTTTTTTTTTTTTTAAAGCATGTGGAAAACTACACTTGGGTAAGAAAGGCTTTGGTAAATAATTTTTGCACATTTATAAAGTAAATGATGTTAACCTGCTTTATAGAAGAGAAAGCTAGAAGATGGAAAGGTTTAGAAGCTTGTTTTTTTGTTTTTGTTTTGTAAGAAACACTTGGCTCCTATACCTCAAAACAAGAAGAAATCCAATTTGTTTATTATAAAGTAGATTTTGAAATGAAATTATTGTGTGGGGTTAGCAAAGTTAAACTATTTGAACCTTTATTCCCACATTTCCTCACTTGAGGGGGGTGTGTGTATGAATATTACACCTATACACCGAAGTTGTGGGAATTATGACTACTGAATATATATTTATTTTAAATACTTAATCACTATCCTAATTCTGTTAACTTCCTTTATAATGTACTTTAATAGAAATTTATAATTTAATTTCACTAAAATCTTTGCAATGTAATTTTTTTCACTAATAGAGTTTTTGATAATTTAAATAGAATGAGACCTGAAAGTAAAGGGAGAAAGAATAAATTATGAATACTAATAGAACAAAGGAGATATCTAGAAGAAATTTAATATACTTGAAAATATATTTTGTTATAATGCATGATTTACTACAAATTAACCTTATTCAGACTAAAATATTTGTACCTAGAAACTTTTCTTTGAATACTATCATGAATATTTGTTTACCTTCCCTTGTAGTATTTTTGTAAATCTAATTGAACTTTCCTCTCTATAATTTATTTCCCACAGTAATGAGTTAATCCAAGGTTAAAGTAAATCAAAAGTATTTGGACGTATTAAGACATCAAAATGTCTAAGAAACTTTTGTAAAAGTAAAATTGATCTCATCTCTAATTATCATTTTCCAAATTAAAAAAATATTCAGAAAAGTTGAAGTCACAACAACAGAGCATAGATTGGTGATTGCAAGAGGTGGGGGTGGGGGAGAATTGGAGATATTGAAAGGGTACAAATTTTCAGTTATAAAATGTGTAAGTTCCAGGAATCTACTGTAGAGTATGTGAAAGTAGTTAGCAACAAAGTACTATTATATTTACATAATAAACATTTATATATTTGTATAATTATTACACAAATATTTATACAGTTGTATTATGTAATTGAAAATTGCTGTGAGAATAAAGCTTTAATGTTTTCATCACATACCCACAAGAAAACTAACTATGTGAAGTCATGGGTTTGCTAACTAACCTTCATAATAGTGATCATTTCACAATATTTGCATGTATCAAATTATCACATTCTATCTCTTAACAATACTTTATCAATTATATCTCAATAAAACTGGAAAACTATGTTTTCATGACTTAAAATGGTATGGAAAAAGCATCTTCTGAAAAACAGTCTGAATTTAAAACTAGAAACAATCCATGATTATATGTCTCAGTAGAAGTTAATTCTGCACTTCCAGCACACATATGCACTGGCTGAAATCTAACATTAGTACAATAAAACAGGAAGCCACCTGCTTTTGCAAATCTGAATCAATGCCTCTGTATATATGTATCATCATGCTCTCTATATTATATTTTTATTTTCAGGGGTCATCATGATAATAACCATGGGACTAATATTCTTATCACATCTATGAGAATATGTCCTTGAACTGTATCACAATATCTGCTTTACACTAAAAGATTTTTTTTTTATAGATCCTGCTCCTAAGTACGAAATGACAGACATTTTAAATACAGAAACACAGTTCTTCCTAACTTATATGAGGTTATGTCTCAATATACCCATCATAAATTGAAAGTATCTTTAAGTCAAAAAAGAATTTAATAACCTAAGCTGTGAACCTTGCAGCTTAGCGTAGCCTACCTTAAGTGTGCTGAGAACACTTACTTTAGCCTATAATTGGGCAAGATCATCTAACACAAAGCTTGTTTTATAGTGTTTAATATCCCATATAATTTATTGAATAAGGTACTCAGAATGGCTGTATGAGTAGAGGGTGGTTGTGGAGTGTATCAGTTGTATACCCTGGTGATGACATGGTTGACTGGGAGCGGTGTCTTGCTGTTACTGACCAGCATCAGGGGAATACGTAATCGCATAGTTCTAGCCATGGAAAAGGTCAAAATTCAAAATTCCAAGTACAGTTTCTACTGAATGCTATCACTTTTGCACTGTTGTAAAGCTGATAAATCTTAAACCATTGTAAATCAGGAATCATCCTTACCTTGTTAATCTACTATTGATATCTATATTGCATTATGACAACATCTACATCTTTGGGGGATATTTTTCCAGAATGCTCTGCCTTCTTTTGAATATGTTTCATTTCCTTTGATTAATTCTTCAAAAATTACCATTTGATAGAATAAACAAAGTGTGTGCTCAACCAAAGAAAAGGAACAATTTTAAGATATTTGAGTAGACCCAGAGGAAAAAAATTTGGATTTTTTAACATAACAGTTTTAGGCCAAGCCATGAACATCCACATTAAATACAGCATTAAAGGGGGAAAGAAAAAATTGGCCTGAATAACAAGAACTATATTACAAATGAATTCCAAACATATGTACTCACAAGATTATTCACAATTTTGTGATTTTTGAAAATTTTTTGCTTCTTTTGAAAATTATTAAGCAAATGTAAGAAATAAACCACATACGGTGGTGTCTTCCACAGCTTCTGCTCCCCTCTCACTGGAACTTTCCGCTACAAACCTGAGATGAATTTTGAGAGGGGCAGCTGAAGATGATTTTAGGGTGGGCACTTCCCTGGTGGCTCAGACGGTAAAGCGCCTGTCTACAATGCAGGAGACCCGGGTTCAATACCTGGGTCGAGAAGATCCCCTGGAGAAGGAAATGGCAATCCACTCCAGTACTATTGCCTGGAAAATCCCATGGACAGAGGAGTCTGGTAGGCTACAGTCCATGGGGTCGCAAAGAGTAGGACACGACTGAGCGACTCGACTTTCACTTTCACTGTGCGGCCAATAGCCTCGATGGAGTCTTTGTGTGAAGACTCTCTTGATTGCAACAAATGCCTCCCTATAGAATTGGACCTGAAAAATACAGAGGATAGTACCATGTGATAAAAAGAGAAGAACTAAGAGAAATGTAAAGGGCATTAGGAAGAAACAAACAAGGCCATAAGTGAGAATCTGTGTTTAGCAGGATCCCTAGAATACCCTCTGCCCATAATGATGTTACAGCTCTATTTTAGATCTGTTATGATCTAATTTATGAAGAGCATTGTAGTTTTGATTTGCATTTCTCTAATAGTGATGTTGAGCATCTTTTCATGTGTTTGTTGGCCATCCTTACGTCTTTTTGGAGAAATGTCTATTTAGTTCTATATGACCCAGCAATCCCACTCCTGACATATACCCAGAGAAAGCCATAATTCAAAAAGATACATGCACCCAATGTTCATTGCAGCAGCATCTACAATAGCCAGTACATGGAAGCATAAAGAGAGGAATGGATAAAGATGTGGTACATTTATGCCCTGGGATATTGCTTAACCATAAAAAAGGAACAAAACTCTTCCATTTTCAGAGACAAGGATAGGCCTAGAGACTGTCATACAGAGTGAAGTGCATCAAAAAGAGAAAAATAAGTATTGCATAATATTCCTTATATGCCAAATCTAGAAAAATAATACAGATAAATTTATAAAGCAGAAATAGAGACACAGACATAAAGAACAAACATACAGATACCAAGGGGGAGGAAGAAGTGGGATGAACTGGAAGATTGGAATTGACATATACAACTACTGTGTTTAAAATAGGTAACTAATGAAAACTTAACTGCATAGCACAGGGAACTCTACTCAATGCTTTGTGATGACCTAAATAGGAAGGAAATCCAAAAAACGAGGAGATATATGCATATGTACAGCTTATTCACTTTACAGTAGAAACTAACATAACATTGTAAAGCAACGATATTCCAATAAAAATTAATTTAAAAAAAAAACTAGTGACAAACCTAGAGCTTTGTTTCTGTGTGAAAGTTTTAAAATATTCTTAAAATAATAGAAATGTATTATATGTTAAGATGAATTAAATTCTCTATGAAAAATAACTATATTTTTCCAAAAAATTTATGAAGAGCATTGTTTTGCATTTTTGCAAATCTATGCCTGTTAATAGAAAATCACTGGATTGTCATACTTGCTTCTGTAGTCTGTTGCAATATGTTGCTTTGTTGGAGTATGTAAAGAAAGACTGACTCTAAACACATATGAAAAAGTCTCAAGGTCCTTCACATGTCCTCAGATCACACTTTTATTTAATTTTAATTTTTTCATTTTTTATCTATTTTATAATTATTATTTTTTAAACTTTACATATTGTATTGGTTTTGCCACACATCAACATGATTTGAAAACAACTGCTCTGTGGGTAGCCTTCTATTTGTACTTCTGCCTTCCCTTAACTTCCTCACACTAAATATCTCTGCTCTTTCTTTTTCTCATTCATGTCATACTTGTTTTTATTTCTTTCTCCTTCCCTTATCTATTTTTTCTCTACTTTATTATCTACATCTTTATTTTTCTGACCTGTTTCTCCTTTCTTCACCCTGCCCACTGAACACTCTCTACCCTGTTTTATCCAAGCTATACATGAAAACGAAGTCTTTCCTAAAAAGGAAATATCTTGGAGGATCTTGGAAAGGTATATAATATGTCTTATTTACTCCTCCATAAATTACCTCTGTAAATGATAATATCTAGTCATTCATACAAAAAAATGCCACATGCCCTCATTTCATACATCTAGTCTCATTACTGTCCATCCAAAATATGTCCTGTTTCTTTCCTCCAATTTTACTTTTGTAAGCCCAAGGCAGTTTAATTCCCTTTCTTCCCTCATTTGTAGTATAAAAACAGTGTACTAACTGATTGTCCTTTTTCACCTCTTGCCAAACCCCACCAAAACCACAATCAATTCTCCCCTCCGTAGCCCATGTGATTACAGTAAAAGTGCTTGGTGACCCAGGTTGATCTCCTTTTCCAGTTATTTTGAAGGCTGGCTAATAATAATACACAACTGATTGTGGTCTCCTCTGCAGATTGACTTACACAAAATAGAAACTGACTCTGAAGCTGTACAAAAAAGATCTTCACAACCCGGATAATCATGATGGTGTGATCACTCACCTAAGTCAAGTGGGCCTTAGAAGGCATCACTACAAACAAAGCTAGTGGAGGTGATGGAATTCCAGTTGAGCTAGTTCAAATCCTGAAAGATGATGCTGTGAAAGTGCTGCACTCAATATGCCAGCAAATTTGGAAAACTCAGCAGTGGCCACAGAACTGGAAAAGGTCCGTTGTCATTCCAATCCCAAACAAAGGCAATGTCACAGAATGCTCAAACTACTGCACAATTGCACTCATCTTACACACTAGTAAAGTAATGCTCATAATTCTCCAAGCCAGGCTTCAGCAATACATGAACCGCGAACTTCCAGATGTTCATGCTGGTTTTAGAAAAGGCAGAGGAACCGGAGATCAAACTGCCAACATCCGCTGGATCATGGAAAAAGCAAGAGAGTTCCAGAAAAACATCTATTTCTGCTTTATTGACTATGTCAAAGCCTTTGACTGTGTGGATCACAATAAACTGTGGAAAACTCTGAAACAGATGGGAATACCAGAGCACCTGACCTGCCTCTTGAGAAATCTGTATGCAGGTCAGGAAGCAACAGTTAGAACTGGACATGGAACAGACTGGTTCCAAATAGGAAAAGGAGTACGTCAAGGCTGGATATTGTCACCCTGCTTATTTAACTTATATGCAAAGTACATCATGAGAAACGCTGGACTGGAAGAAGCACAAGCGGGAATCAAGACTGCCAGGAGAAATATCAATAGTCTCAGATATGAAGATAACACCACTCTCATGGCAGAAAGTGAAGAGGAACTAAAAAGCCTCTTGATGAAAGTGAAAGTGGAGAGTGAAAAAGTTGGCTTAAAGCTCAACATTCAGAAAACTAAGATCATGGCATCTGGTCCCATCACTTCATGGGAAATAGATGGGGAAACAGTAGAAACAGTGCCAGACTTCATTTTTGGGGGCTCCAAAATCACTGCAGATGGTGATTACAGCCATGAAATTAAAAGACGCTTACTCCTTGGAAGAAAAGTTGTGACCAACCTAGATAGCATATTCAAAAGCAGAGACATCACTTTGCCGACTAAGGTCCGTCTAGTCAAGGCTATGGTTTTTCCTGTGGTCATGTATGGATGTGAGAGTTGGGCTGTGAAGAAGTCGAGCGCTGAAGAATTGATGCTTTTAACTGTGGTGTTGGAGAAGACTCTTGAGAGTCCCTTGGACTTCAAGGAGATCCAACCAGCCCATTCTGAAGGAGATCAACCCTGGGATTTCCTTGGAAGGACTGATGCTAAAGCTGAAACTCTAGCACTTTGGCCACCTCATGTGAAGAGCTGACTCATTGGAAAAGACTGTGATGCTGGGAGGGATTGGGGGCAGGAGGAGAAGGTGACGACAGAGGATGAGATGACTGACTGGATGGTATCACTGACTCGATGGATGTGAGTCTGAGTGAACTCCAGGAGTTGGTGATGGACAGGGAGGCCTGGTGTGCTGGTATTCATGGGGTCGCAAAGATTCGGACACGACTGAGTGACTGAACTGAACTGAACTTTCCTGAAGCTGTACTCTCTTACAGCCCCAGGATAGAAAATAGTGACTGATAGGTAGGGTAAAGGAGTCTGGTTCCTCGGCTCCAGTACTAACTCTGTGGTGCTGTGTGGGTCTCATGTTTTCCAGTGGGATCAGATGAAGCCAGTCCCCACTGAGCCTGCATTCTTTCTTCTCTCACTCCCATTCCACTGAGACAGCTGGTTGGCTGATGCTCTGCTTGTAGGGAACTCAACCTAAGACAGTAAAAGTTCAATATGCTATAAAATTAGGTAGCTTTCTGCTTACAACTCTCCAATAAATTCTAACCTCTTCTTTTCAGCCTACAAAAATACTGCTGTAACTGACAACTGCTTATATTTCTGATGTCATTTCCCATCAATCAACTAAGAAGAAAAGATCTTTCCTCAGGGCGTTTGCACTTGCTATTTCTTCAGCCTGGATTTTTGTAGATTTAGCTTGTCATGTTCAGATTGCAGTTCTTCTAGAGGCCTTTCTGACTCCTCTATCTAAATTTGTTCCCCATCTTCCTTAGTATTCTGTTAAATTAACTGTTTATATCTTTCAGAGCACTCATTACAATTAGAAATTATTTTATTTACTTATTTATTTTTAATTATCTCTCTACTCTTAAAATGTAAGGAGTAGGTTTTGTCTGTGTTGAAAATTGCTGCATCCCAAAACATAGAACTAAATGTATCACATAGTAGATGCTCAATAAATATTTATTGGCTTGAATTAATATTGTATCATAACATTTATGTCATTTTTAAGTAGTATTTTATTCCATGATCATTCATTGATTTACCTGTTCATTTCATTTAACAGATAGTTTAGAGACTCATTTTGCTGAATGTCATATTCAATGTTATAAAGTAAGACACTTATAGTAGACCCTGCTATTTTCTTCAATGTCTGGTTCTCTTCTTCCTGAGAATACAAAATCACTACACTTAGTGACTAGATAGGTTGTGTGAAGAATTCCATAACGATAGTATAAGCAAAAAACTCTTAAGAATTCATGTTTATATGAGAACAGATGAAAGTGTGGTAATTGGTGCTTTTTCATAAATGTATATTATAGAAGTAAATGGTGGTGATGGATCAGTCACTAAGTTGTGCTTTTTGTGACCCTATGGGCTGTAGCCAACCAGGCTCCTCTGTCCATGGGATTTCCCAGGCAAGAATACTGTACTGGTTTACCATTTGCTACTCCAAGGGATCTTCCCAACCCAGGAATTGAACCTGCGTTTCTTGCATTGTAGGCAGATTCTTTGCTGATGAGTCACCAGGGGAGCCCATAGAAATAAATAATTTTAGTTGAAAGAACCACAATGAAAGATGGAACAAAATGCAAAATCCCATCAAAAAATGGAAAATAATTTGGCCAAGATAAAATTATGTGTGGGGGAGGAGTATTTTGATTGATGACCCAATGCTGAAGGGAGAAAGCCACCCATTCCTGTTCTTCCATGATTTACAGATGGCTAGAAATTTGTTTTTAAAAAAGAAGAAGGAAAAAATTCTTCAAATACTCATGGCTTAATCAGCATAGTTCTGCTCTTACAGAAAGTGAAGCAGCAGCTGTGATTCAGGATTTTATCCAGCTTTCTGCTTCTCAGCATTCTTACGACAGTGATAGTGCTGGATCTAGATGTATCTCTACCAGCAGCAGGGAGAGCGCTCACTTTCCCTTTGGAGCTTGTGCTTAGTCCTCAGTCATGTCCGCTTCTTTGTGACCCCATGGACTGTAGCCCACCAAGCTCCTCTGTCCATGGGGATTCTCCAGGCAAGAACACTGGACCGGGTTGCCATGCCCTCCTCCAGGGGATCTTCCCAACCCAGGGATTGACCCCAGGTCTCCTGCATTGCAAGTAGATTCTTTACCATCTGAGCCATCAGGGAAGCTTTGGAGCTTGCACCCACCTAAGACTGCACCCAGTTACATTTCAGTGAATAATTATTTTATTGACTAATACATATAAAAAATATGATAAGTATTTTTATGGTCCCTTCTGTTGAACAAGTGCTTTATCAAAGTGTAAATATATTTGGATAAGCTTCTTCATCTGAGACTATGCTGATACATAAAACCAGGCTAATAGGTTACTCTGATAACAGCGCAGGCAGGGGCAGAATTGAAGCAGGGGAGATGGAAGCAAACTAATTAATTAACAATTTTCAAACTGATCAGTCAGTGAAGTAAAAAACCTAAGCCAGTTTATCCACCAGACTAAGTTTTGTTTAAATGTCATGAATTGCAAAGTTGGAGAACAAAAGATGACTGACTACCAAAGTTTGGAATTCTTAAAGTAAATTTAAATGATTCCTTTTATGTTGGGAGGGAAAAAAAAAAAAAACTTTTATCAAAGTTTGTACAATGCATAGCCCTAATGCTGAAGTTAAGCTCCTGAGACCCTTTATAGAATATAAATCTCTAGTATTCTGAATGCTGTCACAATAGATGCCTCCCCAAAGACAAACATGTTGTTAGATGTAATTGCTGCACTTTCCAAAGAGAAGCCAAAGAACCACCACAATTTGTGATGGCTCAACATGGAACATTTAGGTCACCATATTGGATTGCTTACCTATTTATGTTATACACAGTCAGGAAATAAGTTCTGACAGTTTCAAAACCAATGTAATTATTTTTGAAAATTGAGGATGACATAGCTGTTTTATGATTTTATAAATATAATCAAACATAGAATCTTTCTAGAGGAAGATTCTACCTTTATTCTCAATTAGCTTCATGAAACAGAATAAACACAATTAGCCACAATTATTTTTGCTACCTTAATCATCATCTATCAAACTGTTTGGGGGATCATTTCTACTTCTATAATTGGATAAATAAACATGGCATAAAACACAGAAGGTCTTTTTCTCCCTGTGCTAGCTAAACTTATGTATCTCCTATGCACAGTTTATTATTTTTAAGTTGTAAAAGTTCTTGTGCCTTCTGCATAATTTGTAAGGATTGATGATAAGTGTTTAACAAGTAAAGAAAGAGGTAGAAGAAAGTGTATGCTTATATTTAATCAAAATTTAGCAAAGTGTTCAATTAGAAAATATCTTCTTTGTAGTACAAATCAAGAAGGTGTTACAGCACGTTCTTTTCAATGTCAAACTTTTCAAACTACTTTTCAATGTCTAAAGCTAACTGGACGTAGTCCCCAAAAGTTATCTATCAATCCTTGATAATAAATAGTTACATTCTAGGGAGATGGTATTTTCTCACATTTGTAAAACAAATTACTACTGAGTTTATTTGTGTCCTTTTCCTCCCTCACGCACAAGTTTGAGCCAATCATTGTCATCATTAAC
This sequence comes from Capra hircus, assembly GCF_001704415.2. Lineage (NCBI taxonomy): Eukaryota > Metazoa > Chordata > Mammalia > Artiodactyla > Bovidae > Capra > Capra hircus. Next base: position 43,622,478 of record NC_030816.1, read on the forward strand.
TTCTGGGGAGTAATAATTAACTCAATGCTCTAACTGCATCAGGAGAGCCTCTTAATATGCCATGCCTCTCTTTCCAGTCTCCTACTACACATGTTTGTATGTTTTCTTGTTTTTGTTTCTTTCACAAATTACCCATCAGTTTTGACAGCACTGCTTGTGAAACCAGTCAACTCAATTTAAGTGCTTTGAGAAATTGAATGCAAAACACACAATTTAAAATCTCATACAGTCTATTTTAAAGAGAGGAAATATAACATTTGAGGAAGAACATATCCAACGAGGAACACAGAAAGGTTAATAAGACAGTAAGTGGTAGAAAGCTTCAGATGTAGTTCCCCAAACTTCTCTACACACCACTAAATCTTCTTCAAGTTGGTCTTTTCTCTAACCAATATTTCACTGGAGGAGTAAATGGCAACCCACTCCAGTGTTCTTGTGGGGAGAATCCCAGGGACGGGGGAGCCTGGTGGGCTGCTGTCTATGGGGTCACACAGAGTCAGACATGACTGAAGTGACTTAGCAGCAGCAGCAGCAGCTAACCAATATTTCACTATCATAATTACTTTAAAAATAAAGCTTAGTTCATGTATCACATAAGCCTCTAAAATGAAGTCATTTAAATGATATTTACCTTTAATGTTCCATGATTGTTTTAATACTACCTATTCCTTATCCCATTTAGAAACACACAGTGACTCAGCGGAAAGATCTCTGGGTACCCTCATCGTACTTCTGAAGAAGGTCAAAGTTGTCCACAATTTCCAACTCATACCAAGTCATGCAGGCTTTCAGCCCTGTGATTGGAACTCAGCCTGGGTCACCTTCCGTTCAGCATTTTTATGAATATATGCACTGAAGTCTGAAAGTTGCTCCACAATCTGGAAAGAATTTTTCTACTTATCATAAAGTGCTTTTCTGTGAATAATGCTACAGACTGAGTTAAGTCTCCCCCCCAAAAAGTATATACTAAATCTCTTACCTTCAATGTAATAACCTCTGGGGAATTAATCAGGGCTAAGTGAAGTCATAGGGATGGGACCCTTAAGATGAGATCAGTAGCTTTATAAGAAAAGAGAGAGATCACTCTCTTTGCCATGTGTAGATACAAAGAAAAGCCATCTGCAGGCCAAAGCTCTCACCAGGAATCAAATCAGCTGATTCTTTGACATTGGACTTTCCAGCCTCCAGAACTATAAAAAATTAATGTCTGTAGTTTAAGCCACACAGTGATAATTGTTAGAGCAGCTGAAGCTGACTATAGTTATACAATTCATATTACCATGTTTATTGTATTCACAGATTCATAAGTGCATTAATTTAGAAATATATGCCCCCTTTTACTTCAAATTTTCATAATACTTGAATTTTCAAACAATTTTATGAGATTAATCCATGTCAGTTTTATTAATCACTCTCTCTTTTGTTTGATTCTTTTTTGTTGATGGAGCAATCAGTTTTTTTCTGTCATTCTAGTGGTTTCTCAGGAGGGCTTCATATAATTGATATAATTATTATAAGTTTTGTAGAAGTAAGTAAATAACATTGAATTTGGGATTCTAGATATTTATTTGCTATTGACTCCTCTAGGAAGAGAAAAATCAGATTGAGGTGCAGACCTGACAAAGCCTGGACCCATCTTGCCCGTTAGAATATCAAAGTTGACCAGCCTTGGGCCAAAATGGCCCAGCCTTGTTACCTTCACCTCATTTAGCCACTGGATGGGGGCTGTTCTGGGAAGCTCCTGAAAATGCTAACTGCTGGAAATGTCTGCCGATCATCTTTCTTACAGCTAGGCAGTATGAGGTTGGCACATCTGTTTTCACCACTATAGCTAGATATTTAGATTACCCATTACCATTACAGTGTGGATAAAGGCAAGTTCTGAACACCCTGAAGGATGCCCTGTGTCAGAATATCCAGAGAAAATATAGTTGACCCTATTAAAGTCACTGAGATGACCCTGGCTATTTTCGGTCATTTCTATACCCTATCATCTGCTTATTGTGGTCATCACCTGGCTACTTTTGAAGACGCTGATTCACTGTGGAAAACCACACTGGCCATCTGCTCAACCCCTGGTCACAATTCTTGCTCCATTAGACAAATGATATATTTAACTAACTTTTAATACACACTTTTCCTGGATGAATAGAAAAAGGTGGGAATCTTAATACCCAAGTGTTTATCCCCCTTTTTAGTAACCATATTATGGATCAATTAATTAATACTAGCCATATAAAAAGAAATGTTAAGACTAATTTAATCCTGAAATATTCAAAGAAGCAAATGTAATCTGAATAAATCTGTTGGCAAATACAGAATACTGTTTTTTTCTGTTTCTTTTTAACAGAACCAAAACTTTTATTTCCAACTCACCTTGAAAAGAAAATCAACAAGTGTAACTCTGGTTTCTCTCTAAATCTTTGCTCATCCCATCCCTTGGAGGTGGAGTGATCTAAGGAATTTATAAATTCAGCCAAGAAACTGCCAAAAAAGAGCATGAGTTTTACCCTATTCTCCCAGGACAGGTCTTCCACATGGGGCTGCCTATGAATGAAAGGTAAGGACCAGTCTAATTCTGAAACAATAATCCATGTCCTAAACCTGACTTTTAGACACTTGGTGAAAGAAACACTTGCTACAAATATTTATTGTTTGTGTAATTTCTTCTGATTTCAGTATCCAAATTTGAAAGAAAGTACTCTGAGAGTCTTCCTCAGAAACTCTCAATAATTAGAACAAAATGGACAAAATTATCCTAATATATCTTTTAATGATATGTCTGAATTACTTTGCATACAAGTAAAAAAGAAAGGAAAATTAACAAGTAAATATGAAGAGGGAAATGTATATTTTTATTCAACAAGTAATAAGCTTCTTTAAAAGTCTGCTTTGACATCAAGATAATCAAAATTCTGACAATAATATAACACAATAAATAACATAAACAACTCAAGTTTTTATCTGCTATGCCAAATATAATTCCTCTGGTTTCTTTTTGTTTGTTGGTTCATTCAAGAAAATCTTTGTAAACCTGAATTGACTAAATGGGCTGCCTGTCCTGTTATCATATAAGAGCAGCTAAAAATGTTGAATAAGTAGATGAATATGATAGAGCTGTGTATTAGAAACAACAAGCCAGGTTTGTCCTAAATGCTTGCCCCATAGCCAGGTTAATTTTAAGTCAGCATGGGAAAGATTTTGTGATTAGACCTCAAAGCACAAAAATACCAATTAATTATGATGATTAGATATGTCTTCATTAGTACTCTATAAATAAATCATGCTCAGATTATGCACTCAGCTATCCTGGAAAAAATATTCTTCTAGAGGGCTGTGAAAACAGCTTAATTAATAATAGATGCTCTGCAACTTGCCACATATTATATTTTGAAGTGTTAAATACACATATATCCACATGTTATATATGTGTGGAGGTATTTGTCAAACCGTTTCAGTGTTTCTTTGTCAAACTGTTTCAGTGTTTCTTTATGCTACTTAACACTAAAATGCTTTCCAGAATCAAGATGGGAGTTTGCTAAAAATCTGCATTTATTGTTAAAAAAATATTAGAACACTTATATTTCCATGCCCTTTCATGTTTTCAGATGACAGTGTTTCTGTTCGATATTTAACTTCTATACTTCCAGGAGTGTTTTGTGAATGTGCTCCTCTCCTCTTCCCACCCCTCAGTATTTTTTCCCTGTCCTCAGTTTACTTTTTCATTTTCTAAAGAGAATTTCTTCCTGAATATGTGGCTTTATTAAAAACATTTTCATTGTATTTTTAGTTAACCCAATTGTGCAAGACATTCCCCACCCCCTCCTCCAGGTCCCCTGTCCTCTTTTCTGTACCCTGCTAGACCTCCAAGAGATGACCTCTATGAACTATATCAAGCAGTTCCTTGCCCTTCAGTTTCCAGTTGATTTCTGCTAATGGAGATCTCTGGCAGGAGATCAGAGGTGGTGGATAGGGAAATTTATCCCCTAGCCCCTTCACTGCAGGTTGACTGTGTACCTCAGCAAAAAGTCCCAGCTCCTGGCACGTGATACTTACCAGTAGATCTCTCTATGGGTTTTAGTCCTTTCAGATCTAAGAGTGGTAACAGATCTCTTTATGTAACTTGCCCTGGGGGAACTGCATTATCTCTCTTGGTTTCCTTACACCTTTATAGGCTAGCTTTTACAAATAGTCATTTAATTAAATTTATCTCAAATTACCCAATTTGAACAAGTAGTCAAAAAACAAGTAGTTTTCCACAGAACCTTGATTGATACATGATACTTCTTATAAATTATTCAAACAATACAAAAATAAAAGAGTAAAACATGAACATCCTCCTTACATCTTTTACTTGAGAAAATTGGAAACACAATTTGAATTGGCTTAAGCACCTGGATTTTTCTAGTTTTCTGAGTCCATATATCACATAGAGAAACACATGCAGAAGCTTGCTCTTGTCAGAGCTAGTTGGGATTTAAGTAGGCTACAACAGAAGTTTAAGTTCCCATCAAGCATGCTTTTGCATCTGTTACCCTGGGAAGGAATTTGTATCAGTCAGGGTCCAATCAGGAGACAAAATCAAATTAATGTAACAGAAACAGAATATATAAATAATTATTAGTAAGGTTTTAAAGAATGAAAAAGGCAAATTAAATGATTATAGAAAGACTGTCAGCAGACTGCAGCTACCATCCTAGGGCCTTGGGAAGAAGTGCAAATGCACAAACTTGGAGTAGGCACCCAACAAAGCTGAAGCTCAGAACTCAGAGAAGAGACCACTGCTTGACCTAAACTGGAATCTCTTAGCTTGGAGGAGAAATCTCACTGGACTAGGATCCAGTCCCATGAAGAGGGATAATGAACAACATCAGAAGGTGCTGGAGTTTTTGCAGGTTCACACCAAGGTTGGTTCAGCACGTTTAGAAAAGCTGAAAACTTAGTTCAACATTTTACCGAAATAAACTGGTGCCTCCAAAGGGAAGAAGTGAGAAGAGGCCAACGTGATGCTGATAGGGGCAGGAAGCCAGCAACAAGCAAATAGGATGGAACAAGTCCCTCTTCCTCCATCCTCATAGCTGCCTCTTGTGCTTCCTACTGACCAACACAGAGAGGCAGCTGGCAAAGCTGATAGATTTCCAGGCAGCATCACAGAACAGCACAGAAGAGACAGTCTGAACTGAAAAGCAATGGCTTAATAAGGTGGTATAAGGTAACAGGCAGAAAATCAGCTATACTCCTCTAGCGAAACACAGAGTTTTTACTGTACACAAGGCCCTGTGTGAGGCTGCTGCTGCTGCTGCTGCTGCTGCTAAGTTGCTTCAGTCGTGTCTGACTCTGTGTAAGGCTACAATTTACCCAACTCAATTGCAGGTAAATTTTAATCTCCTTTCTAATATGGCTTTTAATATGACAAAGAAAGCAATTATAATATTATTTAAGAATAATAATAATAAATAATAATAAAAGTAATAATATGGGACTTTTGGAGTGGCATTTGTATTAGGCAAGAAAAATAAATTTAGTAACCAAATTGAGAAGGAAGAAGTAAATTGCAACTGCTAACCAGTGGCATGAGATTATATATAGGGAAATTTGAAGATTCATCAAAAATCTGTTACAACTAATAAACAAATACAATAAAGTTATAGAACACAAAATCAATACACAAAAATATGTTGCATTTCCATACCCTAATAACAAATTATCATAAAGAGAACTAAGCAAACAATCCCATTTATAATTGCTTCTAAAAGAACGTAATGTTGTTCACTTGCTTAGTCATTTCTGGCTCTTTGGAACCCACGGACTGCAGCATGCCAGGCTTGCCTGTCCTTCACTACCATCCAACCATCTCGTCCTCTGTTGCACTCTTCCTGCCCACAGTCTTTCCCAGCATCAGGATCTTTTCCATTGAGTCAGCTCTTCACATCAGGTGGCCAACATAATGGAGCTTCAGCTTCAGCATCATTCCTTCCAATGACTATTCAGGGTTTATTTCCTTTAGGATGGATTGGTTTGATCTGCTTGCATTCCAAGGGATTCTCAAGCGTCTTCTCCAGCACACAGTAGAAAAGCATCAATCCTTCAGTGCTTAGACCCCTTTAGGTTCCAGCTCTCACATCTGTACATAACTACTGGAAAAACCATAATTTTTGACTATACAGAGTGGTTTCTCATAGCTTTTCTTCCGAGGAGCAAATGTCCTTTAATTTAATTTAATATCTTAAAAAAATTTAACCGAGTAATTTAAATACCTGTATATTCAAATACTCCATGGTTAAAAAAATTTCGTGAGTGTTTTTAAAATTAACTGCAAAGTGGTAATAATTACAGTGCATAGCGCGTGCTTGTTTCATGCATGTGTTTATGTTGCATACATGTATGCATGCTAAGTTGCTTCAGTCGTATTCTCATTTGGAAGGTCTTTGTTAATGGTGAGAACCAAATGAAACTCAAGGTGTAAATAAATAAATAAATAAAGACCTGTATACTGAGAACTATAAGACATTAATGAAAGAAATTGAAGAATACACAGATAAATGAAAAGATATTTTGTGCTCATTCATCAGAAGAACTATTATTATAATTCACGTATTACCCAAGGCAATGTATAGATTCAATGCAAATTCTATCAAAATTCCAGTGGTATTTTTCAAAGAAATAGAAGACACAATCTTCAATTTGTACGGAACCATATACAAATTTGTACAAATGCAAAACCAAGTACAAGTATCCACAGCAATCTTCAGGAGAAGAAAAAAGGAACAAAATTGAAAGCATCATGGTCCCTAGTTTCAAACTGTATTGCAAAAGTATACTAGTCAAAACAGTATGGTATTAACATTAAAAACTGACGCATAGACCAAAGTAACAGAATAGCAAGCCTAGAAATAAATCCATACTTATATGGTCAATTAATTTATGACAAAGGAGCCAAAATTACAATAAGAAAAGAAGAGTCTCTTGTTTTGTTATTGTTGGAAAAAGTAGACAGCCACATGCAAAAGAATGAAATTGAAGCACAACAAAAATTAACTCAAAATGTACCAATGACTTGGATGTAATATCTGAAACCATTAAACTCCTGGAAAAGAAGCATAGGCAGTAAGCCCCTTGAAATAGGTCTCAGTAATAAGCTTTTGAATCTGATACTAAATGCAAAACCAACAAAAGCAGAAATAAACAAGTGAAACTACATCAAATTAAAAAAGCTTCTGCACAGCAAAGGAAACCATCAACCAAATGAAAAAGCAACATACTGAATGAGAGAAAATATCTGCAAAATATTACATATTATATACATATATAACTATACTGTCCATGGAATTCTTCAGGCCAGAATAATGTAGTGGGTAGCCTTTCCCTTCTCCAGATCTTCCCAACCCAGGAATCAAACCCTGGTCTCCCGCATTGCAGACAGATTCCTTACCAGCTGAGCCACAGGGGAAGCCCAAGAATACTGGAGTGGATAGCTTATCCCTTCTCCAGTGGATCTCCCTGATCCAGGAATCAAACCAGAGTATCCTGCATTGCAGGTGGATTCTTTACCAACTGAGCTCCCAGGGAAACTCTACATATATAACCATATATCTGATAATAAGCTAATACCCAAAACTTATGAATAACTCATACAACTGGATAGATAAAAATAAACTATTCAGTTAAAATGGGGGCAGAAGATCTGAATAGATATTTTTCCAAAGAACCCATACAAATGGCAACAGGTACATGAAAAGATGCTCAAAATTATTATGCATTATAGAAATGCAAAGCAAAAGCACAAGATATCACTTCACACTTTTTAGAATGGCTATTTTCAAAAACACAAAAAGTCAGAAGTGTTGAAGATGTGGAGAAAAGGGAACCCTTGAACATTGTTCATGGGATTAAGTTAGTACAGCCACTGTGGAAAACAATATGGAGGTTTCTTAAAAAATTAAAATGAAACCACCATATGATCCAACAATTCCTTTTCTGGGTATGTTTCCAAATAAATCAAAAGCACAAATTTAAAGATATATATGCATCCTCATGTTCATTACAGCATTACTTACAGTATCCAATATATGGACATAACCTAAGTGTTCATTCATGGATGAACAGTTAAAGAATTGTGGTATATGTATAAAATGGAATACTATTCAGTTCTAAAAAGGAAGAACTCTGTTGTTTGGGATATCATGGATGGTTCTTAAGACCATTATGCTAAGTGAAGGACATAGAAAGGCAAATATCACATGGTCTCTCATATATGGAAATGAAAAATAAACAACAAAAAAACACAAGCTCATATATTGGTGTTTGCCAAAGGCAGGAAGTAGAAGTTGGGAGAAATGGGTAAACATTTTTTTTCAGTTTAAATAAATTGAAAAAAAAAAAAAAGGGAGGGGTGGCATCTGTTTGGTGGAAGGTAGGTCTCTTGCCCTGCTCTAGGTGCCAGAGATAAAAATGAATAGACTTTGACCCTTTGTCTGACCTTGAACCTTGGCTCCCTCCCAGGTTGACATAATGGAGACTTTATTCTCAAATAAATATTCTCAAGTAAGTTGAATATTTGTATCATGGCCAAAATATGCTCACTAAAAATTGTCCCTTTAGGGCTCTGTATCAACCTAGAGGTGATTGGTTGATATCATCCTGGAGAAGGGATGGGGAAGGAGATGGGAGGGAGGTTCAAGAGGGAGGGGACATATGTATACCTATGGCTGATTCATGTTGAGGCTTGACAGAAATCAACAAAATTACATAAAACAAGTATCCTTCAATTTATAAATAAATAAATTAAAAAATATCCCTTTACTGTCTCACATACAGGGTTACTGTTACCATCTTTCTAAATTCCATATATATGCATTAGTATACTGTATAGGTGTTTTTCTTTCTGGCTTACTTCACTCTGTATAATAGGCTCCAGTTTCATCTGCCTCATTAGAACTGATTCAAATGTATTCTTTTTAATGGCTGAGTAATACTCCATTTTGTATATGTACCACAGGTTTCTTATCCATTCATATGCTGATGGACATCTAGGTTGCTTCCATGTCCTGGATATTATAAACAGTGCTGCGGTGAACATTGGGGTACACGTGTCTCTTTCAATTCTGGTTTCTTTGGTGTGTATGTCCAGCAGCAAAAGAGACACAGATGTATAGAACAGTCTTTTAGACTCTGTGGAGAGGGAGAAGGTGGGATGATTTGGGAGAATGGCATTGAAACATGTATAATATCATATATGAAATGAATTGCCAGTCCAGGTTCGATGCACGATACTGGATGCTTGGGGCTGGTGCACTGAGACGACCCAGAGGGACGGTACAGGGAGGGAGGAGGGAAGTGGGTTCAGAATGGGGAAGACATGTATACCTGTGGCAGATTCATGTTGATGTATGGCAAAAGCAATACAATATTGTAAAGTAATTAAACTCCAATTAAAATAAATAAATTTATATTTAAAAATAAATAAATAAAAGGATTGTAAAAAAAAATCCCTTTGGCGATCCAAATATAAAATGCTCTTCTTATTTTGAAAGGAAAAACTTCCTAACAGTGCAATTTCCTCTCATAGCAAAAATCCATTTTTACCAGCGTTTCAAAAGGAGAAAACTATAGGTCTCTTCCCTTCCTCACCCAGCTCTGGGTCTAGGAGCCTTGAGTAACATCCATCCTGACCCTAGTTATCTTGAATCCAGTTGATGTTCAACAAAATACATCTGAAATTATAAATTTAATGATCATTTATTCCTGTGGCAGTAGCTACTGAAAGGAAAGGAAATGAAAGCAAAAAGAGATTTCAATTATGTATATATATTTTGGTGGCTCAGATGGCATAGAATCTGCCTGCAATGCAGGAGACCTGGGTTCTATCCCTGGATCAAGAAGATCCCTTGGAGAAGGGAATGGCTACGAACTCTAGTATCATTGCCTGGAGAATTCCATGGACAGAGGAGCCTGGTGGGCTACATCTGCAGGGATGCAAAGAGTCAGACAAGACTGAGCAACTAACACTTTCACTTTCATATATATTTTAAATAATAAGGTTTGCCAAGAAAAAGATACATCATTGGAGCTAATGATCATTTTTACAATGATCACAAAATTGTATATAATATATGCATATGTGGATGTGATATATATATATGCATGTGTGTGTGTATCACTTTTATTAAAAAATATTTTGGCCACACCACGTGGCATGTGGGATCTTAGTTCCCCACCAATGTTTGAACCCGCACCCCCTGCACTGGAAGCATGAAGTCAAAATCACTGGGCTGTCAGGGAATTCCCAATATCACTTTTATTTTTTCTCTAAACCATGTATTTTCTTTGCCATTGTCACTTGTTGAGCTTTTTAGCCAGTGAAGTGATCCACCCTTTATTCCTAGGAGTTCTAAGCTCTTCTGTGTGCTGTGCTGTGCTTAGCTGTTCAGTCGTGTCTGACTGTTTAGGAGTCCTGTCTATACAGAGTCTCAGTCTTCTACAAGTAGATATGATTGTATGAAAATTCCTCAGAGACCATGAAAAACCTATCCTCCTTGATGCATCACTATTTTTTCTTCTTTTGATTTCCAGAATCTAATAACCCAATTCAAGAGAGTAACCCCTGTTTTTGCCTGCTGACTCGGTTTCATGAGACTATGAATGGTCTAGATGATGTCATTTACTTTCATGTAACCATTGCTGAATCCCCTGGTAGAACATTTTCCCATGGTTATTACTAATGTGTAAATTAGTAGTTCCCAATCTCAGGGATGAGAATTTTTCTAAAAATGTCAATGGTTGATTAGGTTTAATTGTGAGAGATACTATAATAATTATAACTTTATTCTTTTGTTTTATGTTTGTGTGCTTAGTCGCTCAGTCATATTCAAATCTTTGCAACCCTTTGGGATGTAGCCCACCAGAGTTCTCTGTCCATGAGGTTTCCCAGGCAAGAATACTGGAGTGGGTTGCTATTTCCTTCTCCAGGATATCTTCCTGACCCGGGGATCAAACCTGAATCTCTGAGGTCTCCTGCATTGCAGGTGGGTTCTTTATCAACTAAACCATCAGATAAGCCCTATTCCTTTGTTTGGGGACCTACAAATACTTACTATGAAAGAAATAGTGCCATATATTTGTCAGTGCTTCAAAACATAGATACCATCCTATGATCTGATGCCATAATTGATTCCTTAGTAATGTACATGATAAGACTAAAGTAACCTAAGGGCACTACCCCACTGTCTTAGTTCTTTCATGATAAATTGAGCTCCTTGTTTGGAAAAAACTATGAACAATGTCATCATGTTGAATGAAGTATTCTGTTGAATAAAAAACTCATGAAAATACTGTCTTGAGGCATAATGAATGCAGAAATCAAATCTAAATCCAAATTCAGTCTAAGTATAATGACTAATCTGCATCACAGGAACTCTCCATGACAAAGGAAGTAAAATAGAAAAATCATCAACGGATGCCCAAATATATTATTGTACAATATTACAGATTCAGACATACTACTTTTTGGAAAATGTCTTCATATATTGGTGAAGGGGATTCTGTCTTGTTGTATTTGTGAATGCATCCATATTGTTCACCATAGCCACATAACTCATTAGGTAAGTTCTGAAGATATTATAGAGGAGAGATAACTGGCACTTACAGATCATGTTGTCCTGTATGCCTAATTATTATGAGTGAAGATGTCCTTTGAGCATGTAGCATGGATATTCTTCATGTTCCAAGCCCATTTCAAAAAACTTCATCCCTGCTTTTCCTACCCCTCCAAAATATGTATTCTTTGAGATTCTTTACTATTAATGAAAACTAGCAGTCACTACCTATAAATTCTGACAGATCCTTGATGAAGGCAATGTGAAACAGTTGTCAAAGTCTACATGATAGCAACCAAGAAAACTGGACTTCCTGTGGCATATTTTTGTACCAGGAGATTCACAAGTTGCCCTGATAACCATAAAGAAAGAATATCCTCCAATAGGTGCAAGGAGTTAATACATGCTTAAAGCTCATTTAAGCATTTCCCTTTCATCAGGGAACCTTTACCCTGTTAAGTGGATCTAGGTGTCTTTAGGGAGAAGCAGGAGGATGTTTCTTTGAATCTTCTTCAGTTTCAATGGACTATCAGTGGGAGTTAGTGTTTGGACTGCCAACATACTCTTTCTACCAGTTCTTTAATTTTCACATGAGAGAGAAATAAAAGCTGTGAATTAGGCTGATAGTCTTAATTTTTACTATCTCGAAGACCACATTTTATTTTTTACCCAGCTCAGTTCCTGCAACAACAAAAGATGAGAGATTCTTTTATCTTGATCCTAAAGATTCCCTGGATTTCATTCAGTGCTATGAGCCTAGAATTCAAGGATTTTAACTTGTCATTCTCTTTCTTTAAGCTGCCCATTGATGTTTGAAGCAGCTGCTCCTTTTCTAAGTCCATAAATTCCACATGTACATCCTACTGTTCTGTGGTAAGAGCAACTCAGTTCTCATAAGCGATGCCTGTACTGTGCACTTGATGCCAGGTGACCACAAGCAATGATTTGATCAGCTTTTTCACTGCTGAAGAATTCTCATATTGGCATTTAAGCAAGGTTTTGACTAGTTTCTGATCCAGCTATGCCAGGAAACAATTGATGGTCCCCATATTCCCTTGCAGGTATCTGTCAATGCACCATATTCCTTGGTAACAATTTCTCTCGGTTATGGATCTTGATTGTGAGCAGCAAAAACAGCTCTAGCTAATAAAAGGAGAAAATTGATTTGTTGAAAGAATGTTGGATAGCTCACACAGTTAGCTGGCAGGATGGAAGACTTGCTAGGAAAATGGGCAGAAAACAACAGAAGATTTGTGGGAGGAACTGCAGCCAAGATGATGTTGAAGAAATGCACTTGTTTGGATGCCCCTTATGTACCAATGGTGCCATAGTACAAGTCTGCTGCAGGATTATACCACTGCTACCCACACCAGAAAGTGATAGATGATAAATCCAAAGGGCATAAATCCAGTTTAAATCACTGGTAAGCAAGAAAAAGAATGCCGATCAAGCAGAAGAGAAACTGAAGCCTGTCTCTGTTGGTGATACATAAGAATGTAATAGAGGCATTCATTATTTGATATTAAGAGGGAAGGGATATTAAGAGATATTTGATTAATGTGCCATCTTCATTTAATATCTTCCATTATGCTCAATTATCAGTTGTATGACCTTGAGAAAGTCACTTATCCTTCCTGTAACTGGTTCATTATCTCTAAAATGAAGATAATAATATCTACCTCATGAGGATGTTGTGAGGAAAAAATGAGTAACACACACAAAACTAATATAGTGGTACCCAGAATAAAACATGCACTTTTGCGTGTTAGTTAACTAGTAGTAGTAGCAGAGAGATAAAACCTCTTTAAGTGTGAAGAAAATAAATACAAATATGTAAATAAAAAGAAAAGAGAGCATGTAGACAATTGCTACTAGAATTAATTTAAAAACTCCTATCAGAGCAAACTGGTAAATTAGATGTCTTTCATGTTTCATCTTATGTTGAACAATTAAGTCATAATGTTTAAATGGATACTTAAACGGATATTTTTTTCTGAGCTGATACTTGTCTTCAGATGGAATTTTCTTTATAAAAATTGTTAACATGCTGGAAATAGAAAGAAAATTTGCTTAAGCATATCTAATAGGAACAAAGTCAGCAATACACTTGATGCTAAAATATTAATGGCAGTGCAATTATAATGAGAAGCAAGATGATACTATTACTATTTCTTGAGTTCCTAGGTAATATAATTATACAGAGCAATACATGTAAGAGATATTACAATGATAGGAAAAAATTACTCTTGCAACAAACAAGGGAATTAATGGAACAAACAATTCTTTAAGTTAGGCCTAATAAAATTGTTTTAAAAGGTAATTGAGTATATCAATAAAGTAAAATTGATGGCTTTCCCATTCATATGCACAAGATACAACTACTAGAAAATACAGTGAAAATATATAATGTAAAGATAGCATGTAAAATAAAGGACAAATTCCACTCACAGTGGTAGCAAAACCCTTCAAGATTCCTATGGATTTATCTGACAAGGATGCATAAAACTTAAGTGGAGAGAAAAAAAATTTTTTCTAAAGCATGAAATGTATTTCTGAATACAAAGTTTCTATCCTAATTCTTAATTTTTCTTGTTAATTCTCCTCTAAGACAGTTAATATTTTTTTAAGTCAAATTCATTTTGTTATTTTAACTTGTCTAACTGATTCCGAATTGTTTTTCATTTGTTTGTTGTGGTTTGCTTTGCTTTATTTTTTGCTTTTCTTCTTAAATAAATTTTCTCAAATAAAGATATTGCTAACATATTAGTTGAAATATTTCTTTGTTGGATAGGATCCTTTCATTTATTGAAATATGCTAACATCTCTGGCCTTCACTTAGTACTGCTAGTGGCACACCATCAGTCATTGTGACACCATAAAATACCCTCACACCTCCCAATATTCCCTAATGATATGGAGCAACTTAATATTGAGAATTAGTGGTCTGCAAAATATCAGATCATACTATAAAGCAAAACCAGCAAAACATTGTAGTGTACACAGAGAAATAGGAAAATAAGTCAGTAAAACAGAAGTATGAAATAGATTTATGTGCATATATAAATTTTCCTTATCATGAGCATGATCTTTGAAATCATTGAGGAAAGATAGATTTTATTGATTAGGTTATAAATCTAAAACACACTGATATACACACACACAAGCAGTTTCCAGATATATTGAAATGTGAAATAAAAACAAAAATAAATGAATTTCTAGGAGGATTGTAGAGGAATTTATATATTGACAAAGTATTGATAAACAAATAGCTTCCCTAGGAAGGAAAAAAATTAGAAATCAATAGCAGTTTGTCTACAAAATATTTAAAACTTCTGTAAAATAACAGACGTCATAAAAAATTTAAAAATAAGTGAGAGCAGAGAAGAAAAATTAACAAACAAGTAATACAAAATAAAGTATTTCTATTCAATGATAAGTTGAAAATAAACTAATTTGGTATGAATGGCATCTTTACAATGTTGAACTTTCAATCCAATGCATCATTATAATGAAAAATGTTTTGTATACATTTTTGTAATATCAACAACCTTGCCTCAATTAAAGACCAGTTCTGGTGGTTAAAAATGGCCCTTCAATATTGGACAAAAAATAAAAATAGAAAGAAAGAGACAAAGGTGAGGAAGGATGGTAGGAAGGAAGGAAAGAGGAAAGAAGGAAGGGTCTAGTTAGTCATAATCTGGTGAGATGTATGAATTTCAAGGATTAAAAAAAATACTAATTTATAAGAAATGAAAGATCCAGCAGGGGAAAAAAAAATATCAGTATGGACTCAGCTGAATTCAAGGACTCCATCAATTAGCTTGATATAATTGACATCTATAGACTGCTTCAACCAACAGTCCCAGAATACACATTCTTCTCATATGGAACATTCACCAAGATATAGCATGTTCTGGGTCATAAAACAGTTTTAACAAATTTGAAAGACTAGAGTTGCTACAGTATTGCTCTCAGACCACAGAGGAGGATAAACCAGAAATCAATGATAGAAAGATAACTGTAAAATCCCCAAGTAAGTGGAGATTAAACAATACATTTCTAAATAACACCTATGTCAAGAAAACATTCTCAAGGGAAATTTTTAAATATTTTTAATTAAATGAAAATATGACATCAAAATTTGTCTTTTACAATGAAAGCAGTGCTTAGAGGGAAATATATTTCATTGAATTACTATAGTAGAAAAGAGAAAATATATAAATCAAAAAAATAACATTTCTAGCTAGGGAAGCTAGAAAAAGAAGGGCAAACTAAATCTGAAGTAAGCAGGAGAAAAATAAATAATTAGAATTAGAACAGAAATCAGCAAAATTGAAAACAAAATCAATAGAGAAAACTAATGAAACTGAAATCTGGTTCTTTGGAAAGATTAAAAAAAATTAAAAAAAAAAACCTCTAGCAGGCTAAGAAAATAAAAGAGGATAAAAAGTACAGTATCCGAAATGAAAGCAGACACATCACTAGTGATCTTATGGACATTAAAAGAAAGATTGTTTTTGTTCAGTCACCTAGTCATGTCCAGTTCTGACTCTTTGTCACCCCATGGACTGCAGCCCACCAGGCCTCCCTATCCCTCATCATCTTCCAAAGTTTGCCCAAATTCATTTTGATTGCATGGGTGATGCAATCCAGCCATCTCATCCTCCAACACCCTCTTCTCCTTCTACCCTCTATCTTTCCTAGCATCAGGGACTTTACCAGTGAGTCAGCTGTTCACATCAGATGACCAAAATACCGGAGTCTCAGCTTCGTGGATCACTGCCTATGGTGAAGAGGTTTGCATAACTGGATGAAGTTATGAGACATGTCATGTAGGGCCATCCAAAATGGACAGGGCATAGTGGAGAGTTCTGACAAAATGTGATCCACTGGAGGAGGGAATGACAAACCACCTCAGTATACCTGCTGTGAGAACTTCATGAACTATAAAAGGACAAAAAAAAAAAGAAAAAAGAAAGCTAAAGGAATACAATGAACAACCCTATGTCTATAAATATGACAACATAGATGGAATGGACAAATTCCTTGAAAGATCCAACTTTTCACCCAAGAAGAAAAAATCTGAGTTGGTCTAAATCTATTACAGAAGTTGAATTAATAATTAATAACCTTCCACAAAGCATCATACCAGTGAATTCTACCAAACATTGATGGAAGAATTTGTACCAGTTGTCTAAAATCATTTTCAGATGATGGAAACAGATGGAGTACAATCTAGCTCATTCTTTAAGGCCAGAGTTACACTAATATCAAAATCAGTCAAAAGCATTATTAATGTAATAATTGCATCAATAAACAAAACAAAACAAACAAAAAAAAACATGGCTTTTTCATTAGATGTAGGAAAGCATTTGGTAAAATCCAACATCCATTCATGATAAAAACTCAGCAGACTAGGGACAGAGGATAATATCCCCAAGTTGATAAATACTCTCAATCAAAAACTTACAGCTAGTATCAAATATTTCCCTCTGGTACAAGGCAAGGATATTTGCCCTAACCAACCCTTTTTCATCATTCTACTGGAAGTACTAGCCAATGAAATAAGAAAAGGAAATAAGAGATATACAGCATGGGAAGGAAGAAATAAAACTGCCTTTTTTCATAGAAGACAGTTGAGAAAATCCAAATAAGTGGACAGCAAAAATGATGGAATTAATATGTGATTATAACAAGGTTGTAGGATACAAGGTAACAAATGAACATCTTTCACATAAAACCTGGGCACCTCTCAATTGGCTGCTTCTATACAGACCCCTGGGTATTGGGCTTCTTATGCTAAGAACAGACCTCTGTTCTCTGGAAATTTAGAGGCAACTGATCAGTGCTTATATCTCCCTTTGTGAGGGTTGCCTGTATCTCAGGGAGGGAGTCAGAAGCACAGAAGCTTCCCAAGTCATGAAATTTTGCACAGATATAAATTTTGAGATTGAAAGACATTCTGGAAGAATTGTTTTCATTAAGGAACTGAGCAAGTTTATAGTAGAGTCATGGATGAACAAATCCTAGTCCAAGAACTCCTAGGAGACTGAGGTTTTACCTCCGAGACCTTGTGGTTTTGTTCATGAACCTTGTGAGTTTTCTAAACTGATCCTCACATTCACAGAAACCCTTTTCTCATTTTATGCAGAGCCTTCTGACTGAGCTGGGTCCAAGTCTGGCCCCTTCTATGATTATTTCCAACCCTCTAGTAAGCAGCAGACCTCCCTATGCACAGATGGAGATTCCATGACCATGCTGGAACACTGAAGAACAGCCAAAGGCTTTATTTCATAGTTATTTGTATGGTTTCTTCACACTGCAGAAAGGCAAGAATGAGGTTTGTTAGAGATTACTGTGATCTAACAAATGAGACCCAGACCAATATTAGTGGTAAATCTGGGAGTAGAACATGGGTCTTTGGTTTCACAGTCTAATTCATTATGTAGTTGTTGAACTCTTTCTAGTATTCACAGAAGAGAGAGAATGAAGAGGTTGTTAAAAAATTGTAATCTGAACTTTGAAAGTTTTCTTATAATGAATGGGCTGTTTTCTTTCTAAGTTCAGTTTCAAAATGTAAACAAAATGACTACTACAATTGTAAAGTATTATTCATACAGTAAACACTGTGCTTAATTCTTTTTTTTTTCCCCTGAACTTTTAGCAGAACAATTTAAATGCATAGCAAGATTGTTGTTCTTTTCAAGTATATGTTTTAGAGGAAAAAGACAAGATATTTTTTTTAAGGAATAGTAATGCCATTTATTATTTTTTTGTCTTTCTGAACTAAAACTGCAGATGAAAGTAAGCTTTCCTAGAATAAGCTTAGCTTGGGAAACAACCATCTGTCCTCAGGGACTCAATCTATTCCCAGAGGATCATCTATTGACAGTAAGGTTAATACTTGATTTCAGGTTGCTTGCTTCTTTTAACTCAATGTGAAGTCTAGTCATAATGAAGATTCAAACATTATTTTAAATTCTGTATAAGTGCATGAATTTCATCCAACGTGAATTAAGAGTTTTAATGTCTTTTTTAAAAATAATAATAGGGAATACGTTAACTTGACACTTTCTGATTACAAGATGTATGTCCTTATAAAGTCTTCTAACTAATTCAACCAGCTAGGGTAGTCTTCTGCAGTAAACCTTTTGTTCTTCAAAATGCTTCTCTGCCAACCAAATCTCATGTTTCTTTCTTTACAGATAGGAAGTCCTTTACATTTAAATTGCAATTCCTTTTACCTTGGATAGGGGACAAAATCTAGTTCAATTTCTGGCCAGTTCCTACATCTCCACTTTGTGATTATATTTTCATTAACAATTCCATATATTTACTGATGACTTTCCCATCGAGTTGTGATTTCTCTCCATTTTCAGCTTCTAGTACAACAGGATAATTATAAAATTTGTGCACCAGACCTTCACAGTGAAGGCACCATTTACCTTCTCTGCAGATGTGTCAAATATTTCCATCATGTGCAGTGCCACAGTGGGAATCATTATGCCTGATGCCATGAAAGTGAAGGCCTGCAATGTATTCTCATTCACTTGCCTTTTAAAAAGTGACAATTCCTGAGTTGTTATAACTTTGTTGGTAAATTCATTCCCGTCTTAAATTCCTTACTAAGTGCCTTTGTGCATGTGTGCTGAGCTGCTTCAGTAGCTCAAACAGTAGACTGCCTTCAGTTCAGTTCAGTTCAGTTGCTCAGTTGTGTCTGACGCTTTGCGACCCCATGAATCACAGCACGCCAGGCCTCCCTGTTCATCACCAACTCCCAGAGTTCACTCAGACTCCCGTCCATCGAGTCAGTGATGCCATCCAGCCATCTCATCCTCTGTCGTCCCCTTCTCCTCCTGCCCCCAATCCCTCCCAGCATCAGAGTCTTTTCCAATGAGTCAACTCTTCTCGTGAGGTGGCCAAAGTACTGGAGTTTCAGCTTTAGCATCAATCCTTCCAACGAACACCCAGGACTGATCTCCTTTAGGATGGACTGGTTGGATCTCCTTGCAGTCCAAGGGACTCTCTCAGGTAACCTCAAGATAACCTTCCTGCTCTTGGAAGTGCCTGCAGCTTTCATACAATCCTTTAAAAAAAAAAAAAATGTTTTGCTCACATTTGCCTCAATGTCATCTACTTCATTTTCTTCAGAAAGTTTGAATATACTCTAGCTTCCTTAATTGTACTTTTTCTAGCCCAGTTTAATGTTCCACTCATAAAGTAGAATCTACTTTCCTTTCCAGCTGCTTCACAAAACCTCACCTTCTACCTGCTTTAGCTCACTGATCTTGCAGCAGCCAGCCTATTGTCTACAACAATGCCCACTAGTAGCTCATAGAACCTCCCCTTGGATCAACCGGCGGCATCCTTCTCTGTCCACGGCCAGTTGTTAGTCTGTCCTCCCACTCCACCATGATCTAAGGCAGATCCCCTTTCCCTGCTTGGTCATGTCTACATAGGTGCTACAGCCTCTTTCAGATTCAATACATGATGTGTCCTGGAGAAGGTTCTATGTGCTCTTGAGAAGAATGACTATTCTGTTGCTTCTGGATGGAATGTTTTGTGTATGTCTGTTGGACATCTGGTCTAGTGCGTGGTTTAAGTCCATTGTTTCCTTATTGGTATTTTTTGATCTGGATGATTGAAAGTAGAGCATCTAAGTCCTCTACTATTATTATACTGCTGTCTATTTCTCTCTTCAGATCTGTTAATATTTGCCTTATATATTTAGGAGATCCAATTTGGGTACATAAATATTTACAAATGTAATGTCCTTTTATTGGATTAACTCCTTTGATATTGTATAATTACCTCCTTTATCTCTTATTACAGATTATTTTATCTTATATAAAATAGCTACCTCTACCCTCTTTTCAGTTTCATTTGCATGGAATATCTTCTATCTCTTCACTTTCAGTCTTTGTATGTCCTGAAATCTGAGGCCTCTTATAGTTATCATATAACTGAATGTTGCATTTTTTAAATCCATTTAGCCATTCTGTGCCCTTTGATTAGATAATTTAGTCCCCTTACAATTAAAATAATGATTAAAAAGGTAAGGACTTACTTTTACCATTTTATTAGCTGTTTTGTGACTATTTTGTAATTGCTTTGTTTCTTTCTTCTTCCCTTGCTCTCCTCTTTTGTGATATGATGATTTTCTGTAGTGGTACGCTCAGATTCCCTTCTCTATATCTTTCATTTATTTACATGGGTTTTTGCTTTGTGATTATGATGAGGCTTACAAAAAATGTCTCATATTTTTAACAGTTTATTTTAAGCTTTAACCACTTAGCTTTAAATGCAAAATAAAGCTTTACACTTTTACTATCCCACCAATGCACACATGGATTTTATAATTTTGATGCTAAAATTTGCATCTTTTATCTTGTGTATCCATTAGCAAGTTATTGTAGTTATAGTTATTTTTAATACTTTATCTTTTAATTTTTACATGAAGTGGTGATTAATTTATTCCATTAATATTTTAATCAGAGTTCATCTTATTTTCACAGGAAAATAATTAACATATTAGAACACAATTAAATCATGTAATTGTCCAGCTTTTACGTGCATTTATTATATAGATCATTTAAACATTTTATTAAGTCATTTTTCAATATTAAAAAACTTATTTCTGATCAATATTTATTGAAATCCTAAGTATTACTGCTCTATAATCAATGATATGCCCTAAACATTGACTTTATATTTAACTTGAAACCTTCATAAGGTATTTCTTTAACTTAAGAAAATTTTTTATAATAAAGTATGGCTGAGATACTCAGCTGTAAAGTTGAGATATCGACAATACCATTGAAATTATAATAATGGACTGAATATGAGATTTCCAAAAGAAGATAATGTTTCATCCTGAATCACCTGTAGCAACTTGTGTTTGCAGGGCACTTTCCCAGGTTGGATTTACACTCTGTGACTCAGGATTCTTGATAAAGATAACTTCCTAATGTGGGAGAAACATTTTTAACAAAACGAAACATAGCAAAACATTTTTAATAATATGTTCTAACAAACTGAGTTAACTGAATTCCATGCCTCATCTTTTTCTCTAATCAATTTTAGATTCATTCTTTGTAGAATCCTAGACTATATTCAAGTGTTTCTCAAGATCATGTATAGGTCTTGCATTCCGAGGTCATAGAGAAGTTGGCCCAAGTGTTGATGCTATCTTTTAGCAGGCTTATGAGTTCAGGAAAGTTATATAACTTTCAAAATCTGCTTTTCCTCATGTATATATATATAGATAACAGATTATAGTACCTGTCACATAGACCTGTGGTTATAATTTAATAAGAAATTGCATATAAATGTTTATCTCATGCCCAATAAGTAAAAAATGATTATTAGCTATTATATTATTTATTTATTTGACAATACTCCTTCCTCCAGTGGTTTTCAGAGACATTGCAAATAGAATCGACTGGATTCACATGCTTAGAATTCAGTCCGTCCCACTGTATGTTCATGTCTGCACAAAGCTACTGATAGAACTGGATCCCAAAGTTGGAATTCAAAATAGAAGATCTGCTTCTCTGCGTATATGACAAGGTACACAAATGTATTTTCACAGGCCTACCTTCCAGCTGAGTTTACCTTCTGTAATACAGATAAAAATTAATTTAGATTTTGTTGCAAGATAAACTGCATAGGCAGCATGATTTGAAGCAATGGCAGTGGATGACTTTTGGGGAAGCTAAGTCAAATGAAATGTATTTCATTATGGGTTTATTCTTGAGACGTAAAATGCATTTTAGGAAGACAGTCTGAATGTATTAGCTCCTGCATTTGCCTCTTTTATTCTCTTTCAAGGCAGGCCCAGGTGAGAATATAAAAAAGGTAGTATCCATCCTATGAGCACACCCTGTGTCATCCTCTTGGCTGTATAGAGATATTTGTTCTTGAAAGGATAATTAAACTGGCCTTATCCAATGTCTCTTGCACATTACATGTGTGCATTTTTACAAAGGGAAAATAAAACCTGACTGCAAAGCATAATTATAAATGGTAATAGTTACATTTTCATCATATTTATGCAATAAATAAGTCTGTCAAACCTAGAGTTTGGAATTTGTAGTGTTGCTTCCCTCCTGTACTGATATAATTTATTTTGCTCCTCTGGTAATGAGGCTGGCTTTAGATAGCCGTGAGCACCAGTCTCAAATAAAAATTAAAAGTCAGTATATTACATTTCTCCTTCTGTTCCTTCTGCATATTACATTGCTCCATAAGCTCATTGATTCTGGAATTCTATCTCTCCTTTGGCACAATTTTCCTCTGTGGTATGATGCTATGAATATTTATGGCACAATAAAAATAATATAATAATAAGCATTTTTCTAAACTTGTGCTGCATATATCTTCAGACAGGCGCTGGGAGGGCTATATCTGTTACCTCCCGCTAGAGAAGATCTTTATGTCCTGTGAAATAGCTGGCTGTCCCAAAGACCTTCACTTCCACGTGAGTTAAATGGCTTTTGTACTGACAAATTCCAAGAGGAATTTTTGTTCTTCCGTGTATAGTTTAGGCTCTCATCATCTCTGAAACATTGCCAGATTTTCCTTACATTGAATAGGCTTCAATTGATATCCTTATTCATCCTTCCTGTGTCAACCACTACAATTCATGCTTTTATAGCCACCTTAAATCTTTAGTCTGTAAAATTCCAGGGTCCAGAATACTCTGAGCAGACTATTATCTTGCTCAGTGAAGCGGGACTGCTTTCCCCTCACTCCTCCTCCATCACCTTAACTGATGGGATTTCTTTTCATTTATAAATTTAACTCAAATTGTTTTCTTTTTTCAAATATTTGCCAAAATCTCTCATTCCAGCCAATTTCCCCAGCTTGATATCTGCTGAGCTGTACACAATGTTCCTAATTCTGTGACTTTGGATTTTGCCCCATGTCAGTCTCTCATTTATCCTCTGCAGTCATTCTTCTTATCTGTGTAATTAAGATAGTTAGAATTCATTCCATTTCCCATTAATAATTACCAGAAAAAGAGGTTTTTAAGCTTTGTCAACTGTTAAAGAAATTCCGAGGCTCATATCATATGAACATTCTGATATTTTATTGTAAAACTAATGGGAATTATTTTAAAGCTATAATATCTCCAAAACTTTCTTCAACATTTAGGTTATGTGTGTGTGTGTTTATGTATCTGTAAAAGAAAAGAGACAGAGACGGAAACAAAAACACAGCCAGAAAATGCCCTTTACTACGTTTTCATATGGAAACCTTTTGGGGAGACAGTTATCCATGAGTTTCTCACATTTCTGCACATCTTCTGAGCAGAGGCTTAGGCCTTTGTTCTGGACTATTATTTTGAGGCTGTTAGTTTACCAAACAGCATCAAGAGATAGATAGTTTCTCCCCCTGGAGCAAAGGGCAGTTTTATTTTTTGTTCTGTGTTTTGTTTCAGGCTTCCAAGATAACTCAGTTGGTAAAGAATCCACCTGCAGTGCTGGAAACCCTGATTTCTGGGTTTGGAAGACCCACTGGAGAAGGGATAGGCTACCCATTCCAGTATTCTTGGGCTTCCCTGGTGGCTCTACTGGTAAAGAATCTGCCTGCAATATGGGAGATCTGGGTTCAATCCTTGGGATGGGAAGATCCCCTGGAGAAGGGAAAGGCTACCCACTCCAGTATTCTGGCCTGGAGAATTCCATGGACTATACAGTCCGAGCTGGACATGACTGAGAGACTCACTCAATTGTTTCACTGTTTTTGTTGTTCTTATTTCCTTATGTTACTGTCCACTATAATGAAAACATGTTTGTCTTTGGGTAAAAAGAAGGCATGTTTTCTACCTATTACAGAGGTTTTGGTTTCTCTAACTCATGTTTTGTCTCATACTGTAACCATGTGCAAGATATCAACTGAATCTCTTCATGCTGCACTATGGGAATTAGAACTTGGGGAACCTGTGAAAATACTGACACTCTTGCTATTACTGTCACTGGAAATAAAGTCCTTTGTCTCTTATCCCAGGGGGTTGTTTTTTAATTTATTTACCTTTTGTGTTCTCTGAAAATCTATAACAGAGAGTAAGTTGCTAGTTAAGTAAAACCTCAAACCCTCCATTATTCTGATGGATGAGAGGCTGGCAGAGATATGGCTTTCTGCAAGAATAAAGATAAAGGTCTCATGGGCTGGTTAAAAAGAGAAGAGGAAAGTTCATGTATGATCAAGTGGGTATAAAAAATTCTCCATTTTATTTCCTTTTAATTAACAGGAATTGTGGAGATGGTTTCAGGTCGAGCACGAGGAAGTAAGTGTAAACACAACCTCAAATGATGCCAAGGTATTCTCTTCTAAGAGCAAAAACTGAAGTTTCTCAGCTGGATCATCCTCAGGCAGAAATTTCTACCACCATTCGTTCTAAAGAAATGGACTGAAGAGACTTCATTACCACAGAGGGTAAAAGCAGACAAACCATCAGAATTTTGGTTAGTTTGGCTGAGGAGATGAGACAATGGGATATAATGCTTGACTTTGGGCATGTAATGACTATTAAGGCAGAATGGCTATAGAAGGGTTGCTTATGGCTTAATCCTTTCTGCAATCTAGCAGGCCAACTTCAGAGATACTTCCAGAGATCACAATGAGTGGTCTCTAGGCTTTGTGCATTGGGCCTTTGCTACCATGAGGGGAATTCCTGGCGAGAGAGAAAATTCATTTGGGAAACCATAGATACAGCATTCATAAAGATTTGGGCTCTTACTGCCCAGGGTGAGCTTTACAAGGCTGATGAAAGTGACTCACTAATAAATAAGAAATGGACTCAAAGAAACCTGGTAAGTTTGCTCAGCAAAGATGCCACCTTGGAAAACTCCCTTAGGCCTTACATTGAAACTGGATAAGAACTTAAGTTGTTATTTTCACAATGCAATTTCAGATGTTCTCAATTAAGGTAGAATCAAAAAAGTTTCCTCTGTGTATGTAACATCCACATCAGCCAAGTAGAATAAATCTCACAGCCTCAACCAAGCAATGTGACTATGGCAGTTGAATCAAAGTTTCCTCAAAGCTAAAATAGTTGGTGTCAGTAGTTATAATCTTGGCCTCTTTTATGACTTTGGGTGGACTGAAAACACTGAAGCTTCATTTGGTTGAGCTGTATGTGGGCACCACTCTGTTCACAACTGAAAGTAAACATGATTTGACTTTTGATTACCCCAGGCTCTCTGATTCTTCCCTCTTGATTAACCTGATTTCAACCGCTTTAAAGAGAAAGGCGATTTTGGATGAGTTCTAGGTGTCCCCGATTCCATGAAAAACCAAAGGCTATACACATCCATCTAAGTCTTCAGGGGAATTTGGAGGAAGGAAGAAATTCAAATGTGTGTAATTCTTTTGGAGAAGAGTGCACGCACGCTCAGTTGCCAAGTCGTGTCTGACTCTTTGCAACACCACTGACTCCTCTGTCCATGGGACTTTCCAGGCAAGAACCCCAGACTCCTGCATTGGCAAGCAGATTCTTCTCCACTGAGCTTCCTAGGAAGCCCTTGGAGAAGGGTAACTGAGTCCCAATTCCTCCTGGTTCTACAGTTACAGGGATACCCAGATTCAGGTATTGAGATTTGGACTAGGTACGCATTGGGTAAAGAGAGTTAATATGTCCTTGTGGATGTGGGCCTTCTGATCAGTTCAATATACTGTTGTGATTTCTGCTCCTACATGTACAATTAGATTAATTTATATGTGTTTACTGTGAATACTTATAAAATCCAGAATAGATTCTCCCAATTAGGAAGTATCATATATAGAAAATCACTATGGGACATGTAAATCACTTCCAAGCTCCTCTGCCTATTCACTCCAAGGTTGTCCAACAGAAACAATATATAATCCAAGGATAACAAATAAAAACCACAGTCTTAAGGTCTTAAAGACAGCAAGGATGGATCACAAAATCAAAACAACAATCCTGTGCAGCCAGCAAAAAATCATAATGGGAGATAGAGTCTTATGGTGGCTTATTACCAACTGAATCTTGTTATTGCTACTATAGCCCTACAAATAAATTCATTGCACAGACTGATGGCCCTTGGTATGCTTTGCTAAACATTGGCAACACCGTCTGTTGCATCCTGCTGTCAAGGATCAAGACCAATATCCCTTCACTCAGCAAGGCCTTCAATATACATTTACAGTCCTCCCCAGGGGGTACCTAAGCTCCCCTGTCTTTTGCCTTCAGGGCGTGGCCCAGATAACACTAATACCTCTACCATATTAAGTCTGAATTTTTCAGTAAATAGATGACAACCTGTGGGTCAGCAAGTTTGAGACTTCAGTGTGAACAGCCTTAACTTCAGCATTACCACATTTCTCCCAGCAAGAGTGGCTGATAAACGCCAACAAAATTTAGAGGCTTGATAGCCAAGGAGTATCTTGGGATTGTGCGGGTATATATCAAAGTTCTCAAATCCTCTGGCAATGAAGGAAAAACTACTGTCTCTTTGCTACTCTTCACAGAGAGATTTAACAATGTATAGAATTCTTTGAATATTATTTGGGCTTCTCTGGTGGCTCAGATGGTAAAGAATCTACCTGCAATGTGGGAGATCTGGGTTTGATCACTGTGTTGGCAAGATCCCCTGGAGAAGGGAATGGCTATACCTCCAGTGTTCGTGCCTGGAGAATTCCATGGACAGAGGAATCTGGCAGGCTACAGTCCAGGGGGTTGAAAAGAGTCCAACACAACTGAGCAACTGATACTTTGAATATTAAAGACTGTACACAACTCAAGTGGGCATTCTGTTTGTAACATTATATCGGTTAGTTCAAAAACATTCATCCTTTGATGGGACCCAGAACAAAAGGATGGATTAGAAGCTATCCAGTGAGCCCTGCATGGTCTCTACACAAGTGACCTCCATGACTGATGATATTGCTGATTGGAATCTCTGGAAAGATTGGTACCCTCCATCTAGAGGTGCCTCATCCAACAGTGACATAGTTAAGTTACAAAGATAATGACCACTTGGTTGAGAACACTGCTTGCCATGATCCCCTACAGTAGACCACACTGGTCAGAGCAAGAGACACAACAGGGCTCTGTAAGTTCTTAAACTGCCTTTGTCACTTTTGCATTTATCCCTTCTGAGTGTGAGTAGGGAATAGTTGAGAAAAGATGAAGTTTTAGCTGCTGTAATGTGGCATAGATATTTTATGGCAGTGGAGGAAGAGCATCATTCTGAAACCTGCAGAGGGAACATCTTAGCCTGTGGGAGGCATGGATGAGAAAGTGACAGTAAGATTTCTTTTTTCCTTGCAAGCTATCCCTAGAGTCTTCCTCAAGAAAAGTGCATTGCTCCCAAATTAATGAGCACTTAAATTTAATTGATTTCAGGATCTGTTATCGCCCAGCAAGAAGGTCTGGTACCATCTGATTGCCAAATTTCTTAAAATAACCAAAAAGTCTACCAAAGGGGCAGATAACAACTCTATTCTCTACAACTCACAATTAAATTCCTGTCAATACCTTTAGTATCCACTTCACCCTGTGCCAAGCACTGTAGTTCAGTGATGCTCCAGAGTGTATAAAAGCTGCCCAGCTGATGAGGCAGCTAGCAGGAGAGAGTAGGCTCACTGTCCTTAGGCATTACCTTCAAAAACAATAACTAGACTCAGTTTTTTCAAATTGAATTGAGAGCCCTAAAGTCTACTAGCTGGGTATGAGGCCACCTTGGAACAGAGTCAACTTATGTTCCTGGATGATGTAGGCCAGGGGTCTCCAACCTCTGTGATCTAATGCCTGATGATCTGAGGTGAAGCTGATGTAATTATAATAGAAATAAAGTTCACAATAAATGTAATGTGCTTGAATCATCCCCTCCACCCCCACGTCCCCCACCCTTGCCACATCTGTGGAAAAGTTTTCTTCCACGGAACTAGTATTTGGTGCCAAAAGCACTGGGGACGGCTGATATAGACCCCTCTTCAGTGACTCCAGTAGGATTTCTTTTAGGGCGCATGTACCCTTAGGACTATATGTCTTGTGTGGAAACTCAAACATTAGCTTCTCTTCCCTAAATGTTGATTGTAACCTTAGGAATGGTCATAAAAGACCTCCAAGTTTTTAAGGAAAATTCCCCTAGGATAATGTAGGCCTTGCATGACTGTACCATCTTCCCAAAATGATGACTTGGGAAGCTCCCTGGATAGGGAACTGACTTATATTTGCACCCACCTTGCAGTCAGCTTTCCCTGAAATGTGTGTTGCCCAATTAGAAAAAAGTGATATAAAATTTGTCTTCAGTATTATTTGAGGTGATCAAAGATACTGCTGTAGTCCTGGAATGTATTCAGGTTAGCAGTAACTCAATGACCAAGCTTGTGATAGATGATACTGCCCCTAAATTTGCTCCTTGAGTGCCAAGGTAAAGTCTGTGTAATCTCTAAAACTCCTGCTATATCTGGACTAAGGCCATGGGACAATTTGAAAAGTCAATGTGGAATTAAAGGGAAAAAAAAAAAACCCTAGATTTCTGAGGTAGATCCAGATGGTTTATGAGATTTGTTCAGCTGGTTGAGGGACAGTTGAGGGTAATAATGCATATTTCCTCATCCAGCTGCTCAGAGTCCTATTGATATCAGCCATAATGAAATGTGATATGAGCCAAATTGAACAGATTTAGTCCTAATCTCTATCAGCCTGATTAATCATGTGGCTGACAGAGGGTTGTACTCAGAGGAAAATTTTCCAGATATCAAGACAGTTTTGGATGGAGGGGTAGATACCATTAGAAGACTAGTCTCCATAGGTCTTGAACGTTTATTGCTCAGTATGACAAAAATAGTTTTTCCCCTGGAGACAAAAATCAGACAGGTTTACTGCCCATTATAAAAGATTCAGTTTCCCTAAGGTTGGAATCCCACTCCTGTAATACAAACCACTGTGTGTGTGTGCAGGCACTTGCCTCAGTCTGCATGCTCTTATGGGCACCAGCACAAATACTGATAACTGCTATTCCTATGAGTAATAAACACCTTTTCTTCTGAAGTCTCCTGTCTTCTGCCAGCACCCATGAACTGTAGCATGGTAACTTGGCACACAGGTAGAGTAACATCTCAGAACCTTCTATGTTTTTGTCATATATAAAATTACTAACATATACTAATTATAATTTCACTTACATTAAAGAGAGTGGGAGAAAGAACCCTTAGGCTACAGATCTTGTAGCTAACATTTTCAAGGCACACTGGGCTTTAATTAAGTGAGCAAATGAATGTGATTAAATAGAAAGCAATTCAGCACTCTCCTGAAAAGAAATTCTGGTTTGTACTAAGAGCATTTATTTTAATATGTTGGATAAATTGATAAAGAGCATGGAAAATGCCCAATAACACAAATTGTGCTTTGACATTTGTAGATAGTTCTAAGTCTGTGGATTGTTTAATTGAGAATCTTGCTCTAAGTGAATTTACTCCCTTTCTAGTGAGTATGCTGTTCCCAGGCCAACCTGCTGGCACCTCCTAGGAATGACATAACAGGGTACAATATCTTTTCACAGAATTCTAGGAAATGCAACATACTTGAAATCAGAACACTGGAACATTTGAATATGATTCATTACTGGGTAGATGGGTATATACTAATATGGCATAAATCTAGAATCACATGAATCAGATACATTTCTAAATTAATTTTGACTTCACAGATTAGAAGTCGGGGAA
This sequence comes from Capra hircus, assembly GCF_001704415.2. Taxonomy (NCBI): domain Eukaryota; kingdom Metazoa; phylum Chordata; class Mammalia; order Artiodactyla; family Bovidae; genus Capra; species Capra hircus. The sequence goes on from NC_030816.1 coordinate 43,652,774, forward strand.
ATAGCTTGTTGAAATTTTTAAAAGTATATATAGTATCCAACTAATGAATTTGCTAATAGTTGTTCTCTGTCAATGGACATGAAGCTAGCATTTTATATGTTATTCACATGAAGTTCAAATGCCAGGTAGCCCAGAAATAGAAAATCATTATCCATTTGAAGTGAGTGATTTAGCCATTCTTTAAACACGAGTTGTGCAATAAAAATAGCAAAGAACAGTTAACTCAAATCTTAAGGAACCATTTATTCTATAATGCCTTATTCTTACAACAAAATGGACCATCACTTGTAATTCTATAATTCCTTTTCAGAAATGTGTAAGGGAAAATGTATTTGGGAAAAAATACTCAACATTTTCTTCCCTTTTAGTATTAGAAAACGTACTGAAGGTAGGGAAAAGTTATTTGTTTGCTATTACTGAACGTTTGCTGCGCACAGAGCAGAAAGTAGGAATAAAGAAAGGAAGTCAGCTCTCCAATCCCAGCTGCAGGCTGATGAATCACATAGTGATTAATTGTTCCTCCTAGTAACTGAAATAATCATATTTCAGAGAGGGGAAGAAAAGCATTTGGTCTCTGAATTTTTTTCCTAAAATTATAATTGCTGCAATATCAAAGACTTTTTTAAAGGAGATATAAGGATCTTAACGTAAAACTAAAAGGAATATAACTTCCAAGATTGACCCAACATCAGGCATCAGGTTTTGAAAAACTTTCCCCTGGCTGTAAAAACCAGTGCTCCCCTTTACACTAACCAGCCATCTTATTTTCCTATATGGTTTTCTTTTCAATACAGTTTGCCATATAGAGAACAATGGAAAACTCTGAAATATATATTGTCTTTTTTTCCAAAAAGCCACTGAGTTCACATTTACTGCCCCCAAAATAGTATTTAAACTTTTTAATCAATGTTAATCTGAGTCAATAGACAGGCTTTATCATGTGTGGAGTTCTAAATGTGTATGGTCCTATGTCAAGAATTTGAGAAGTCACTACCTTCAAGGAGTTTACTGTCTAATTATGGAGGTATAGTGTGGCAACCCACTTCAGTATTCTTGCCTGGAAAATCCCATGGACGGTGGAACCTGGTAGGCTACAGTCCATGGGGTCACAAAGAGTCGGACACGACTGAGCAACTTCGCTTAGTGTATACAGAAAATGTTAGCAATAAGTATGGTGCCTGCGAGCATTATAGAAAAGATGTCATGATGTTGGAAATTTGCATTCGGTGTGTGCTTAATATGTTTAGGACTTTTCAAAGTTTTTTCATAGCTAATCTCCACAATGACCCTGAGAAGAAATTATCATATCAATTTTAAGTGATGAATAAGTAGGATCAGAAAGACTAAGTGATTTATTCATGTTCACACTGCTAGTAAAAGGTAGAGCCAGGTTTCAAATGTGGTTCTCTTTCCCTCTGATTTTAAAAGAAAGAGAGAAAGGTATAACTCCATATTTTAAATCCTTGGTGATAATAAAAGTCTGAAATAATAGCATTTATAGAATAGAATTATGAGAAAATGCTGGCATTAGAGAAGAGATGGGTTTATTTGTGTATATTGTTTCTGAAGCAATGCTAGGGCATATAAGAAGAAATATTATTCTATTATTAGATAGATATTTAAAACCCTAGTTTAAAAATCAGTCTTGGATATGTAGGTATGGTATTCAACGTTGTTTAAATGTAGACACAATGAATAATAATAATAAATGAGCAACTATGTTCTTGATTCCACACAACAAAATGATGCCATCTGGAAATTCAAATTCTAGGCAGTGTAATGAGTAGTTGGCAAAGCGGACTGTAACAATTCCTCCTATTCCTGTGCATGCATGCAACACCTCATGTTAAAAATTGGAACCTATTTTTTTCTCCCTTGGAATATGGGTTGGCTTTAGACTTAACTTGAGCAATAGAATGTGGGAAAACTAACTCTGTGCTAGTTCAGGTTCTAGGCTCTATGAGATATTGTGGCTGCTGCTTTCATTCTTTTGCTATCCTGAGCCTTCTGGTAAAGAAGTCCAGGCTCTCCATCTGGAGAAAAAGGCCACTTGGAGAAAGAGGCCCCATCCAACAGTCCAGAACTAAGGCCCCCAACATGAGAGGGCGACCATCCTGATCCTCCAGCCCAGCTGCCATCTGAGTGAGTGTCACTGACACAACAACGAGGAGAACTCTCTGAGGAGCCCCACTCAGATTTCTGAATCACAGAATCACGATTAATACATGGGTTTCATTTTAGTCCACTAGGTGTAGGGTAGAGTGTTACTGATTATTGCTAAGAGAGACTCTTCTAGCAGTAAATTATTACATAAATATTTGCCTTTTCTTCCTGACAGGAATTGAATCATTCTTTTAAGAAGCATAAAACAGGACTTGATGATAGAGAGCTGCCAAGGAAGTGGTAGAGAAGCGCTTGCATTGGGTGATCAGAGAAGGCTTCCTGAGGAGGTGACATTTGAGCAGAAAAGGAAATTAGAGAATTGAATGGGTCATGGTGATGAACCATGAATATCAGGAAAAATAATTCCCCAATGTTTCATAATAGGTTATAACCGGCATATTCAAAATTAAATTCCCACCTGTATATTGACACCGATATAGAAGGCCCTGCTCTTTTCTTTTGTCTGTATTTCTATTTGCATTTGAAAATGAATTCTCATGCCATCTTCCTCAGAAAGGCCTGACTTCTCCAACCTGAGCAGATGTCCTCTTCTACGTCACCATCTCCAACCACATTTTCTTCCAGGAGAGTTGGAACATGTTATACAGCTTATTTCCTTTTATCCAAACCTCATGCCACTAAACTTAAAGCTTGTTTTGATCTCTGCACTCACAATATGTATATTGTAGGTGAAATGACATTACTGTCTTGCCTCTATTTACATTACATTAACTACAACTACATTTTATTATTCTTTTTTTTTTTTTCAGGCTTCCACTGGATACCAGCTTAAGCACATGATCAAAATTTAGACTGTATCACAAAAAGATTTTTTTTTTTTTTTTTTTTGGCCAGTGGCTGCTTAACCTGTTACTGAAAGGTAGCAACAAAATGAAGCTTTTATTAACCAGAAAATGTACTGTGCTTCCTTTGGGAAGGTAAACAAGACAGCAGATATAGAAGCCTCGCTCAAAGAGGGAGAAAGGAAACTGAAGGATTTTAAGAGTAACACCTGTCAACTGGAGCAGTAATGTGTACTGCTTGACAAAATAGGTTGGTGACTGTCAAAATAAATAATAAACCTTCCAGCTCTGACTAATGACAGAACTACACCAGAAGACTTGAGGGAAGCCTCCAACAAAATGCAAAATTGAAAGTAAAGCTAGAACGATCAGCAGAGCCTCCCAGCAGCTAAATTCCAAGTAATTCTGGAGAAACTCAAACCATTCACCAGGTTTCATGGCAGAGGGAAAAGTTCCAAAAACTCTTCTGACTGAGCATTCCTCTTTCGTTAGGAAATCACATCTCTTCTGATGGAGCGCTGGAACCTTGTTTCTGCTTTTTCAATACAGAAACAATCTTGCCGTTACTGCGGCATTCTCTGTGCACACATTCAGCTGACTGCCAATAATATCATCAAGAGGATCAGCCAGAGGTGTACCCCTTTGTTGTCAGAGTGGGGCACACTGCAGAAAAGGCAAAGATCCAGGGAAAGGCCACTTCTGATTTCTTTCTGTGTCCATTTCTTCCCAAATGAGGTACCTAGTTTTCTTTTCCCGTAGCTCCTGAGAGGATCATCTTATTTTCTCTTTCCAGAAAGCAAGGTTTTCTAAAACAATTACAGAGCAAGCTGCCCAAGTGTCTGCAGATAATGTTATGACCCTTTCCAGGGGCATTTTCATTTAAGCAAATTGGTTTTTGGAAGCCCTAAAAACCTTTGATAAATTTCTGCTGTAAATTTAATAATACATCACAAGTAGAAGAATATATTGTTAGTGGAAGAATTTTAAACATCTCAAAAACATGGTTCTGCAAAAGCCATTTTTCTTCAGAAATTATCCACTTATGCCTCTAGTTCCAAGTGTCAGAGGTGAGGAGCGGTTTGTCCCTCTGCCTGACTCTCTTAATTGTATTTTTGTTCCCAGGCAGAGCTATTCTCTGGGCTCCCGAAGTCAAAGTGAAAGAGAGAGGAATAAAAACACTAAACAGCACTAACTCCCAAGGAGAAGCCGCTTCTAGAAATTGTTTAGCCTACAGTAACATGGCTTGCTTTCTCATTTAATTTTATTTATGCTCTTCCATTATTTATTCTTCCTTTATCTGTTTCATCCATTATATTTATTGACTCTAGTTCCAAATACGTTTTTTATTAGAATCTAATTCTAAGCAAATAATTTAGAGATGTGCAAAAAGCAAAACATCAAATCTAAAAACATAAATTTCGTGCTGGCTTCTTTCCAGTCCAAAGTATTTACTAAAATGTGTAATTTAAGAAAAAAAAAACTGAACATTTTGTTTATTTTATATGTTATCTTGGAGAGTTATACTAATCTAAAAACTGCATTCTGTATTATTTTGATAGCCATATTTACTAAACCAAAACATCAAGACATACTCAGACAACAGAATGAATATCAGAACTCAGGACCATATCAGATATATGAGCAGCAAGTGACTGTCAAGATGTGTCACGTGAAGTGAAGGATTAGTTCCTTCAAATTACCTTGACTCAAATGGACAGGAATCAGGATGCCTTTACTTTGTATCCAGTGATTTCAGCATTCTAGGATGATTTTATTCACCAGACCATTGGTTGATCCATCCTACTCTGATTGAGCGTGACCCAACCAGTCACCATCATGTCCAAGGAATCCTTCACTTCCTGCAGCAATTATTCTGGTTGGCAGGATTGTCTTCTTTAAAACCTTCTCTACTCATTATTCTTGCTGCCTCTGAAGGGTCAGTAATGTGTCTGCCAGTAAAGCATTGTCTCCTTCCATTTCCTATTCCCATAACCACAAAAAGTAGAAGCAGTTCCCCAGTTGAGGAAAGAGCATGTGTTCATTAATAACCACAGTAGTCTAGCAGCCAAGCCCTTGCTAATGCTCTGCTCATTTTTAACTTGGACTACTATAACCACACTCTGTTTTGTCTCCAAGGCTTTATTCTTCTGTCCAGTTTAAAATGATATGCATTCTGCAGATCAAATCATTTTCTAGATGGATTTAAGTTATGCCTGTGGGAAGAAACAGCCTGGGCTTGGCAACGTTGTGTATAAGGAGTGTGGTGTGGAATAGGGAGACGAGTGTCTAAAAAAGTCACATAAATATACTGTATGATGATAGGAACCCAGTTTTGTTTGGTGTTTCTCTTTTATTTTGTATTCCAGGAATCATGAACTCTCAAGATCTAACTGCAACTTTAATGACTACATTTGACAAATTATAGGAATTTTATCTGCCTGTGTCCCACCTTATTACACAGTATTAATACTTTGTGTACAGTAAGATGATTTGACTTACATGCATTGTGAAATGATTACCACAATAAGTTTAGTGAATGCCCATCATCTCTTATAGATATAAAATTAAATAGAAAAATTGTTTTCCTTGAGATGAGAACACTTAGGATTTACTCTCTTAATAATTTTCATATATGACGTAGTGGTGTTAATTATAATTATCATGTTGCATGTTACATTCCTAGTACTTATAATGGGAAGTCTGTACCCTTTAACTACCTTCATCCAGTTCTCCTTCCCCCATCCCCACCTCTGGTAACCATAAATCTAATCTCTTTTTTTATGAGTTTATTTGTTTTTGAAGTATAATTGACAGACAATGCTCTTCCAGTTTCTGCTACACAACATAGTGATTTGACATTTCTATACATGGCAAAATAATCATCACAATAAGTCATTGCCATCAATCACTTTTCAAAAATATTACATAATTATTGGCCATGTTCCCCACATCTTACATTTTACATTGGTGGTTCATTTATTTTGCAACTGGAAGTTTGTACCTCTTAATCTCCCTTACCTATATCTCTCACCCACTCACCCCGCTTCCTTCTGGAAAACACCTGTTTGTTCTCTGTATCTATGATTCTGTTTCTGTTTTGTTACTTTTCTTCATTTGCTTGTTTTTTAGATTCCACATGTAAATGACTTCATATAATAGTTGTCTTTCTCTGTCTGACTTGTTTCATATAACATAGTACCCTCTAGGTTAATCTATGTCTTTGCAAATGGCAAGATTTTATTCTTTTTTATGGGCAAATAGTATTTCCTTGTATATAATACCACATCTTTATCCATTCATCTAGATGGACACTTAGGTTGCATCCATATCTTGGCTGTTGTATATAATGCTGCTTTGAACATAGGGTACATATATCTTTTCTAATTTGTGTTTTCACTTTTTTGGATAAATACACAAGAGTGGAATTCCTAGATCTTATGATAGCTCTATTTTTAATTTTTTGAAGACTCTCCATAATATTTTACATAGTGGCAGTACCAGTTTATATTCCCATAAAAAAATGCAGGAGAGTTACCTTTTCTTCACATCTTTACCATTTGTTGTTTACTGTCTATTTAATAAGAGCCATTCTGACAGGTGTGAGCAGATATCTTCTTGTGGTTTGACTTGCATTTCCCTGATGATTAGTGATGCTGAATATCATTTCATGTCCCTATTGACCATATATATGTCTTCTCTAGAAATATGTCTATTCGGATTCTGTGCCTATGTTTTAATTGAGTTTTTTTATGTTGAATTGCATAAGTTGTTTGCTATACTTTTGATATTAACCCCTTCTTTGATATATTGTTTTCAAATATATTCCCCCATTTAGTAGATGGACTTTTTGTTTTGTTTCTTTTGCTGTGCAAAAAGCCTTTTAGTTTGATGTAGTTCCATTTGTTTATGTTTTTATTTCTCTTGCCTGAGGAGACAGGTCTAAAAATTACTACTAAGACTTATGTTAAAAAACATACCACCTGGGCTTCCCTGGTGGTTCAGAGGTTAAAGCATCTGCCTGGAATGCGGGAGACCCGGGTTTGATCCCTGGGTCAGGAAGATCCCCTGGAGAAGGAAATGGAAACACACTCCAGTACTCTTGCCTGGAGAATCGAATGGAGGGAGGAGCCTGGAAGGCTACAGTCCATGAGGTCGCAATGAGTCGGACCCGACTGAGCGACTTCACATCTTCACATCTGTAGACCTCAGATTTGTACAATGCTCTATGTCGATTATATCTCAATAAAACTGGAAGAAAAAACAATAATTTTAAATTTAATAAATAATAAATAAATAATTGAGAGACCATCCATAATATAGAAAACTTGTAAGGACCTGAATGTAAGACAAATTCTTATTATATTAAAGGGTAATTTGGGAGAAATCTGCCTTACATTTATTTATTATCAGATTTTTTTAAGCACATAATTTGTGCATGATATGCAGCAGATGCTCAACAAATTTGAGTTTCCTTCATGCATGTGTGTGCAACTTTTGCAAGCTGAAAAGCCACCGAAGAGTACTGCCATGCCAGCAGAGTCAATTTTTAAGGAACTTCTTGAGCAATAGATATGTAGTCCACCAAAATCTGCAGATAGAAAAGAGTAAAAGCAAGAGGAACTTGAGTCAGTGATAGAAAAAGAGTAATTGTCTGCTACTCATGGACATCGTTCATCTCCTGGCATCCTAGACATTTTTGTGGCTTATATTTTGAAATTACTGTAGCCCTCCAAGAAAGAGTTAATTCATTACCAAACGGTGAGCCATTTCCTGTCTGCTGAATTGTAGAATCAGAATAAGTACTATTTTATCAAAAGAACATTGGCTGTCACCTAGAGTTAATCACTTTCAGAACAATTATGATTTATTTATTTCCAGATTCCATTTTGGCAACTTGGAGCCTTACCTCATGTGTAAGATTATTGCTGAAAACAGTGCTTCTCCAACTTGTCTTTCTTCGTGTCTTTTGTCTCTTAAAAAAAATTAATTACATTCAAGCTAGTGAGCTTATGAGCCTATGTGAGGCCTATGCTAGCTCAAATATTGTTTGTATATAATGTTACACAGATGTGGAGCCAATAGGGAGCTAGATCACAGTGTGCTTTTACACATCTTTTAGTTAAATTAAAAATCCAAAACTAAATCTTGTGTTCTGAGACAGTATGTGAATTTGACATTTCCTGGAGGCGATTAGAACCATAAACTGATGAATAGACTATAGTCATCCATTTAAGTGGTTTGTGGCTATGAAAGACTAAATATTTACAATGTCTTTTATCCTTGGATATAATATAATGATTTCATCATTTTAATAGCTCTTTACTCAAATGTAGCTGTATCCCACTTAGATTTTAGAGACAAGAATTTAAAATAGTTTGGATCTCATTAACCATTTGAGTAAAGCCCAAGAATGACAAAATATATAGCAAAAGTTCAAGGTGCTGAAATCATGATTTTAGTTTTGATTTATGTCTTCCCTCCTGAATCTTGCACTATTTACCAAACCTTGCTCTAAATGCTCAGATAAGGAGATATATTTGTTCATACACAGTCAGAAGAAGGTCACTAACAGATCCCAGGCATCTGCATATAAATACAGGGTTATGCACACAAATAGGGACTGGTTGATGAAACGTGAATGAACCAGGACAAAACCATGGAACTATTTTGGAAGCAATGAAAGCAACGTTCCCCACAGCAAGGGGCATGGATAACTTTTTTGTATACAGGAAAATATGGTGTTATCTCATAAAACCCATTATCTTGTCATTTGCTTTTCCTTTTAGAGTCCTACAAACGCCTCAGTTTTCTTCCTCTCATTATTTTCCCTGTGTATACTCTTAACAGTTTCTGAAAAGGAAACTGAATTAGTATATTTGGTTAATATTATTCTTCCCCGCTCCCTCCCATGTAGGATGAAAACAAAATTTGGTTTATTTTCAACACAGAAATGCAGAGACTACATTAACTGGTTTTATTTTTTTTAATTAGGCTCTAGTATTCACAGGTTTTCACTTATATTAATTCTCAGTCTTTTGCATAAAAAAGAAATAAAACAATACTGACTGACATAGAAACTATCAAAATAAATTTATAGTTACCTCCTCAAGGTGTAGAGAAGATATGATCCATTGGGACTTTTGTACTAAGACTTTCGGCATTTTCCATTCATAGTAGTTGATTTCAAAGATTTTTCATAAATCACTATCCTAAGGCACTTATGTAAAATGTTTTACAATACCTTGGTTGGATCATCAGTCAAGACATAGTTTAGGACATGATGAGGTAGAATCAAAATGGAAAAAATTAAAGCTAAGGGATTTTTGGTTTATAATATACTGATCCTTAATGACTGTTCAAAGGAACTATCTATGTACAAAGGAGAAATTTTTATTTCTTTTTTAATATACATTTATTTATTTTAATTGGAAGTTAATTGCTTTACAATATTGTATTGGTTTTGCCATACATGAACATGAATCCTCCACAGATATACACATGTTCCCCATCCCGAACCCCCCTTCCACCTCCCTCCCCGTACCATCCCTCTAGGTCATCCCAGTGCACCAGCCCATGAAATTTTTGTTTCTATCCCACAGCAGGGAGGGGGAAATACACACATATATATGTGGGATTAAATGTTATATTTAATAATAAAAACTACAAACAACAGGTCTTACTGTATAGCACAGAGATCTATACTTAACACCCTATTATAAATCATAATGAAAAAGAATATTAAAAAACCATACATATATAAGTATAACTGAAGCACTTTGCTGTACATCAGAAATTAACGTAATATTATAAATCAACATTATTTAAAACAAACAAGAACTCACTGTTACTTATTGACTTTAACACTCAATTTCCTTGCATTACATGACAATGAAATCTGCTGTATGATACTTTACAAACTTATTGAAAGTATAAAGTGAAATACTGTGCTTGAAACTACTATGAGAATCAAAAGCAACATGTACTGAGAAGATGGCATCATTAATTCACTGGTAATGCTGGCAAGTGAGGAGATATGAATAGCATCTGTGTCTGCCTTTTATTGTTGTTGTTTAGCCTCTAAGTCATGTCAGACTCTGTGACTCCAGGGACTGTAGCCCGCCAGGCTCTTCTGTATGTGGGATTTTCCAGGGAAGAATACTGTGGTGAGTTGTCTGACTTTTAAGGGCTGTCAATACAGTGGAGAAATCAGACCCATAGAATGTCATGGGTAAATCAGGAGGGAGTTCTCACCTTCCTTGGAACATAGTGGAAAACTGCACAGAAGAAATGATATCTGGACTTGATATTGGAGGTAAAGTCAGGGTTCTTTCAAGTGGAGAAGAAAGGAAACAATATTCTGAACAGAGGGGACAATAGGTACCCATATAGATAAGCAAGAAAAATCATAATAAACTTATTAAACTTGTGGCTGAAATAGGAGAGTGGGAAGATAGTGAGCTGTAGGTGGCTGACGAAAAACTAATGTATTATGATCATTTATGTGTTAGTGTGATGAGTCAAGATTTCGTTGCCTAATTGTTTAGAGACTCAGGTTTTATTTACTTATTTATTTATTACTGAAATGTGGTTGATTTACCACATTATATTAGTTTCAGTGTATGACAGAATGATTCAGTATTTTTACAGATTATGCTCCATTAAAATTTTCACAAGATAATGGCTATAATTCCCTGTATTGTATATCCTTGTTGCTTATCTATTTTATACATAGTAGTTTGTACCTCTTAATCATGTGCCCCTGTCTTGCCTTTCCTCTCTCCTTTCTACCTACTGGTAACCCCTAGTTTGGAAACACGGGTGAGAAAGCTCTTGAATTTTTAGAATGGAAAGTGTGTAATAAAATATATATTAAAAAAAAAAGTGATCTCAAGTCAGCAGTGTGGACCTGTTATTCAAAGGATTAGTAAACAGACTAGAAAGAAAAATAGCTACAAATGTATTACAATTATCCAGAAAGCCAGGGCTAACAATCCATGTTAATTTGGCTGTACTAAATGGTGAAGGATAAGCTGCAGAGTAACAGAGGTAGTGACGTGTCACTATCTTTGACATTGTATTAAGGATTTTGATATATAACTTTTTTGATAATGAAATGGGAGTAATTCTCTAAACATGTACTTAAACTCTACCAGAATGAAAAGTATGCATTACTCTATTGTGGTTCGCTGCAATGTTTGCCAGTAAGTAGTTTATTTCTGATTTGACCATCTTCCCCAGAGGATATAAAGCATTTTCAAAACATGTAAAACAGATGCAAGCTAGCAATCCTTTCCCTTTAGTAATTTCTGAGATGAGATATGGAAGATTTAGGAAAAATTCCACCGTGCCCCTCTCCCCTTCTTATCACACACTCATTTGAACAGCACTCAGTCAAGTCCTGGGATTTCAGCGAGGGTTCTTCCTACATGATTGGTGATGCGGTCGTGAATCACCATGACATGCATCTCCCAAGTGTCTCCTTTTTCACCCAGTTCACTGATATACTCTGCTCAAGGGTGCAAGTGTTCATGGTAAAAACTTGCTTATCTCTTTCTCTTTGTTTAATGCATGGCCTTAAAACGCTTGCATCATTGCTGTCTGGACAGTTCATACTCAAACCTCCAATGAGGCAGGAATTGAGCTTAATTAATTCCCGTTTATAACAGTGCTGCCTTCTAAAAATACAGACATTTAATAAATGTTTTGGTGATAATGGAATAATTTATCTCTTCTAAGGAGCATCCCTTTCAACTGAACCAAGAACAGCATACACTGTACTGGTCTAGAGAGGATAAATGTAAGTCCATGACAATTAAAAATGATAGGAGGAATAAAAACTCATCCATCTGCCTAATGACTAAATTTCAGTGGTGAAGATTTGATAATTCTAGTGAAGTTGTTAGTGGAAGAGCCTTTTATTTTAACACATTTTAAAAATTCAGGGAAGTCTGACTGCTTGTGCTGGCTCAATAGTGTCAAGTCAATTTAGGCAACCTCAGTGAATTCAGGAAAAGGACATGACCTGTATTTTCACTTCAAAACAAAAGAAAACATGATTTGTTTCTGTTTAAATTAGTTCAAACTTAGTTCAAATTTTTCCAATATGGTACCCAAATCACAGAATTTAAGCTTGTCCTTATACACATATACACACAGACGTACACAAAGGTGTGTATGTGTATATATATATGTATATACACATATATACTCTATACATATATACATGTATATACATACATGCATTTATAAATATACACATGTATAAAATATATATGTGTATCATATATATGTATGTATGACCTTATATAAGATATATATATGTATCTTCCCCTGGGAAAATAATCATTTTTATGTGTTATTACTTGAAAAGATCATTATATTCAACTTCTTGCACCAAAAAGTTTATTATCAACTGAAATAGATGTATAACTGAATTAAAATAAGCTTTTATTTATAGAAATTTAAGAATTAAGTTGTTTTTAATTGATTTAGGTTGTGTATGGATTGATATGTGTGTGTTTGTGTTTTTAATACCTACAACAATTGACCCATGCAGTTCCTAGAGACTGCTTGCTAAAAACTTGGCTGATTGGTTGACTTCTTTTCATAGTCACATAATCAGTACTAAGATTTAAGAAAAATCTTAAAATGAAGCAAAACAAATTTGTAAAAGGAAATTTTTCATTCTCACCAGAATACATTTTATATATCTGTTCTATTTAGGTTAACATGTATTGTCAAACAACAGGAAAATTATAAGTATAATAAAACCTTGTGTCCTAGTCTGTTGAGTAATTTCTTCTTGTTCAGTCTCCAGAGCAAGAGAAGTGCATTGGTTATTTCAAAGACTTCGAAAAAGCATTACCTGAGTATTTTCAAATAAAGCTTATTAAAGTACATTGTTTCAAGCCAAGCTTATTAAAGCCACCATTGTGATTATACTATATTCCTTACTGACATGTAATACAAATTCCGTTTACTCCCTTTGCTGCAGTTATTGTGGTAGATGGTGATTTCTAAAAAAGAAACAATATACTCAAGTCAGTAGTTTTTAGTATGCATCAGAAATAGGATAGTTAGAATTTCATTTATATAGTTTTAAATCATGGAGTTGATTTTGTAGATACCACTGAAATACTTATTTAAGGGACACACTCTTATTTTAGAAAATGTAGTTCCCATTTTATCATTTATATTTATGTTCCAGTAAACTTGCTTTCTCCTTTGATTTAATTTTATCCACTGAAAAATTGCCTCTGATGTGTTTTGCATTTCCCTCCTCCCTCCAGATCTGTCCTTACATGTTTCACCACCAGCAGATTTACTCTGATGTTGTTAGCAATTTCTGCCACCAGAGAAAGTTGTGGTTTCTTTCCCCCACTGTGGCTGCCTTGCAAAAGTTTAAGGGAAGCTGAGCTGCATTTCAGTTCAAAATGACACTTCTGTCCAGTTAAGCTGCATATTTATTTCTTTGAAAATTTAATTTCTGTGCCTAAAAATAAATAACCATTGTTAGTTTATATTGACATTTTGAGACATCTGAGACAATAGTAAATAGACATTTACTATTCCTCAGAGTATTTCCCTTGAGTTAACATTTTTTATTTGTATGCTTGATTTTTAAAGGTTTATTGAATTCATAATTAAATGTATTATGTCTTTGAGCCAAATGACTTTAAAAGTCTGTACATCTAGTTTTATATTGCTAATCAATAGAAAAACATTCAAAACACAGTGTTGAATCTTCTCCACTGAGGGGGCCTCTTTGGATCTAAGGGCTGCAACCTCTGACAGAAAATTTGAATTACTTTGACACTGCTTTTCCTATTTGTGAGGGTAGGATCAAAAGACTTGCACTTTAATGCCTTAAACTCATTTAAGAGAGAGATGTTGACTTCCTATTATATTTCTACACTTGCAATAAAAATATTGCTATAATAAATTAATAATGGTTATAAGAATTTACCAAATATTTTCTGGGTGTCAGACATTATGATAAGGCTTGCATCAGGAAGACTAGGATAGGCTGTGCTATTGTAGAACAATCCTCGAATCACCTCTGATGTCCAGCATGGGTCAGCATGACAGTCTTAGCTGAAGGAGGCCCCTTTTCCATATATGTTTCCATAAAGCTTCCAGCAGGCAAGAAGAGATGTGGAAATCTTAACTGGCCTTTCTGAAAGCTTCTGCATGCAACTTCTTTCTATCCAACTTTCAAAGCAAGTCACTAGGCCATGCCTAAATCCAAAGGTGGTAGAAAGTGTAATCCTATTATACATCAAGAAGAAACAGAATATGTGAGAGCAGCCCTCAAATTTGGAGGGTCTTCTACAATTCACAAATCAGCTTCTCTAATAAACCCTAGGACTTTCTGCTAGCTCTGTCAAGCCCTGTTTCCTTACTTTGCTTTATTTTCTTAAAAGTAATTTAATGGCAAAACCAATACAATATTGTAAAGTAATTAGCCTCCAACAAATAAAGAAAAAAGAAAAGTAATTTTAAATATATGAACTCCTATAGTTTGCTCTATAAGTGTGGATATGGATAGATATGAATAATCAATAGCTAGAATGTACTCTCAATGAGGACAAGAACTCTGTCCACTTTTTCCTCTCCTCCTCCACTCTTTTCTTCCTATTCTTTCTTTTTTCCTTTTAACTTTATGATCAATACCTTCAATAGCACCTGCCACATAATAAATATAAGAATGAATTAATTATATGCATTTTACAAATAAATAAGCTGAACCTTAGAGATGTTAAGTAACTTAAGTAAGATAATATAACCATGAGTTGCAGAGCTATGATTCTGAACCCAAGGTTTAAACACTCAACAGTAATAGCTCCTGTGCTCAATGATTACAAAGGATAGTGGGAAAGGCATTTATAATGAGGTAGCTTGAGAAGTTTTTATAACATAGACAGATTACTATGAAAATAAAGCAATAAAATCTCACCATCAGATATAGCATGTCTGAAGCTGATGAAAAATGGTAGGAAGGAAGGTTTCATGGAGGCTGTACTAGATTTCCAGTGAGATCTCGAAAATATGTCTATGACTTTTTTTGAAATAACTTCTTAGACTTTCTGCAATGAACTAGGAACGAGCTAGCTTCTAAGGATATTGCTATTGTTCAGACGCTAAGTCTTGTCTGACTCTTTGCAACCGCATGGGCTGTAGCACACCAGGGTTCCCTGTCCACTATTTCCCAGAGTTTGCTCAAACTCATGTTCATTGAGTCAATGATGCCATCCAACCATCTCCTCCTCTATCACCCCCTTCTCCTCCTGCCCTCAGTCTTTCCCAGCATAAGGATCTTTCCCAATGAACTGGCTTATTGCATCAGGTGGCCAAGATATTGGAACTTCAACATTAGTCCTTCCAAAGAAGATTCAGGGTTTATTTCCTTAGTATTGACTGGTTTGTTCTCCTTGCAGTCCAAGGAACTATAAGGATATAGAAATACTCCAAAGAGGAACAACAAACTTTGTCCTTGTAGTGCCTCTAATCTCATGAGTTATGTGCCAGACACACAAACAAAAGACACTTCTCAGTAAGAGGCTGATGGTCCTCTCAGCAGTTTTTGGAGGAACAGGTGTGGGTGAGGAAGGGGAGTTTCTACATGGTCAAGTGAGCAGATGTTGACAGGACTACATCCTGCATAAAGGTCTTTGGGAGCTATTGACACCAAAGGCTGTCCCAGCTCACAATTGTGGCACAGGAAGAAACAGGGCCTGGGTCCCTGCTGTATTTCTTCTTCCTTCTTCACTAAAGTTCCCCCAATCATATTCTTCCACACTGCTTTACAGGCAGAGTCAGATAAAAGAAAAACCACTGCTTGCCATAAGACAGACCAGTCTTTCTGGCAGGGACTCAGAAAGAAAATACTTATATCAATCTTCTGTATTTATAAGAATGTGAAATTTGACTCTTCCTAAATAAATGGGCAAAGTGTTTTACTTATCAATAACTATATTGATCAACTTCTGAGTTCAGGACACAACATTTTAGTTAGGGGCCAGGGGATGGTACGAGAATGGTACATAATAATATGTTTAGACATTCTCAACTGAAAGTAAGTGGTAAAGACACAAAGTCTACTGACATCCAGAGGAACGAGTGACATCCATGGGATACGTTGAATGCTGACTGTGGTCAGTAAAGCATCACTTTCCAGACAAGTAGATAAGGAGTTATCTCATTGAGGATTATTCTTGGCTGCCTATAATATTTATTGTTGTTCAGTCGCTCAGTTATGTTAACTCTTTGCAACCCCATAAACTGCAGCATGCCAGGCTTCCCTATCCTTCACTATCTCCCGGAGTTTGTTCAAACTCATGTCCACTGAGTCAACGATGCCATCCAATCATTTTATCCTCTGTTGTCCCCTTCTCCTCCTGTCCTCAATCTTTCCCAGCATCAGAAAAATATAGAGCCCTCAAATAACAGTGTCTTTAAAAGAGATAGATTTTCTTTATCTCACTAAAAAACATCTGTAAGTATGTGGTAGAATACGATGTGGTATTTCCCCAGGATTCTCTTTTTTGTTGTCATTTATTTTGGGAGAAAAAAATACTGCATACTCAAAGAGTAGTATTCCAAAGTTAAGTAAAGGAATTATTTATAGAAGTGTTGAAACGTTTAACAGTAGCAAAAGAATGCTGAAGATACCAAGGACTAGCAACAGGGGGACGCCAACATATCCTTAGGCTGCTCCAGGAAGTTAGAGCTGTGGCCATATGAAGAGGAGCTGTGGCCTTAGAAAGAGGGACACAGCTGCTGCTAAAGACCAGCTCAGCAGAGAGGAAGTATAGGGAATGAATAAATAATCAATTTCCCATCGACATTTTATTGCCTCCCATTGGCCAAACACAACCAGAAGCTACAGAGCAAGGAAGCCCAGGGAGATACTTTCAGCTTCTCAGAGCACAGAACAGGGGATACAAAAGTAAAGAATTGAACCAGAAGAACAAACAGAAAAATCAACACAATTCCCCACTCAGCATTGTACCCCTTAGCATCTGTTCTTTTTTTTTTTTTTTTTCCCTTCCATTTTGGGCAGCTGGAGTCACGAAATTACTTGGTGTCTCATCATTAGGTGTTAAGAGTTTACCAGAACCCAACTGTATGCCAGAAGCTACTTTTCAAATTGAGTTTATAACTGGTGGCAGAATAGGTTATGAATTTAATTAAAATCCAGGAGATCTCCACTATTACTCTCATATGTGGATTTATCAGACACCTCACAAAGTATCTCCATGTATCACAGTCCTTTTCAAGGCCATTGTCCCTGCCAGGTCCTAAGCCTAGATATGCTGTGTAGCCTTCTCTTGCTTTGTCCAAGTCAATATCATACCCTTAAAGATTACCTGGTAAACATAACAAAACAATATGCCCAAGTAATTTGCTTCAAAGTCTGAAGTTAATCAACTGTTATGCCTATTTGGGCAGTATTGAAAAATGCAGCAATTTGTTTTTTCACTTTAAGAGAGAATCCCTAGATGTTCCCCACTTGAGAAACCCCAAGAAACTTCATAGATTTTGCCAGGCTAAATGCATCAAAATTTCAGTTGCTTGTTACTCTCTTTTTACTTGTTTCAATTAGCATAATGTAATGGATCAGCATGTAGTCTATATAACACTACAAGCAAACAAATAAGACAATTCCTTCATATTAGATTATGACAGAGAGTAAAAGAATTGTCATAGAACAGAAAAAAAAGAAAAGATGGCAAATAGTGTGACTATTGCTGACAAGTGAAGACAATCTGTTTCTGATTTTTAAGTGTATTTCTAAGGTGATAGCATACCAGGGCCTAGGGCTTCTTCACTTGCTCCAGTGAAGACATCAAGTCCAGAGGGAACAGACATAATTTTATTTTCTGATTGTTATAAAGACTTTTATAATCCATAATCACTTTCTAAGATCTAAGTTTGTAGTAGGCAAACAAAAAATTACATGGATAGAAAATAGAAATACCCACTCCATTACTAGGTCCTTGGTAGTGGCAGAAATGTCTGCAATACCCACCAGAAATGTGGTATTGCTTTTGAATTTGTTATCTTTCGCTTTAGTATTTTAGGGGAGAACACCACAACAGGAAATTATATAGGCCATTTCTACAATAATAGCCCTCATTCTTTGGCACAGAAAACCAATGTGAGGACTGTGTCAGTATATATATGCTAAGTATATATATTCACTCCAAAATATTTCACGACTAGGGAAATAACAAGAGAAATAATTCCCAAAGGATTTGGTGTTAAAATTGGCTTTGCCAAGATTTTCTCTCTCACCTGATCTCCATTAGCTCCTAATTGGACCAGAGGCCCACATGGTTCCATTCAGAGCCAGCATCTAATAATCACATAAGGTCTGGCTATTTGCTTTTTCTCAGTCACATTATTAAGGGATAATAGCCTTCAGAGAGGACTTGGAGGAAGATTCACAGTAAAGGGGTGAGGCCATTTTGGAGGATTTTTCTTCAAAGAGGACTGGTCTCCCTACCAGTCATTCTGAGTCTATGAGATAGTTTACATTTTAGAATTGAATGAGAAACCATGAACCTCATCACAGTATTTCAACTCTTAATTTTACTCAGCAGACCTGGAATGTTCTGCTTATGAGTCAAACAGCACATTAAGAGGTTGCCCAGCTATTTCAATCACAGAGCTCTGGGAATAATTAGCTACAGCTATAGACCTCTGTGGCTGGTTAGGGTAATCGTGCCCACTACAGCTAAAGGTTACATGCTAGCACCTGACCTCACCATGCTGGGATCTCATTTGTGCTGGGGAGCCTAGTGCCATGGCAGCAGACTCACTTTCTTCCTGAGCTCAGAGAGAGCAGCCACCATAGCGCTCGTAGCTTTTGTCACGAATGCTGGTGTTCCATGGACTCCTTTGTGCATTAGTGAAGAGAATTTCCTGCAAGCTGACAGTCGTCCTTGTATGGAAGCAGTTCCTCATGGAGGAGGCCCTGACTGTCTGTACCATGCTTGGATCTAATTCTCATTTGTGGAATGGCGTCAACAAGAAATCTTGGGAGTGGAGACTGAAGAGAATCATCATCCCAAGAGATATCTGCACCAGGTAACATGATTTTGTTTATTTTTGCATTGTTTTTCTGTTTCCAGTGTGATAGAAGACAAGTTGTCTTCAGCAGGCATGAGTGCTTGGAGAGGGAGGAAGTTAGGAGGGTTCAAATTCTCACGCCCGTCGGTGTCTATTTGAACCCAACCTACATCTCAGGGCCTTGGTTTTCCCCACTGCCACTGTTAAATTATCATAAGATATCTGTAGGTATGTGCAGTGTAGTTTTATAAATCTGCACAGACTTTCACAATCTGTCTATCACCATATACACAGCATCTGAGTCCGGGGAGCTGACAAATATTGGTCATTTAGGATGTAGTAAAAACGTATGAACTGTAGCTTAAGAAAGGCTTCCTCTATTAGAACCTCTAGCTATACATCTAGTTATCTTTGGTTTATTGTTAAAATCTGGGTGTTATTTTTTATCTATGTTTAATGTGAGGAATAAATGAGAGGACATATATAATGTTCCTTATGAAAGCGATGCTCACTATGAATTTCTTGTTTCCATCATTCCCTTTATTTTCTTTCCTCTCCTTTTGTTTTACCTACTTCAGTGTAATTTATAAAATAGTACTGCTGTAGTCCCCACTTCACCTCAAGAATTCTAAACTTTCTAAATTCCCTGCCTTTAACAAGCTAAAAAATGCCAGTGACACCATTGTATGTCTTTGTAGTATCCCTTAACACAGAAAACATTAGAGAAAATACTAATAAAGCATCGAATATCTTGGGAAAATAATAACTCAAATATTTATGCAAAATTTTGTAATACTGGCTATGTAAACAAAATGAAAAGTTTTATAAGTCATAAATACTGCACATTTCAATTCTGATAATTTTAAGGACACTTTCCCAAATTTAAAATAGGAGTTGGAAATCTATAAGAATTTCAATAACTGAGTCTCTGTTCTGTGCCCTTTGAGGGCTAGTGCTAAATCTGATAGGTGCTTTTTAACTTCCTGTTAATATTTCCTCATTAATCATTTGTAAAGAATTAACAGTACCAGAGGGGAAGTTTTTTTTTTCCTTTTTTCTTATTCTTATTTACTATACAAACAGTCATTTGTTTGATTTCAGTTTTATTCAGTGATTCCAAATTGGTCAATAAAATGCTAATGATTGCCAACATACTATATTTCTCACTGGGAGATCATCATTTAATTCTAACAAATGCCAGTTGGATACTTGTTAAAACAGCAGGAACTAATTCATATATTCGAGCTAAATAAATAAAGTTTGATTGCATATTTGTTCCACTCAGCTTTGATGACTAGCACTGTTAGAGAGGTGCTTCATACAAATTACCCTGGAAAAGCCTGATAACCAAGTCTCAGTGATAAAACTGACATGTTAACAGAGTGCAGCTAAATATCATTTTGTTTGTGTTGTTGTAAATGTGTGTTAGCCCTTGAAAGCCACATTCTGAAATTCTGGGGCAGGCTTATTACACCTGGAAAAGCCCCATAATAGAGACCTACAGAAACTTATCAATATTTTCCATAAAGTCTCTGTGTGTCAGCCTATCCACTCCCAATTAAAAAATCCTGCTAAGACTAAGGATAATCCTAGAACATTATAAGGTGATTTCTAATCGCCTTAACATAAAAGTGAGTTGAGGGAAATGCTTAATATTCACTTTGAAATAGACTTTCATTGGTCCTCTTCTTGAAGCTTCTTTTGATTTCTTGAGAAAATTTACACTCTCAAATATTCATTTTTGAATAGGTTTTTAGTAAAACATTTGTCAGGGTTTTTTTATTTCATATAACTTTTTTTATAAATTTTTAATTGAAGGATAATTTCTTTGTAATGTCATGTTGGTTTCTGCCATATGACAACGTGAATCAGCCATGAGCATACATATGTCTCCTCTTTCATATACATCCCTCCCACCCTATCCCATTCCCAACCCTATAGGTTGTCACAAAGCACCGAGTTGAACTCTCAGGTCTCGCTTTTGGGAAATATGACGAGTGTCTTATTTGTGATTAGCTCATGTGACATTCTAACATCTTCCTGTTTGCTCTTTACATATGGTTAACAAAGTGTCTGTGTTTACCCTACTAGGGTCTTATTTTGTGATTTAATTTCACAAAAGTCAAAACAGTATGGAAAACCAAAAGCTCAGTTGGCTTATCTTGATGTTTTGCAAAATATCACATAAGAAACAAATTATGCGTAACTTTAATTTTTAAAGTTTAATTTCTTTAAAAGTTATCAGGATCACATCAGAGTCAAAAGTTAAAAGTGATAGCTTATGAACCTTTTATTCAGAGTTGAAAAGAAACAACTAAACAATTAAAATTCTGTAATTTTAATAAGTCCAATAAGGACATGGAATGACTCTGCTGATTTATTTTATGTTTATAATTACCGAATAACTGCCTTTCGGTAACCTTTCTTCTCAAATATCACTAATATTCAGAGAGAAGATTTTTAAGCAGGTTCTAGATTCATGCTGAACAGTACTTTTGCCTGAAGACTTGTGTTAGAGATTGAAGTTTCTAATGTCAAAATGATAATTTAGAGTAAGTGTACAAAACTTTACACAGAGCTCTCCTTGACATAGCAGGAAGCAGATTACAAAAATTTTAAAGTTATAATACACTGAAAAAAGGCTCTAACACTTCTTTATTGTATCTGTTAATTTTCTATTATTGCTAACAGTATTTGATTAACCTATTTTTAAATTCCAAAGTGCAAATGTCAGCCAGGTTATCACATCCATGTCCTTCTATGTAGAATGATTTACCTCAACTGATGTGACTGGCCAGATCATGCTTACGGCATGATGCAATTACTATGTTACTAATTAAAGGTCTAAGTTACATGGTTGTTTAACATGTGTCTGTGTACATAATCATTATAAATCACTCATTCAAATCACTGGCATAATTTGAAGACGAGAATATTGAGCTATAATTTTAATATATGTCTTAACAACAGAAGTGATTCTGAAATCGAGTTGAACCAGGAATCCTGGTGGCTCAGACTGTAGAGAATCTTCCTGTGATGCGGGAGACCCAGGTTCAGTCCCTAAGTTAGGAAGATCCTCCGCAGAAGGGAATGGCTACCCACTCCAGTATTCTTACCTGGAGAATTCCATGGACAGGAGCCTGGTGGACAATAGTCCATGGGATCACAAAGACTCAAACACAATTGAGTGACTAACACTTTCACTTTATTTCTTTCAGAAACCATTAACGTTTCTAAATGGAAAAATGAGCACGGGCAATGTTAAAGTGAATAAGAGAAATAGAGAACCTCAAGAGAAAAATTAAAAGAATAAAATCTGAGAAATGTTAATTAAAATGTAATAGCTAGCTAACAAATGTGTAGTGAACATTTGGTGTATGCAGTCACCGTGTTGATCCCAGGTCAATAATCAGTTCTTTACCTTGTGGCCAAACATGCCTAAGAAATAGTCATTTATCAATATATTAACAGTTTAGTTGTTACTCTGTACGGTTGAGAAGAGAAAAAAAAAAAGATAACTTTTTACTTGATGTCTAGGTGGTGAAAAGTTAAGAGATATAATGCAGGTTATTTGTACAGCCCACATAGAGACTCAGAGGCTGGGCTCTACCGTATGCTGTGTTTATCTACCCATTGTGTGCTGAGAGCTGCTTTATACTTTTAAATAGCTGCCATTTGTTGAGTACCTACTATGTGCAGACACAGTGTTCAGTGTTTCATATGTAATAGCAGTTTTCAAAACCAGTTTTGGGTATGCCTTTTTTATAACAGATGACTCCAAAGTGAGAGAATTAAACAAACTACCTGAATTTACACAGCTAGTGAAGGGATGAGGCAAACATGAAATATTTGTGACCCTACAGTTGATACATTTTCTGATAAATTTCAAAGTCACCTTCAGAGCATTATGATGTTGATGGAAAAAAATCACCATCAAGATGTTGAGTGAATCTGTACTTTTAGTCTCATCATATTGCTCAATAAGCCCATCCACACTTTGAGTTGACCAATTCTATTCCAATACACTTAAATGAAATCTTCATTTCTTCAGACACAAATCATTATGGTAATATAACAGGATAATCACTAACTGTTCTCCTTTTTATCTACACTTTCACTTTTTCATGGGATTCAAGAGCACCTTTAAAACAGAAGTTTATTGGTGTTTAAAATCTCAGTGATACAAGTGAGTCAGTGATGAGCATGAAAATTGTTTCCACCTAATTGTAGTTCATAATTTCATTTTCCTTTTGCTCTCATTCCAAAGAAAACTTTATACAAATTTAAAAATCTAGTTCACCTAAGACAATTTATTAGAAATTACAAACACCTGGGCTCAAACTGACCAGACTAGATTTGCGGTACTAAAGGATATAAATAGCTACAAAATGTTGATGCTATAATTAAACGGAGATAATAGAGCAAATATCAAAGGTGCCTTGAAAACAGGTAATATCTGGTTTGCATGAGGAAAAAAAAAAATTGTGCTGGTCCCTAGTAGACAGTGGTGAATAAAATGAATACAGTTCCCAAACGTGTGGAGCTTACAGACATGAAACAGAGAACACAAATAAGAGTATACTACAGCATATCATGGGACTTTCCAAGTGGTGCTAGTGTTAAAGAACCCATTTGCCAATGTAGGAGAGGAGACATAAAAGACACAGGTTCAGTCTCTGGGTCAGGAAGTTCCTCTAGAGAAAGAAATGGTAACCCACTCCAGTATTTTTGCTAGAGAATCCCATGGACAGAGGAGCCTGGTGGGCTACAAGTTCATGGGGTTGCAAGAGTTGGACACAACTTAGCAACTAAACCACCACCATCACAGCATGTGATAGTGCTAGGAAGGTAAGAAAAGAATGCTAAGAAAAATGAGGTAAGATTGAGATATTAAAGAAAAACTCATAAAAAAATATTATTTCAGGTAAGCACTGGAGGGTGTTAGAATATACAGGCGAAAAATGGGAAGGGAAGTGCTCTAGACAGACCCTCTAGTGCAAAATCTTTTGGCACATCTAAGGAACTGAAATATCTGCTGGAATATTGCAACCCAGGCAGAAACTAGAGCATGATATTTAAATAAGCAATGGCCAGACTTTAGACTTTAGGGCTGTCATATGAAGAAGACTACATTATGGTAAGGGAAAGACACTAAGGGTTTTAATAATGGGATTGAGATCATTCAATTTAGTTATAGTGGGATCACAATTAAAACAACATTAAAAATGTGCATAAAGACATATGGATTCTGTTGCTTATTTATAGGTTCTTATATTTATCTTTAATTTCCCCCTATCTTTTACCAATGAATCAGCAGGGGGTGGAAATAGCTATATTCTTCATTCTGCATAAAGTTTAATCAGACATGATAGTTCCCTTGTTTAATCTTTCTTGAATAAAAACACCCTTCCTCTCATCAGACTTCCTTCCCTAATCCCTAACTCTCCCCAAGGTGTCTTTTGGATATTTCCAAGGCGTTGGAGAGCTAGGTTGGTATCCTGCAGTTGGGAATTGCTAAAGAAAGTGATGTGATTTTCAGATTCTCCTGTTTCTGTGGCTTCTCCTCCCCTCCCTCTCCCCCACACTCTGCTTCCGATCCCCCACATCAGAAAAGGGAAGTTTTCAGGTTACTTCCCCTGTCAAATCCTCCTAGCACCAGGAAGCAGCACTCATTGCCACACATGGAAGGAGAGCTTCTTTTTCAATAGGGAAGAACAGGGAAAAGAGCCCTTGCCCCATATAAAGGTGAAGATGAAGGAATTAAGATGCTGCTTTCTCAACAAAATTCACTACCAAGCAACTATTTTGCTGCAAAATCCCCTCATGAAGATGAGACAAAGCAAATGGTTTCTGTATTTCTCAGTCTTCATTCTGCATCAAATCCTAATCTGCATAGCCCGCTCCATAGATCCTTATGCAGATATTGACATGAAGTTTGTATAATGTGTAAAAATTTTCTAGAAGAAAGATGAAGTAGTTCACCCTATAATAGCAACAAAGGTGACAAGAATAAATGAAAGAGTAGAATGGATGAAGATACACAGTGATAGATAAGGGGAGTCAGAGGGAGGAAATGTCTACATTTTGCTATAAATCTTAACTAAAAAAATTAATATTCACCCCAATTCTTCAAGATTTACCTATATTTTATGTGTTTAAATATATTTAAATTAAAATCTGGCATAGTAGGAAGGAAAAAGCATTCTCTTATCATTAACTCATTTCTTAAAAGCTTTGGAGAGACTGTCCTCAATACTATTCTATTTTTATTTTTTAGAAACTTATAATATTTGGATAATCCATTCTTCCATGGCTGACAAGAATAAAATATTATCAACTTTCATGGCTCAGTAAGTCCCAACATTTTCAATTTTACACTCATTAGTAATCATGTTTCCCCATTCCCTGTTTACATGGAGCATGGCTTCAAAAATATACTCTTGATTTGCATGTATACTTTATCTAAACTTGAAGAATTAAATGTCATTTTCTACCACCTAATAATGCAAGTCCTAAGAAAGAAATTATGTCAGTGATATATACATTCAAAACTATTCTATAGGATGCCCAAAACAGATAATAGGGTAAAACCCTTCATATTAGGTTAGTCTAAAAGAGTTCATTGAACACTTATGTTTTAGGTACTGGCTAAACCGTAGAACTGTATAACATGAGCAAAACAACCAAAGCCCTGAAGTCATGGAAGGCTGTAATCCAGTTTGGGAATAGATGTAATAAAAGAAGTAAATGATTTTTTCATATTAAAAAGTAGTAAGTACTTTGGATACAAATAAACTAGGGAAGGTGATGAAGTACTCTGGGTAAGGACAAAGTTCCAGTTTTAAGCAAGCCAGTCCAAGGAAGTTCTCATTAGCATTTGCCACTTATGCAAAGACTGAAGAAGCGTAGATAGCAAGCCTGTGAATTTCTAACAGGAGAAAATCCCAGTAACATGAACAAGTTCAAAAGTCCTGTTGAGGGGACTTCCCTAGTGGTCCACTGGCTAAGATTCTGTGCCCCCAATGCAGGGGGCCCAGGTTCAATCCCTGGTCAGGGAATAAGATCCCAAATGCCACAACTAAGACTCAGCATAGCCAAATAAATTAATTACTTTTAAAAGAGTCCTGTGGGGAGTGAGGCTTGGGTATGAGGCAGGGAGGCCTGAGAAGCTGGGGTAGAGCAGAAAGAGAGGAGGCTGGCATAATAAAGAGAAACTAGACCAGGCAGCACCATGTGCGCCGGACAGGAGTCCCCCTGAAAAGCCCATCTGTTCTGCCACTGCCTGGAACACGCAGACATGCTAAGAGTGAATACCAAAACCTAGGTATACAATCTGTGGTGAGTTTGCTAAAAATGTCTTTCAGAAAAGACAGATTTACATTTGCCTCATCTAGCTTTTCATTCAATTATTTTTGAATGGTATTCATGCATTATTAGTCTCCTAGTGGGTGAAAAATATATAATCCTTGACTTTAATGTAGTACCTCTCAAATTCTGGGTCATGAAAAGCACCTGGGAAGCTTGCTAAGCCTTTATATGGTCTATCCCCAGAAATTCTGATTCAGAAGTTCTAGAACGGAAGCAAGAGTCTTTATTTTATTAGACACTCCCCTTCAAGTTGATGACGTTACTCCAGAGACCAGAGTTTAAGAATCAGTTATCTGGGTGATGTGTTGTCCTTTCAAAATAGTAACAGCTTATACATACTCAGATTTGTCCTTCTAGTTCAGTTCAGTTGCTCAGTCATGTCCGACTCTTTGCGATCCCATGATGCGCAGCACACCAGGCCTCCCTGTCCATCACCAACTCCCAGAGTCCACCCAAACCCATGTCCATTGAGTCAGTGATGCCATCCAGCCATCTTATCCTCTGTCATCCCCTTCTCATCCTGCCATCAATCTTTCCCAGCATCAGGGTCTTTTCCAATGAGGCACCTCTTCACATGAGGTGACCAAAGTATCGGAGTTTCAGCTTCAACATCAGTCCTTCCAACGAACACCCAGGACTCATCTCCTTTAGGATGGACTGGTTGGATCTCCTTGCAGTCCAAGGGACTCGCTAGAGTCTTCAATATCACAGTTTAAAAGCATCAATTCTTCTATGCTCAGCTTTCTTCACAGTCCAACTCTCACACCCATACATGACCACTGGAAAAACCATAGCCTTAACTAGATGGACATTTTTCGGCAAAGTAAGGTCCCTGCTTTTTAATATGCTGTCTAGGTTGGTCAGAGCTTTTCTTCCAAGGAGCAAGTGTCTTTTAATTTCAGGGCTGCAGTCACCATCTGCAGTGATTTTGGAGCCCAAGAAGAAAAAGTCTGTCACTGTTTCCATTGTTTCCCCATCTATCTGCCATGAAGTGATGGGACTGGATGCCATGATCTTTGTTTTCTGAATATTGAGTTTTAAGCCAATTTTTTCACTCTCCTCTTTCACTTTCATCAAGAGGATTTTTAGTTCCTCTTCACTTTCTGCCATAAGGGTGGTGTCATCTGCATATCTGAGGTCATTGATATTTCTCCCAGCAATCTTGATTCCAGCTTGTGCTTCATCCAGCCCAGTATTTTGCATGACGTACTCGACATATAAGTTAAATAAGCAGGGTGACAATATTCAGTCTTGATGTACTCCTTTCCCAATTTGGAACCAGTCTGTTTTTCCATGACAGGTTCTAACTGTTGCCTCCCAACCCACATACAGATTTCTCAAGAGGCAGGTCAGGTGGTCTGGTATTCCCATCTCTTGAAGAATTTTCCACAGTTTGTTGTGATCTGCACAGTCAAAGGCTTTGGTGTAGTCAATAAAGCAGAAATAGATGTTTTTCTGGAACTCTCACTTTTTCAATGATCCAGCGCTGTTGGCAATTTTATCTCTGGTTCCTCTGCCTTTTCTAAATCTAGCTTGAACTTCTTGAAGTTCAGGGTTCACATACTGTTGAAGCCTGGCTTGGAAAATTTTGAGCATTAGTTTGCTAGTGTGTGAGACGAGTGGAATTGTGTAGTAGTTTGAACATTTTTTGGCTTTTCCTTTCTTTGGGATTGAAATGAAAACTGACCTTTTCCAGTCCTATGGCCGCTACTGAGTTTTCCAAATTTGCTAGCATATTGAGTGCAGCACTTTCACAGCATCATCTTTTAGTATTTGAAATAGCTTGGCTGGCATTCCATTATCTCCACTAGCTTTGTTTGTAGTGATGCTTCCTAAGGCCCACTTCGCTGCACATTCCAGGATGTCTGGCTCTAGGTGATCACACCATTGTGGTTATCTGAGTCATAAAGATCTTTTTTTATATAGTTCTTCTGTGTATTCTTGCCACCTATTCTTAATATTTTCTGCTTCTGTTAGGTCCATACCATTTCTGTCCTTTATCGAGCCCATCTTTGCATGAAATGTTCCCTTGGTATCTCTAATTTTCTTGAAGAGATCTCTAGTCTTTCCCATTCTATTGTTTTCCTCTTTTTCTTTGCATTGATCACTGAGAAAGGCTTTCTTATCTCTCCTGGCTATTCTTCGGAACTTTCTATTTAAATGGGTATATCTTTCCTTTCCTCTTTTGCCTATAGCTTCTCTTCTTTTCTCAGCTATTTGTAAGGCCTCCTCAGACAATCATTTTACCTTTTTGCATTTCTTTCTCTTGGGGATGGTTTTGATCACTGCCTCCTGTACAGAGTTATGAACCTCCATCCATGTTCTTCAGGCACTCTGTCTATCAGATCCAGTTTCTTGGATCTATTTCTCACTTCCACTGTATAATCTTTAGGGATTTGATTTAGATCATACCTGAATGATCTAGTGGTTTTCCCTACTTTCTTCAGTTTAAGTCTGAATTTGGCAATAAGCAGTTCATGATCTGAGCCACAGTCAGCTCCCATTCTTGTTTTCGGTGATTGTATATAGCTTTTCCATCTTTGTCTGCAAAGAATATAATCAATATGATTTTGGTATTGACCATCTGGTGATGTCCATGTGTAAAGTCTCCTCTTGTATTGAGGTGTTTTCCATGAGCAGCGCGTTCTCTTGGCAAAACTGTTAGCCTTTGACCTGCTTCATTTTGCACTCCAAGGCCAAATTTTGCCTGTTACTCCAGGTATCTCTTGACTTCCTACTTTTGCATTCTAGTCCCCTATCATGAAAAGTACCTCTTTTTCATTATGAAACTGAAAAATGAAGACAGAAATGGTAGCCACTCATATATGTATATATATAATGTATATAGTACATATCTGTATCACTTATGTATATGCATGCAAAGTGTACAAAACTGTATATACATATATATACACATACACATATAGTGCTTAAAATATGATAAGTGTTAAGTACGAGGTCAAGTATATTTTATAGCTATCATTATCATCACCATAATCATGTGGTTTACAACTCTATTGTACTGACTCTTAACATTTGTTTTCCTTCTTGTTTTGCAATTTACATTGCTTTAAGAATTTATCTCTTCCCTAATTAAAAAAAATACAAAAATAAGCCCTATTTATACAACACTCATACTCTTACAGAAGAAAGTCAGTTTGCACTAACCTTAACTTGAAATAAAAATGTTTCTACATATATAATATGTAAAATTAATATTATTAGTATTACCATGTTTTATCATCATTTCTTCCTGGAATATAAAATTCAAGCCCAATGAACTGAGAAGGCATCCTGACTCATTTTCTTTTTTGATACTTTACAGTGAGGCTTTATAATTTGCCTTGGAGATTTTTCTAAAGGTGATATTTTACATTTCAACCAGAATGGAGCATACGGAGCATAAAGACTCCTGTCTCAGGAAGTGCAGAGGAAAAGACTCCCCAGATCTGCGGAGCATCCCAAAGTGATACCCTTTACCACCTGGCCAAACCATCCTAAGGATGCTTCCCAGCCCAGGCTGATAAGTGAGGAGTGCCCTTCTCTTAGTCAGGTGACTAGCCAAGTGACATATAGCACAAAGAATAGCTAGAATTTACTCCAGGTAGAAGAGGCCATTTGAAAAGGTAATTTCTTCAAGAGCAGGATGGATTTGTAAGAGCTTTGTATAATTTATATAAACTTTAAAGTACAAATGCATGAGATATTTCAATGATTCAGTAGATAAAATTACATCTTAATTTAATCTGAGATAACTATTTCTAGACTGACACTGATGCTGAATTTCCAGAATGCACCCTATACATTCAAGTAATTTTTGAATCTTGTTAAATGCTTTTTAATGATGATGAGTACTTTGAATTCCTTGTAATGTTTCTTTCTGTGTGTAGATGGTGATGATATAACTATGAAAGATAGGAAATCATTTTACCTTTGGCTATTCAATCAAGAGAATTCAGTTGTCTGAAAGTAATGAATTAAAATGAATATTTCCATAAATTATAGGGAGCAAACGTGAGCTGTATTAAATTGCCTGTCTTCTAAAAAAGTTAATTTTCACATTTTAGTTAGTATATATCAACATATATTGCCTTCAAGTGAGTGTACTTCGTGTTGGGGGGAATTACTGTATTTAAAGAGAAACATAAAAGAACAAGCTATAAAATTATTTTATTTTTATTGGTATACAAAAATATTTTTCATTAATATTGATTAGTCCCCTTTTACTATTAAGTTTTCCTTTTTCCAGTAAAAGTTTTCCTGCATATAGGTTTCTCAGGAGGCAGGTAAAGTAGTCTGATATTCCATCACTTTAAGAGTTTTCCACAGTTGGTTATGATCCTTAGTGAAGCAGAAGTAGATATTTTTCTGGAATTCTCTTGCTTTTCCTATGATGCAACAGATGTTGGCAATTTGATCTCTCGTTCCTCTACCTTTTCTAAATCCACCTTGTACATCTAGGAGTTCTTGGTTTATGTACAGCTGAAGCCTAGGTTGGAGGATTTTGAGCATGACCTTGTTAGCATATGAAATGAGTGCAATTGTGTGATAGTTTGAACATTCTTTGGCATTGCCTTTCTTTGGGATTGGAATGAAAACTTACATTTTCCAGTCCTGTAGCCACTGCTGAGTTTTCCAAATTTGCTTGCATATTGAGTGTAGAACTTTAACAGCTTCATCTTTTAGGATTTGTAATAGCTCAGCTGGAATTCTATCACCTCTACTAGCTTTGTTTATAGTGATGCTCCTTAAAGATGTCTGACTCAAGGTGTATGATCACATCTTGGTTATCCAGGTCATTAAAGAATTTTTTGTATAGTTCTTCTGTATATTCTTGCTAGTTCTTTTTTTTTTTTTTTTAATTTTAAAATCTTAAATTCTTACATGCGTTCCCAAACATGAACCCCCCTCCCACCTCCCTCCCCACAACATCTCTCTGGGTCATCCCCATGCACCTGCCCCAAGCAAGCTGCACCCTACGTCAGACATGGACTGGCGATTCAATTCTTACATGACAGTATACATGTTAGAATTCCCATTCTCCCAAATCGTCCCACCCTCTCCCTCTCCCTCTGAGTCCAAAAGTCCGTTATACACATCTGTGTCTTTTTTCCTGTCTTGCATACAGGGTCGTCATTGCCATCTTCCTAAATTCCATATATATGTGTTAGTATACTGTATTGGTGTTTTTCTTTCTGGCTTACTTCACTCTGTATAATTGGCTCCAGTTTCATCCATCTCATCAGAACTGATTCAAATGAATTCTTTTTAACGGCTGAGTAATACTCCATTGTGTATATGTACCACAGCTTTCTTATCCATTCATCTGCTGATGGACATCTAGGTTGTTTCCATGTCCTGGCTATTATAAACAGTGCTGCGATGAACATTGGGGTACATGTGTCTCTTTCAATTCTGGTTTCCTCAGTGTGTATGCTGGAAATAAAAGCAAAAATAAACAAATGGGATCTAATTAAAATTAAAAGCTTCTGTACAACAAAGGAAAATATAAGCAAGGTGAAAAGACAGCCTTCTGAATGGGAGAAAATAATAGCAAATGAAACAACTGACAAACAACTAATCTCAAAAATATACAAGCAACTTCTGCAGCTCAATTCCAGAAAAATAAACGACCCAATCAAAAAATGGGCCAAAGAACTAAATAGACATTTCTCCAAAGAAGACATACGGATGGCTAACAAACACATGAAAAGATGCTCAACATCACTCATTATTAGAGAAATGCAAATCAAAACCACAATGAGGTACCACTTCACACCAGTCAGAATGGCTGCGATCCAAAAATCTGCAAGCAATAAATGCTGGAGAGGGTGTGGAGAAAAGGGAACCCTCCTACACTGTTGGTGGGAATGCAAACTAGTACAGCCACTATGGAGAACAGTGTGGAGATTCCTTAAAAAATTCTTGCTAGTTCTTAATCTTATCTGCTTCTGATAGGTCCTTACCATTCCTGTCCTTTATTGTTCCCATCTTTGTATGAAATGTTCCCTTGGTATCACTAATTTTCTTGAAGAGATCTCTAATCTTCCCCATTCTGTTGTTTTCCTCTGTTTCTTTGCATTGTTCACTTAAGAAAGCTTTCTTCTCTCTCCATACTATTCCTTGGAACTCTGCATTCAGATGGCTGTATCTTTCCTTTTCTCCTTTTCCTTTTGCTTCTTTTCTCAGCTATTTGTGAGGCCTCCTCAGACCATCATTTTGCCTTTTTGCATTTGTTTCTCTTGGGGATGGTTTTGATCACCACCTCCTGTACAGTGTTATGAACCTCCATCCATAGTTCTTCAGGCACTCTGTCTATCAGATCCAGTTTCTTGGATCTATATCTCACTTCCACTTTATAATTATAAGTGATTTGATTTAGGTCATATCTGAATGGCCTAGTGGTTTTTCCTACTTTCTTTGATTTAAGCCTGAATTTTGCAGTAAAAAGCTGATGCTCTGAGCCACAGTCAGCTCCAGGTCTTGCTTTTGCTGACTGTATAGAATTTCTCCATCTTTGGCTATAAAGAATATAATCAATCTGATTTCAGCATTGACTACTAGTGGTATCCATGTTTAGAACTGTCCTTGTGTTGTTGCAAGAGGGTGTTTGCTATGACCAGTACCTCCTCTTGGTGAAGCTCTGTTAGCATTTGCCTTGCTTTGTTTGCCGAAGCCAAACTTGCCTGTTACTCCAGGTATCTCTTGACTTCCTCCTTTTGCGTTCGAGTTCACTATGATGCAAAGGACATCTTTTTTTTAGTTTTAGTTCTAGAAGTTCTTGTATGTCTTCATAGAACCGTTCAACTTCAGCTTCTTTGGCGTTAGTAGTTGGGCTATATAGACTTGTAGACTGGTAAGTATATATCACTTACTGTGATATTGAATGGTTTGTCTTAGAAACAAACTGAGATTATTCTGTCATTTTTGAAATTGCACCCAAATACTGTGTTTCAGACTCTTTCATTAACTATGAGGGCTACTCTATCTCTTCTAAGGGATTGTTGCCCACAGTAGTAGATATAATTGTCATCTGAATTAAACTTTCCTGGCTACTATTAAGAAATGCCAATGTTATGAATGGCAAAAGACAAGGATCCATTCCTGATTGAATGAGACTAAAGTGATAAGATGACTGGATTAGACGAAATTTTAATAGAACTTTAAGACACTTGGCAAAATTTGAATATAGGTGGTATATTAAATAGTAGTACTCTAAGACAGTAAATTTCTATATCTTATAATTGCATTGTATATAAAATAATGTCCTGTTTTAGAAGATAAACATACTGAAACAATTAGAGGTAGACATTCATGATGCCTTTAATTTACTCTAAAATTGTTCAGCAAAAAGATATATACACACACTCATACACACATACACAAAGTAAGTGTGACAAAAGCTAACACTGGTGAATGTGAATGAAGAGAATAAGCTAATTAAACATTCTTGTAGCTTTTCTATTTATTTGTAATTTTTTAAATTAAAAGATCAAAGAAAGATTGAAAGAGCAAAGGGATAGGGTACTTTTCATTCATCCTGAGCTTTACTACTGTACATTGTTCAAGGTGGGGGTGGAATTGTTAAATTAAAAATTAGACATTTTTAGTCAAAGCACCATAAATATTGATATTTCCTATCCATCTCCCTAAAAATGTGTTTTCAGTAAAATATTATTCATGCACATGATAATTGTTAAAATTTGCAAACCTTTTATCATTTTGAAGAATTCTATTTTACTATTAAAATAGTAAATAATTACTTTAAAATGAGAAGACGTGACTTTCCCAGAAAATTTGAAAAAATCTCTAGCCACATTCCCTCCAAACTTTGACTCAGTAAATACATTGTGGGTACAACTATCTGTATCCTTAACAAGCACTCCAGGTGATTCTGAAGTGGATCATTACAACCTCTCTGGTGAGCTACACTGAAGTGCTTTCAAGCTTCCTCCCACAGATAGGCAGCTGAGTCTGACTTTTGCCTAGGAGCAGCTAAAGGCAGCCAGCCAAGAGACGAGGAAAGTCTTTTCTAAAACCCAGAGAGCAACCATTCTGGAGCAGAAAGGAAAAATCAATACAACTTTGGTTTTATGCTATCTAGGACTGAGCATTTAATTTTTCCCACCCTTGACAAAACATTTTGAACATTTTCTTTACTAACTCAACTCCCTTTCATGATTAGATACATATTACAGTTTAAGTGTGTATTACGCATTATAACTTACAGACATTTCCTTTTTAGCATTTAACAGTATAGAAAATTACAAACAGTAAATACAATAAATGAGCTTGCCATTTAACTTTGACATTTTTATGCTTTTTTCTCTTTCTTATAAAATTTTTTTTCTGCTAAAATTGAAATTTCTATTGTTTGAGACTCCAGGTCGCACTCCCATACCCTATTCCTATCCTCAAGAGCTAAGCATTATTTAGGATGCACGGTAAAATTTTCTAGTTCATTTTCCTTACCTTTATATATACATATTTGGTCATAGAATATATATAGCAATTTGAGTTTTTATTAACTTAAGATATGATATTTGTCAGTGAAAGTATTTTTCAGTCTATTAATGTTGATAAAGATATAACTATAGTTCAATCAACACACACTTAGGAAAATGTGGATTAAAATGATACAAATGTAGCTTAAAATGAACTCTTAAAGAGTTCCAAAATGTAGCTTAAAGTGAAGTCTGGTGTAAAACAATATGTATTATCTTGTAATTTCCATGGCTTAATTTGAGTGCTTTATTCAGAGTCTGTAGATTTAAATCCAAGTGCCAGTGAGAGCTATGGCCTCATCTGAAAACTTGGGACTCTCTTTCATGCCAATGTAGTTGTTAGCAGCACCCAGCTCCTTGCAGTTGTAGGGTTGAGGTTGGCAATTCCCTCCCATGTGGTCATCTCTGCTGATGGTTCACGCATGGCACCTTAATTCTTTAAGGCCAGTGTGAACATCTTCTCACGTATGTGCTAGTAAGGCTGAGACTTTATACAGGCTGTCCTTTCTTTGCAGGTTATGGTGGGGATATACAAATGATGGTGCAAGCTGAAATCATGCAGAGCAATCTTAACAAGCAATGAGAAATTACAGTTTTCATTACTATTTTTCTGTGACCTTAAATTTGGTAAAAACATTTTAAAATTCTTATTATAGGTTGAAAATATATATTGGAAAAAATTTAAATAGTAAAACTAAAATACGTCTAGAACTACAATTTCAATCAATGGAGAGATTCAGAATTAGTGTTTGATTTCTTTGCATAAAACACTTATTAAAAGCAGCTTGAATAGTGCTGACTTTTTTCTCACCCCACAATCTATTATATGAAATGAGCAGCTTTTCTATGCCTTGGTGAAATATCATAGGCCTTTCTAAGTTTAAGTTAACTTCCAACATTTTAACTTTTGCACCTTCATTAACATGAGATGGTCTCCAAGAGTCCCTTTTATGTAAAGTGTTCTACTGGCCTCTTCTTCTGGATATCTCCATCCTTTCCATCCCAACCACTTCAGCATTTATGTCAGTAAGTTCACCTTCACCGAGTTCTTTAGGGTGCATCTCCTTTACGGTCACTTGCAAACCCGTATCATTATTCATCTACATTTTAATAGGATTACCTTTCAAAATTGACTTGTCTCAACATCATTAAATATTTCACAATTGCTATAACCACTTAAACCGATACTTGGAATTTGAGTGTAAATTTTAGAGCTGCATTATTATCAGCTCTTCTAGCTTCACCAAATAGTGTAATCTTAATTTATGCTACTTCGGAAACAATGAAACCAGACTTTACTGGCTGTAAAAATGATTCCTTCAGCCTTAGTAATTATCTTCTTTATTTTCAATTAAGCAACTAAAGTCAATACTTTGACCTGAATCTAGACAAACTGACTGGATTTTTTTTTTATTACAGCCTTCAATCCAAAGTGGAAATAAAAGCTCCACTCCTTAATACAATCTAAACTGAAGTTATTGAAGTGACTTTGTCCTTTTTTTTTTTTTCCTAGTAGATTTCATTGACCTCTTTCAGTATCATTGAAATACCATGGAAAAAGTGCCTTCATGTAGAGATATGTCTAGTCCTATTTTCACTTT
The DNA here is from genome assembly GCF_001704415.2 of Capra hircus. Taxonomy (NCBI): domain Eukaryota; kingdom Metazoa; phylum Chordata; class Mammalia; order Artiodactyla; family Bovidae; genus Capra; species Capra hircus. The sequence continues at coordinate 43,689,287 of NC_030816.1, forward strand.
ACTGTCTCTACATTCCTACTCTAACCACATCAAATTTTACTCCTGGTGTTTTCATTTTTCATATCTCTGCTCTACATTTCTTGGTCACCCAGGTCCCTAAATCAATTATCCATTTCTATAAAATGCTACATGTTTTATAGCAAGAAGACAAGAAAGTAATACAACTACATGCTTTGCTGTAACTACATGAAGAAACTGATGTGTGTAGTGAACAACTATAAACAGACTTTGAAAGAAAATCAGTGATCATGATGTGCACCTGTTATTTACATAGCAATGAGTAAACTAAAGAATTCAAGCAAAATTTGTATATTTATAATTACAGTTAATATGCAGTGATGGCTGAAATCTGGACCATATACTTGCAGGACTGATGATAGTTACCTAAACTATGTCAAATGAAATTTGTGCATATCAGAACCATGCTAAGCAATGACTCTATTTTGTAAGCTAATCACAATAGCGACATTCTTTCATCTTTATTTTATTGATTAGAAACAAGTGACAGGTCCCACTCATACTCAAAGGGAGGAGAGTATACAGAGCATAACATCAGAGGGGGTTGGGTAGTGATCATGGGGACCATCTTAGAATTTTGCCTACCATAGCACTTGTAATATTATTAGATTAATTCTGGGGCATTATATGTTCCCAACAGGAGTATATGAGGATTCCTGCCTCTCCACAATTTCATTGAAACAATTATCAGATATTAATTTTTGCTGGTTCAATAGGTGCAAAGCCCTATATTGAAATTACATTATCTTAATTTTCATTGAAATTATTTTTCATGTTTTTATCCAACCTGTTTTCTCTTTATTAAATTACTTATATTCATTTCTTATTTTGCTATTGAATTGTTGATGTTTTTCTTTTGCTTCTTAGGAGTAGTTTATATATTTTGGATAGTAATTCTTAATATATTATCTACAATGAAAACTTATCTTCTCAGTCTAGTCTATTTCTAGCTTTAATTTAGTCATGTCTGTTATTGTATAGAGGTTTTTGTTTGAATGTATTCAAATTGATCAGTCTTCCTCTTTATGCTGTTTCAAAAATGCTCCCAAGCCCTAAACCAAGGTCATTAACATTATTACTTCACAAAAATATAGTTCCAAAATATGGAATTACCAATCAATTGTTCAACCATGAAAATTACTTTAAGTGTGCTAAAATAATTAGTTTAAATTACAAATAGACAAAGTTAAAATTTAATGTCACAAGCAAACATAAACATAGGGACAATTACAACAAATCATTATTGCTGTATTAGTGGTATTTTTCAAAAGGATAAATGGTGCATTCTGACAGCAACCCCTTCCAGTAGGATGTAGATAGAAGATATCAAAGACAATTTCAGATTTGGCAAAAAAAGGAATACGACTAAGATATCTTGGCAAATTTACACTCAAAGTTAAATGAAAAGTACTATTATTCATTTAAAAATATCTCACATGCATTAGGATAGCAACATTATTATACAAAGTTTCTATACTACAAATTCAAAGCATCACTCTGAAGCTTGGCCTGAACAATTTACTTTCTAGAATATAAGCTCTGTTTTCTTTTCTTCTTCTTTCCAAGTAGGTTAATACAAAAGCACTTCAGTTAATAGGAAAGCCAAAGGATTGAGTCTTTTCATCAAAATATGAAATAGAAATGCTGTGAAATTAAAGATAGAGATCCTTTATTTGTATAAAGATAAATTAAAATCGCACCTATAAGACAACAGTCAGCTTTTTTTGTAGTTGGCTTTCATCTGAAATAATCTAACGCAAATACGAACACACACGTATACTATGTGTTTGTTAATTAGAAATCACTTCTTTAAATAGCATCCCAAATATCCATTATTTAATTTTCGACAACTCCTCCAAGTTTTTGTTAAAACTGTCATTATATTACTGAGTTGTGATTCTTTTCTGTTTCTACTAAATGGTCTGGAAAAAAATGTTTTTTCTTTTTTTAAAAATTAACTTGTGTAGTATGTATCGTTTCACATCAAAGATATGCACACCTTTCAAAAATCTAATTCTGTTATCTAAGTGCTCTGTATCAATATGCAAACAGAACCATTCGGTTCAGCGAGAAACTTCACAAGGATCCTCTTAACCAATCCAAAGTCAAGATATCTGATCTTATAAAGTGATTCTACAGAGTTTTGAAGTCCAGCCTATTGCCTTGTGGGTTGTAGTTTATTCCCTGTAGGCAATGCATCAACATCTGAAAACCTGAATTGAAGCTTTAAAAAAAAGTCAGACATATAGTTATACATCAATCTCCAGATGGTTTCAATGCATTCTAAAATTTCAGTCTCAGAAATTCTCTGTACGATTTTCTGTCTTTTTAATTCTAGGATCTAAGAAATGCTCAGCTGAGTATTTATTTGCCCTCTTTGAATTTCCCTTATATTTTCATAACATTTATGATGACCTTAATTTAAAAATCTCATTAAATGGCAAAAGCACAGGTGGAAGATCTCTTTTCTAAGGTCTCACACAGTCTTTCATGGCCCTGAGAGATGTGAATGTCTGAGGAATGTATAGATATTCATTTTGTATATCTATACATTCAAATAGCATATTTCAGTAGTGTAGAGAATTGAGACAAACCTGTTGTTGTTCAGTCACTAAGTCATGTCCAACTCTTTGCAACTGCATGAGCTATAGCATACCAGGCTCACCTGTCCCTCACCATCTCCCGGAGTTGGCCCAAGTTTATGTCCATTGAATTGGAGATACTATCCAACCATTTCATTCTCTGTTGCCCCCTTCTCCTACCCTCAATCTTTCCCAGCATCAGGGTCCCTTCCAATGAGCCAACTCTTCGCATCAGGTGGCTAAAGTATTGAAATTTCAGCATCAGCCCTTCCAATGTGCATTGAGGGTTGATTTCCTTTAGGATTGATTGACTGGCTTGATCTCCTTGCTGTTCAAGGGACTTTCAAAAGTCTTCTCTAGCACCACAGTTTGAAAGCAGTGTTCTGCCTTCTTTATGGTCTAACTCTCACATATGGAAGTGACTATTGGAATGATCATAGCTTTGACCATGCAGACCTTTGTCAGTAAAGTGATATCTTTGCTTTTTGATACACTGTCCAGGTTTGTCATAGCTTTTCTTCCAAGGAGCAAGCATCTTTTAATTTTATGGCTGCATGTACCACCCACAGTGATTTTAGATTCCAAGAACAGGAAATCTGTCACTGCTTCCACATTTTCCCCTTCTATTTGCCATGAAGTGATGGGACCGAATGCCATGATCTTAGTTTTTTGTTGTTTTTTTTTTTTTAAATATTGAACTTTAAGCCTGATTTTTCATTCTCTTCTTTCACTCTTAAGAGGCTCTTTAGTTCTGCTTCGCTTTCTGCCATTAGTGTTATGATCTGCATATCTGAGGTTGTTGGTATTTCTCCTGGCAGTGTCAATTCCAGCTTGTAACTCATAAGTTTTCATGATAAGCTCTGCATAAAAGTTAAATAAACAGGGTGACAACATACACTCTTGTCATACTCCTTCCTCAGTTTTGAACCAGTCAGTTTTTCCATATAAAGTTCTAACTGCTGCTTCTTGACCTGCATACAGGTTTCTCAGGAGACAGGTAAGATTGTCTGGTATTCCCACAGTTTGTTATGATCTACACAATCAAAGGCTTTAGCATAGTCAGTGAAACAGTAGATGTTTTTCTGGAATTCCCTTACTTTCTCTAGGATACAGTGAATGTTGGCAATTTGATCTCTGGTTCTTCTGCCTTTTCTAAACTCATCTTGTACACCCTGGAAGTTCTCAACTCAAGTACTGTTGAAGCCTAGCTTGAAGGATTTTGAGCATAACCTTACTAGCATGGTAAGTGAGCGCAATTATCCAGTAGTTTGAGCATTTTTTAAGCACTGCCTATCTTGGGAATTGGAATGACAATTGCCCTTTCCAATACTATGAAAAATCCACTGCTGGATTTTCCAAATTTGCTGACATATTGAGTGTAGCACTTTAATGGCACTATCTTTTAGAATTTTAAATAGCTCTGCTGGAATTCCATTTTACTTCCCCTCTGTTGTACTTCTCTCTCAAATCCATCCATCTCTTTTTCTGGTTTGAGGTGGAGCATGATTTAAAAGGACTAAATAGAAAGTCATCTATCTATGTATGACCTGTGTTGTCCAGTTGTGAAGGACCAAGGAAAATCTAAGCAGAAGATGTGAAAGAGAAGAAAACATGTTGAAGATATTTATTTCCTTGCTCCCTTATACCACAAATAGAAGTGACTACTCCTCCCCAGGCAGCTCTTTTACATTCTTTCCACGTTCCTGAAACTGCCCTCCCCACCCCATTTCAGGTTGAGGGGTGGTAACACCTTGGCAGTTACTAAACTAGCTCTGAGTTATTCCACAATTCTTTGGGTTCCCCTACAATCACACTTTTGAAGTAAATCACTATTTTGTAAATAAACTTATCTCAAATTATTTTAAGTACATGATGTTTTTATTGGAGCTTCTGATATACTCAATATAACAAATTAATCATTAAATAAATCAGTGAGTCTGTAGACCAAATTATAAATATATTTTACATACAAAATTTTTCTGATTCAGTCATCCAGAATGACAACTGTTTGGAGATATTCTTGATGTATTCATTCATTCATTCATTCATTCATCCATTTTACTTATTCTTAAGTGTTTAAAAGGAATCTTGAGAGAATGTAATGTCTATCCAGGTTGTACCTGGAACAGTTACATGAACTGAAGGGCTTAATGTTCTCTCACACAGATCGTGGAATAGACAAAGACAGTGTGTGTATTGGGAGCAAAATACCAGGGACCAGAGGAAATATTTGAGTTGCGTTTAAGTCCTTCACTAGAGGAGTCACAGGGATGATCAGTCCTCTAAAAGAGCAACAAAGATTACATGAGCAGAAGAGAAAAGACGGCTGTGAGACAGGATAATTTTGTAGAGTACTACAGGAGTCCTGCTGGTATAAAGTGCTAATGAGAGTTCCTTGAAGAATCTGGCCTGAGGGGTTTAGATCACTGTGTGAGAAATTTATATAGATTATGGATATGCTGCTGAAAAACTGTCACCAAGGACTTCCTAAGCTCTCATAGTTCTGAGAGAACAGAAAGGGGAAGATAAGGAGGTAACATGTGCTTTCTAAAAGGAGTAAGATTGGCCAGCTGAGCCGTGGTGGTGCACACTTGCGAGCAGAAAGTGATATACACCCTTAAAGTTTGGTGCTCCACAGGCAAGGGTCTAAGGGAGAGTAGGATAAGCAGATACCCTCCCATCATTTGATAATGGGCCTCATAACAGAATCAAATCTTGTACTAAAATGTGTTGGACCCAGCTAGAAAGAAAGCACCATCTCCCAGTCCCCATTTTTAAAAATCCTATTTCTAGTATGTTCCTCAAAACAGAGTTGACTGACAAGGTCAAGATCAGATCTAGCCTGATTTCTGGAGAGCACCTATAAGGAGTAAGGGACATGAACCTTTGCCAGATAGAAATCACTAGCCCAAGGGAAAAACTCTCCCTCCAAAATGGCCTCACAGTTGGGTTGGACAGCCCTCCTAAGCAAAAAGAAATTTGGGATTAAAGGGAGAACCTTTGAGTCTTGAGTTGGTAGAGGCCTAAATACTACCACTAAATATCTTCCCAATCTTCCCACTGACTTCTTTAAGACGGAATGTATTATGAACCCACTCAGTGAACAAATATTGAAATATCATGTAGAATGAGCAAAGAAATGTTCTAGGCACTAAGAGTGCAACATTGTACAAAACAGTCAAAAACCCTGTCTCATAGCATGTCGAGTCCAGAAGGTGAAGACAACAAGGTCAGTGAGGTTGTAGATGTTGTTGGTGATAAATGCTAAAGAGCAAAACAAATTGAGGAGTCTAAGGAAAATGTGAAGGAGGGGAATTGGGAGTTAAAACCTGGGAGAAGAGGGTGCTGTGGAGAGGGAGCAAGCAGACGGAACAGAAGTCTAGTTCCAGGAGCGGCACAGGAGCCAGCCCTGCTGGAGTGGAGGGGACCAGAGGAAAGCAGGAGAAAAGGTCAGGAAGTCTGGGGATCTAGATCATGTGAGGCCATTGCAGGGACTTTGACTTGTACATGGAGTGAGATGGAGGAGATGGCGGGTGATAACAAAGACGGATATGATCTGACTTCAGTTTGGACAAAGCCGTTAGCTCCTGCTCTCTTTCAGCCACCTCTCAACCCAGCAGCCAGGAAGCTGAAGGCCAGGAAGGAGGCCACTGACTGAGGACAGTCAGAGGCTTGGTGGCCTGGGGGAAGGTGCCAGCAGGGAAGGTGAGCAGATCCAGTCCAGTTCCATCTGTGTTGTAGATGGAGACACTGAAGGTTGTGATGGCCTGGCCCCTGTTACACTCCCTCCTATGCCAGAGGGAGTCTCCACCACAATGTCTTCCCCACATCTTGTGGAAAAACAGCTTGAGTAGATCTGCTAAGGGCCAAGAATATTCACCTCTTCACCAGTTGAGGAGGAGGTAATTTTTTTCTTAGAGATAGCTTTCTCTCAAGTGAAAAATTTGCATTTATCAAATTTGTATTTCCTTATGATGTTGAGGCTTTCAAAGTGGCTGCTGCTGCTAAGTCGCTTCAGTCATGTCTGACTCTGTGCAACCCCATAGAGGGCAGCCCACTAGGCTCCCCCATCCCTGGGATTCTCCAGGCAAAACCACTGGAGTGGGTTGCCATTTCCTTCTCCAATGGATCAAAGTGAAAAGTGGAAGTGAAGTCGCTCAGTCGTGTCTGACTCTTAGAGACCCCGTGGAATGCAGCCTACCAGGCTACTCTGTCTATGGGATTTTCCAGGCAAGAGTACTGGAGTGGGGTCAAAGTGGCTAGGGGTGGCTAAAGATCAAACTTGCATTTTCCTGAGTGTGTTATGCTAGTTAAGGGCCAGAACTAAAAGGATGAGAATCCTGAAGGGATTTTGCCTAGCAGTTTAGACATCTTCTGCACTAGCATCCAATAGCATGATGTTAAGGCTCTACAAGGTCCTCTGAAACTATGTCAGATCTGAGGAGAAGATTGGTTCCAAATTACAGAAAAAAATAAAATACAAGCCAAAACTTGCATAATGAAAAATACTTAAATAAATGAAAATACTTAAATAAATATTTAAATAGAGAAATAGTTAAGTTTTAAATGCCTACCAAATCAAAACTTGTGTTAACTTCATTAATTGTTAAAATTTGAATTCTGAAAGTCATGATTATGAAAACAATTTTAGGTTGCCTCTTTTCACTTTGTAAGAATCCATGAGTTAGCATGATTAGCACAGTACAATAAGAGCCAATTGTGATTTTTAAAATCACTTCTAGTTAAATAACTTCAAAAGAAAAATTATAACAATTCTTTCAAAACTATTGACTGCAAAAAGTCACTTAATGTGTTATTTGGATGTCCTGCTAAGTCTGAAAAAGGAGAGATAAAATGTCTAAAGGATGTTATAGGGATCTTTGGAAGAAATGGAGACATCAACCAGGGAAACTTATTAAATGTCTTCATTTCCCATGGAGTCCTCAGTAAAAAGTTTACTATCTTAGAAAGTTAGAATCCTCCAAAATGCTGATTCTGCTCCAAGATAGGATTGCAGCAAATCAGAGGCTACCTAGAGGGAAAAAATTAAGTCTGTTTAGCACTGAAATATGCTAAATGTTGACTCTATTTTTTAAAATAAGCATGAAAAGAATAAACATACAGATCTTTTTTTTTTTAATGTTGTAAATTGAAGTTTTTATTTCAGTTTGTAAAGGTTCACCATGTTCAAGAATTTTTGTGGTATGTTTATAATTTGCAGATTATCTGGCATAAAAGAAAATAAAGCTTACTGCTTTAAAAACGAAACATGAATTCTTGGACCCAGGGAATTATTAAAAAATGAGTTATCCAGAAAATTTTCTCTAACCTTAAACAAAAGGAAAGCTATAGACTACAGCACTATGTAGCACTTCCGTAATGAGGAAAGGGCTGAATATGCTGATTAGGAGTATTTCCAAGAGTTAACAACAGGGGGAAAAAGAAGTAAAAATAGCTTAAGCAAAATTACTTCCAGCAATAAATTGTCATCTTATTAAAATGTAGGTTGCTGGGTGCTGTATGTATTAAGTCATTGAAATAATGGGAAGATTTGCACCAAAATTTGCAGCCATTATGAGATAATGATTAGAAGTTTTACCATTTTTCAAGTTTGATAGCTTGAAATGACAAACTTGAAAAACTTCCCTTTCCTATTCTCCATCTGAAATTAACCTCTCTTCCAATCTGAAGGAAAAATAGTAAGGATATATCTTTTTCTTTGTTGTGTGATTTGACAGTTCTTATTCATCACAAATCCCCACAGAGTATCATTTTCATTTATCATTTGTCATTAACTGAAAGGAGGAATGGTTTAACAAAGTTCTCATGTTCTTTTTCTTTTAATGTGCAATTTCGGATTTTCGTGGTCTACCAGAAGTCTTACTCCTAAACCAAATGCAAGAGACTGAAAGCCCATTTATAGCACTGGGCAGGGATTCAAGAGCTAGCTTGGGATTCAAGGAGCTCTGGGCCTGAATTATAACTTTGCTGCTTCTTATTCAGCCTTCTGTAAGGTTCACTTCCTTAATTGGTAACTCAGGGATTTTATAAGAATTATCTTATTAGGTATATGTTAGATAGTGTCCAATTTATGGTGTTGAAATTCTAGAATGAACCACATTATGACCAGTTCTTTGGCTTGTGTGTTCAAAGAGGAACTAGAGGAGTAAACTTTCATAAACATGCATATTTGTTTTCAGACTATCAACCTTAATTGTTTTCCATTATGAAATTATTTAATCTCCTCTGAATAAACTTTCTAATTAATAATCACAACATACCTCCATGCTTAGAGAGCTGTAGGAAATGTCACAGCACCTTAACCTTTAGGTGGGATTGCATTTGATGGCCCATTAGTTACTGCATCACTGTGGGCACTTTCCCTCTCCTTAGACCTACTGCATATTAGTGTTGTGCCAGGCCTAATCAAGGACAGGTCCTGAGACTCCAGCCAAAGACTTTAACCTTCGAGAGTTAAGAAGAGTTGAAAGACAAAAATGCATCCCAGCTGTGCGAGCAAGTGTCCTTGAGCTACAAGTTGTTCTAGTTGATGAAGAGTTTAGTCTGAAGAGCCTGTTATTCCCTCACTGGGATCTGTTGCCCCTAGGGTTTTCCATTTCACTGCTTACTAGAGTTGGTTATATTTAAACTAATTAACTTTAATGTGTTGATCCTAGATATTATTAAACAAATGTTGACTCTGTTACCCCTGCCCATCTAGCATCAGGCTATTTTGGTTATACAAGTATACCGTCCTCATTTGTTGATGCTGATAAGATGCTGAGGCCACCACAGGGACCTAATATCTCAACTCACAGATTAAATGAGCTAATATATGTTAAGAACTTATGCCAGTGCTTGGTACTTTATTTATAACATATTAGTATTTGCTCTTAAGAGCCAAAGAAAAGCAATAACCATTGATTGGTGTAGCCACATGGGAAGAGGTACAGAATGTATTTTGGTTTGAAAAATGAGGAATGATTTGCCTCAAATCTCAAGCATACGGAACATGAGACCGTTTTGTTTTTTTCTTTAAGTCCCTGTTGCAGGCCATGAATAAAACTTAAAATTCCTGCTTGTGCAGGGATTTGGTCCAGTCATGTCTCAGCCACTAGCTCCTCTCTTTTAGGTAACTTCAGTAAAGTGAGAAGGTAATCCCAGAATTGCATGTGATAATAAATTGTTTCTGTCCCCTTGCAAGTAACTATCAGAGACAGATTTAGGATTCAGTATAGGAATGTTTGAGAGGGTCCACCCCCTTTATACATGTGGGTTAAGGAGTTTGTGTGTTTTTGGTGTTTTATGTGCTTGAAATGTTTAAAATATTTTAACCCATAAGAATAATTTTGAATATCTAGGTCAGTATTTGATTTAGGCTTGTGTTTTTAAAATCATACCATTTGTTTATACTGTTAGAACAGTTAATAGTCTTTATGATTCAATATATTTAAAAGTTGAATTTGTTAAAAGTTAAGTACTCAAGAAGATTTTAAGTTAGACTCATGGAAAAAGACCCTGATGATGGGAAAGATTGAGGGCTGGTGGAAAGAGGGCAACTGAGATTGATATGGTTGGATGGCATCACCGACTCAATGGACCTGAGTTTGAGCAAACTCTAGGAGACGGTGAAAGACAGGGAAGCCTGGTGTGCTGCAGTCCATGGGGTCACAAAGACTGAACAATAACCACATTGTCTATGTTTACTACTATCCTGGGAGGAAAAAAAGGAGTGTTTATTCTTATGTATATTTAAATTTCCCAACATATTGCTACCAAGTTGGAGATTGCTCTGCTACACGATAGGCCAATGAATCTAAGATGAGATGTTGAGGTAAGGATTTATTCAGGAAAGCCAGCTGACTGAGAAGATGGCAGACTAAGGTCTCTTATCAAGGTCTGGATGCCAGATTCTTTCATAGAACCAAAGAGAAAAGCAATGAGAAACTAAAGTCAAAAGGCATAATAGAGAGGGAGAGGCAGTGAGATAGTAAAGTAAAAAGGGCCTTCAGTCTTGCAAAACATCTCCAGAATGGCCAGCCCTTGGAAGAGGTGTGTTAATCTTGTCTTTTCACAGGTGGACAGGGTCAGATTATCTCCCCATGAGCTAAACAAGTAAGATTAAACAATAGGTGCAGAGGGGCAGGGTCCTCTGAGGCAGGCCATTATGTGTGATGACAATAACAAAAGCAATGAAAGCCAGGTCAAAGAAACTATTCCAACACGTAGTCAGAATTGGTGTCTCCCTGCAATATGGTTAGTATAACAAATTTACCACAAATGTAGTGGCTTAAAACAACCCGGATCTAGTTCTTATTAGCTGTAGAGTTCTGAAGTCCAAAATGAGGTCATGAGGCTAAAATCAGGATGTTAGCAGGGATGGTTCCTTCTGGAGGCTCCAAGAGAGAGTCTTCCTTGCTTATACTAGCTTCTAGAAGTTGTTAGCATCCTTTGCTTGCTGGCTACATTACTTCAATATCTGCTTTTATCATTGTTATAGAGCTTTCCCTGGACTGTATTTCTACTGCCTCCCTCTCATGAGGACCCTCATATTGTACTGGGATAATCAATTGGGAAAGGAGTATGTCAAGGCTGTGTATTGTCACCCTGCTTATTTAACTTATATGAAGAATACATCATGAGAAATGCCGGGCTGGATGAAGCAGAAGCTGGAATGAAGACTGCCAGGAGAAATATCAATAACCTCAGATATGCAGATGACACCACCCTTACGGCAGAAAGTGATGAGGAACTAAAGGGTCTTTTGATGAAAGTGAAAGAGGAGAGTGAAAAGATTGGCTTAAAGCTCAACATTCAGTAGACAAACATCATGGCATCTGGTCCCATCACTTCATGTGAAATAGATGGGGATACAATGGAAACAGTGACAGAGTTTAATTTTGGGGGCTCCAAAAATCCCTGAAGATGATAACTGCAGCCATGAAATTAAAAGATGCTTGCTTCTTGGAAGAAAAGCTATGACCAACATAGACAGCATATTTAAAAGGAGAGACATTACTTCACCAACAAAGGTCCATCTAGTCAAAGCTATGGTTTTCCAGTAGTCATGTATGGATGTGAGAGTTGGACTATAAAGAAAGCTAAGATCCAAAGAATTGATGCTTTTGAACTGTGATGTTGGAGAAGACTCTTGAGAGACCCTTGGACTGCAAGGAGATCCAACCAGTGAATGCTAAAGGAAATCAGTCCTGAATATTCATTGGAAGGACTGATGCTGAAGCTGAAAGCCTAATAATTTGGCCACCTGATGCGAAGAACTGACTTCCTGGAAAAGACCCTGATGCTGGGAAAGATTGAAGGCAGAAGGAGAAGAGGAAAACAGAGATTGAGATGGTTGGATGGCATTACCAAATTGATGGATATGAGTTTGAATAAGCTCTGGGAGTTGGTGATGGACAGGGAAGCCTGGCATGCTGCAATCCATGGGGTCGCAAAGAGTTGGACACAACTGAGCAACTGAACTGAATCAGGATCATTTCTTCATCTCTAGATCCTTAATCCTTGTGCAAAATCTTAGCTTTATCATATAATGCAAAATATATTCACAAGATCTAGTTTCTCTACTGAAAAAGATGCACAATATGAGAGTTCTGAGTCATTTTATTTGGGGCAAAATGAGGACTTCAGCCCAGGAGATAACTCAGATAGCTCTGAGAGATTGGTCCAAAGAGGCAGTGGGTGAAGGTCAATTTATAAGATATGGGCAAAGGAGGGATTTCAGTCCAATCAAACACTTACCTTACAAAAGGTTCCTGCTAGTAGGCTGATTCACCATGAAGGGATTTTGTGATTTTTCTAGATATGAAGAGATACAAAGATTGGATAACTATCTAAAGACCTGTTCACCAGTTTCCCTGGAACACAGGGTACCTCATTCTCCACCCTGAATTCCCCTCAGGGGGTGTTGAAGGTCCACAGCTGCAGCAGCAAAGGGTTCAGCAGTCACAATTCAGTTTAGTCGCTCAGTTATGTCTGACTCTTTGCAACCCCATGGACGGCAGCATGCCAGGCTTCCCTGTCCACCACGAACTCCTGGAGCTAGCTCAAACTCATGTTTGTTGAGTCAGTGATGCCAACCAACCATCTCATCCTCAGTCATCCCCTTCTCCTGCCTTTAATATTTCCCAGCATCAGGGTCTTCTCCAAGGAGTCAGTTCTTCACGTCAGGTGACCAAAGTATTAGCGTTTCAGCTTCAGCGTCAGTCCTTCCAATGAATATTGAGGACTGATTTCCTTTAGGATTGATTGGCTTGATCTCCTTGCAGTCCAAGGGACTTAAGGGTCTTCTCCAACATCACAATTCTTCAGTGCTCAACTTTTTTAGGGTCTAAATCTCACATCTATACATGACTATTGGAAGAACCATAGCTTTGACTAGATGGACATTTATTGGCAAAGTAATGTCTGTTTTTTAATATGCTGTCTAGGTTGGTCATAGCTTTTCTTCCAAGCAGCAAGCATCCTTTATTTTAATGGCTGTAGTCACCATGTGCAGTGATTTTGGAAGCCAAAAAAATAAAATCAATCACTGTTTCCATTGTTTCCTCATCTATTTGCCACGAAGAGATTGGACCAGATGCCATGATCTTACTTTTTTGAATGTTGAGTTTCAAGCCAGCTTTTTCATTCTCCTCTTTAACTTTCATCAAGAAGCTCTTTAGTTCCTCATCACTTTCTGCCTTAAGGGTGGTGTCATCTGCCTGTCTGAGGTTATTGATATCTCTCCCAGCAATCTTGATTCTAGCTTGTGCTTCATCCAAGCATTTCTCATGATGTTCTCTGCATATAAGTTAAATAAGCAGCTAAACTGCCTTGTTGTTGTTGAGTTGCTGGCAAATGCTCTTGCTAAGTGTCAATTTGTAGTTGACAGATTTAGGGCACAAACACATTTGGGGGACATTATTCAACTTTTCACACCAATTTTTGGATTAAAACATTCTTTTAACATTGAAACCTAGGGTTCTTGCTAAAGTATAGCAGACTCCAGCAAAATGCAATAATGTGTGATTGTGTTTGTGACTATAAAAGCATTTACCTCAGACTGGGACTTGAACCTACATGGCTGGGACTCAAACCCAGCCAAAATCCACAGTAATGAAGCTCAGGTCCTTGATGTCTTATTGTGTAAAGAATTTACAGACAGACAATGTGATAGGTAAGAAGTAGACTTATTCGGAGAGAAACACCCTCCAGACAGAGAGTGGGCCATCATGGAAACTGAGTGTGGTGGCTTCAAAATGTGGTGTGGTTAGCTTTTATGGGCTGGATAGGGGACTGGAATGCAAAAGTAGGAGTTCAAGAAACACCTGGAATAACAGGCAAATTTGGCCTTGGAATATGGAATGAAGCATGGCAAAGGCTAACAGAGTTTTGCCAAGAGAACGCACTGGTCATAGCAAACACCCTCTTCCAACAACACAAGAGAAGACTCTACACAGGGACATCACCAGATGGTCAACACAGAAATCAGATTATAATCTTTGCAGCCAAAGATGGAGAAGCTCTATACAGTCAGCAAAAACAAGACCGGGAGCTGAATGTGTGTGACTCGGATCATGAACTCTTATTGCCAAATTCAGACTCAAATTGAAGAAAGTAGGGAAAACCACTAGACCATTCAGGTATGACCTAAATCAAATCCCTTATGATTATACAATGGAAGTGAGAAATAGATATAAGGGCCTAGATCTGATAGATAGAGTGCCTGATGAACTATGGACTGAGGTTTGTGACATTGTACACGAGACAGGGATCAAGATTATCCCCATGGAAAAGAAATGCAAAAAAGCAAAATGGCTGTCTAGGGAAGGCTAAAAAATAGCTGTAAAAAGAAGAGAAGCAAAAAGCAAAGGAGAAAAAGAAAGATATAAGCATCTGAATGCAGAGTTCCAGAGAATAGCAAGGAGATATAAGAAAGCCTTCCTGAGTGATCAATGCAAAGAAATAGAGGAAAACAACAGAATGGGAAAGACTAGAGATCTCTTCAAGAAAATTAGAGATACCAAGGGAACATTTCATGCAAATGTGGGCTTGATAAAGGACAGAAACGGTATGGCCCTAACAGAAGCAGAAGATATTAAGAAGAGGTGGCAAGAATACACAGAAGAACTGTACAAAAAAGATCTTCATGACCAAAATAATCACGATGGCGTGATCACTCACCTAGAGCCAGACATCCTGGAATGTGAAGTCAAGTGGGCCTTGGAAAGCATTGCGATGAACAAAGCTAGTGGAGGTGATGGAATTCCAGTTGAGCTATTTCAAATCCTGAAAGATGATACTGTGAAAGTGCTGCACTCAATATGCCAGCAAATTTGGAAAACTCAGCAGTGGCCACAGGACTGGAAAAGATCAGTTTTCATTCCAATGCCAAAGAAAGGCAATGCCAAAGAATGCTCAAACTACCGCAAAATTGCACTCATCTCACACACTAGTAAAAGAATGCTCAAAATTCTCCAAGCCAGGCTTCAGCAATACGTGAACCATGAACTTCCAGATGTTCAAGCTGGTTTTCGAAAAGGCAAAGGAACCAGAGATCAAACTGCCAACATCCGCTGGATCATGGAAAAAGCAAGAGAGTTCCAGAAAAACATCTATTTCTGCTTTATTGACTATGCCAAAGCCTTTGACTGTGTGGATCACAATAAACTGTGGAAAATTCTGAAAGAGATGAGAATACCAGACCACCTGACCTGCCCCTTGAGAAACCTGTATGCAGGTCAGGAAGCAACAGTTAGAGCTGGACATGGAACAACAGACTGGTTCCAAATAGGAAAAAGAGTACTTCAAGGCTGTATATTGCCACCCTGCTTAATTAACTTATACACAGAGTACATCATGAGAAATGATAGGCTGGAAGAAGCAAAAGCTGGAATCAAGATTGTCAGGAGAAATATAAATAATTTCAGATATGCAGATGACACCACTCTTATGGCAGAAAGTTAAGAGGAACTAAAGAGCCTCTTGATGAAAGTGAAAGAGGAGAGTGAAAAAGTTGGCTTAAAGCTCCACATTCAGAAAAAGAAGATCATGGCATCTGGTCCCATCACTTCATGGGAAATATATGGGGAAGACTATTTTTTGGGGCTCCAAAATCGCTGCAGATGGTGATTGCAGCCATGAAATTAAAAGATGCTTACTCCTTGGAAGGAAAGTTATGACCAACCTAGATAACATATTCAAAAGCAGAGACATTACTTTGCCAACAAAGGTCCATCTAGTCAAGGCTATGGTTTTTCCAGTAGTCAAGTATGGATGCGAGATTTGGACTGTGAAGAAAGCTGAGCGCCAAAAAATAGATGCTTTTGAACTGTGATGTTGGAGAAGACTCTTGAGGGTCCCTTGGACTGCAAGGAGATCCAATCAGTCCATTCTAAAGGAGATCAGTCCTGGGTGCTCTTTGGAAGGACTGATGTTAAAGCTGAAACTCCAATACTTTGGCCACCTCATACGAATAGCTGACTCACTGGAAAAGTCTCTGATGTTGGGAGGGATTGGGGACAGGAGGAAAAGAGGACGACAGAGGATGAGATGGCTGGATGGCATCACTGCCTCGATGGACATGAGTTTGAGTGAACTCTGGCAAACAGGGAGGCCTGGTGTGCTGTAATTCATGGGGTCACAAAGAGTCAGACACTACTGAGTGACTGAACTGAACTGAATTTCATGGACTAATAAGTGGAAGGATAATTCCAACTACTTTGGGGAAGGGAAATTTCCAGGAATTGGCCACTGCCCAATATCTGGTCTTTTAACAGTGCCTTGGAGATATCATGGTGCCTCTGGGTATGTCATTTAGCTTGCTGATTGAGGATCAGGGGAAGTTTTTTGGTGGCTCGGAGAGTACGAAATCTGCCCACAATGTGGGAGACCCAGGTTCAATCCCTGGGTCAGGAAGATTCCCTGGAGTCCGGAATGGCAACCCACTCCAGTATTCTTGCCTGGAGAATCCCATGGACAGAGAAGCCTGGCAGCCTACATAACTGAGTGACTAACATTTTGAGGATCAAGGTCTAGTTGAAGTTGAGTTGTCTGCCATCTTGAACCCATCTGATTCTGTTTATGTTGTGTCCTCAGACTATGTCACTCTTTCAAAAGTTGTATCTGACCCCCTACCCTCCTGTTTCAATTGTTGTTCAGTCACTCAGTCCTGTCCAACTCTTTGCACACCCATGGACTGCAACACGCCAGGCTTCCCTGTCCTTCACTATCTCCTGGAGTTTGTTCAAACTCAGGTACTGAATCAGTGATGCCATCCAACCATCTCATCCTCTGTCACCCCCTTCTCCTCCTGCCTTCAATCTTTCCCAGCATCAGGGTCTTCTCCAATGAGTTGGCTCTTTGCATCAGGTGGCCAAATTATTGGAGCTTCAGTTTCAGCATCAGTCCTTCCAATGAATATTCAGGGTTGATTTCCTTTAGATCCTGGTTTGCTCCCCTTGCTGTCCAAAGAACTCCCAAGGGTCTTCTCCAGAACCACAATTCAAAAGAATCAATTTTTTGGCTCTCAACCTTCTTTATGGTCCAGCTCTTACAACCATACATGACTACTAAAAAACCATAGCTTTTGACTGACTCAGATAAACAATCTGCCTATAATGTGGGAGGCTTGGGATTGATCCCTGGGTTGGAATGATCCCCTGGAGGAGGGCATGGCAATCCTCTCCAGTATTCTTGCCTGGAGAATCACATGGACAAAGGAGCCTGGTGGGCTACAGTCCGTGGGGTAGCAAAAGTTGGACACAACTTAGGGACTAAACTACTACCACTGGCAGTATGCAGTGATTGGGTATTTTACAGATAACAATACTGAGGCAGAAAGGGGTGATGGGGGTATAAGAGGTTTTCTACAGAAAATGTCATAGTACTGCTTGAAGGGAATATTGAATTTCAACTCAAACTCCAAGAAGAAAACTGTATTTCCAGGAGAAAGGATATAACCCAGCCACACCCTGCCTCTACCCAATAGGGTGAAACATTGTAAGCTTGGGAGGAGGAATCTGAGAGACTGCCAAGACTGGAGTCCAAGATCAGGGAGACCCAATATCACCAAATTGTTCAAATAAGTGGAGCTGTGCATCCCACAAATGTTGCCCACAGCTGTAGAGCATGGCATAAGGAAAGCAAGTCTTCCTCAGAAAGCCACAGATGTAGATATTATATTCACACATTCAGAGCAGTAGGCCCTCCTTTCCCTTCCAGAATTTCCTACTGACAAGGATGTCTCCATGTTAAAATTAAAATTCAGGAATAGTTTGGAGATAGGGAAACTTGTATCCTGTGGATTTTCCTGATGGTTCAGTGGTAAAGAATCTTCCTGCAATGCAGGAGACTCAGGAGACATGAGTTCCATCCCTGGGTTGGGAAGATACGATGGAGGAGAAAATGCCAACCCACCCCAGTATTCTTGGCTGGAGAATTCCATGGACAGAGAAGCCTGGTGGGCTACAATCCATGGGGTTGTAAAGAGTTGAACATGACAGAGTGCACGTGTACACCTAGTGCAAGGGAAATCTATTAGAATTAGGAGCAAGAGACTAAGATTTATAACTATATCAATATGGCAGATACCATTAATATACTTCTTCAAAACACCAACAAATTCAGGATAATATATAACAAACAGATTTTTTATATGTATAGCTTAGCTTTTGAGAAATCAAGGAAGTTCCCTCAGGGGCCAAAAATAAAGAGGAAGTTGAAAGCCAAGGAACTAAGCTGATGCGTTCAATGCCTTAGAGGCATTTGACTTTAAATGCCTTCCTTGATGTTAAGCATGTTAATTCAATTATGCCTGTAAAAGTTTGGGAAATGAAACAACCACCAAAAAGTTGAAACAAGTCAGAGTGGAGAAATAATATATATGAAAAAATTGTAGAAATTCAAGGGACTATTTCAAGAGGGGCAGTTGAAGTAATTTTCTCCTTGGACATAAGGATCTTTTTGGCAGTTGATGAACATCATGCACAATGCAATTTTTAGATGGAATGAAAGCAAATTTTCAAGGTTCCGTTTAAGCTTAAGTTGTACTCTGCAGTTGCTCAGTGTTCATGGTATTTAAAAATCAGTCCGCAAATTCAAAGTCTTCAGTAAAAGTTTCCTCTCACCTCCCTTCCCCTCTCTTCCTTTGCTTAAAGGACACCTACACCTCTTCCTATGCCTGCCCCTCCCTCTCCTCCTTATCCTCATCTTTAATTAACAACAATAGTTGTTTAATAAATATTACTGAAAAGCTTATCTATCCTAAAACTTACTAGTGCTTCTTTTAATTCCTCCTCTATCCCATCTCTCACTTTTCTCCAAGGAAAAAAGGACCCCATTCCCCCTTTTGTTTATGACCAAACTTTCACAGACGTTTAAGCCATTGACTAGTCTATGCCCTCTGTCTTTCACTTGCTCTCATTCACACACACGCACACAAAATTTAACTTTGCGAAGTATCTCTAATTATTCCTCAAAGGAAAACGTTTTACTCAACATTACATAGCCCTTTTGTCATCTATTTTTTTTTTCACTTTGCAATCAATACATCAATGTTTGTGAAAGCATGGTCTATGCATATTGTCTATTCTATTGCACTTTCAAACTCTAAATCCCATGTCTGATAACATTATTCTCTCAATCCCAGTTAAAACTTTTCTAACCATGGGCAATAGCAACATCCTTGATGTTAAATTCATGGTGGTTTTGATTGTTGAAATTAAATGTCTTTTCTGCAGCTTCAAATACTGCTGATTCACTTCCTCTATCTTGATCACTTCCTCCTCCTTGAAATTATTTTCACTCTTATCTGTGTAATACCACCACTTCTACCCCTGCCCTCCTCCTATAAGAGTTTCTCAAAATTTATGAGATGCTCGTTTAGGCTGATAGTCTCTAGAATTCTATCTTATTCTTTTCTCCTTATCCCTAGATGATCTCACTCTTCATGACTTCACTATCACATGCACAACCACTGACAAGGGCAATGCATGATTTTAGCTCAAATCGATATATTATATAGCCCACTAGATATTTCCATTTGGGTGTCCCGTAAATACCAGATGAGTTATGTTAAAGATGAACTTAGTATCTTCTTCATAAAATACAGTTGGCTTTCTATGCTTATAGGCTGGATCCTTGGATTCAAAGTATTATAGATCCTGTACTATGTTCACAAGTACATGGCTGGTTGAATGCGAAGACACAAAATTTACGGATACAGAGGGCTGACTATGGGACTTGATCATCCACAGATTTTGGTATTCATAGAAGGTCCTAGAACCAATTTCCTGTGGCTAGTGTGTGATGACTGTATTCTCTTATTCCTTCCATCAGAAAGAGACATCACTTTTTATTTAGCTGTCCAGTCAGAGATCCAGTTAGTATTCTCTACTCTTCCTTCACTCATCCTTTGAAAAGCCACTGACTATGATCCTAAATTTGAAACCTCTCAAACACTCTTTACCATCCCAGTCTCCTTAGAGTATTGCTGAAGAGGTATTGTGTGATTGTAAGCTATTGGATATGTCAGATTGCACGTCCAAAGTTGTTTCTATAAAAACTGGGACATAAATCCTGAAGGAAAAGTCTATTCAGAATTATGGGAAATCGGGAGATACAGGACATGCAGATTCGATCCCTGAGTCGGGAAGATACCTGGAGGAGGAAATGGCAATTTACTCCGATATTCTTGCCTGGAAAATTCCATGGACAGAGGAGCCTGGCAGGCTACAGTCTAAAGAGTTACAAAGAGTCAGACATGACTGAGTTACTAAGTGTGTATATATGTGGTATATATGTGTTAAACCTTGGTGTATGGATTTTTTACAAATTTTACTCGATAAATTCCATAATCCATGTTGGGACTTTCTGAGTAGAAAATTTGAGTTGTGAAGTTATTAGGTTGTAACATTACATTACTGAAATAGAAGTCCTCAGTGGAATTCCAAACTGAAAACTGTGAATAGCATGATGTAAAAATTAATCAAATTATGCAAAAAATGAGAATGGAAGGAATAACAATAAATTTAAAATTTCCTATTTTTATTCATATATATTGTACCTGTTTTTATTTAGGGAAAGGAAAATATATGAGAAGAAGCAAATAAATTCTTATTCTACTTTTGGCTATACTGGGTCTTTGTTGCTGTATGCAGGCTTTCTCTAGCTGTGGTGAGCAAGGCTACTCTCTAGCCACTGTCCTCCGGCTTCTCACTGGGGTGCCTCCTCATGTTGGAGCACAGGCTCTAGGTGGGCAGCCTTTAGTAGTGTGGTGCGTGGGCTCAGTTCTTGTAGCTCCCATGCTCTAGAGCACAGGTTCAGTAGTTGTGGCTCGTGGGCTTAGTTGCTCCTTGGCCTGTGGGGTCATCCAAGACCAGGAAGTGAACTGGTATCACCTGCACTGCAAGGCAGATTCTTAACCACTACACCACCAGAGAAGCCCCAAATAAATTTTAATTTTATTACTTTATTCTTTTTAAAAATAGTCATTTTTTTTTACTTGAGATACTGTGTATTTGATAGTAATGAAACTATTTAGTGATAACATCCAAATAATTCTGTTGTAAACAGAAATTCTTACTTTGTAGTTATTTTTTATCCGAGTTTAACTTAACAAAAAAGATGTATAGAAAAGAGCAAAGATAGCAAATAGTTTTTTTTAAATGTCTTTATTATATTAGTATATAATAGCCCCATTTATAATATATAAAGTGTTAAAATCACCATTTTTATTTCTTATAACCTTATTTTAAACATTTTGAAATGTATTTTTAAATTTAATAAAACACAACCAAACTTAAAGTTCAGTAAAAATTAACTGAGTCCCACTTTTTTATATTTCCTTTGAAACTTTTTAAATAATAGAATAAATAGTAAGTATAAACAAAGAGATTGACATTATAAAAATATCAGCTAGGTATAGAAAACATATGTTTGTAAAACTATAAAGGATCTTTATGGAAAAAGTATTTAGAAAATATTCACTGGCCAGTCAATTCAGTTGCTCAGTCTTATCCAACACTTTGTGACCCCATGGACTGCAGCACGCCAGGCCTCCCTGTCCATCACCAACTCCCAGAGCTTATTCAAACTCATGTCCATCGAGTCAGTGATGCCATCCAACCATCTCATCCTCTGTTGTCCCCTTCTCCTATCGCCTTCAATCTTTCCCAGCAACAGGGGCTTTTCAAATGAGTCACTTCTTCACATCAGGTGGCCAAAGTATTGGAGTTTCACCTTCAGCATCAGTCCTTCCAAAGTTTATTCAGAACTGATTTCCTTTAGGATGGACTGGTTGTATCTCCTTGTAGTCCAAGGGACTCTCAAGAGTCTTTTCCAACACCACAGTTCAAAAGCACCAATTCTTCAGTGCTCAGCTTTCTTTATTGTCCAACTCTCACATCCAAACATGACTACTGGAAAAACCATAGCTTTGAATAGACAGACTTTTGTTGGTGAAGTAATGTCTCTCCTTTTTAATATGCTGTCTAGGTTGGTCATAACTTTTCTTCTAAAGAGCAAGTGTCTTTTAATTTCATGGCTGCAGTCAATATCTGCAGTGATTTTGGAGCCCCCCAAAATAAAGTCTGTCACTCTTTCCATTGTTTCCCCATCTATTTGCCATGAAGTGATGGGACCGGATGCCTTGATCTTAGTTTTTTGAATGTTGAATTTCAAACCAGCTTTTTCACTCTCCTCTTTCATTTTCATCAAGAGGCTCTTTAGTTCTTTTTTGCTTTCTGCCATAAGTGTGGTGTCATACCTACACAGTGGAACCTAAATAAAAATGAAGGAATTAGTAGAACTTCCAGGTTGGTGAACATATGCATGCATGTGCTGGGAGGGTGGCACACTTGAACACCAAAGGGAAAGAAACTCCTCTTCTCAGGACCTTTCCAGACCTCACTTCATGTACCTCTTGGGCTCTTCATCTGTATTCTTATAGCATCCTTTATAATAAATTGGTAAACATAATTAAAATGTTTCCCTGAGTTCTGAGAGCTCTGTCAGATAATTGAATATGCAGGAGGGCTTGTGGGAAGCCTGACTTCATAGCCAAGTCAGAAGTGGATACCCTGGAGAATGTAGTCTTGTGAGACTGCATCCTTAAACAGGTAGAGTTTGACACTAACTCAGGGTGGATCAGATGATTCAAGTTAAGAGCAGTTTTTTGATATAGTAGATTTGAAGTCATAATGTATTTGGCATAAACCTTTCATGGCAAACTTGCATTCTGCTATTACAGACATGATTACTATATTTACATGGATCTTCTGAGTTTCTTACATTTCAATTCAACAGAGTCCTCAATCAGACTGTGTGAGAAAACTGAGGATGCCCATTACCTGTGGAGGTAGCTTTTTTGGATCATTTTACTTTTTTTCATTTTATTTTTTATTGAAGTATAGTTGCTGTACAATATTACATAAGTTACAGGTGTATAATAGAGTGATTTATAATTTTAAAGGTTATATCCTTTTATAGTTATTATAAAATACTGGCTATATTCCTCATGTTGTACAATATATCCTTGTAGTTTATTTTATACCTGATAGTTTGTAATATTATACTTCAATTGAAGCCTGGATTTGGGGGCAAACTATGTGCTAGTTGGACATCATGTTACACACACTGGGCTCTGTATTGGTGACTATAAAAAACTTTAAGGGAACATTATAAAGAGCCCAGTGTTTCTAAATTGATTCCAAGATAACAAAATTATATTTTTGTAATGACTCTCATAAGCCCTTGTTTCTCCAGATAATTTGTTTCTTCTTTTGTTTGTTTGATTTTTGCTGTTGTTCTGCTTGACACAGTGCTTAGCTTAGGCACAGTGAAGACGGAAGGACTGAATTTGATGGCACATCTCACCATTAAGGGATGGAGTGCAGATTTCTCAAATAACTCAGCTAAGGCACATAAAGAGAGCTTTCTTTTGTACCTTGATGCAATGGGTGGAATTATGCCAATAAGCATGTCAAATGCCTAGCAATAAATGTAAACCCTCTGCCTCTTACAGAAACCCATTAAAACATGAAGAATCTTATTGCCTTTAGAAATAGTCTTTGATGGCCCTAAAGTCTCCTAGAATTGCATATAAAGTTTCACAAGAACCATCTTTAAAAATTCTAAAAGCTGCCCCTCCAACTTCCAGCTAAAGAAACCAGAATGCCAACTAAACACTATCAAATTGTATCGCTTTACAAAAAAAAATAAATAAATAAAGTGATTAGTGAAAGAAGACATGAGAATGAGAAAGAAATGAATGAACTAGTTGCTGAAACATGCTTCAGTTACAAATAGCAGGTATCCTACCCCCTTCCTCTATGAAGACAAGGTTAAGATACTCAGTATCAGAAGCCAAATTGGAAACTATATAGAGCCCTATATTAAATTTGAGGAATAAATTATTTCAAATAAATTCATTGCATGTATTGCACTACAATGATGAAGCAGAGATATTTTTACACACTGACCTCAAGAAGCTTACAATTTAGCACAGGAAAAGTAATATGCACACATATATGCCCATAACACAAATATGAATGAAATAAGTGTTACATTAGAAGGGCAAGCAAAGTCCTTTGGCAACAAGGAGGGAAAAAATAAAAGTAATTCTTGAATAAAGCATGGAAAGTTTACTAAGTTTTCACAGGGGATTCTAAGATGAAGGACTGCCTTTAGTAAGGCAGAAATTGAAAGTACATCTAGCATATTGTGTTTGCTCTTGACCATTATAAACATGGAAAGGCTTAGTTTTCTCAAATTCTCGCTGATTAGCAATGTGTACTTCCTGCGCTTTTGCCTATCTGTAAAATAGGCTTAAAATAGTACTTGCTTCATAAATTTTTGCAATTAAAGAGAGTACATGTGGAGTATATGTCTGACATGTGCAGTCAATGTCTGACATAAAATGAGAGCTCACTAATTTTTAACTGTTATTAAAACTAAGTTTTGTATGTACGTATTATTTGATTGAAAGTCTCACAACTTTATAGAATTAGCTACTATAGCAACTTAGTTTTCCTGCAATCTTAAGGGCTATTCTGCTCATGAACTTTAGATACCTGTCCTTGAATGAGTAGATAGAAAGCTCAGAATAGATAAACTTTACAATAAAGGAACTCAAGTGAGCCAGTCAAAAAACAGTGATATGCAGAGAAAAAAGCAATCAACATTGACTAAATCACTTGAAAAAATAATATATCCTCTACTGTGCTCTTAAAAAAAATAAACAAATGGGTCCAATTGCATACATTACCATATCTGTTTATTTTAATTCCTTTTATCTTGTATCATCTCTAGTATTTCTTTCATTGTATCCCCAGTGAGTGTCTTAATCAGTGGAAAACAGAGTACTGAAACATACTGTTCTATTTACAAATGCCAAACTCTGTTTTTTTAATGCTTATTTGGTGATGTTGCTAACCAGTAGTATCTAAACATATAGTGTAAAAGCCTTTGTCATTCAGTTGAGTCTGACTCTTTGCAACACCATGGACTGTAGCCTGCCAGGTTCCTTTGTCCATGGAATTCCCCAGGTAAGAATATTGGAGTGGGTAGCTATTCCCTTTTCCAGGAGATCTTCCAGATGCAGGGATCAAACCCAGGTCTCCTGCATTGCAGGCAGATTCTTTACTATCTGAGCCATCTGAGCATATATCCTTCCATGTATGCAACAAGACTAAGTTACATCTCTATTGCATATCACACATTATGTTAGGAGCCAGAAGTAAAGGAAAAGCAAGTTAATTTTCTTTCTGGCAAGAGTTTAAGGCCTAGTGGGTGACGTGCAAATGTTAAAATATTTGCAATACATCTTGATCAATATAATAAAAAACGATCACTAGTCTTAATGATGGCACAAACGATAAATATATAAAGTGTATCAGAAGATTTCCCCAAACCAGTGACATGGTAACTGACTCTCAAAGGTGAGACGTTCATTCTCTTGGTAGGCTAAGAAGTAAAGAGCACTTCAGACAAGGGGCAAATTATGTACAAGGGGAGGCAGATAGTGCTCAGGGATCTTTCAGTGGCAAGGTGTGAAAGTGAAAGTCGCTCAGTTGTGTCCGACTCTGCGACCCCATGGACTATATAGTCCATGGAATTCTCCAGGCCAGAATACTGGAGTGGGGTAGCCTTTCCCTTCTCCAGGGGATCTTCCCAACCTAGGGTTCAAATGCAGGGTCTCTTGCATTGCAGGTGGATTCTTTAACACCTGAGCCATAAGGGAAGCCCAAGAATACTGGAATAGGCAGCCTATCCCTTCTCCAGGGGATCTTCCTGACCCAGGAATCATACTGGGGTTTCCTACATTGCAGGTGAATTCTTTACCAACTAAGCTATCAGGGAAGCCCAATCAAGGTGTGAGTGTAGGTTATATTTGGAAAGTGGAGGGTGGTTAGAGAAGTAGTTTAAAGCAGAATGTTGACAGTTAAATATCTCATATCTAGGGAATTAGAAAGACATCGAAGACTTTTAAACAGCAAAGGAACAATTATCAAATACTCCTCTCTCCACATTCTGGTACACGTTCTGTCCTCTGCCAGGTTCTATGTCTCTGATCTCCTTATCCATCCCACACAGGTTCTACCCATGGAAAAGAACAGCCTCACAGAAATGTCTTCTTTCTCTGGCAGCACTTAAAAAGTTGACTCTAATGCTTTAAAACATTGTGTTTCAAATGTTGCTTAGTCTACTTTTTACAAATAGTGTGTTTTTCCAGTTCAGTTTTTTTATGAAAGTGAAAGTGAAGTTGCTTAGTCGTGTCCGACTCTTTGCGACCCCATGGACTGTAGCCTATCAGGCTCCTCCGTCCATGGGATTTTCCAGGCAAGAGTGCTGGAGTGGATTGCCATTTCCTTCTCCAGGGGATCTTCCTGACCCAGGAATCGAACCTGGGTCTCCTGCATTGCAGGCAGACCCTTTACTGTCTGAGCCACCAGGGAAGTTTGTACCTATGGTACAAACCAATTCTAGGGCTTCCCAGGTGGTGCTAGTGGCAAAGAACACTGCCTGCCAATGCAGGAGACATAAGAGATGCAGCTTCAATCCCTGGATCAGGAGGATCCCCTGGAGGAGGGCATGGCAACCCACTCCAGTATTCTTGCCTGGAGAATCCCCATGGACAGAGGAGCCTGGTGGGCTATAGTCCATAGCCTTGCAGAGTAGGACACTACTGAAGTGACGTAGCATACACGCATAAACCAATTCCACATAATTACTTTAGGCTATGTGACTCTTCTCCAATGTAAATCTATTAACAAAGCATCCTCTCTGAAGACTGTACACAAAATGTCTACTAATGTCTTTTTTAATGGCCTTATCTGAGAAGGGAGAATTTGAAGAGTCCACTTAGATGATTCTCCTTCATTTTATATATATATATATGTGTGTACACACACACACACACACACACACACACACACACACATATATATATATATATCTATACACCAAACAAGGATTGCATCAACCCTTCATTTAATGTATAATTGGGATATATACAGAACTAAACTTAAAAATAATCATTTACAACTGGGAGATAAAAGGATTAAAAGAATGCTTTTTTAAAAAAGAAATGTGATTTGTTAAAAATGCCTACAATTTAGGACAAGACTAATCGATCAGCAGTTTCACAAAATGAGTATAAGAACAACACAAGATTCCAATTTACAAAGCAGCAGAATGTGCAGTTGTGTAACATGACTGTCTTTTCTTTTAAAATGCAAATTTCTTGTATTAAAATGGAAAGGGGTTAATAGAAAAATATATACTCTGTGTTATGCTCTTTATTGACTTTACATATCCTATTTCATTAATTATTTTATAGCATTGGAATTAGGATTCTAAAATTCCCAAATTATATTCTAGAAAAGTTGATTTATATATCTATTACTGATGGAATAGTGTGAAATGTCACAGGCTCTAAAACCACTTTCTCTTTTATATTTCACTTCACAACTTCAGGCTAATATTAAAATATTTAGTAGAGTCTGATCATTTCCTGCTGGTTGGATTGTATTAAAAATATATGGCTTTATGGGCATGGAAATTAAATATGTGAACAATCAGGCTTTGTAAAAATGTACCACATGTTAACCTAAGTAAAAGTCATAAAATATAAACAAAATGTGAAAATTTAGAACATTCTCATAATATATGTTCTTTTTATGAGCTAACTGCTCTGTTGTGGGTCATATTGCAAGACCAAAAAAAAGGATATAATTTAAAAGATCTTTTCATGTAGTTTTGAAAATGATAAAGCTAAACTAAATCTTTAGTTGGGTTTTTAAGTCATAAATCACTTTAAGGTTAGTGGCTACCTGATGTAATATTCTGACACCCTGACTATAAACAAGGGATTATAACAGTGCTGGGGGCATTGTTTTGAAGTGTTTTCCTACAGTTAAGTAGTAAATCAGTGACAGACAGGATTCCTATTTTACCACAGTTACATTAAATCTATATTACAATATAAAATGTAATTTTTCCCAATCTCAGTTGAAAAATTATTTTAGAAATCTGCATTTAAAACTTCTGGATGAAGTCTTGTTTGCATACAGCCATGTAATTTCCAAGGGAATATAGCAACTATTTCAGTAATTGCTTGCTAAAGGCCCAAGAAGGGTTATTCTAGAAAAAGAAGTCATAGGTTGATGTTTTTTCCCCCCTTTAATGGATGTGTTTGTTCACTTGCCAGACTTTTTGGCTATGAAAAAATTTAATACATCAATCAAAATAATGAAATTATTGTGCTAATTTTGAAAGGAAATGTGATGTAATGCTTTTAATAGTATGCTTGCCTTAACTGTGTGTATTACAGAATAATTCAATAGAGCATGAAAGAATATGGAGACTTCATTTAGTACACCCAATATAACCTAAGCAATTTATCTGCAGATTGGCTATAATGTCTCTGGTAAACAGAGTTTCAGGTAGAAAAACTGTGACCAATTTCAAAGGAAACTGAATTATTTTCAGTATTTGCAATTGTCACTCATGTAACAGCAATGCCATACAGGCTTTCTTGGAAAGTTTTATTTGTAAAAGTTCCCTTAAATTAAAAAAAAAAAATTGAAACGGAAACTCAGGCATGTACCTACTCTCACCTGGAAGAATTATAGAAAGATAGGAAAAGTGAAGAAACCTTTATAACACATAATCTACAATGTCAGCATATGTCCAAGATATGTGAACCTGTCTTTGGGGACATAGAGTTTAGAGGATTTCATTTTCTTTTTATTTTCAGTTAATTTACAAAGTTACTTTTAGTATAAGGATCAGATTATTCTTTAAACATCATTTCAATATTTAATTGCAATCAATATATAATAAAAATATGGATTAAAGTTGATAAAATTTGAACTAAGATTTTGCAAGCACAGAGCAGTCCTCGGATATGATTAAGCATTATGCTGCATGAGATATTCTAGCACGAGCCTTTATTAGTTGGTGACCCTTTTTTGTTTTTTTAATCTCAGGGTTTAAATCAGGTCAAAAATCATTTAGGATCACAGAGCCTACAATTTTTGTTGGTAAGGTCTACTAGACATAAGTGCAATGAAAGGGACATTTAAAATCAAATTTGTTTTAATTTTGAAATTTAATCTACTGCTGAAATCAGAATTGAAATGGTGTCTTAGACTCATTTGTCAAGCAGGAGAATTTAAATGCTCTGAGAAGACACAGTTTCACCCTGTAAGTGGTGGCTGTAGAGATTCCAACCTGTCTGCATGCTGCAATAGCAGCATTATTCCATTGTAGGATATCCTTATCCTTTTTTGCTTTGATTTATGTATTAGAATTTTTGTTGTGTCCCTAACTCATGCGGTCCATCTTGGTAAAATGAATAACAAATTGGTGTTTGGAGGGCAATGTACCATGCAAAATGCAAATGGGATTCCTGAATGGAAGACATCCAGCATAGATCAAGACCTTGCCCATATGTGGGGTTTTTGTCTAAGCAATCTTTTTATAAGCTTTTTAATGCTTGAACAGCTACCGAAGCAAACAGAGACATATTATTTATTAATTGTGCACCGTTAATAGCGAGGTCTCACCAACTGCCAATCCATATGGACATAAAGCCCTCGGTCCTAAATCTGCTAAGATTAATTTCTTTCAACGGCCTCCAACAGCGTGAGGTTGAAGTGAGAACCAGGTTTTGCTCCTGCCTTTTTATGCCTTGTGTGGCAGATTAGTTCACTGGGACTTCTTCACAAGCAAGAAAAGCTGCCGTCCTTCTAGGTTCTGTCCAGTCTAGAGATTTACTAAGATGAAGATGAAAGGACTTTAGCTCTGTTGTGTTTTTCCCAGATCCTCTCCAAAGCCTGCATAATCCTATTGTGCCCCCCGCCACCTAAAAAGGGGTAATAAAAAGAGATAAGAAACATGCCTCAACAAATTCAAACAGCTACAAAATCTAATTATATTAAGTGGAACTCTTACTTGCAACAGCTCAAACTTAAAGTAATTAGGCTTAGTTGCAATTTCAAGATGTTTGTACTTGTGATTCCTGGTTGCTTTCAGTCATCTTGATTCTTCATGAGAAAATGTAAAATCTACCTAAGCTAATCCTAACCCACCCCGCCCCCCACCGCACCCATATACACATTATATGCCTGCCACATTTCATTAAGTTCATTTTTTGTTGTTAATTGAGACACATTCTGGTCTTTCCTTAAATTTGCAAGCTAACTCAATATTCCTGGGTGAATCAGTTCAGAGGAAGGACCCAAATTTTGCTGCTTCCAGATCTACTTTCTGCCAGATGCCTCCTTCCACTCTTAAAAGGCAGAGATGGTCATTTGGAGGAGTCTGTCTGTCCCTGGTCATTTTCCTCTCTTCCTGCATCCCCTGAGTTTGGTGCAATGTTACTCTTTACTCTTATCCCTCGGGTTATCCTGCTTCAGTCTGTCTAAATGACTTGAGCCCTTTTGTGATGCATTCATTTCCTTGTAGAAATTCATAAATGATAGAAAATTAAACAAGTTTCTAGGTAACAAATGAAAATATAAAGACTGGAGATTCTGAGTATGAGTGTGTGTGTATTTTAAAGAATTTAGCCATGGTCAAACCAAAAGCATTTTTAGTCACCTTTTAGGGCAGTGTCTTTACTATGTTAAGCAGTTGTTCAGTAAACTATTAAAAAAACTAAACTACTGAACTTTGGAACTGTGCCATTTCAACCTGAACTCTGAATTCTGACTTCCACCCTTTCCTGGCAAGGAACTAAAACAAACTTCCTGAAGTAAGATTTCCTTGAGAGAAGCTGGAACTCATCGGTATCAACTGTAGATTTTAAATTTTTTAATCTAGAAGACTAGCTATTTTAATCTTTCCTGCCCAGTACACATTACTCTTTTAAGAATGGATAAAGAAACTTTGGTACATATAAATGATGGGATACCATTCAACCAATAAAAGGAACACACTTGAGTCAGTTCTAATGAGGTGGTTGAATCTAGAACCTATTAGACCTACTAAGTCAAAAAGAGAAAAACAAATATCATGTATTAATGCATATATATGCAGTAATATATATATAGGAGAAGGCAATGGCAAGCCGCTCCAATACTCTTGCCTGGAAAATGCCATGGATGGAGGAACCTGGGTGTCTGCAGTCCATGGGGTCACACAGAGTCAGGCACGACTGAAGTGACTTAGCAGTAGCAGCAATGCATATATATGGAATCTAGAAAAATGGTACTGAGGAACCTATTTGCAGGCAGCAATGAAGATGCAGACATAGAGAACAGACTTACTGACATGGACAGCGGGGAGGAGAGAGAGGGTGAGACAAACAGAGAAAATATCATGGAAGTATATACACTATCATATGTAAAATAGATAGCCAGTAGAAATTTGCTGTATGATTCAGGGAACTCAAATGGAGGCTCCATAACAACCTAGATGGGTAGGAATGGGTGGAGGTGGGAGGGAGTTTCAAGGGAGAGGGGTCATATGTACACTGATGTCTAATTCATGTTGATGTTTGACAGAAATGAAATCAATATTGTAAAGCAATTACCTTCAGTTAAAAATAAATTTTAAAAGAAGTAAGGTTCGATGCAGGGTGTAGGATGCTTGGGGCTGGTGGACTGGGATGACCCGGAGGGATGGTGTGGGAGGGAGGTGGCAGGGGGGTTCGGGATTGGGAACACGTGTACACCCGTGGTGGATTCATGTTGATGTGTGGCAAAACCAATACAATATTGTAAAGTGAAAAAAAAATTTTAAAGTAAGCAGGAAGCAGCCTATTTTAGGTAAGAAGGGAGTCAGTGTGTGGACAGCCCCCTCAGCATACTCTGGGAGCACTCAGCCCAGTTTCTGCCTGGGGCTCCCTGGGCAGAAAAGGTCATTTTCCTTAAGAAATAGCTGGACTTTTCAAGTAAGGGCTAAACTCTGGCCTTATGAAAATCACTAGTTTTCCACCGAAGCAGTATTTTTAAAACAGTGTTTACCCTTGGCAGTGGTAGCATTCCCTTTGTATTACTTTTTGTTTGTTTTCAAACAAGTCATTTTAGAAGGTCACCGCCGCTTCCTGAATGTATCCATATTTAAAGTTGATTGACTTTCAGTGACTTGCCAAGCTTTGTATGTTCCACTCTGGAGCAGTATTTAGCTGTGGTGAGTAAGCTCACTACTAAAGAATCTGACTGCAAATACGTGCTTTTTACTTTTTTCATCTTTTCTTTCTTCATCTTTAATTCTTAAATCCTGGGGAATGAAATAACATTTTATTCATCTTAGAGATGTCTTCTAAACCATTTGAGAAGGTTAGATCCTTGACTTTTTCATCTCAGGCAGCAGCTTGCTGGAGATCTAATGAAAATCTGTGCATGTGCACAAACTGACTAAAGGGAGTACATCAAATGTTAATTCATAGATGCAGAAGTAATATGCAAATAGAGATTCTAAACTAACTGTGCCATCATTTTTAATGAAATAAGTTATTCATCCTTTACTTTAAAGAAATAATAACATTTTGCCTTGGCTCAGCACACTGGAATATAGAGTCTCTTTCTCTTAATTCACTGATTGCCAATTCACTTCTCTTTGCCACCAGATGGATTTGAACTTTCTGAACTAAAAGGACTTTTTTTTTCTTTTATCTTAATTTTAGTAAGTTTGACAATTAAGAAGCCTAGCTGTGTACAAATTATGTGCCAATATCTTTTTACTCATATGTAAATATGTACCTTAATGATAACTCCTAAGGCAGATTGATAATTTGATACAATATTGATACAAATTCAATAAATATATTACTGACTCTCCAAGGACATCTTTTTTGGGTGTTAGTTCTAAAAGGTCTTGGAGGTCTTCATAGAATGATTCAGCTTCAGCTTCTTCAGTGTTACTGGTTGGGGCATACACTTGGATTATTGTGATATTGAATGGTTTGCCTTGGAAACGAACAGAGATCATTCTGTTGTTTCTGAAATTGCATCCATGTACTGCATTTTGGACTCTCTTGTTGACCATGATGGCTACTCCATTTCTTCTGAGGGATTCCTGCCTGCAGTAGTAGATATAATGGTCATCTGAGTTAAATTCACCCATTCCAGTCCATTTTGGTTCTCTGATTCCTAGAATGTCGACATTCACCCTTGCCATCTCCTGTTTGACCACATCCAGTTTGCCTTGATTCATGGACCTGACATTCCAGGTTCCTATGCAATATTGCTCTTTACAGCATCGGACCTTGCTTCTATCACCAGTCATATCCATAACAGGGTATTGTTTTTGTTTTGGCTCCATCCCTTCATTCTTTCTGTAGTTATTTCTCCACTGATCTCCAGTAGCGTGTTGGGTACCTACTGACCTGGGGAGTTCCTCTTTCAGTATGCTATCATTGTGCCTTTTCATACTGTTCATGGAGATCTCAAGGCAAGAATACTGAAGTGGTTTGCCATTCCCTTCTCCAGTGGACCACATTCTGCCAGACCTCTCCACCATGACCCACCCGTCTTGGGTGGCCCCGTGGGCATGGCTTAGTTTCATTGAGTTAGACAAGGCTGTGGTCCTAGTGTGATTAGATGAACTGTGAAGAAAGCTGAGCACCGAAGAATTGATGCTTTTGAACTGTGGTGTTGGCAAAGACTCTTGAGAGTCCCTTGGACTGCAAGGAGATCCAACCAGTCCATTCGAAAGGAGATCAGCCCTGGGTGTTCTTTGGAAGGAATGATGCTAAATCTGAAACTCCAGTACTTTGGCCACCTCATGCGAAGAGTTGACTCATTGGAAAGACCCTGATGCTGGGAGGGATTGGGGGAAGGAGGAGAAGGGGACAACAGAGGATGAGATGGCTGGATGGCATCACCGCCTAGATGGACATGAGTTTGAGTGAACTCTGGGAGTTGGTGATGGACAGGGAGACCTGGCGTGCTGCGTGCGATTCATGGGGTCGCAAGGAGTCGGACACGACTGAGCAACTGAACTGAACTGAACTGACTCTCCAAGATGAGCTATAAACCTCACTTGTAAATTGACTATTAAAAAATTGTACCTAAATTAAAAATTGCATTTATAACATTTACTTTAATATTATTTTATATTTAGCTAAATTCTTATTGTAGAATAATTTTATCATAATTGAGGATATCTATTATACATGGAAAATATTTATTAACAGTAATTATACAAGTGATGCTGCTAAGTCACTTCAGTTGTGTCCAACTCTGTGCGACTCCATAGACGGCAGCCCACCAGGCTCCACCATCCCTGGGATTTTCCAGGCAAGAAGAATACTGGAGTGGGGTGCCATTGCCTTCTCTGATACAAGTGATGAACCTACCCCAAAACTTTGAAACCAAAAGGTCTCTCCATTTGGCAGCAGGATATTCATACCAAATTCTACCAAAGAGATATTTTTTTCCAGTAAAATGTGTCAACCATTCACTATTAAGCCAATTCTTTGTCTTCAAGAAACAAAGTGTAACGTTAAAAAAAAAAAAAAAGAACAAAAAACTGAAGAATTGTCATGAGGTGAATTAGTGTAGAAGTTGAGTCTACTTACCCAGATTCTATCCATCTTGTTCATCATCTCCAAGTACATGTTGACATTCTAGATTTGCTTCAGTCTAAACAATCTAACCATCATGGAACAGAGGTGAGATATCAAGGAAACTATGATGTGACTACATGAAAAAAATAGAAAAGAAGCAAAATGAATATAGTTCAGTTCAGTTCAGTCACTCAGTGGTGTCCAAGTCTTTGTGACCCCATACACCGCAGTGCACCAGGCCTCCCTGTCCATCACCAACTTCCGGAGTTCACCCAAACCCATGTCCATTGAGTCAGTGACACCATCCAGCCCTCTCATCCTCTGTCGTCCCCTTCTCCTCCTGCCCTCAATCCCTCCCAGCATCAGGGTCTTTTCAAATGAGTCAGTTCTTCACAACAGGTAGCCAAAGTATTGGAGTTTCAGCTTCAACATCAGTCCTTCCAATGAACACCCAGGACTTGTCTCCTTTAGGATAGACTGGTTGAGTCTCCTTGCAGTCCAGGGGACTCTCAAGAGTCTTCTCCAACACCACAGTTCAAAAGCATCAATTCTTCTGTGCTCACTTTTCTTTATAGTCCAACTCTCACACCCATACATGACCACTGGAAAAACCATAGCCTTGACTAAACGGACCTTTGTTGACAAAGTAATGTCTTGCTTTTCAATATGCTGTGTAGGTTGGTCATAACTTTCCTTCGAAGGGGTAAACATCTTTTAATTTCATGGCTGCAAACACCATCCGCAGTGATAGAGTCTCAAAATATAAAGTCAGCCACTGCTTCCACTTTTTCCCCATCTATTTGCCAGAAGTTATAGGACGAGATGCCATGATCTTAGTTTTCTGAATGTTGAGCTTTAAGCCAACTTTTTCACTCTCCTCTTTCACTTTCATCAAGAGGCTCTTTATTTCTTCACTTTCTGCCATAAGGGTGAGGTCATATGCATATCTGAGGTTATTGATATTTCTCCTGGCAATCTTGACTCCAGCTTGTGCTTCTTCCAGCCCAGCATTTCTCATGATGCACTCTGCATATAAGTTCAGAGAGGAAGAAATCATGGGCACTTGAAGCTTCATCTCACAACACAAAATCAGGAGTGAATGAAAGGGAGAAAATACCTTTTTTGCTATCTAGTTATACAAGCTGTTTTTAGCCTCTGAGGGAAGGAGGACTTGCTTTGCTTTGTTTTAATTGAAATATAGTTGATTTATAGTATACTGTTAGGTTCAAGTATACAGCAAACCAATTCAGTTTTACATGTGTGTGTATATATATATGTTTCAGATTATTTACCATTCTAGGGTATATCAAAATACTGAGTACAGCTCCCTGTTCTATCAAATAAATCCTTGTTTGCCTATTTCATATATAGTAGTATGTATCTGTTAACCTCATACTTGTAATTTATCCCTCCCTGACTTTCTCTTTTGGTGACCATAAGTTTGTTTCGTGTATCTGTATGTCTATTTCTATTTTGTAAGTAAATTCATTTTTACTATATTTTTAGATTATGCATGTAAGTGATAGCATATATTTGTCTTTGTCTATACTTCTTCACTTAATAGAATAATCTTTAGGTCCATCTGTTTTGCTGCAGATGTCATTATTTCAATCTTTTATAAGGCTGAGTAATATTCCATTGTGTGTGTGTATATACATCACATCTTTATCCATTTATCTGCCTGATAGATTCTTAGATTGCTTTTATGTCTTGGCTATTGTAAATAGTGCTGCTCTGAGCATTGAGGCATGTGTATCTTTTCAAATTAGTTTTCCATGGATATGTGCCAGGAGTGAGAGTGCCAGATTGTATGGTAATTCTATTTTTAGTTTTTAAGTAATTTCCATACTGCTTTCCATAGGGCTATGCCAGTTTACATTCCCATCAATTTACAGGAAGTTTCTTTTTTCCATTCATTATTTGTAGACTTTTTGATGAGGGCTATTCTGACAGTTATGAGAAGTACCTTCTTGTAGTTTTAATTTGTATTTTTCTGGTAATTAGCAACATTGAGCACTTTTTCATGTGTCTGTTGGCCATTGTAAGGACTTTTTTTCAAAGAATGAAGTTTTACTGTAGATATTTTAGTTACAGTACACAACACTTCATAGATAGTAGGCGCACTTACCTGTCTTTGTTGTTTATTCATCCACCTATTCATTCTTTAAAAATTGAGGCTCAAAAGCCTCATGTGTCAGACACTCTTATAGGTGTACATTTTAATGGTAGGAACAGATATATTAATTATTGATTATATAGAATAAGATTATTAAGAAAAATGTAACAGATAGAGATAGAATTATCTATTTTTAACAATGACTAAAAATAATTCTGGGGTTCTTAATATAAATTTCCTTTTTAATTCATCTGAGAATGATTCATCTGAGAATCATAATGTAGTGATCTAGACAACTGGAAAGTGACTCATTTAAATAAAATCTATTGAAACTGTATAATTAAATATCCAAAGTTTATAGTTTTATGAAGAAAATAAATAACAGCAAAGCATTGCATAAAAGCTTTTGGAGGAAGTAAGATATTAATTACTTTTTTGCCATTTAATATTGGGAGGATTTCAAAGCCTTGGTTATTGCACCCTTTCAAAACTTATTTCTATTTAAAAATAAGCTGCTTGTATACTTAGATGCATTAAAGCATGAGATATTACTGTAATAAAAGTATAAATTCTAAAGTCATGCCCTTTTCTGAGGTATTAACTTCAATTCTGTAATGGGTTTTTAGCCTGTCAAATTTAAAAACAACTGGAGTAAGAAAGATAAGTGAACAATACATATGACTAGAAGTTTAATGGAAATTAAAAAGTGAGAAAATTTGGTCAATGGAAGAGAAAAAATCCAACTCTTGGCAGCAGAATAAATAAATCATAAATAGTTCTGAATGACATGCCTATGGAATGTAGCAATGTATGTAGACCCACAAACCCAATTTATGGCACACTCTGCAGTTATGGTGGGATGTTGTGTAAGGGCAGTGTGCCGCTGTAATGTGTAAACACAAAAATAGAATATATTCCTTGTTAATGTAACATTTTGCAAGACTGTGACCACTTTAATAAAATTATAAAGTAATATCCACTCAATTCAATATCTACCAGATGTAAGTCCAGATTAATACAGAGAATGTGAGGTTGGGATGATAGAAAATGGAAGGAAGGGATTGCAAAGAAAGAGAAAAAGGGGGAGGAAAAATGCCTAAACCTCCTACTGAGTAGGATTATATTGAATATAGAGCTAACCTGGGCATTATTAGATTCAACTCTTGAGTTTCCACATAATGCTAATGTCCACTTCTACTCCTGAGAAGGTGGTTAAAAACTACATAAAATTGTGTTGACTTGGTCTGAATTCCTCTTGTTTTGTTGTGCACCTTTAGCTTATCCTATTATTTACCTTCCACACTATTTATGCTCCACTCTTCTCTGTCTCAGTTTGATCACCATCCTTATTTACAAAATAGATTATGAATCTTCATTTTAAGATTTACTCAGTGTTCATTTTTATGACACAGTATTATTGCCAAAGACACTTGCTTCTCCCCACTACACACTGCAAACCCCCAATGGCTTGAATGCTTACTTAGGGCCTGGTTGGCTTTTGTGTTGTGTGTTCAGTCAGTCTCTCTAACCTGAGATATATTTGCTTGTCTTCTCTATGCTTGATTCTTTTTCAACTTTCAACAGGAGAATCTGGACAAAAAGTTGGACAGAGAGGAAGTCGGCTGCATAATTACTGTCTATAGAAGACACATTCTACTTTCCTAACCAAGCTGATTTTGTTAGATTCCATATCACATCCTTCATATTTCTCATAGGAGATAGTCACCGTCTTCAGGCCCAAGAATAAGTCATGATTTTTCTCCATGGCTCACAGTGGTCTCATTCCCTTTGCCAGTGATTATTTTAGGCCTGGCAGCCAACATGACTCTGGCCACCATTACAAGGGGTCATCTCCGCTGGATGTCATTTGGCACAGGTTTTCCACTCTGGAAAAAGAACTTTTTTTTTGACCTGAGATGTTATCATGCAAATGGAATCTATGGCATCTTGCAACCAAGAGAAAAGCTCACTTGATGATGGAGCAGAAACCTAGGGGAAAAACCTAGGTCCATGAGGAGCCATGTATCACTCGCTGAGCAGGTGAGTTAACAAATCCCATATCTGTCTCAAATTCCATCAAAAACAGAGGCTGATAAAAATATGTGGCAGCAGCTAAGTTGCTTCAGTCATGTCCAACTCCGCGCAACCCCATAGATGGCAGCCCACCAGGCTCCTCTGTCTCTGGGATTCTCCAGCCTAGAATACTGGAGTGGGTTGCCATTTCCTTCTCCAACATAAGCATGCATGCTAAGTCGCTTCAGTTGTAGTCGACTCTGTGCAACCCAACGGACAGCAGCCCACCAGGCTCCTCTGTCCACGGGATTCTCTAGGTAAGAACACTGGAGTGGGTTGCCATTTCCTTCTCCAGATAAAAATATGCACTATTACTCAATTAAGAAGCATGGCCTTAGTTTTTATAAATGGTGAATGGGAGAGTAGAGTGAGAAAGGAAAAAAATGTCTTTTTAAGAAACCTTTTATTTTACAAATTAGAGTATAGATGGCACTGATGGTAAATAACCTGACTGCCAATGCAAGAGACACAAGAGAGGCAGGTTCAATCTCTGGATCAGGAAGATCCCCTGGAGGAGGGCATGGCTGCCCACTCCAGTATTCTTGCATGGAGAATCCTATGGACAGAGGAGCCTGGAGGGCTACAGTCTATAGGGTTGCAGAGTCAGACATGACAGAAGCGACTTAGCACAAATGAATCGCATAGTTGATTAACAATGTTAGTTTCAGGTGTACAGCAAAGTGATTCAGTTATACATATACATGTATCTATTCTTTTTCAAATTCTTTTCCCATTTAGGTTGTTACATAATGTTGAGCAGTTCCCTATGCTATACAGTAGGTACTTATTAACTATCCATTTTAGATACAGCAGTGTATACATGTCAAGATGTATTATTAATATCAAACTGATTACCATTTGTATCAAATGTGGCTGACTGCTCCATCTGGAGCTACGTTCTTAAAAGAATCCCAAATAAAAGAAGATAGGGCAGCTCTAGATTTGGTTTTTGTGATATAGATTTGGAAGAAAAGAAGGAAATTTTATCCAGGTGCTCCTCCTTCCATTATGTAACTTGATATTCTAGAAGAGAGAGATAAAGACGAAAAGATCTAGAGTGGTGCATAGTGACACATAGTGGTACATCTATGTATCTTCTGTTTTACTATTTCTGGAGTGTTTCATTTCTTTGTAAAGAGATAAATCTCTTCTGGCATTTTTTTCCGAAATGAAGAACATTCCTTGTAATGCAGGTCTGCTAAAGAATTCTGTCTTCAAAAAAAGGTTTAATCTATTTTCATTTTTTAGAGATCTTTGAACTGGATATAGAATTATAGCTTAATAAATCTTCCAATACAGCCATACCTCTTTTTATTGTCCTTCACTTTATCATGTCTTGAAGGTATTGCTTTTTTTTTTTTTTTAACAAATTAAAGGTTTATGACAACCCTTCATCAAGCAAGTCTATTGGTGGCTTTTTTTCCCCCAAAGCATTATTTGTTCTCTTTGTGTCTGTTTAATATTTTAGTACTTCTTACCGGCTTCCCTGGTGGCTCAGAGGGTAAAGCGTCTGCCTGCAATGCGGGAGACCCAGGTGGGAAGATCCCCTGGAGAAGGAAATGGCAACCCACTCCGGTAATCCTACCTAGAAAATCACATGGATGGAGAAGCCTAGTAGGCTACAGTCCATGCGGTCGCAAACCAAGCAACTTCACTTTCACTTTCTTTCACAGTATTTCAAACTTTTCATTATTATTATATTTGTCATGATGACCTAGATTAGTGATCTTTGACGTTACTATTGTCATTACTTCCAGGGCACTGCTAACCACACCCATATCAGAAGGCAAACAAGTGACAAATGTGTGTGTTCCCCCATTTCTCTCCATCTTC
The DNA here is from genome assembly GCF_001704415.2 of Capra hircus. Taxonomy (NCBI): domain Eukaryota; kingdom Metazoa; phylum Chordata; class Mammalia; order Artiodactyla; family Bovidae; genus Capra; species Capra hircus. The sequence goes on from NC_030816.1 coordinate 43,729,926, forward strand.
TCAGGCCTCCCTACTCCCTAAGACACAACAATGCAGAGATTAGGCCAATGATAACTCTAAAATTGTGTCACTTAGAGAAAGAAAGTGTCATATGTCTCTCGTTTTAAACTAAAAGCCAGAAATGATAAACCTTAGTAAGAAAACTGGAGAAGGCAATGGCACCCCACTCCAGTACTCTTGCCTGGAAAATCCCATGGACGGAGGAGCCTGGTAGGCTGCAGTCCACGGGGTCGCTAAGAGTCGGACATGACTGAGCGACTTCACTTTCACCTTTCACTTTCATGCATTGGAGAAGGAAATGGCAACCCACTCCAGTGTTCTTGCCTGGAGAATCCCAGGGATGGAGGAGCCTGGTGGGGTCGCACAGAGTCAGACATGACTGCAGCGACTTAGCAGCAGCAGCAGTAAAGAAACTATGCTGAAAGTTTAGACAGGCTGAAAGCTAGGCTTCTTGTGCCAGTTAGCCAAGTTGTAAATGCAAAGGAAAAGTTCTTGAAGAAAATTAAAAGCACCAATCCAGTGAACACACAAATGATAAAAAAGAAAAACAAGCTTATTGCTAATATGGAGAAAGTTTTAGTGGTTTCGATAGAAAATCAGTCCAGGCCCAATATTTTCTTAAGTCAATACATAATCTAGTACAAGGCTTTAACTGTCTTCTATTCTATGAAGCCTTAGGATGCTGAAGAAGCTGCAGAAGTCTGAAGCTCTCAAAGGTTTGTTTATGAGGTTTAAAGGAATACATCATCTCCATAACATAAAAATGCAGAGTAAAGCATCAAATGCTTATGTAAAAGCTGCAGAAAGTTATCCAGAAGATCTAGCTAGGATAATTGATGAAGGTGGCTACACTAAACAACAGATTTTCAGTGTAAGCAAAGCAGCCTTCTACTGGAAGAAGCTGCCATTCAGGACTTCCATAGCTAGAGGGGAGAAGTCAATGTCTGGCTTCAAATCTTCAAAAGACAGGCTGAATGATGTCTGAATTCAGGCCTATTGATTACTTATCACTTGACAATAGGTTGTTTTTCTTATTTTTCTACATGTCTTATAATTTTTCACTTAATTCCGGACACTGACCTTAGATTTTTAGTAGTTGTTTAGTCTCTAAGTCATATTCGACTCTTCTGCGGCCCTATGGACTGTAGCCTGCTGCACTGCTCCATCCCTGGGATTTCCCAGGCAAGAATACTGGAGTGGTTTGCCATTTCCTAAATTTTTAGAAACCAAGGTAAATTATATTTACCATGAATATGTGCTTTTCTCTTCTTCAGGCTATTAGAACAGAGTACTGTTCAGCCAAACTTACCAGAAACTGAGCTGAGTTTCGGTTTTGTAGCTTCTATAGTCAATGCCAGTATATCACAAGCCTCAGTTCTGTCTGTTGTCAGCTAGCATTGCATTATTGTCCAGTCACCCAGTTGTGTGATTCTTTGTGGCTCCATGGACTACAGCACACCAGGCCTCCCTCTCCATCTTCTGAAGTTTGCCCAAGTTCAAGTCCATTGCATCAGTGATACCATCCAGCCATCTCATCCTCTGATACCCTTTGCATTATATGATGTCAAATTGGGGTGCCAGATAATTTTTTTTGAGCATTTACTTTCCACCTTCAGCTTTCACCATCTTTGCAAGCCTATACCACAGAAAAGATCTCTCCCATTTTCATCCTTCCCTCAATGGTTGGCTGGTATTGCTTATTAATGTGTACTATCTTTGTCTTAGGGATGAAAGGATCTGACCTCACTTCAACCTTAGGGAGGGCATATCCATCTGGACCTTGGGTTGGGATTATTTCACTATTCATTGGAATTACTGATAATCCACTACCTCATGGCAGCCAAATTCTACCTTATATCTGTGGTTGGTACTAGGTGGGAATGTCCTACCACTGTTCCAGTAGTAGGAAACCTCTTCTTGGTGTTCATATAAGATATAAGACCTAAGAACACTCACTCTACTGTCAGAGGCTATTGCTTCATCATAGAGAAGAACCTTGGTATGAGAGCAGAGCTTTGCATCTATTTCCTGTTCTGTTGCTTATCACTTCATTTACATCTTGTGGATGAGTGTTTGCTGCCCTTCTTCAAGAAGCTTAAGGTGTTGTTCCATATGATAGAAAAGTCCACAAAAGTGTGCAGTGTTTTGGCCTGTTTCCCAACATCTCCTGGATGATATTATGGTGAATAAGTTCTCTTCTCTCCTATCCTGCTGTCAAGTTCTGCAGTGATGGTGTTCCACCATCCCAGCGCTCATTGGTTTAAACCATTAATTTGTTAGGATGGTTCATAGTTCTCTTCACTGACAGCCTCACCTTAGCTATCCTTACTTGAGGTCTTTTATGCAGTAGTGTCCAAGATGAGAGGGCCTCCCTCGTGGCTTGGTGGTAAAGAATCCACCTGCCAGTTCAGGAGATGTTGGTTTGATTCCTGGGTTGGAAAGATGCCCTGGAGTAGGAAATGGCAACTTACAGTATTCTTGCTTGGGAAACTCCATGGACAGAGGAACCTGGTGGGCTACAGTCCATGTGGTCACAAAGAATCAGATAAGACTAAACACTTTAGCACACATATTCAAAATGAGGCTGGGACTGGAGTCATCTGAAAACTCAATGTCTAAAATAGCTTATTCCCATGACTAATTGTGAATTATAGCTCTTGACTAAAACTCAGATGTATTTTTTAATGGAGTGGCTATTCTTTGTGCCTGTGCTGCTCACAGTGTGGGTGGGTGGTGTTTTTTTTCCCTTTCTTCTTTAAGGATAAATTCTATAAGCTTAAGATGCCCAAGTATACTGATTCCCTTGTGGGTTTCCCTTGTGCCTCAGTTGTTAAAGAATCTGCCTGCAATGTAGGAGACCAGTTTGATCCCTGGGTTGGGAAGATCCCCTGGAGAAGGGAAAGGCTACCCTCTCCAGTATTCTGGCCTGGAGAATTCCATGGACAGTATAGTCCATGGGATTGAAAAGTCAGATATGATTCAGTGACTTTCACAGACAGACAGAAGTATACTGCAAGACTTTTAACTTAACCCAGAGTGTCACGTTCACCATATTCTATGAGTTACATAAGTTACTAGAGCCAGTCCAGATTATGGGGAGAGGGAATTTCACCTCTTGATGTGAGAAGCAGTAGGTATTGCAGCGAGGGAAGGAACTGACGATGAGCATCTTCAAGACTGTCCTCCATAGCCTGCCACAGGGGACCCATAATGCATGATTCTTCCCCAGAAGACATCCAGTTATTCACCAGGTAAGAGTTTGAAGCTCACCTCATTATAGTACTAGTTTTAAATCCAGGATTTTATCATCTAAATTGATTTTAACTCCAGGTTATCAAGTATGAGCCCTCTCAGTCTGAAACTTTGTGAACTAGAAAAATAATGTCTCTGCCTCTTCTGCCCCCTGTTCTCAAACCCAATATAAGATGGTGATATAGGGATAAAATAATTGTAATAGACACTCCCATTTCAAACATGAAGAGGAGGATGGGGGCACAGAGCCATCACCAGTTCACCTCTGCACATATCACAAGTTACCTTGTTAGCTTAAAAATCTGTTCTCTAGGAATGATTTTCCATGGCTCTTGAGTCCACTCTTTGGACTCTTGGTTCTGAGATCCAAGTCATCCATAAGCAATGGCCAGTGTATGCAACTAAGTAGCTTTCATCTTGCTTTATGTCCATAGAAGTTTGGGAACGCTATAGGCTTTCACTGCCTCTGACGTTTTTACTCCAAAGTGATGACATTCTTATTAATTCAATATTCATAAAATGTTGGACATTTCTTATCAATCTTTTTAGGGTTCAGTTGACTAACTTGGCTGAAGGCATAGTCAAAGATTTCATTAAGACAAGTCCCATTCTTATTAAGGCTGAGAATCATGACACGGTACTATCAAGATTTTAGAAATCTTTTGGTCTGGAGAGACAGAGTTTCAAAGATATATCATTATCATTACTTCCCAGCTTAAAACGCCTAGGAAGTATACCCTTAAGAGTCTTAGAAGTCTTCTTTCCTAGCTGAGGTGGTACACAAAGCACTGCCTTAAATATTTCTGAGGTCCTAACAAAAGGTCTTATAACCACAACATCAGTCTGAACATTGCTACCCTGAAGCCTGATTTTACTGGCAAGACCTTGTATATGATCTTTGCTCTGAGTCCATTTCTTATTTTGAAAGCTATTTTAACATTGTGAAAGTCAAAGAATAAGCAATGGTTTAATTTTTGACCATGTATTTCCAGGCTCTGTTATATTTCCTCAAAATGTTTTTAAAGTGAGTTGTTTTTAAATCTCCACTCTCTTTGTACCTTATATATGGCTTTTAAAAAAAAAATGCATTCTTATGGTTCTGGAAATCTTAATCAAAATTGATAGATAGTATATAGTATTTCTGTTTTCCACTTATTCCCAAGTGTCACCAAGCATTTTGATACAATGAATATAAAATGGGTCACTTGTCTTTATCCTCTAATGAAATTTCCTCCGTGCCTTTCAAGTCTACCGTAATTGTCTTGAGATCCCTCCAGTTTGTGTCTGCCTCTCAGTTTCAAAGAATGGCCACACGTTTTAAGTTTTCGTGAGGGCAACAACCAACCTCTGGTACTACTTTCTGTTCTACTTATTTATTACTGTGGGGAAAAGTACTGCAAAACTCAGTGGTTTAAAACAACCATTTCTTGTGACTTCCTGTGCTGTGTAGGGTGACTGATCTCAGTTGGTTGATTGTCACTCTGAATTCCTTATGAAGTTATAGTAAGTTGGCAGCTATGGCTAGAGGGCTGTGAAGCCTCCACTAGGCCAGACATCTAAGATGGCTTATTCATATTGTCAGTGATGCTATCGGTTGCCTAGAAGCTCATCTTTGTTGTTTACCAGAGCAGTTACTATGCCAAAGCCTTTGTGTGGATCACAACAAACTGTGGAAAATTCTTAAAGACCTGGCTCCTGAAAAATCTATATGGAGATCAGGAAGCAACAGTTACAACTGGACATAGAACAACAGATTAGTTCCAAATTGGGAAAGGAGTACATCAAGGCTGTATATTGTCAACCTGCTTATTTAACTTACATGCAGAGTACATCATGAGAAACACTGGGCTGGATGAAGCACAAACTAGAATCAAGATTGCTGGGAGAAATATCAATAACCTCAGATATGTAAATGACACCACCCTTATGGCAGAAAATGAAGAACTAAAGAGACTCATGATGAAAGTGAAAGAGGAGAGTGAAAAAGCTGGCTTAAAACTCAGCATTCAGAAAACAAAGATCATGGCATCCAGTCCCATCACTTCATGGCAAATAGATGGGGAAACAGTGGAGATGGTGACAGACTTTATTTTGGGGGGCTCCAAAATCACTGCAGATGGTGACTGTGGCCATGATATTAAAAGACGCTTGCTACTTGGAATGAAAGTTATGACCAACCTAGATAGCATATTAAAAAGCAGAGACATTACTTTGCCAACAAAATTCTGTCTAGTCAAAGCTATGGTTTTTCCAGTAGTCATGTATCAATGTGAGAGTTGGACAATAAAGAAAGCTGAGCACCGAAGAATTGATGTTTTTGAACTGTGGTGTTGGAGAAAACTCTTGAGAGTCCCTTAGACTGCAAGGAGATCAAACCAGTCCATCCTAAATGAAATCAGTCTTGCATATTCATTGGAAGGGCTGATGCTGAAGGTGAAACTCCAATACTTTGGTCACCTGATGTGAAGAACTGACTCATTTGAAAAGACCCTGATGCTGAGAAAGTTTGAAGGTGAGAGCAACAGGGGACGACAAAGGATGAGATGGTTGGATGGGATCACTGACTCAATGACCATGAGTTTGAATAAGCTCCAGGAGTTAGTGATGGACAGGAAGGCCTAACAACGTCCATGAGGTGGCAAAGAGTCAGACGCAACTGAGCAACTGAACTGAACTGAACTGAAGAGCAGTTAAACATGGTCTCTCCATGTGGTTACAACTGCCTTCTCACTGGCTCCATGGGGGCTTGTTTCCAAATAGAAATATCCCCACAGAAGGCATTCAAGAGACCTAAGTAGAAATTGCAAGATTGTTTATGACCTAATCATGTAAGACTCAGAGGTTACTTCCGCTGCATTCTGTTGGGTAAACAATTCACTAAGACTAGACTGGAGCAAATGACAAGCAGCATATGCATATAGGAAGGGAAAGAAATTCTGGCAGTCATTTTGAAAACTATCCACCACAGAAGATATGCACAAATTCAGTGAAGAAATGATGCTCAGCATGGGCAGAGTTAAGAAGTAGGTTTTTCATAAAGCTCTCTGTATCTGTACACCATACATAGTACATACAGAAGCCACATCACCACAGACCCCTACTAACTTCTTTGCCATTTTCTATCTTGCCTTTAGGAATCATGTTAGAGATTGAAAACTTTATCATTTATCAAGTGTTAATCACTTTGTTTTTGTTTTATAAAAACAATCACTCGTATATGAGCTTCATTTTATGGCTACATACACCACCCACCCACCCATATACACACACACACACTCTCTCTCTCTCTCTCTCTCACCAGGAAGGCATATATTAATACTATGAGAGATCACTCCTCTAATAAGTACCCATACCAAATAAATGGAAAAGGCAATGGCAACCCACTCTGGTACCCTTGCCTGGAAACTCCCATGGATGGAGGAGCCTGGTAGGCTGCAGTCCATGGGGTTGCTAAGAGTTGGGCATGACTGGGCGACTTCACTTTCACTTTTCACTTTCATGCATTGGAAAGGGAAATGGCAACCCACTCCAGTGTTCTTGCCTGGAGAATCTCAGGGACGGGGTAGCCGGGTAGGCTGCCCTCTATGGGGTCGCACAGAGTTGGACTTGACTGAAGAGCCTTAGCAGAAGCAGCATACCAAATAAAATATAATACTTAACTTCTATTCAATGTTAGATACATTTTTCAGAGATTAATCTGCTATGGAATTTTGATTTCTCAAAGACTGTTTTAACTAACCTAAGTTTTGCTTTATATTGTGCTTATTTCTAATTAACCTCCATTACTCCATTCATCTAAATAATGACTACAATTGTATACCACTAGTCTTTCCTATGCATTGGAGAAGGACATGGCAACCCACTTCAGTGTTCTTGCCTGGAGAATCCCAGGGATGGAGGAGCCTGGTGGGCTGCCATCTATGGGGTCGCACAGAGTCGGACACGACTGAAGCCACTTAGCAGCAGCAGCAGCAGTCATTCCTAAAGGAAAGCAGTCTTGAATATTCATTGGAAGGACTGATGCTGAAGCTGAAACTCCAACACTTTGGTCACCTGATGTGAAGAACTGACTCATTGGAAAAGACCCTAATTTGGGAAGGATTGAAGGTGGGAGGAGAACGGGATGACAGAAGATGAGATGGTTAGATGGCATCACCGACTCGATGGACATGAGTTTGAGCAAGCTTTGGGAGTTGGTGATGGACAAGGAAGTCTGGTGTGCTGCAGTCCATAGGGTCGCAAAGTGTTGGACATGACTGAGCGACTAAACTAAACTGAACTGAAGCCATTTTAGCAGACTGAGTTTGTAATGGTTGCTGGTAATTTTTTTTTTTCCCTTTATTGCAAACTTGTTGGCTGTTTGCCTTCAGCATCATCAGGTTGCTAGCTTTTGAACCACATGTACATTCATAAAAATTTTAGGAGTAATTCACACAGGTAATTTAAGATACTTAATTAAAAATATAGTATGTAATTGTTCTGCTTTCAAGAAAATTACTTAACCTCTATGTGCCATCTTTGAAAATAGAACAAAATAATTATTCTGCATTATTTCATTGACATGTTTTAAGGGGCTGCTTAGAGGATCTTTAAGCTTGCTAAAGTCCTTTAGTACACTATAGTCAAAGTAAAAGAACTGAAGGAAATATATTAATAATTCCTACTTTCAAAAAAAGAAGACTATTACTTTCAAAATGCATACCCACAAACATACACATTCTTATTAAAGTTGGATAAACCCAAATATTTATCACCAAATATTGATTCAAGACATCAGTAAACAAGAACTATATTAAAATCTGTGAGATTCATTTTTAAAAGAGTAGTTATAACCCCAGGAGCTAATTTTAGGGATAAATGATATATAGAAAATAAGCATTGAAATAGTCAAGAAAATGAATCCCAGATTTCAGCTAAAACATCTTTTAAGAAGCTGAGTGAGGTAACAATAGAGAAATAGTTGGACAACTTTTAAAAGTTTTTTGGTATTATGAAGGAAATACATAATACAAAATATTTGAAAAATAGAAAATAAGATAAATAAGAAAATGATGACTTATCTTGGACCCTCCATTAATTAGCTTTTGGAACTTGGCCTGTTTCCTAATTTATAAAGTGGCAAAATAAATGTGTTATTGTGTATAAATAATATATTAAGATTAGTTAATGCATAGGAAATATTTGTGTGTTAACCATTATATTATCATTATTATTATCATATAAATCTATTTTAAAAATTTGTTGAAAGCCTATTAAGGCATTGGTCTGCCATTAGATTAAAACAAGAAAGTATAACAGACTTAAATTTTTTGCCTCACAGAGCTCATATTCTAATGGAAAGAGAAAAAAAATGTATACCAAAATAATAGGTATATTGCCTGTTAAAAAGTAATAAATGTTATGAATATAAGTAAGGCAGAATGAGTAGGATAGGAACAACCTAATGAGCAGTTGATCATATTTTTAAGGAGTGTGAACTGGATAGACCTAACTAAGAAAGTTAATTCAAGCAAAGACTTGAAGGAAGTGATGGAGTGAGCCATGCAAAAACGCATTACAAAGATCCTGAGGTGTTCAGGGAGCATAATAGAGCCCTCTGTCTAGTCTAGAGAAGACTGAGTGAGGGAAAGGGCAGCAGAGCTGTGGTCAGAAAGCAAGAGGAGGAGCACATCATGCGGGGATGTATAGGTCTATGATTTCTAACCTGCTTAAAATGAGGAACTCCTAGAGGATTTTGAGTAGGCATAATCTGACGGATCCTTTTAAAGTGTGTTATTTACAGCTTTGTTGAAGCTAGACTTTAAGGAGACAAAGGTGGAACTATGGAAGCCAACTAGGGGCTACTGCAGTCATCTAGGAAAGTGAGGACAATGACTTGAGTTAGGACAGAAGCAAGAAATGACAGTGCTGAGGAAACAGCTGGTGATGCAGGAAAGAGAGAATAAATTCCTTAAATAAAATCGTTTAATAGGAAGGAAAAGAGCTTTGCTTTAGATTGGAACCAATGACCGTACAGTGACAGGAAGGATGGCAGGAAGGTGTGGGATTGGGGATGAATGAGATGCTCTTTTACTGTTCTTTCTAATTGCAGAGAAAAGAACCACTGTTATTTGATGTGTTAGTGTCCAGGCTTTACTCTCAATATCACATAAGAAAATAAGGGCAGAGATTGGGCTGATGCATCTGTAAAGGCAACAAATGCATAAGATTGCCAGCAAATCAACAGTAGGTGGGAAGAGGCATGGAACAGATTCTCCCTCAGAGCCTTTAGAAGGAACTGAATCAGCAGACATGTGATCTTGTACATCTAGCCCCCAGAACTGGGAGAAAACGCATTTCTGTTGTTTAAGGCACTCAGTGCATCATACTTTGTTAGGCAGCCAGTAGCAAACAAATGCACTACCGTGGCCAAGTGATCAAGATCAACATCAACAGTAACAAGCCATGTTGTTGGTGTGTGCCTTTGATAAGATGTGATGAAAATGGCACTCTGTGGTCTTCCTCCAAAATACCACAACCACAGCCAAATCAGGAGAAAAACATCAGACAAATTCTAACTCTGGTATAATTCTATAAAATACATGACTAGTATGTATCACAACTGTCAGACATTAAAAGCAAGGAAACATGCGAGAGATTACCACAGCCAAGAGGCATCTACAGAGATACAATAATTAAATTCAATGTGGTAAGGTGGAATGGATCCTGTAAAAAACAAAACCAAAAGTACATTAGGTAAAAATTAAGAAAATCTAATTAAAGTACAAATTCTAGTTAAAATCCATAAACATCAGTTTCACTAACTGTAGTTAATGTACTATACTAATTATTGTTGTTATTCAGGCACCCAGTTGTGTCCAACCCTTTGTGACCCCATGGACTGCAGCATACCAGGCTTTTCTGTCCTTCACTATCTCCTGGAGTTTACTCAAACTCATGTTCATTGAATCAGTGATGCCATCCAACTCTCTCATCCTCTGTTGTCCCCTTCTTCTCCACCTTCAATCATTCCCAACATCAGGATCTTTTCCAATGAGCTGGCTCTTCACATCAGGTGGCCAAAGTATTAGGACATCAGCATCAGTCTTTCCAATGAACATTCAGGGTTTATTTCCTTTAGGATTAACTGACTGGATCTCCTTGCTGTCCAAGGGACTCTCAAGAGTCTTCTTCAGCACCGCAGTTTGAAAGCATCAGTTCTTTTGTGCTCAGATTTCTTTATGGTCCAGCTCTCACATTCATACATGACTACTGTAAACATCATAGCTTTGACTAGCTATGTTTGTTGGCAAAGTGAAGTCTCTGCTTTTTAACATGCTGCCTAGGTTTGTCATCGGAGAAGTCAATGGCAATCCACTCCAGTACTCTTGCCTGGAAAATCCCATGGACAGAGGAGCCTGATAGGCTGCAGTCCATGGGGTCGCTAAGAGTTGGGCACCACTGAGCAACTTCACTTTCACTTTTCACTTTCATGCATTGGAGAAGGAAATGGCAACCCACTTCAGTGTTCTTGCCTGGAGAATCCCAGGGAATGGGGAGCCTGGTGGGCTGCCATCTATGGGGTCGCACAGAGTCAGACACAACTGAAGCGACTTAGCAGCTTAGCAGCAGGTTTGTCATAGCTCTTCTTCCAAGGAGCAAGTGTCTTTTAATTTCATGGCTGCAGTCACCGTCCATAGTGATTTTGGACCACAAGAAAGTAAAGTCTGTCACTGTTTTCATTTTTTCCCTATCTATTTGCCATGAGGTGATGGGACTGATGCCATGATCTTAGTATTTTGAATGTTGAGTTTCAACCCAGTTTTTCACACTCCTCTTTCACTTTCATCAAGATGCTCTTTAGTTTCTTCTTTTCTTTCTGCCACTGGGGTAGTATCATCTGCATATCTGAGGTTGAGATATTGGGGAAATTGGGGCTTCCCAGGTGGTGCAGTGGTAAAGAATCTACCTGCAACGTAAGAGACCTAGGTTTGATCCCTGAGTTAGGAAGATCCCCTCGAGGAGGGCATGGCAACCAACTCCAGTATTCTTGCCTGGAGAATCCCCATGGACAGGGGAGCCTGGTGAACTACAGCCCATGCGGTCACAAAGAATTGGAGGAGGCTGAGCAACAAAGGTCCATCTAGTCAAGGCTATGGTTTTCCCAGTGGTCTTGTATGGATGTGAGATTTGGACTGTGAGGAAAGCTGAGTGCCGAAGAATTGATGCTTTTGAATTTTGGTGTTGGAGAAGACTCTTGACAGTCCCTTAGACTGTAAGGAGATCCAACCAATCCTTTCTGAAGGAGGTAAGCCCTGGGATTTCTTTGGAAGGAATGATGCTAAAGCTGAAACTCTAGTACTTTGGCCACCTCATGCGAAGAGTTGAAACTCATTGAAAAAGACTCTGATGCTGGGAGGGATTGGGGGCAGGAGGAGAAGGGGACGACAGAGGATGAGATGGCTGGATGGCATCACTGATTCGATACACTTGAGTTTGGGTGAATTCTGGGAGTTGGTGATGGACAGGGAGGCCTGGCATGCTGCGGTTCATGGGGTCGCAAAGAGTCAGACATGACTGAGAGACTGAACTGAACTGAGCCAACACATTGGGGAAATTAAGTGGAGGTTGTATGTGCTGTTCTTAGTCACTCAGTCATGTCAGACTCTTAGCATCCCCATTGACTGTAGCCTACCAGGCTTCTCTGTCCATGGGCATTCTCCAGGCAGGAATATGGGAATGGGTTGTCATGCCTTCCTCCAGGGGATCTTCCCAACCCAACGATCAAACCCAAATTTCCCACATTGCAGGCAGATTCTTTATCATTTGAGCCACTAGGGAAGCCCATAGTCTGTATGGGAACACTCCAATATCTGTCAATTTTTTATAATCTTATAGTTTGTGATTTTAGTACTTTTTGCAATTTTTTTCTGTAAAGGTAATACTATTCTAAAAATAATATGTAATTTTTAAAACTGCAGAAAGCTTTTGGCTGACCCTTATACTAGTTCATCTAGACACGCACTGATTTCCCATGCTTAACTGCCATCTAACCCAGATGCTTTCCACAGTTAGGGTTCAAACATACAGGTTTTTAAAATTTTTGATCAGCTTAGTTTACAGTGATGTTGCTGACAAGGTAGTAGATGGAAAAACAAGGTGAAGGCCATGTTTGTTTGCCTTCCCTCAGCAGAGATTTGAGAAAAGGCAAATGAAAAAGTTATTTGATGATGAAAAATTTTTAACTAAATAAATTTGTTTAGTCTTCAAATCTGATAGGTACACAATCTAATGAAGAGGATTAAAGAGACGAAATTATTTTTAAAAAAGGAAGAATATTTTCAGTATATAACCCCATCTTCATGAAAGCGAAAGAAAAAGTTTATAAGTCAATTGCATGCAAAAGTGATAAAATACAGAACAATGTTATATCTTGGTCTTTCACTGTATTTTTAAAACAAATTAGGTTAAATAGAAAATGTTTTCATTTTTTATATTCCAAAATCATTGGTTAAAATAAAGGGCAATATATAAAGTATTGTAACATTGAAATATACAGAGAAATATTTTTAAAATATTATTAGAAAGCAAAAATTCCAGGACAAAAGCTTCCACAAAAACAAAACAAATAAACATCTATTTATAATACTCAGAAATAAATATGTTTTAAAAACTTATTTTGTTTGACTTTCAAGCATGAAAATAATCTTTAAATAACCCCAATTGACTTTAGAATGAATATTAGATTCTCTAGTGTCTTTTAGCACCCACTCCAGTGTTCTTGCCTGGAGAATCCAAGGGATGGGGGAGCCTGGTGGGCTGCCGTCTATGGGATTGCACAGAGTTGGACACTACTGAAGCGACTTAGCAGTAGCAGCAGCAGTGTCTTTTAGCAATGCTAATGACTTTGTAGATCTGAATAAAAGAACGATGAATGAAACCTAATAAAAAATTGGAGTAAAACTCTAATTTCAATATCAAAACTCATACTAAATTTTTGGAAAGTGTCCATAGTACAAACCATTGTTTATTATAATTATTATTTAGCTATTAGATTTTCTAATAATGTTATAATGAAAAATGAGATTTTTAAATTGTTATGTTTTTATATTTAAGGGCATTCTATCAGACTTCAAATTTAAAGACAGTCAACTTGACCTTATGCCTTATAGCAAATTTTATATTTTTGTTTCTTAGGAAGGAGTCCAAAGTGTATGTTTTTAAAATAAATATGGTATTACTTATCCCTGTCTCTTGAGTGTGCTTTTGGGTTGTTGTTCTCACAATACAGTTCTTTCATCTCATCCCTTCCTGCAAACAAAGACAACTTGTCAGGGTTTGGGATATGAGCTGTGACCATAGGTTAAAGCAAAGTTAATTATTCTGTAGAAGCATCAAACCCAAGTCTTTGACCTCAAGAATGTCATGCTTGAAGTAATTGGACTAACCTGGCCACAGATAAATTAGTGAGACAGTTTAAAGCAAAATAAAGTTGCAAATGAGATAGTATTTTGAACCAGTGGTGGTAGGGTGAAGGTGGGAACTCATTTTTCCTCAGCATTTCAATTTTACCTTTGAGGAAATTAATCCACTCCAGAAAGCTCCTGGCACTTTTGCTCTCTTCCCCTCCTCTTTGTTTACTCTCATTCTTCCCTGCCCACAAATCCCCAAACCCTCATAGAATCCTAGGAGAGTTCAGAGAGTGCATAAAACAACCCAGTCTTTCATCTTCCTTTAATTCCCAATCATCAGTATTCTCCATCAACCAGGAAGGTTTACAGATAGTTGGAATAGCTTTCCTACTTTACGTAATTTGTAGTTTAAAAGGAAAAACTCTCATTTTCAGGCTTGGGACATTGATTATGTGTATTAATCCTAATCTTTTCTTCCCTCTTGTGAAGGAGAATACTCAAGGTGCTATGCCTGCAATTGTGATTTTCCCCTACAATTGTCTTTTCGTTTTATCCTTTTTCATCTTGATATGGCTTTCCCTATAGCATACACACACTATGGCTGATCCCTCACTTAAAGAATACTCTTAGACTTCCCTGACATGATTCTATATCCTCTCTAATACATTCTACTCATGATCATTAAAATATTCTTCCTCAGATCCCTGTATTATTTCTGACTCCCCATCACCAAACACGTCACACTCAGGCTTTTCTCACTAACCTCTAGGGCACACAGGCATTTCTCATCTCCACTGAAAATAACTTCTCATTAACATCCAAGGTGCCCCAATTTTCAGCCTGGGGTCAATACCTTGTAGGTCACAGAGAAAAGTTAACCTCTGTTTCCCCGTTTTCAAGTCACTGAATTCCCAACAGCTCTCATCATGCCCTTCATGGAGTTGATTTCCTTTCTGTGTTCCAGTCCATAACCATCACATGCACATAAGAATTAACCCCAAATACAGCCAAGGAACCCTGACTCCTTCAACCCAAACTTTCACGTGGCCTCTTCCAAGTGCTCAGTCTCTGCTATTTTGTTTTTTATCTTTCTGAAATTAAAGCTCTTTAATTAGAGCCACACACAAAGAATTGATAAGTCACAAAACATTGAGCGAAAAAAAAAGGTAGAAAAATGTATAGTTTGACATCATTTTTATAGAAGACTTTTTAGCATAGAAAACAACATTATAAATACAAACATTAAATATTTGACCTTGTGGCTCATCTCATAAAGAATCTGCCTGCAGTGTGGGAGACCTGGGTTTGATCCCTGGATTGGGAAAATTCCCCTGGAGAAGGGAAAGGCTACCCACTCCAATATTCTGGCCTGGAAAATTCAATGAACTGTATAGTCCATGGGGTCTCAACAAGTCAGACACAACTGAGCAGCATCCACTTTAAACTTTCACTTTTCACTTTTTCAGATATATTAAGGTATGAGAAAAATATATAAAGAAATGTATGGGAATAGCAAATCTGTAATTCAGGAATAGAGGCAAGTTCTGTGCCGGAGCAGAAGGAAGATGGGGTCTTTAATCCTACAGAGAATACTTTATTTTATAAGCTGACTGGTGAATACATGAACTGATATTACATTTTTTCTGTTTTGTGTATTCTATGCTTTCTTAAACTAAATTCATAGAATAGACAATATCCTTAATATTATACACCATATTCACAATATATGCACCATTTTCTTAACTGTAATATCAGAAATCCTTGGTGTCCCTCAGATGGTAAACAAACTGCCTGCAATGCAGGAGACCTGGGTTCAATCCCTGGGTCTGGAAGATCCGCTGGAGAAGGAAATGGCAACCCACTCCAGTATTCTTGCCTGGAGAATCCCCATGGACAGAGGAGCCTGGTGGACTCCTTTATTCTAATATTCACTTTCAGTATTAGACATGCAATTACAAAAGGGACTTACAAAGTTATCTATTCCAAACTTCTGTCATATTAAGAGTCTACTACCTAATATTACAATTACTAATTTGTTAATATTTAAATTTAAAAAATTAAAAACCATCTCTTTGTGGAAAGCACCAGGATATCAGTAAAAGAAACAGGGGAATAACTCTGCCTATTTATTCTGGGAATTTAGATTGTAGACGGAGAGACAGATCTTTAAAAACTTACAGTGTTGTAGACACTGTGATAAAAAAATCCAGGTGGAAGGCCAAGCCTGATGGTAGCCTAGCATATGGGCTAAAGATAGCCCATAAACTAGGATATCTTCAGCGTAACTTAAGGTAGCCTAGCGTATGAGTTGGGCCACTGAGGTCAAAAGAAGAATAAGGCAACCTCTTAAATATTAGGATTTTGTTTTCTACTCTGCACTCTCCAATGCTATAATCACTCTCTGTACTTGTGATCTTTACAAGTGTACTAGAGACACCCATAAAATGAATTTAATAATACTCCCCAAAGTTCCAGTTGGTAAGAAAGATCTGTAACAGTTAAAATGCATAGCCTATGTTTCAATAAATGAGATGAGGAAAAGATGTGAAATAAAAGGGAAAATCAGCAGTAATGCTACCATTATAATTCTAGAAAAAATGTTGAAAACATTCACTTTACTTTCTGGATTTTTTATTATGTTGATTGCAGATATTGTTTTGTTCACCTGAGTGATTACTTTCACCTTTGTTTGCACGAATGCTGGCATCAGAAACACTGTCACGAAATAGCTATGTTTCTTTACGGAAATTTCTTAATCTAAGACCTGATTTTCTTTTTGTAAAATAGGAATGACAGGAATATCACTCCCAAATTGTTATGAGAATTAAAATAGATATTTTATGTAATTTTCTTCACACATTACCTGGCACATAATGAATGCTCAAAAATGTTTGTTGGTTTATTATTATCATTTCAAATTGCTTTAAGGAAAATCTAAATGGCCATATGCTGTATTTTATCAGACATTTGAAACTCAGTTATACAGAATTCCTTCCTAACCTCTTCTTGGTTCATTGACTATACATTTTCCAAGATGGGATACTTTCAACTCTGTAGATAGAGTAAAGCTACAAACTTAGAGACTCATGAATTCTGCCTTCCACTCTAATCAAGGAATTGTCTGCATGCTTTTCAGCAAGCACTGTCATGCATTCACTTCTATTTTCTTCAGAAAGAAACTGCTGATTTTAATTTGTGGCTCAGAACTGCTGTGAGAAATTAGAGAAATCACTGTAAAAAAAAAAAAAAGAGAGAGCATC
The DNA here is from genome assembly GCF_001704415.2 of Capra hircus. Taxonomy (NCBI): domain Eukaryota; kingdom Metazoa; phylum Chordata; class Mammalia; order Artiodactyla; family Bovidae; genus Capra; species Capra hircus. The sequence goes on from NC_030816.1 coordinate 43,746,829, forward strand.
AAATTACATGCCACTAAGTGCAACATAACATCTAATGGCAGTGTGAATCTTGGTTTTATCTCCATGTGTGATAATGATTGTTTGCTAGAGAATTCAGCATAATTTGTATTTAAAATATTTGCATGCTAACTCTGGTATTACCTCAGGTTATGTCATTTTGTGAAGTTTATCTTTCTGTAATTTACATATATGATAAAACTTTAAAAAAAAGTTTATTTTTTTCGGTGCCAAATCTTCGTTGCTGTGAGGGCTTTTCTCTAGTTGCAGAAAGCAAGGACTACTCTTCTTTTTATTGTGTGGGCTTCTAATTGCGGTGGCTTCTCTTGTTGCAAAGCACAGGCTCTAGGTGTGTGGGCTTCAGTAGTTGCAGTGTGTGGGCTCAGTTGCAACGCATGGGCTCATTAGTTGCAGTTTCTGAGCTCTAGAGCACAGACTCAATACTTGTGGTGCACCCGCTTAGTTATGCTGAGGCATGTGGGATCTTCCCAGACCAGGGAACAAACCTATGTCTCTTGCATTGGCAGGCAATTCTTTACCACTAAGTTATCAGTGAAACCCTTATGATAAAACTGAGTATCAAAAGTTGACAGTTTTATCTGGTAGGTGTATTCCTTAGGAAGACTTTCAGTTCTGAATCGAACTGAACTGTTCAGTTGCTCAGCCGTGTCTAACTCTTTGTGACCCCGTGGACTGCAGCATACCAGGCTTCTCTGTCCATCACCAAATCCCAGAGCTTGCTCAAACTCATGTCCATTGAATCGGTGATGCCATTCAACCATCTCACCCTCTATCATCCCCTTCTCCTCCCATCTTCAATCTTTCCCAGCATCAGGGACTTTTCAAATGAGTCAGTTCTTCACATCAGGTGGCCAACTGACTTTAGGGACTATAAATAAATGACAACAATGGTTATTCACTTTTATGTATTTTTGGCCTCAAAATGCATTTTTTACAAATAAGTTTTTATTTGCACTTTCAAAGTCTACACATACTACTACTAATGAGGAAGGAATCAAAAGCATTTTTATAATTTGTGCAAACTCAGATCTGAAACCATGGATTTCCATAGTTTTGGGGAAATAAAAATTTGAATATGTTTTTGTGAAAAATGAGACACTATATGGAAATATTTATGTATATTTACATAGAGAATTTATTTGTGCCTTTCAGGAATATTAATATTTTAAAATATTAATTTGAAAACAATAGAAATTTTAACTTATTTTTAGTGTTTTATAAGATGACTTAAACTAATTATAGCCACCACTTTCCCATACACGCAGTGTGACCTCTTTAGAAATATTAAATAGAAAACTTCAAAAAAAACCTTCCATAGTCATTCGTCACAAAATGTGGCAACTTTTAAAATATATACATAAAATGATCAACTTAATGGTACAGTTTGAAAAAGTGCAGTATCATCTATGGTTTTATTTCTTGTAAGTGATTGGTATACATTAGCCTTTCTGTGGGAATGTGAAGTATATGACATAACCTGGTATTTTAAAGTGGCCAGAAGTGAAATCATGGTCAAGAGACAGTGTGTGGTGAAGAATTGATACAAGCCATTTATCTTCATTTTCTCTGTCTTTTTTTGGTTAATACCTATTCAAGGTTTTAAGGTAGTGCTTAATATCATCCCACACTTTAAAGAAAGAGCTTCCTTTTTCTGTTAATAAGTAAACCTTTGATTTTTTAAGATGACAGAGTTAACACTTTAAAAAATTGCTCAACAGAAAATCATATGGAGCGATGTGGAAAGTCAAGAGAGGCTAGTGGTGGTCAGCGAGGAGCCTTGGAGAATGGGAGGCTGTACTTATCAGAGCCTGGCAGCCTCCAGGAACGAGAAGTCCTCTGCCAGCACTCGCTCCAACACTTGACGGGTGTGTAGTTAGACACAGTACGATGATCACAGCATTGGATGCAGTCAGAATTTAATACCCTGGCAGCTGTGGAAACAGTAAGACGATCACCTCGTTGTAGTGGGGTGGAGTAACGTTCACAGGCTTCACTGGGGGTTCAAAAAAGCATAGCAGTGCCTGCTCCATCGAGCTTCTTATAATTCTCTAGAAGTTTGAAATTTTTTTTCTGTTTCAAAAGGAACATTAGCTGGAGGTCATTTCTCCTGACTGAGGCTGCAGTGATTAATTTCATTTCCCTTGTTCAAGTGGCCTGTGTATACCTTACAAAATCACATCAACAAATTGGGTTAGTGGCCTATTAGGCTAAGAAAAATAAAATTATCACCCCTCATCTCCTCTTTGTACTTTCTGCTGCAGCATGAGTGTGTTTCCCTAGGTCCTGGATGTCTTCACATGATAAGATGAACTTTAATAGAAAAATCGTAAGTAAGCAGAAGCATATAGTTAATTCAATTTTCTTTGAATGTAAAATAATTAGAAATCAGGGAAATAGGCAATACTTCACTTTTTGTATTTGTACATGATGGTTTAGGAATCTAGTAATGCCTTTTGTTTTTCTTTTAAATTGAGATATAACTGAAACATAACATTGTATCCAGCATCAGTGTACAAGATGATAATGGAATATGTATATATATTGCAAAATGGTTATCACAAGTCAGTTTAGTTAACAACCTTTACCACAGTTACAATCTTTTTCTCTCACGATGAGAAGTTTAAGATCTACTCTCTTGGCAACTTTCAGATATACAGTACAGTACTGTTAATTATAGTCACCATGCTGTACATCCCTAGGCCTTATTTATCTTGTAACTGGGTGGCAATATCTTTTGATATGGTTTTGCTTAGTTCAGCAGGATGCTGCATCTCTTTGGACACTTGATTTTATTTTGAATGCATGTAACCATTTGTTACAGCAACATTTTCATATTTTCTGTTCTGTTACAGATGCTTAAATATTTTTTTCTCGTAGTAATTAACACTCATAGTAATTTATTCAGTTCAGAACTCTAGGAAATACTTTAAAATTCTAGTCATAGAAATGCTTTGTTCTCAGAAGAGCAGAACAAGTGATCTTATGCCAGGGAATAACATAAGCGAAAATTTGGACCTCTTGGATATGGTGGGAAAGCAGATCGGGATGTGAGCAGGAAGAATGTGTATGTGAGGGGGTGTGGATGTGCCTATGTGTCTGTGTTTTGTTGCTCTTGGTACTCACTCCTTCATCAGAAGGGAAGAAACAAAGGGAGCAGGTGAGACGTATGGGTGATGAATTTTTCAGAGGAATAGATGAAGAAAAACAGCGCTATGCGAAAGCTGGTGGAAAACTATTAAAAGAAACAACAAACAGCTGTTTAAATAAATCAAAACAAAACCCTGAGAGTACCATTACAAAGAACTTTTGTCTTCATATCAGTAAGAACAGCAGTTCATTTTTCTGTAAATTTTCAGCCCCAAATGAAGTATTAAATATGTTGATTTTTTTAAAAGATTTGTTCAGTATGTTGGATGTCCTGGAGTTTTGGACTAGTGGTTTAGTTAATCATGACTCAGGCACTGCATTTCTGTACCAGAAAGGAGGAAATGAAGCCGTTTCATAGGCCAGTGATATACTTGTGATGAGCAATGGCTTTTTTACTGCTCATTCCAGTGGGAGGTTACTTAAAGGATCTCTTGGAAACATTTTGGGCTTCTCCTGAAGGTAGAAATTAGTGCTCCCCGAAGGACTCCTTTTACAAAGAAGACTGTAGGCAGGAAAGAAAAAGATATAAGTTACCAATCATTGACATCAAAGAAAGGAGTTTTGTCTTATTTTTTCTGATGGTGATGGGTTGTTTTGTTGTTTGGAAGTTATGTTAATTTGATCATTTGCTCTCAGACTTGGGTATTGTTTGTATATATTCTCTATGCAGATGTCAGTGATTATTTTTTTTCTAAAAGGATATTGTATACATATTTATGTCCTTTATGTATGTGTGTGTATACATGTGTGTGTGTGTGTATATATATGTATATATATATATGTATTTACCATTATGAGCCACATAGGCTCTCTGTCTGAGCTACTGCTATTTTTTACCTACCCTCTTTTCTCTTCTCTTTCTTCTTCCTTCTTCCCCACCCTCCTAAAATGTCTGAGTTGTTACTTCCATAAAATAAAATAAAGCTTTAAGGAGTCACTTATATAACATTAGGATATGCCTTATAGGACCAAAGACCATTATTTCCATAATTGACCTTAAGGTCATTCTCTTTACCATTGACTTGTTTTTATGAAGTTATTTTATTTTTCTGATGAGGAAACTTACTTAGAGAAAAAAGTGATTATATGTTGTCTTCTGTAATTCACAATTAAGTTAGCAAATAGGTTTTTAAGTCATCAGTTTTATTTTTATTTATTTTTATTTTTATTTTTATTTATTTATTTATTTATTTATTTTAATTTTTTTTTTAATTTTAAAATCTTTCTTACATGCGTTCCCAAACATGAACCCCCCTCCCACCTCCTTCCCCACAACATCTCTCTGGATCATCCCCATGCACCAGCCCCAAGCATGCTGCACCCTGCATCAGACATAGACTGGCGATTCAATTCCTACATGATAGTATACATGTTAGAATGCCATTCTCCCAAATCATCCCACCCTCTCCCTCTCCCTCTGAGTCCAAAAGTCCATTATACACATCTGTGTCTTTTTTCCTGTCTTGCATACAGGGTCGTCATTGCCATCTTCCTAAATTCCATATATATGTGTTAGTATACTGTATTGGTGTTTTTCTTTCTGGCTTACTTCACTCTGTATAATCGGCTCCAGTTTCATCAGTTTTAAATCAGTGTCAAATGTCTTTTTCCAAGGTGTCTAAAATGTTTGGATCTCACTAAAATACTGATTCTATAGATGTAATTAATAAATAAGTTTGAAGGGTAGCTGAGGGTATGTCAATGCAGCATCAAACTCCACACTTCATAGTACAGGTCATAACTAGTGTTTAAGTTTAAATATCTAATTTCTTTTAAGGAACATCTTATAAAGGACCTTTTGTCCTAAAGACATTGTCAGAAATGTCTCTAATGAGCAAACTAGGGATTCATTTTTCATAAGCCTTCAACAGTTCTGCTTCAGTCATCTTCCTTTTTCACTTTTCTCAGATTTCTTGAAGGATCTCATCAACACCAATCATTTTTATATCTAGCTTCCCTAACCCCTACCTTTATAACTGCAGTCCTGACTTTTAATTTTTCTCTCGATTCATTTATCTAATTGCCTAATAGACGTCTTTTTCTGGGGCTATCACATATATCATAAGTGCCACATTAGAAATATAACTAATCCTCATTTTTCCCAAGCCTCTTTTTCTATCTCTATTACAATATCTGTTTCATTCAGTCCCTCAAGCCTGAATGCTAGGCATCCTGTTTAGTTTATCTACCACCCCACCTCATCCCCATGCCAAACCACTTATCGAATTTTGTTGACTCTATCTCTTTTGTATCTTTTATATAGATTGTGTTTCCATTTCCACCACTACTGACTTAATACAGGACCTCATTATCCTGGCTTATACTGGTTCAATAATCTCCCTTCCAGCAGCCTTGACCCTCTCTAATCCATACCTGACACTGCAGCTAGGGTAATCTTTTAAAATGCAAATTTAATCATCTTATTTCCTTGTTTAAATCCTTCAAATGGCTTCTCATTTCCTCTAGGTTAAAGTCCAAATGCTTCCATATGGCATACAAGGCGCTTCCGTGATCTCACACTCAGACTCATCTCTCTTGCCTTTATGTTCCCCCTTCAACCATTCTAACTCCCAACCATGAAGATCCAACAAACTTCTTGGAGTTTCTGCACAACTGAATTCTAATTTCTCACATTCTGATTTCTCTACTTATAAATCCTTTATCTCTTCATCCACTTCTTAAACTCCCACTCACAACTTTAATACTTAGCATAGCGGCATATTCTATATTCATCAGGGCTCTCAAGAGGAAAAAAACATACAGATAGATAATTTATGATCTATGATTTATAAGGAATTGGTTCCTGCAATTATTATGGGACAATCTGCAGGGTGGGCCAGTAACTCAGGAGCCCAGGGAGAGGGGAAGTTCAAATTCAGTGGCTATCAGGCAAGAAGATCCTATGTTGGCAGTGAAGACTGAGGCAGGCAAGTGGAGAATTTTCTTTTACTTGGGGGAGGGAGGCAGTGTCCATTTTTTCTGTTCTATTCGGGACTTTGACTGGATGAGGCCCACCCACAATGGGGAAGTCTAGCTGCTTTACTCAAGTCCTCTGATTTAACACTAATCTCATCCAAAACACCCACACAGAAACATCCAGAATAATGTTTGATCAGCTACTGTATCTGGAAACCCAGTGGCCCAGCCAGACAGACATGTAAAACTTACCATCAGTCTCTATGAACTAATTTTCAGTTCTTTAAAAAGAGTGAGTTGATTATTCTCGGTATAGTGTAAACATCTATTATATGCCTCTATTTCTGTTTACAATATTTTTGTAATTATTAATGTCAGTCTCTCCTATCCAGATATGAGCTCCGTGAAGAAAGATAATATTACGCTGGCCAGAAGTAATGGTTTTGAAGATAATAATAAAACGAGATATTGCAGAGCTCTGTATTATTTTCAAATTCTGCTGTCTCATTTGATTCTCACATTAATCATGCTTATATACAAATGACTATTTTTCTTCCATCTAACAGAAGTGGTAACTGAAAAATTACAGATTAAAGAAAATATGGATTTGACCCAAAGTCACATAGTTAGCAACTGTCACTGCCATAACTGCTGGATTCTCTCTACTTAGCACTTTCCCCCTCAATAATCAGGCTTTAATAAACGCCTGTCCTAGTCTCTTATTTTGTGATTTTCTTTTTAGCTAAGTGTCTTTTACTTGGTTATTAATTTTCAGACTCACTGTACATAGTGAAGTGATATGCTGTTACTTGGAGCAATATGTTGGAACATGCTACCGCTTGACTCATTTCCAATTTTCAATATCTGTAAAAAATGGAAGTGGTTCAAATAGCTGCAAATTAAAGCACAGTTTAAAATCACTGTATCATATCAAACCTATCTGTACTTTGGTTTATAAGTGTGTGCTGCCCGTGCATGGATAATCCATCAAAGCTTAAAATTAGAAAAAAGACTCACAGCAGGTCACTGCTTTTTCTGACAACATGACCTTCTAAATACTTCTTAAACGAAATAGATGTGTTTTCCCCTCCATATTTTCAAATCCGAATACTTTTAATGGAGCCTCATTTCTGTCTGGGAAGCCTATTCAAGCCCATCATTTAATTAAACTGGTATTTGTATTCATAAAGCAGAAATAACCAAGGGCAAGGGCATTTCCTCATATGTGTGGCCTACTTCTATAATGGAGATATGCACATCTGTCAAGTTTGTTGAAACTGAAGCCATGTGTCCTCTGATGTCGGATGGTGTTCTGGACACACTGCTTTAGCCTGTCTACAGAGCAGTGTCAGATTTCACAGACCCTCAAGGGATAAAAGGAATCTGTACTGAGATGTGATAGTATTGAATTTGGTCAATACTTCTCATCTCCCTTTTTAAAAACCATTTTTATTATGTTTATTTTTGGGGAACACTTGGGAAGTCTGGGGATAGCTATAAAAGTAACTGTTCACAATACCCACCCAATTCAAATATCCAGCTAATATCAAATACACAGATATCTAGAAACATGTGAATGACTGTCAGAAGCATTGCTCATTACAAAGACTGTGCCAATACAGTCTTCTTCCTAAACTCAATGTCCATGTCATTCCATTAAACCAAATTTCTTTGTTTATGTGACTGGAATTCCAGATATTCTCCTTAGCATGCATTATCTTATATAACCACTACCCCCAAATTTGTATCTCTGCCCCTCCTACTCACAATTTAAAAATTTTTAAATTAAACACATAGTGGGTGATATTTTATGAGGCATCACAGGTGATATTTTATGAGGCATACCTTGTCTTGTTATAGGATGAAGGTAGTGATCACAATTCTTTTAGCCATGATCACCATATTTTTAACTATGAATGGAAGGCTGCTTTAGGACAAAATGTCCGTTGCTGGACTGCCTTTGGTGAGGAAAATTTTCAGCTGTGCAGCTGAAGAAAGAAGCTTCAGCGTTTTTAACTATTGAGTTATTCCAGGAAGTTATGCAGCTGAGAAGGGGAACATATTAATGGGCTTCTCACAGCGAGGTAGTATAAAGATGAGAGATTCTAGAGTGAAATAAGGGTGGGGGGCCTGCCACAGCTGTGGAGAATCGCAGACTTCTTTTTAGCTAAGGAGATGGATCTAATGAAATGGATCTAGAAGAAGCATATGGCATCTGGGAGGGGCCTCCATTTTAGCAGAGACAGGAATAGAAGATAAAAGGATGTAATAGATGGAACACATGCACTTTAGCAAAGCATTTTTTTACAGTGTTTGGTGAAATTGCCCTTTAAAATACTTCTAGTAGGTATAACTACCCAAACAGATGAGAAACACATGAGAAAGTACACATAAAGGCAAAAGCATCATAGCCTGGCAGAGCTGGCACAGGACTGTCCAGAGAACTCTGAACCTGTTCCATGGAGTCCGATGGACCATGGTGGAGCATTTGCCTAGTTCATCACCTCCTCTGATGACTAGAAATCACTGGAGGGGTTTGGTGCATAATTCATGATGATGCTGAGTTGGGGATGTCATGTGTATGTGTGTGTTAGTTGCTCAGTAGTATCCAACTCTGTGTGATCCCATGGACAGTAGCCTGCCAGATTCCTCTGTCCATGGAATTCTCCAGTCAAGAGTACTGGAGAGGGTTGCCACTTCCTTCTCCAGGGAAATCTTCTCCAGGGATTGAACCCAGGTCTCTTGCATTGCAGGTGTATTCTTTACTGTCTGAGCCACCAGGGAAGCCCAGGGATGTGATATGTGCACATATACATCCTACAACAGGAAAAGGAACTTGGGGATATACACATCAGAGACTAGAAGGTCATGGGAAGTAGGATCTCTGTTCTTCCTATGTTCTGAGCAGCACCTGGTTCACTTTTGGGATTCTGCCATCATTCATTTAGTGCAGTGTCAAAGTCCATCCTGAATAAAGATTTATTTTTGCTACCCTATCTTGACAAAAACCACAAGAGCCAATAACAGGAACTGAAAGCTGATACTTCCTTAATATGAAAAACATAATACATTAAGAAATTAGAAATATAGTTTCTATGAAGTTAAAGCCACAGTTATACATTTATATGTAAAATGCAATAAAAAAGTTATAATTACATTACAGAATAAAAGTTAATTGTTTTATTTTAAACTGTTAGTGTGAAAATTATATTCCTATAGTTAGTAAATAGAAGATCTTCTAATGAATAAAGAAAAAGACACAAAGCCAAATTGAAGGGAACAGAAATTATATTTTTAGGTTTCGTTAGAGTAAGAGTAATTTAAAATGCAAAGATAATTGTAACCTTGAATGATTGCAGAATATTTTTCTTACAAAGAGTAAGTCAGAATATGCTAATGGATGAGATACAATGTGATAAGATATTTCAATAGCTTCACAAAGCCTAGGACAAAGGCCATATGGTAAAATCAATGTATATCTCCCTTTCTAAATCTTGTCATGTTTAAAAGCGGTTTTAAAAATTATTTGTCTTATAAAAAGACACATGCTCCTCTAATGGAAAACAGTGTGCATTTGAGCACAATTTGTGACTTTATCTGATTGCTAATAAGAAGAAAATTTTATATAAATACAAGGCAAATAATTGATGAATGAGAAGCAAGGAGTAAATCTAACACAAATTTTCTTCCCTTTTGGCCCTGAAAAAGAAAAGATGCAGAAGTTATTGAGCTGCATGGAAGATGTTAAAAAGGCAGAGTAAGGCTTTATCTCTAATTTACAGAAAGCTGTCATGGATGAGACTTGCACTCAACCGAAAGAGCAAAGCAATTGATGGATATTGGCCTAAAGCCCTAGAGCAGTGTGCGCACTTTGAAACATTTTAAATTTAATTTAAAATATTTAAGATGGTTGAGAGAGATCTACTCAAAACAGAGTATAAACTACTGTTAAAAAAATTAGTCATTATTAACAATTAAGGATAAAAGAAAAAATATAGTAAAATTGTTTACAAATATTTATTCTGGTATACAGAAAAAAGTCTTTTCCAAGACCAAGAACTATATTTTCATAACTTACATTTTAAAGTAAATAGTGGCTAGTCGCCCATTACCACCACTCTAAAAAAAAATCTTGATTTCTTAATTATGTTTTTAGGAAAGCTTGGTGACCCAGACATGAAGGTATGCCTGCTGAACTACCACTCTCAACATACTGCTGCTGCTGCTGCTAAGTCACTTCAGTCGTGTCCAACTCTGTGTGACCCCATAGACGGCAGCCCACCAGGCTCCCCCATCCCTGGGATTCTCCAGGCAAGAAGACTGGAGTGCTATAAGTTATTAACTTTAGTATTAAGCTTAAAATTTAAACCTAGAGATGGAGATAAATAGAAACCTGCCTATTTTGATGGATTATAAAGAGAAAGACAGAAATCATCAGATTCTCAAACTATAACTTCAAACTGAAACAGTCAAATCACTTACAGAAGATGTTTTAATATAAACTTTTTATTCATAATCATTGCAACCTGTGACTTACGCTTTTTTATACTTTACCCATAGAGGAAAATTCTGTGATTATCATTGACTTTAAAAATGTTATCTGTTTTCTTTTTTAAATTACTTTATTCTATCAAACTCTTTTACTTCTTTAATTCTTTGTTGGTAGCTTTAGTATTTTTTCTTTATTCTGTCCTTATTTTGTTCTTCATCGGTTCTATTTCTGGATGGAGACAAAGCAAAGTTAAAAAGTAGTTTTGAAAAAAAAAAAAAGATTTGAACTTATGTGAAGAAGCCTGGTCTGAACACTGATTGAATATGAGGCCTTCCATGCACCAGAATTTGCAACTACTTGGATTTCTCCATCTACCCTTTTGGCCTTCCCTATCTGGAAACCTCCCTGAGTAGGAATGGTCACACATCCAGGGTGTTTCCTACTGCCTTCACATTATTACATTCTCATCGTAATACACGCTTTTTGGCTGGTTTTTGGTTTCAAACCTAATATTGAATAGTTTATATGGGGATTCAAGATTCTGAGAGTATGTGACAGGAGGAGGGAGATCCTTCCTGTAGGAAGAGACAGGGTCTTACTTGAGGCTGTTGTCCAGTTTGATACCCTTCCTCAAGCTGGCCAGAAGTCAGGTTATCCCATGAATACACATTTTCTGTAATATTGCTCTACCCTAATGATATCCAGTCTGTGTAAATTTCTTCCTGACATCTCTCCTAGCCTGAAACATTTCATATCCCTTTTGCAAATGTTCAAGTATTTTCATTATAAAAGGAAATTTTCAAACATTTTAAAAGAAATATCTTAATTACCAATTCAATTTTACTATAGAATAACAGCCCTCACAAAATTAAAGTTATATAATATGTATGTTCATATAAAAAGATTTACCTAATCTTTGTTATTTAAAGATGGTGTTATTGATGATAACAAAAGGTTACTATCAGTAATACATTAACTGGAAGTAAGAATGCTTGGAAAGAGTAAAGCAAACTGAATAACATTTTCTAATGAGGGTCCATGAATTATATAACATAATCCACATTTCAGTTGTCCTTTGTAGTAAAACACTACATTATCAGAAAGTGAATATGTATATTTAATACTAGATTGTATCAATTAATAAAGAAAAATATTGTTGACATGATGAAATTTAAGTCTAGAATGTTAGTAATCAGGTATATAAATTCAATGTCATATTACTATTTTATTCTTGAAATTATTTTATAAATAAAGACATATACAATAGATAAATATATATACATATTAGAGAGAAAATTTAATGTGATTGTTTCCTATTCATATAAGACATTTAAATCACAATTATCAATCATCTTGGCAATAATCTTTACGATTCTCAAAATGTCAAATTGTTTTGGAAACATATTCATTACAAGATAAAAGACAAAGTTGTCTGGAATTCTAAAGAGCCAGTGACTCACCCATGAATTCAATAAATACTTACTGGTATCTAGACTTCCCTGGTAGCTCAGATGGTAAAGCATCTGCCTACAATGTGGGAGACCTGGGTTCAATCCCTGGGTCAGGAAGATCTCCTGGAGAAGGAAATGGTAACCCACTCCAGTACTCTTGCCTGGAAAATCCTATGGATGGAGGAGCCTGGTGGGCTACAGTCCATGGGGTCACAGAGTCAGTCATGACTAAGCAACTTCACTTTCACTTAAGGCTATGGTTTTTCCAGTGGTCATGTATGGATGTGAGAGTTGGACTGTGAAGAAGGCTGAGCACTGAAGAATTGATGCTTTTGAACTGTGGTGTTGGAGAAGACTCTTGAGAGTCCCTTGGACTGCAAGGAGATCCAACCAGTCCATTCTAAAGGACATCAGCCCTGGGATTTCTTTGGAAGGAATGATGCTAAAGCTGAAATTCCAGTACTTTGGCCACCCCATGCAAAGAGTTGACTCATTGGAAAAGACTTTGATGCTGGGAGGGACTGGGGGCAGGAGAAGGGGACGACAGAGGATGAGATGGCTGGATGGCATCACTGACTCGATGGACGTGAGTCTGAGTGAACTCTGGGAGTTGGTGATGGACAGGGAGGCCTGGCGTGCTGCGATTCATGGGGTCGCAGAGTCAGACACGACTGAGTTGAAATGAACCATATATTCAATAACTGTGCAAAATGCTAGAAATTCAAAGATAAGTTCCTACCTGCAGTTAATCGTCTAGCCAGATATGGTGTCTCTTAGTCACCCTAGTTTCCTGGGTATTAATCAAAGACACCTTCCATGTTTCTTGATAGACTAAGGCTCTGGTTGGGCACTATCGTTCCTCTTTTCTTTTCACTCTTGATTTCCCACCTCTTTTAATTTTCATTTATTATTATTAATTGAAGTATAGGTGATCTACATATTCTTCCCTCTTCTAAATCCTTTAATCTTGAACCCTACCACCCTAATTTCTTTCAGTTTATATTCAGCTTGGACCTGAAAGATAACTGTTTCTTTAACTAGCTATGGACAGTCTTTCAAGTTCTCCTCCTGGCTGTACTGTTTCAAGTCGCAGCCATCCTGTAAATGGTCCTTTTTATTCACCTGGTCCCAGCCCCATGGTCCCTCTTCTAAATGCTGCACATCTCCAGTACAGTCTTTCATCAGATCCTTGAACAAGATCTGGAAGTCAAACAAGAAAAGCAGACATGTAAGCACATAGTGAAGCTGTGTATGTGGAATATTATTCCACAGTAGTCAACAACGTATGTTTATGATACAGAGCAAAGAAGAAATGCATTTGTTTTTTAAAGTATAAGTAAGATAATTTTGCATAACTTTAAACCATTCTCTATATCCTCTAACATAGTTCTTCTGTATTGATTTATTTATCCACTTATTAAGTAAATGTTTACCTACTATAACTCTGGGTTTGCCACAGTGAGGAAGGGCCTACCCTCTTAGAGTTTACAGTTTAGCAAGGAAAACAGACATTGAATTATGAGGTGTTGTGTGCTACAAAGGGGAAGAGGTGGGATCACTGGAATATATGATAGACAGCCTTTATTTAGCCACCCTTCTGGGAAGAATTGAGAAGCAGTGATCTCATATAATAATGTGTCATTTTCTTGAGGGTCATGTCCATTTTTATGAGGCTACCTGTGACTCACCCAAGAGAAAGTGATCAACAGTTATTCACATTGTAATTCTCTTTTAGGATAAGGCACGATACTCTTAGGAAGTAAATATATTTACTGTTCGATTGCATTGCTTAATGTGTAATGATACATTTCTCTTGCTGATGATCTTCTATTATCATAAGTGCTTATGGTGACAAAAAACAAATGAACCCAAAAGTTAATGGACAGGAGTGCAGTAAGCACTTACCATAACATGTTCCCCAAAGCACTAAGGTGGTAAATCATAAGAAATCCACAGATACTTTTTTGGTTTCATATAGATTCATTTAGGAATAAGTAGAAATGTAAATTTACTCAGGTGTCCAAGACGCTATCTGCATAATATAGTTTTACAACAAAGTACTGATTATACAGAACTGCTCAAATCCCAACTTTTCCATTAAACCAGCCATCCACCCATAGATTTGAATAAATCTATCCTTTATTATTTTTATTTTCATTTATTTGCACATCATATTTTCTCTCTGTATCAGAGTTTTGTTAGTCTGTACCATTGGAAGACCCTCTGTACTGAGTGTTTGTTTATTCTCCACTTTAAGTTTCCCGCAGAAGTCCTAGCTCACTGTCTGTTCTATAGTGAGTATTTAAGACATCTTTGGTAGGTTAAATGGAATGCAATGAGGGTAAGTGAAATATCTATAAAATCATTCTTATTAAAAGTTTGAAAACAAATGATCACAAAAACACATCTGAGTACTGAACAGAAGGTCCACAATTGGATGAACATCTTAACCATGATTATAATTATTTTTCTACAGAACATGGGAACATGAAAAATTGAAATCACTGAATTATTTATTTCAGTTGCTATTTTCCATCCAATCTTCTTATTAGAATTGGTAGCTAATTTTCTGATTTGACAGTTTTTTCCTCTAACTGCTTTATGTTATAAAGAGAATAGCATCAGGGGAATGATTAAATACTGAAGAAACGAAAGACCTAGGCAGCCAATAGATGACAAGCCCTGAATTATCATGGTTCTCTTACTAATTGCAACCCAATTACAACAGATTGGGATGTTGCTATGTCAGAAAGAAGAGAATCAAAAACTCTAGATCTCAATACTAAATAGGCATAGAGAACAAACAGCCCACAGGGAAGACAATTATCAATCCAGTTCCTTCCTCTGTGGAAAAGACTCTGGTAACTAGCATCAGTCTGCAGGCAGTAGCTTTCCTAGAAGGAATAGGGATTCAGAAAATACCCCAGACTAAGAAGGATACTAAATGTGATGAAGAGGTCATTGAGCAGAGATCAAAGGAAGTCTGCAGCTGTTCTGTTCTGGTTGTCCAGGGGTGTTCTTTGATGTCTGTATAACTGTTTGGGCTAAAGTCAGAGCCCTGTGGAGAAAAAGCCACGCCCCCCTCTTCCCCCAAAAGTTGAGAATTGGGTAAAAACCCAGGGAATATCAGCTATTTAAACATTTAGAATTACAGGAAATTTCTTACTTTGGAAAAGTGTGGAAGATGGTTAAATAGAAAGTGTACACAAGTTAAATGTCTTTCTTTTTAATCCCCCTATGCTAGTATAGTATTTCATGAGTAAGAACCTCAGATTTACCGTGATCGATCAGCTGCCTCTTTCAAGTTGCGTCTGTGGTAGCTTACTAGTTTCAAAATGATCTCATCTTTATTTGTATACCTTTAGACATGTTCCTAAAAATTAAGAGGTTAATGTTGAACTAGCTAAATTAAATATATTAGCCACTGTGAATGCTATGTGTTAGGATGTCATTATGTTTTATATCACTAACACTTTATATATTTTTAAGACTCAGCAATTATTTAATTTAGACATATTTCTTTTGGTAATGGTAACTAAAACCTAAAAGATTAAACTGTGAGAGGAAAAGGGTGCTTACACGTGTTCAGGGACTTAAGGATAAATTCAAAATCCCCATTTTCACAAACCAATTGAGTGCACATTTCCTAAAATCTTTCACTATGGCAACAGTGCCGGCAGATTCACTCAGACCAATGTGACACAAATCTGGTATCACTGGCACATTTTCATAGCCAAAATGAAATTTAAAGTGATTATTAAATAACTCAAGCACGAAACCCTTATCCCACAATTCCTTTAACTATTTGGCTAATAGGTTTCTGTCTGAAACATCCCAATTAATTATAGCATTTCACACTTCAGCCTGACTGTGGACACTTGCCAATTCAATGACATTCGAATGTCCTCTGTGCATGCAAATATCTCCGTAGCAAGGGACATGCTTTCTGAAGAGTGACTCTCCCATACACCTTAGCACATAAGTGAGGCAATCTAAACAACAGCATTGCAAAGTGGGTCTGTTTTATTTCTATTTAAAAGCCAGAGGGACTCAGCACCAAGAAGTCAAACTGTTTCCTCAACTGGGAAATTTCACTTAATCTCTGGCACTAAAGGAACAAGTATTTAGAAAGTGTCTGATTAATGGGAGCAATGAAGCCCACCGATACGCACCATATATGAAGAAGCTGACCTCAGTGACTACGTTTGTAGTCTATTCTGAAACTCACTATATCTGCATTTGTACCCCATGAACCAGGTCTGGCTGACTGGGTAGATAATATACTGACCAACAGACAGAAGACAGAAACAATATTTGCTTGCTGATTGAAGACTCTGAAGATAAAGAAACATCTGAAAAATGGATTTTTTTTCATCTTTTTTGCAATTCAGGCATACTTCATGTGCTAATTTGTGAAATATAAATATCCAATTTATGATGCATGATTTCTGAACAGACCTGTTTCTAGAATAATTTTTAAAAGTGCTTTCTTTCAGCTGAGTTTTTGTCTGGTTTTCTTTTCCTCAAAAAAAATTCAAAGCGAGAAACTATAAGGCTAAACACTTCAGGTTTTTTAAAAGCTTTTGATACCTTCTATTTCTTTTCAAGGTTTTATGTTTAGAACTTATTTTAGGATAGAAAAATTAATTGCAACTATAACAGTTACAAAATGGAAGGCAAAAAGAGACCAGGTTAATATGTCATATACAAAGCATGGGGCATAATTTATGTAAAAAAATTATAAAATACTCCAGTATTATCAGTCACATCATGCAAAAGTAGTTCTAGCTCTAGGGTAGCCAGCAGAGGGGATTTAGAGATCAAGGACATATTCCATTGCTGTGAGGTCCACCAGTGGCAGTGCCTGTTGCAATGTGGATTTTGCTGTTGGTTTCAAGCGGAACTTTGGCACAGAATTGGCCCTGGAGACAGAGTTGTGGTGGCAACATACTGACCATTCTGGCATGTGTGTTCAGCATCTCAAGTGGGAATTGATTGAATGGTTGTGCCCATGGCATTTTGTTGTCCTGCCCACTTAATCTATCCCTGTAGGAATGAAGGTGAAGACACTGAGAATGAATTCTGGGAAAGTTAAGAGATGCCTAAAGGGCCAAGGAACAAAACAGCTCTGAGCTCTGCAAATGTCCCCAGCTGTCAATTTGGACACTAAACACTAGTTTTAAAGCAGAAAGATAAGCCTTAGCAAGTTGTGTGCCTTCAAATTCTAGCCTCCTACCTACAAAAACAGACACAAGTTTATATATTCATTTTTCTCATTGAATAAAGAAAAACATTAACAAAATGATGCACTACTCTTTATCTGTTTGGGGGTTATTTCAGTCCTTTCACATTCTTATACATAGTTTCTACAAAGATAGTATGAACAGTTTTTCTATATAAATCATTACTCTTTGTTTTTAAAATCATAGTAATGGTTTAACCTCGGTCTCCAACTCTGTTCAAAAGCAATATTTTTTTGTTTCAATGTGTGCTTTGAAACAATATGGATGCTTATGTCTGAAACATAAGACAGAATTTCTCCAGATGAGTGAAAATTAAAATAGAAAGTTTTAGTGACAAGAAGCCACCACCACCACCTCAGTCTCTTAGGGTACATTTGGTGACAAAAACCCAGCATTTTGCAGGACTCAGAAACATACCTGTTAGTGAAATTTGAATCTGCACTTTTGAACCTTTAGAAGTACAGTACTTGCTACAGTTCAATACAGTGGGATCACTGTTTCTTTCTCATAGGTTGGCAATACAGACCATTGCTCTCTAGAACACTCATTAAGCAGATGTGCATTCAACAAAAATTTATTGAGTGCCTCCCACGCGCTCAGCATTTGATGCTCCAGTCACACTAAGCTACTTGCCACTGCACCCTCTCTCATCTTCATTCCTTTGATTGCACCAACCCCTTTGCCCAGATTCCTCCCCCTACCGTGACTTCACCACATTTCTCTCCCTTCCAATCTTGCTCCTGCTTTAGGCACAGCTCAAATGTTTCTTCCTTTTGAAAGTATTTCTTAGTCCTTTCAGCGGGAGGTGATTTCACCCTATTTCATGCCCCATAGGACCTTATCTGTACCCAGCTACTTAGTGTGTGGGGTCCAGTATGAAACGGAAATGAAGTGCCTCTTGTTCACAACTTAATAAGAATTTCCACAGAGCGACAGCAGAGCATGAAAACAAGTGTGGGCCCTTCAAAGCAGGGGGCCCTGTGAGACTGCACAGGTCACATGCCCATGAAGCCAGCCCTGTCTGTGCCTCCCCAATGCACTAATTGCTCTCAATTTTGTTAATGCATGAGCTATTTTTACACACAGATTGACTTTTCTTTTTGCATATACTGTACGCTCCTTGAGAACAGCATCTGCATATATCCCCACAGTAACAGAGAAAGAGAGAGTAAATCTTGAAAAATATCAGATATTCTCATCCTTGCTTCTAAAATGTAGTCCACGGACTGACATCACCGAGAGCTTGTTAGAAATGTGGAATCTCAGACTTTACTCAGAACAACAGAATTAATCCTCATTTCACAAGATCTCCATGTGATCTGTATGCATATTCAAGTTTGAGAAGCACTGTTGAATGAGTAAAAGAATAGCTCTCTAGAACAGAAGGCACACATGAAGTGAGAAAAATTATCTGTTAAGGGTTCTGTTACTATCTGTTACTCCTTCACACTGTGACAGAAAGGAGATTTCTGCTTTTCTCAAAAGGAAGGAAGCCTTGAGTTAACGGTTCCTGTCCCTCACTTAATCCTCTGATCTTCTCTTTCCTTGCAGAGAAAGGGCTACTTTTCTCATTGGTGATATGGGGGAAAGTCTGCTAGCTTCTCGAAGTGTTACCTTGTAAAAGACAGGTGTGGAAATACAGATCTGGAAATTCCAGTCTCTCTCCATCCCATTCTCCCTCTCTCTTTTTCTCCTCTGCTTTAGGGTACTGGTTTGCCAGCAACTCCTATTGTTAAATAAATAGCCAAGCAATTCTGTCAGTATGACAGAAGTCAAACAAAATGGGCTTATGGATTGATATAACTCAGATTTTGCCAGAAAACTCAAAAGGCATCATGTCTACTATAATATTCTTCCTCTGATTCTCTCTTTGATATCTGTCTGAATCTTCCACATTAAGCGTCTTTCAGAGCAGCCAACATAGCAGTTGTGTGGGAAGATGGAGTATTTTGGAAATTCTCTAAAAATTCCAGGTCTACATTCCAGGAGATTCTGAAACATATTTCCTTACAAAGATCATAAGATTTGTGCAATCATGTAAATCAGTCTCTTATAATGACAGCTCTGTGACTTGGGTTTTAAAGAAAAAGCTAAATAAGTCAATAGGAAATGTGGAAGGAAAAATTAATGTTAGAAAAATACTAGAGAATCTAATTTCACCAATTTAGGAAAAAATCTATTAAGTAAATAAACAGTTGCTTCAGTGATAGCAGAAATGAAGCGTGATTTTATTTAGAGTATATTCTGACATTACTTGTAACTATTACTTGCTCCCAAGATAGCTTATTTCATCTGGGTTAGATCTGAGGGCTATGAATACTTAGACATATAATCAAAGTTTAGAAATTCAATACACACTGATTTTAAGAAAATTTATAAAACCTTTATAAAATTTCAACTCCAATAGTGAGTGTATGTAAGCAAGTATATTTGTGTATAAAAGTCCTCTAGGAGAAAGTCTCAGCAATCTGGTTAATCCTCAGTTTTTTCAGACCTCATTTTACCTCTCCTATTCATGGAAGTGAAGTTTCCTTGCTATTACATTTCAGAATTTGTGTTGTAAACATAATAATTGCAGGTAACACCATGTCGAGTTCTACTACCGAAGGTCCAAAATGCTGAACAGAAGGCAATTGTGGCAGAAAAATAACATAGAGGAGAAAAAAGCCAGAAATAGAATGTTTAGTTTGCTTGAAAGAGATAATTTTATTCAAGTCTTTTATAGTAATAATAGCAGGTAGAAGATTCAGGTAAAACTGAAACAAGCCAAATATCCCTTGACAGATCGCTGGTGGCAGGAGATGGCTACAGTTTTACAATTGCAACTTTGATTCCACTGAATAAGCTCTGATCTTGATTCTGTTCCTATGTATTATCTGTTTCTGTGTAGTATACTACTCAAAAACTTAGCAACTTAAAGCAGTACCCATTTGTTATTTCATATTTTAAAGAATCTGTGTGCTGTGTATCTAGGTGTGTGTATGTCTCTAGGTCTCTCATGAGTTAGCAGTCAACCTACGATCTGGAGTTGGGGTCTAAACTAGCGATTTGACCAGTGAATGATCTGATTCAGATCTAATTAACAGGACAACTTAAGGCATGGTGAAAAATCTGAGAGCAGAACTTCAAGAGGAAGCCCGTTTCTGGGTAGCCTAAATGCAGAAGCGGTGTGACCTCACATCGGCAGGTTTCTATTAGTGAAAAGTGAGTCACTAAATCCTGCCCACACTCACAGGGAGGAGATGATCAAAGGTGAGAATGCCAGGATTGGAATCATTGGGAGTCATCTATTATATCCTACCATTTAAAGGAAATACGAGTTAAAAATAATTTCTTCTGTTTTAGTCCATTACCAACATTTTCCAAAATATTTTAATTTGATGAGCCTAAGGAAATTCATGTGTAATGCTCCCATTCCATCCTAGAAATACGTCTATATTATATATATTCTCTCTCTACACACACACACACACACACACACACATACACACACATATTCTGGCACATTTTTGTTTCTTGAATGGAGCACACTATTCACTTTGAGGGAAATTTGAAACAATTCAAAAGGTATTAATCAGAATTCTTTCTTATATGCATAACCATAACTCAAATCAGATAAATAAATATATATACATATTTTTTTAATTGGATTGAATGCCTGAAAGCTACAGAAGCGTGTTTGGATTTAGGCATGGCAGAATATAGGAATTTATCCAATTTATCATGTCTTTCTATCTCTTGCTCTCACATGCTCTTTCATTCTCTCTGTTTTCTCCAGTTTTGAACTCTTTCCCAAACATACAGTGTTGATGTGGAGAAACCTGACATTTCCAGACTTATGTCATTTTTATAGCCAGAATTTCTATTAGAAAGCAAGATTTTTTTCTATTTCTAAAATTCCAACTGACATCCTAGAATTGAGTGTTTATCATCCAGGTTTAAGTTACATATTCATTTTGACCAGGGAAAGGCATATGTAAAATCTGTGAAGAGCCAGGCCTGGATAATATGTCTGTGCTTTAGTTGGGTGTGGGGTGGAGAGGGTGGGATAAGAATCAGTTTCACTCAAATAACAAGTAATTAGTGTGGAGAAGGAGTAAATCTCCAAAGTAAAGTTGGGTGCTAAAGATTGGAGTGGGTCCAGCAAAAACTACACATCCATTACACGTATTTGTCTATGACAAATATTTATTCAATGCCTAAGATGCGCTTGGCACAATGCTTTCACTAGGAACAGTTTTTCTTCCAACTAGTATAGTTCTCTTCACCTCCTTCAAGAGAGGGACTAGAAGGCTGATTAAATGAGAACAGCATGGATAAAGTCTGCTAGTTCAGAGGGAAAACAAAATCAGCCCAAGTGAGTACTTTGCATCATAAAAATTTCTGTGACTGTGTGTGGTTTTAAACCATGTTGTATTAATGTGATTAAATAGCTTATAGAGAAAGTGTTTTCTAAGCAATTATTTTAAGGAAAAATTCGGATCCTTCACTTTTGGCATTATAAAGGTATCCCCTCTGGTATAACCTCCTGCCTCTTTGGGTACATAGCCATGGGAAGAGCCGAGTTATTTAATTAGTCCTGATTTGTCTTTCTCTCTGGTGACTTGGAAGCTCTGTCACCAGAACCCTATTCGAGCCAAGTTGGGCTTAAAATAATCATAAGGATCAACCATTATGGTATTCATTTTAACTCAGGAATATATTCCTAAGAGATGGTTGTTGTTCAGTCACTCAGTTATGGCCAACTCTTTGTGACCCCATGGACTGCAGCATGCCAGGCTTCCCTGTTCTTCACTGTCTCCTGAAGTTTGCTCGAACTCAAGTCCATTGAGTCGATGTTGCCATCCAACCATCTCATCCACTATTGCCCACTCCTCCTCCTGCCCTCAGTCTTTCCCAACATCAGGGGCTTTGCCAATGAATCTGCTTTTTGCATCAGTCTTTTCCAGTTAATTGGCTCTTCATATTTCCTAAAGTAAATCTTATAAATTTATAAATCTGGTTTTGCAAAGAATGATATGTTAATTCATGTCAGAACTGAGCTAACCTCTGTGCAACATGCTTTAGGACAGTCACACCACTCACATTTGGAGTTTCTCTTACACTTTGTGAGGAGACGAAGGTCTAAAGGAACACTAGAAGAAGACTACAAGTTATCACAGTAGACATGCTGCTTTTCCTGGCTTTAACCAAACAAATGAAACTGCAGAAGAGCTGAGGGTCAGTGTATGCATGCAGTTGTTCAGGGAATATGTTCACTTGTATTTGCTCTAGATTATGAACTGTTGGATTACTGCGACAGTAGTAAATGATGTATGGGATGAGATACATCCATGCTTAATGCACAGACTATCAACTGTGTTAGCAATTACAGAGACATGGTGCTATTTTTAGTGATATCGTTACACAGTAAGCGCATTACTATTATATGAAATATCCTGAAATATAAACTAAGCTTCTCTCACAATGGAGTTCTTAGGAAACTATGCCTAATAAGAAAGTAGAGAGAGAATGATTATATTTCTCTGCAGTCTATGTCTACACTTGCAAAAATGAAGGGATTAACAGAGATTATACATCATTTTGGTCATAGCACTTGGTTCTTCAGGGAGCCTTAACGGTCACATATGCATTCCAAGTATTGGTCTCCCTTCCCTGTTCAAAGGTGCACATTCTCTACTATATTTGGGTAAAGTCGGTGTACCTTGGTCCACTTCTCAGCCAGCCATTTGCCTGCTGTTTCTCTACTTACACTGTGTTCTAGGCATGGTGTTCATTGCTATATTATTGTACCTCCAGGTATAACTCAGATCATGTCATTCTCTAAACACCACCTATAGATGGATGTATGTATGGCAATTATTAAGTATATATTTTGGAAAATGGAAGAGGTACTTTTTGAAAGTCTGGAAATTAGAGCATTATTGAAATATAATAAATGTTTCTCTTAAATATTCTGCATCATTTCTGCTATGAAATCTTCACACTGTTGACTCTTACCTCCAGGGTTCACTTTTGCTCCCAGATTGCAGAACTTGCCTTTCCCCATTGACCTCTTCCTCAGTCATCTCAAGCGTTCTTCAAACCCAAGATATCCGACAATAATTGTATACTGAGAATGAAGTTATATTTTACCTAGTCCTAATCCACAGGGCTACAGACCCATTAAAGCATTTTCCCTGAAATGCAAATCATTGGTCTCACAGATGTGTAAACTAATACACATAGAAAGCAAGATGGAGACACACAGAAACACACAAAAACACATGCAGAAAACAAGATACAGAGAGACACACAGACACAGACATGCCACATATATTATACATGATACATACACGCACTCAACATATATGAATAACAAAAGACTGGAACAGAAAAGAGCGATTTATTTTTGTTGCTGCCATTCATTATTTGAATCAACTTTTTTGAGGTATAATTTCTGAAATAGTTCCTTGCAATCTAGACATAAAAAATGGAATATTATAGACATATAAAGTATAATGGTTGCTAAATTAACCAGGATCAAAAGATCAATAATGTTACTAAATAACTAGGAGTCAGCTGAAACATGCTAAAGTAAAATCATAGAATGAAAACACACAGACACACACACACCCACAGAGCCCAAGCAGCAATCTACAAAATCTGGGGAAATACTGCCTGTGAGAGCTGATTTTGCGTTTATATGATCAGAGTGATGGAAGGATTTCTCTAACTTAAGTAGCCATTGTCTTGTCCCCATTCCTTTTGATGACTGCGTATTGTCATTTTTATCCTGGCTTCTGAAAGCCATCATTCTGTGAGTGGAGAGTGGACCCTGTGAGCAAGAAAGGTTTGTCAAATGCATTCAGGAGTGGGAATACAGCTGTCTTTTATCTTGTCCTCGTGTAATTTCTAGGCAGGAGAATCTTAGAAAATCTTTCTTTGTCCTGTATTTACCTATTTTAGAAACTGAGACAACCAAATGTTTAGGATTTCTCTTACCTAAAAATTCCTGTTATTCTGTGAAAACACAATAATTAGTCATATCTCACATTTGGGATCACAGAGTATCATAATGCTGAAAAATTCATTCACAGAAAAAAAGTCCATCAATAAATATCAAATGTTTGTGATACTGTATAACCCTCCCGATGAAAGTGGAGGGTGGATCCAAGAAGGGAGTGCCAGTTCTCCGTGGGTGCCCTGAAGTATCCAGAAGATTCAGGCACCATTTCCATGAAATTTCCTACTTAGGACTTTTAAATGAAAACTTTACCCAAGCAAAAAGAGAACTGCAGCTCATTCCGTGGCACAGAATGGCAGAAAAGCCATAAACTATTTTATTAAACCATTTTATTAGGTATATCCAATGAATTCAGCCATCACTCTACGAAATACACAAATCTGAGTTGAATTGAGGCTACTTGACTGGGACTTGTGGCTAAGGATTAGAAAGGGAAACTCAGCTCTAGGTTTGAGCTTTTTCTTTTTTTTTTTTGGTCCTTTGCTCTTGAGCTAATTTCATAATGTGTCACAAGTGGTCCTAGTGGATCAAACTTGTTCAGCTAACCATTATATTCTCTTGTCTTTATCTAGTTATGTTATATTGTAGTAGGTTTACTTATGGAAGTTAGCTTATATTAGTAATGGTTATTGCTAATATGTACTAAACACCATATGCTTAGCTCCATTATAAGTACCTTATAGAGATTAACTCATTTGGTCCTTGTAATGCAAAGAGGAAGGAAAGCAGTCAGTATCTCCATTGTATAGCTGGGCAAACTGAGGCACTGAGTAGATAAGTAACTTACTCAAGGTAACACATCTAGCAGGGATGGCCTCAGGACTTGAGCCTGGATGAACTGATTCTAGAGTCTATGCTCTTGACCACTAAGTACATGCCTCTTATTGGCTTCATTACTTTTATTTGCATATTAGCTCGCTTGTTACTGGTATTCCAATGTTCTGCATTCTTGCTGCACATATTAACATTTTTCTGTCTGTTTTACCCTCTCGTGTATTTTTCATCTTTTTCTCTGTGGGACAGACTCCCTGCAGCAGTCTACTCGACTCGATAAGGTGCTCCTTCCTTTTCTCTGATCACTGTCTACACTCGTTTTTCCTCTCTTCTCACACCACTTACCAGCTTTGAACATAAAACAATTTATACCCTTTCTCTTAACATCTCCTCTCAGTCTCTGTTGTCAAGGCTGTTGAATCAAAGATCCTCTTCTCCCAAAGGGTGACTTATTCTGTGATTTATTTTTATTATATATGGCTTGAGTGAATATGTTTCCTACAGAAAAATACATTCTTTGAAATAAGAAAACAAAGCCTTCCAGGTTTTTGTTGTTGTTGATGTTGTTTTATTTTTAAACAAAAAAGTGATAAACAGTTGGTCTCTTCAGAGAAACCAATACACTGAAATTCCTTTCCATTTACTTGAAAGCATCCTCCCACCTTAAAAAAATCCATATGTCAAAACTTGTCAGCTCTTTATGAATCACAAAAGTATCCCTTAAAGGTTAAGACACTTAAGATATGATTGACCAGTTTATGTGTGCAGGACTCTGCTAGACTCCAAGGGAATGGTAATCCGAGTGTCCTTTGATTGAATTTACAAAGGGACACAATGTACTCAGTTTTACAATAGTTACTCCCAGCACAACCAAATTGAAAGCTGTTGTTTTTGTTTATCACCAAGTGCATTTAAAGTTTTATGGGAATTGTTTAATCCAGATGTCAGCTAAAACTTGTTCCTTCAGATCTTAATGAAATTGTTTCAAACCTCTAATCTACAGATTATGGAGGATCAAGTATCTTCCCCAAGGTGTCTATGAATTTCTGAAGATGTTTTTGATTTTCAACTGTTCTCTTGTTTATATTTAGGGATTAACTAAGTGTCTAGATTGTCTTACTCAGTTTTTAGGTACAAACACTGGGAAATAGATGGGAAAACAGTGGAAACAGTGTCAGACTTTATCTTTTTGGGCTCCAAAATCACTGCAGGTGGTGACTGCAGCCATGAAATTAAAAGATGCTTATTCCTTGGAAGAAAAGTTATGACCAACCTAGATAGCATATTCAAAAGCAGAGACATTACTTTGCCAACAAAGGTCCATCTCGTCAAGGCTGTGGTTTTTCCATTGGTCATGTATGGATGTGAGAGTTGGGCTGTGAAGAAAGCTGAGTGCCAAAGACTTGTTGCTTTTGAACTGTGGTGTTGAAGAAGACTCCTCAGAGTCCCTTGGACTGCAAGGAGATCCAACCAGTCCATTCTGAAGGAGATCAACCCTGGGATTTCTTTGGAAGGAATGATGCTAAAGCTGAAACTCCAGTACTTTGGCCACCTCATGCGAAGAGTTGACTCATTGGAAAAGACTCTGATGCTGGGAGAGATTGGGGGCAGGAGGAAAAGGGGACGACAGAGAATGAGATGGCTGAATGGCATCACCGACTTGATGGACGTGAGTCTGAGTGAACTCCGGGAGTTGGTGATGGACAGGGAGGCCTGGCGTGCTGTGATTCATGGGGTCACAAAGAGTCAGACACGACTGAGCAACTGAACTGAACTGAGGAGGAGCACAGAACACTCTGTGTATAAACATTATTAAGGGAGGGACGGTGTTAGAGGAATAGGAGCGCATCACAAGGTGCTCAAATTAAAATTCCACTTTGGGTGTATAAATGTAAGGGGAGGACCAATAGACCCCATAGAGGATAGTTAGGGTACTGGAACTTCTCTATTTGATACTATAATGTAGGTATATGTCATTAGCTTGGTCAGTCAGATTTATTATTCCTTGTTCAGTCACTAAATCTTGTCTGACACTGTGCAACCCCATGAACTGCAGCATGCCAGGCTTCTCTGTCCTTCACTCTCTCCCTGAGTTTGCTCAGACTCATATCCATTGACTCAGTAATGCCATCAACCAACTCATTCTCTGCCACCCCCTTCTTCTCTTGCCCTCAATCTTTCCCAGCATCAGGGTCTTTTCAAATGAGTCAGTTCTCCTCATTAGGTGGCCAAAGTATTGGAGTTTCAGTTTCAGCATCAGTCCTTCCAATGAATATTCAGGACTAATTTCCTTTAGGATGGACTGGTTTCATCTCCTTGCAGTCAAAGGGACTCTGGAGTCTTCTCCAGCACCACAGTTCTAAAGCATCAATCCTTCAGCTCTCAGCCTTCTTTTTGGTTCAGCTTTCACATCAATACATGACTACTGGGAAAAACCATAGCTTTGACTATACGGACCTTTGTTAGCAAAGTGATGTCTGCTTTTTAAAACACTGTCTAGGTTTGTCATAGCTTTTCTTCCAAGGAGCAAGTATCTGTTAATTTCATGGCTGCAGTCATGTCAGCAATTATTTTGGAGCCCAAGAAAATGAAATCTGACACTGTGTCCACTTTCCCCCATCTATTTGCCAGAAAGTGATGAGGTCAGATGCCATGATCTTAGGGTTTTTTTTGTGTGTTTTTTTTCATGATCTTAGATTTTTGAATTTTCAGTTTTAAGCCAGTTTTTTCACTCTCCTCTTTCACTTCATCAAGAGGTTCTTTAGTTCCTCTTCGCTTTCTGCCTTTAGGGTTGTGTCATCTGTGTATATTACATTATTGATACTTCTCTCAGCAATTTTGATTTTAGCTTGTGAGTCATCCAGCCCAGCATTTCTCATGATGTACTCTACATATAAGTTAAATAAGCAAGGTGACAATATACAGTCTTGACATTCTCCTTTCCAAATTTTAAGCCAGTCTGTTGTTCCATGTCCAGTTCTAACTCTTGCTTCTTGTCCTGCATACAGGTTTCTCAAGAAGCAGGTAAGGTAGTTGGTTATTTCCATCTTTTTAACTATATTCCACAGTTTGTTGTGATCAAAATCATCAGACTTTAGTGTAATCACTTAAGCACAGGTATATATATTTTTTAATTCCCTTGCTTTGTCTTTTATGATCCAGCGGATGTTGGAAATTTGATCTCTGGTTCCTCTGCCTTTTCTAAATCCAGCTTGTACATCTGAAAGCTCTTGGTTGATGTACTGCTGAAGCCTAGCTTTGAAGGATTTTGAACATAATCTTGTTAGCATGATTCCTTATACACTTGTCAAAACCCACACAATGTACACCAATGGTGAACCCTAATGTAAATTATGGTCTTTGAGTGATAGTGATGTATTATTGTAGGTTCATCAATTGTAAGAAAGGACCATTCTGATGTGAGATAGTGATAGTGGGAGAGACTGGGGAAGGAGGCTAGAAACAGGGGGCATATGGAATGCTCTGAACTTTTGCTGTGAACCTAAAACTGCATGAAAAAGCTAAGTCAATTAAAAAAATATTGCATGTCAGAAATATTTCTGTTTCTAAAGCTTCACAACCATTTCTTTGGCTCCAATCTTACCTTCCTACCATGCTATCCAGCCATCTCCTGTCTTCCATTTTCTTTACTCTCTCACAGCCCCTTACATTTCTGTTCACTTCCAGTGTAAGGTAGTGTTCCAGTCACATTTACCAGCACAGATTGTACAGAAATATGCTTTCAAAGTCTTGCCTACCACTTGCAATTGTTTTAATAAGGTATTTTCTCCAAACAAAGACAGTTCTTTTCCTAAAGTTAGATTTCTAGAACCAGGTGTGGAGGTAATTATATATCAAATTCCACTCTAAAGAGATTGTGACCAAGGTTCTGATTGCTTCAAAGTAGCCCAGTACTCAGAATAAAACACTATTCAGTTCAATTCAGTTCAGTCGCTAAGGTGTGTCGACTCTTTGTGATCCCATGAGCCGCAGCACGCCAGGCCTCTCTGTCCATCACCAACTCCCAGAATTGACCCAAACTTATGTCCATTGAGTTGGTGATGACATCCAACCATCTCATCCTGTCGTCCCCTTCTCCTCTCGCCCTCAATCTTTCCCAGCATCAGGGTCTTTTCCACTGAGTCAGCTCTTTCCATCAGGTGGCCAAAGTATTGGAGTTTCAGCTTCAACATCAGTCCTTCCAATGAGTATTCAGTACTGATTTACTTTAGGATGGACTGGTTTGATCTCCTTGCAGTGCAAGGGACTCTCAAGAGTCTTCTCCAACATCACAGTTCAAAACCATCAATTCTCCTGCGCTCAGCTTTCTTCACAGACCAAATCTCACATCCATGCATGACTACTGGAAAAACCATAGCCTTGACTAGACGGACCTTTGTTGGCAAAGTAATGTCTCTGCTTTTTAATATGCTGTCTAGGTTGGTCATAATTTTCCTTCCAAGGAGTAAGTGTCTTTTGATTTCATGGCTGGAGTTATCATAGGCAGTGATTTTGGAGCCCCCCAAAATAAAGTCAGCCACTGCGTCCACTATTTCTCTATCTATTTGCCATGAAAGGATGGGACTGGATGCCATGATGTTAGTTTTTTTGAATGTTGAGGTTTAAGCCAACTTTTTCACTCTCCTCTTTCACTTTCATCAAGAGGCTTTTGAGTTCCTCTTCACTTTCTGCCATACGGGTGGTGTCATCTGCATATCTGAGGTTATTGATATTTCTCCTGGCAATCTTGATTCCAGCTTGTGCTTCTTCCAGCCCAGCGTTTCTCATGATGTACTCTGCATATAAGGTAAATAAGCAGGTTACAATATACAGCCTTGACGTACTCCTTTTCCTATTTGGAACCAGTCTGTTGTTCCATGTCCAGTTCTAACTGTTGCTTCCTGACTTGCATACAGGTTTCTCAAGAGGCAGGTCAATGATCTGGTATTCCCATCTCTCTCAGAATTTTCCACAGTTTGTTGTGATTCACACAGTCAAAGGCTTTGGCAAGGTCAATAAAGGAGAAATGATGTTTTTCTAGAACTCTCTTGCTTTTTCCATGATCCAGCGAATGCTGGCAACTTGATCTCTTGTTCCTCGGACTTTTCTAAAACCAGCTTGAACATCTGGAAGTTCACGGTTCACGTACTGCTGAAGTCTGGCTTGGAAAATTTTAAGCATTACTTTACTAGCATGTGAGACGAGTGCAATTGTGCGGTAGTTTGAGCATTCTTTGGCATTGCCTTTCTTTGGCACTGGAATGAAAACTGACCTTTTCCAGTCCTGTGGCCACTCCTGAGTTTTCCAAATTTGCTGGCATATTGAGTGCAGCACTTTCACTGCATCATCTTTCAGGATTTGAACTAGCTCAACTGGAATTCCATCACCTCCACTAGTTTTGTTTGTAGTGATGCTTTCTAAGGCCCACTTGACTTCACATTCCAGGATGTCTGGCTCTAGGTGAGTGATTATACCATCGTGATTATCCGGGTCATGAAGCTCTTTTTTTACAGTTCTTCTGTGTATTCTTGCCACCTCTTCTTAATATCTTCTGCTTCTGTTAGGTCCATACCATTTCTGTCCTTTATCAAGCCCATCTTTGCATGAAATGTTCCCTTGGTATCTCTAATTTTCTTGAAAAGATCTCTAGTCTTTCCCATTCTATTGTTTTCCTCTATTTCTTTGCATTGATCTCTGAGGAAGGCTTTCTTATCTCTCCTTTCTATTCTTTGGAACTCTGCATTCAAATGCATATCTTTGCTTTTTTCCTTTGCTTTTTGCTTCTCTTCTTCTCACAGCTATTTGTAAGACCTCCTCAGACAGCTATTTTCTTCTTTGCACTTCTTTTTCTTGGGGAAGGTCTTGATCCCTGTCTCTTGTACAATGTCACAAACCTCTGTGCATAGCTCATCAGGCACTCTGTCTATCAGATTTAGTCCCTTAAATCTATTTCTTACTTCCACTATATAATCATAAGGGATTTGATGTAGGTTATACCTGAATGGTCTAGTGGTTTTTCCCAACTTTCTTCAATTTCAGTCTGAATTTGGCAATAAGGAGTTCATGATCTCAGCCACAGTCAGCTCCCAGTCTTATTTTTGTTGACTGTATAGAGCTTCTCCATCTTTGGCTGCAAAGAATATAATCAGTCTGATCTCAGTGTTGACTATCTGGTGATGTCCATGTGTAGAGTCTTCTCTTGTATTGTTGGAAGAGGGTGTTTGCCTGGCCAATGCATTTTCTTGGCAAAACTCTATTAGCCATTGCCCTGCTTCATTCTGTACTCCAAAGCCAAATTTGCCTGTTATTCCAGGTGTTTTTAAATTCCTACTTTTGCATTCCAGTCCCCTATTATGAAACAGATATGCTTTTTGGGTGTTAATTCTAAAAGGTCCTATAGGTCTTCATAGAAGAGTGTTCAACTTCAGCTTGTTCAGCGTTACTGGTCAGGGCATAGACTTGGATTACTGTGATATTGAATGGTTTGCCTTGGAAACGAAGAGAGATCATTCTTTCATTTTTGAGATTATATCCAAGTACTGCATTTCGGACTCTCTTGTTGACTATGATGTCTACTCCATTTCTTCTAAGGGATTCCTGCCCACAGTAGTAGATATAATGGTCATCTGAAATGGTCACCCATTTCAGTCCATCTTAGTTTGCTGATTCCTAGAATGTCAATGTTCACTCGCTATCTCCTGTTTGACCACTTCCAATTTGCCTTGATTCATGGACTAACATTCCAGGTTCCCATGCAATACTGCTCTTACAGCATTGGACCTTTCTTCTATCACCAGTCACATCCACATCTGGGTGTTGTTTTTGATTTGGTTCCATCCCTTCATTCTTTCTGGAGTTACTCCTCCACTGATCGCCAGTAGCATATTGGGCACCTACCGACCTGGGGAGTTCATCCTTCAGTGTCCTATCTCTTTGCCTTTTCATACTGTTCATGGGGTTCTCAAGGCAAGAATACTGAAGTGGTTTGCCATTCCCTTTTCTAGTGGACCACATTCTGTCAGACTTCTCCACCATTACCCATCTGTTTTGCGTGGCCTCAAGGCATGGCTTAGTTTCACTGATTTAGACAAGGCTGTGGTCCGTGTGACCAGATTGCCTAGTTGTCTGTGACTGTGGTTTCAGTCTGTCTGTCCTCTGATGCCCTCTCTCAGTGCCTACCTTCTTACTTGGGTTTCTTTTACTTTGGACGTGGGGTGTCTCTTCACAGCTGCTCCAGCAAAGTGTAGTCACTGCTCCTTACCTTGACTCCTCTTGGATACCACCTCTGACCTTGGACATGAGTGTTTTTATGCCTAAAATAATGATGATAATCATACTATGGTTCTGCCTCTCTTCTTCTCATAATGCAGTGTAGGACACATTTCCCAAACTCCTTTCTTCTCTTATGATTGTTCAAAACAAAGGATAAATCATTTGAAATCCTGACATTCCCAGACGTTCAATTTTTTTGAGCTTATCTTTGTTAAAGCCAGAGTTAAATATTTCCAGTTCTGAACTTGATTACTTCCCTTAGACCTTTTATTACCCTGATCTTCCCCAAATTCCATGTTCATCTAGGCAATCTGAGTCAAGAATTCCAGCACTGTAATTTCTATTTAACATACGTATCAGATCAGGAAAGTTATACCATAAAATTTCAAATCTTCCTTGACTATCTTCATATAAGTGATGCTGACTTTTGATCCAAAGTGATATCCAAACATTGACTAAATTAGCTTAATACTGCTCTTCTGCCTTCTTGTCATTGAGTTTTCTACTTAACAGGGACTTATTTAATCTTGAAAATATAGGTAAAATGATTCTAGTTGAGTTGGTATGTACAGCAACATTCTTGTGGTCTGTTTCTTCTGGGATATTTCATTTAATTGTTAGACACAGTGGTCAGAAGAACATGAATTTAATAAAATCAATTTACTAAGACTACTATTGTCATAATTATCTGTACAGAATTTAAATTTTTTTTCTTTATTCTGTGTATGACTATACTTTGAAGAAATCACTGTTACGTTTAAAGCCAAGTTTAAACTGTTATTTTTTCTGTTGCTACTTGCTAATTCATTATGCTTAATTATAATTCACTTTTAAACATCGTTATTATGAAAGTGTAATTATTCCACATTATGATAGATTTGGGTATAAAATAATATATTCAAAGAACATCAAAATATCCTGTTGAAGTAAATATTTTCCAAAGTTTGGGTAATTATTTCCCTGTGCTGCTGAAAACACTATGCAATGACTCATTTAAAATATATATTATTACAAGACCTAATTATAAATTGTTAAGATAAATATTATGGTTTATCATGTATATTTTATATATGGACTTCAATTTTTTCTGCAAAACCTATTTGCATATATTTTTTAACAATTATGATTGAAAGATAGTTGGGCTATCCAGTGATGCAAACTGAACAAAAATGAGAAAAAATGCAATAGAGCATGACTTTTATGACAATAATAAAGATATATTAGTGAACATGTTTTTAGTAGAACTGAGATCATACATAGCAAAGGTTAAGAAATGTTGCACAAGGCTCTGTCTTGCATCGTATATTATACCCCCGTTGCAGTTGTCTATTGTATGACCAACCACTCCAGAACTTAGTGACTTAAAACAGCAACCACCATTTTTATTTTTCATCTTTCTGCAATTGGGGGCATCTTTGCTCTATGGGATATCCTGTAGGGTGACTTGACTGGGCTTGAGGATCACAGATGGTTTCACTCTCATGTCTGGCACCTCAGAATAGTTAGAAGAACTGTAGGACTGCCTGGGACTCAGCACTCATAGTCTTTATCACGCAGAATTCTTGCCCAAGTTTTTTTACAGGAAGTGGGATGCCAAAAGACCAAAAACTAAAGCAACCAGGTTTCTTAAAGCTGACTTGAAATTGGTGCAGTCATTTTGGTGGAATTCCGTTGATCAAAACAAGTTACAAGGTCATCCAGATTCAAGGAGTGGGAAAATTGATTCCCACTTGTGGTGGGAGTTAGGACAAGTATGTAGGGGAGGGAGTGTGATGAACTGTTGGCAGCCATCTTTGCAGCCGTCGCGCCTACAATCACTGTCAGACTAGCACTTAAAGAAGTAGAAGTGGTGGCCAACAGGAATTGCCAATGTGTGAGACGTCAGATATCAAGCGAAACACCAAAACTTTTTAGATGAGGTTGCTGCTATTTAAGAATTCCGAGATTCCAAAATAAAATTTTAAAATGAGAACGAACATGCTGAGACATTGGCAAAGTTAGATGCCAACTAGCAGCTACCAGTTAGCACTGGTTAATTAAATACAACTGATTCTAGCCAGTTCAGTTGTATTAGGAATCTATTCTAGGCACTCAGAATTTTTATAGGAAGGATATATAAATGTTAGAATCAATAAATAATGTGCTAATAGCCAAAATTATATGTCACTTATCACATTTTCAATTATCTACCACATTTGGCAATTAATATGTTGTTAATCATCTGCTGTCCAATTTGATGTGACTTTATAAAGGAAGTAGCTTAGCCTCTACCTCGGAAAAATTATTGTTTATCATTGGTGAATACATAATCAGTTCCTAAACTTTCCATTTGATTTAGAACTGTTTTGTGGCAATGAATTTACCTCAAGCAGAATTTATTTGGAGTTGTGTACATATGTGAGAACAGACCATTGAAGCAATGGTTTTGTAGTTTGGATGTCCTCACTATACAAACAGAACACCAAAAATGATTCTCAGACATTAAAAAATTAATTTTTAATAACATTCATTTTGACAGAGTGCTTTTCATAGGATTATGTTGTTGGCAATGTAAGGAAAGCAAAATGCTATTATGGTCAATATAAAATAATATGGGCTGAGATTTTTGAGTAATACTTCAAATGCAATCCTTCTGTGTGCATTGTGGCTAATGAAGTGTGGTATAGTGGCAAGTACACAAATTTTGACAGATCAGAGTTCAGATCTTTGCTCATCAAATTATTAGTGGATTTCGCAGCTATTGCAATGTTAATGCTACCTAACAAACCATCCCCAACAACAAACATTTAATTTTCTAGCTCATGGGTCTAGAGATCAAGGCAGTCTGGCTCTATAGGCTATGCTTGACTGGTCAGCTCTGTTTCAAGCTGTGATTAGGATGGGTTTGATTCTTTAAGTCAGGTTTGGGTACATCTTCCATGGATCAATGACTGCTTAAGGTATATTATTATCATAAATAGTTGAAAGGTAAAAGCAAGCTAAGCTAAAAACACATCTAGAGGCTGTGCTCACATAATATCCAACTATGAATATT
Organism: Capra hircus; assembly: GCF_001704415.2. Classification (NCBI taxonomy): domain Eukaryota; kingdom Metazoa; phylum Chordata; class Mammalia; order Artiodactyla; family Bovidae; genus Capra; species Capra hircus. Next base: position 43,782,182 of record NC_030816.1, read on the forward strand.
TCATTGCCAAAGCCCATTGCCAAATCAAGATGAAGCATAGAACATACTAGATCCCAAGACGGAGGCACGATCTTGAGTGAATATTTGCTGGGGAGTACTGCAGTCAATCACAGTAGCATTCCATATTTGGACATTATCCTCATTGTCTCTGGAGTTTTAGTGTTATCATCTATAAAATAGGAATGATGATATCACATATGCAGAATTATGTGGGGACTAGCATGTTCTTGACACAAAGTTGCAGAAAAATAATGATGATGTTATCCACTTCAACAAGGATCTGTGTGATGCAATAGATTTTGCTGAATGGACAGCGAGGCCTGGCATGCGGTGATTCATGGGGTCGCAAAGAGTCGGACGCGACTGAACTTAACTGAAGTAAAATCTTGGCTATTTTGAAATTTCTGTACTCAACTAGTAAACTGCATTTGCTTCTGTTAAAATTAAAGTTGAATTCAAACAATTAGTGAAAGTTCACATAAAAATACTGTTCCATTTAATATAGTCATGAAGCCATATTCCTTAGAATATGATGCTTAGTAATATGACAGTAGATAAATTAATCACATCATTAAACGCTCTGCACTAAATGCTCTGCAAATCTATGAAACTGCCATTGTAACAAAGTACAGAGAACAAACATAAGGGATTTCCCTTCTAGCAGCTTCTGATCTTGATGTGGAGTATAAAAGAAGAGTATTTAAAACAAAAATTAATGATGCAGATAATTAGATTACAGAATTAGGGAGGACAAAAATCCTGGTAGCTTGATAATAATCATAAATAAAATGTAAGACAAGAAGTAATATTGTTGTAACTTGATTGAAGGATTGGACTTGAATAACAGATGGCTGGAAACTACTAGCTGGAAGAATTTGCCACCATTATTATGACTACTGCCAGCTTTCTTTATAGACCATCTCCCATGCCTCAGACTCCATGCAGGCACTTTACCTTCATTAGTTCATCATGCTACAAAGTTGATGGTTATCCTCCTTGAAGAAAAGAACCAAAATTTAATAATTTTTAGAAATGCATCATAAGAGATTAAAGGCTAAGTGTTAAAAAATGGCAAGTCTCAAACTCTCTACCCAAAGTTATTGACTATGCAATACTCACTCACACAGTGTGACTTGAGTCTATGTAATATAACAATAAAAAATAATAACTAGAAGAAAGTCTCAGTTCATATAACTGAATAATAGGCTAAGGAATTTGAACACTTTGTGTCAATAGGAGGCCATTGATGGATGTTGAGCAGGAAGTTGATGAAAGTGAAGTGTTATAAAGAAATCGGTATAATACAGACACATTAGACTACATTGCTGCTGCTGCTAAGTTGCTTCAGTCGTGTCCAACTCTGTGCGACCCCATAGACAGCAGCCCACCAGGCTCCACCATCCCTAGGATTCTCAAGGCAAGAACACTGGAGTGGGTTGCCATTTCCTTTTCCAATGCATGAAAGTGAAAAGTCAAAGTGAAGTTGCTCAGTCGTGTCCAACTCAGTGACCCCATGGACTGCAGCCTACCAGGCTCCTCCATCCATGGGATTTTCCAGGCAAGAGTACTGGAATGGACATTAGAGAGATGAAAAAAATAGATTAAATAGTATGCCATAATCCAGCACTGTCAGTGAAGGGTATACAATAGGACATAATAGAAGTGAAATGGAGGAGGGACATTATGGCAACAGCATTAACAGGACTTGAGAAAGAGGGGGTCTACTTTTTTTTAATTCTTCAGTCATATTTTTTAATGTAGCATTTAAGGGAAAATTATTTCATATTATAGTGTACAGCCATTAATAACTTCTATATGAACATGCACAAATATGCCTGTAAAGCAGGGCCAATAAATTTGTTATCTTTCTCCTGTTAAGACATTCCATTGGCTCATACGTTATTGTGAAAGACAGAAGCAGATGTTAATGGAAGTGATGTTTAATGATCTGTGACCCTATATACAAAGAATACAGGCATCATAGTCATCTGCTAACCACATCCATGAAACCTGCCAGTGCGATAGAATTCATGACCTTCAGATCTCAAGCACCAACCTCTTCCCAGTGAGTTGAAAGAGCTCAGCTGGAAGAAGAATAAAAAAAAGAGAGTAAACATTTGAACAAGTGTGACATCCCCTTGTACTAGGGGTAGGTGATATATACACAGCCTTCCCTTTACCTCCCATTTCCCTTACAATTAGGGTGAAGCTTGTTCTCAAGATGCAGAGCAGCTGGGGTTCACAGAAGGGCATTACCACAGTTGGGTGCCAATCTTTAATGATGCAGTACTGCCTGCATACACAGACATCAAGGTCAGCAGCAAATATGTAAAAACTATCACAACAAGGTTCTATTAAAAGCATCAGCAATGATTCAATGACCAAAGGAAGAAGTTCACTTTCTGATCAAATAGAATCTATAGACAGCTGAGCACACATAACTTTGCATATGAGAGAAAGGGCAGTATATATTATCAGTTGGAGGGTAAATCTCCAAGAAGTAGGTTTTGTTAATTATCATTACTGAAATGAAAGTTTCTCTTTGACACTGAGAGTCACCAAGAGAGAAGCAGTTCAAAATTCTTAGGCATGCTGCCATGTTATGATTAATTTTACAGTCCATGCATGGATGTTTAGTTAGAGAAGAGAACTGTAGATATCTTGTACAATCCATCAAAATAGTAGGAATAAACTGTCACTCCCAACCTGAGCCGTGAACATGTTTATTTATGAGCCACTCTGCTGAAATTGAAAAAAAGAAAATCAAGACAGCAATGCAAAGAGAGGCATCTGAAATGTTCTCTGTTAAGCAACAGCTAATGGAAAACGCAGCAAAGAAAGACCGCCTTATTTCCAGTTTTCAAAAAGGATGAGGACTCTGGTTCAAATGGTTCAGGTTTCTTATTTGACCCACCTTAAGACCCTTAAAATCCAATGCAATTGTCTTCAGAATGTGCCTTATGTTTTAAAAGTGAGTGAAATTTCTTTTTCAAATCTTTATTTTTAAACCTTAGTAAGAAAAACTGGAAATAAACCCACCTATGTAGTAATGGTCATTGTTGAGGAAAAGTACCGTGGATGATCTTGTATCTTAGGCACTCTTTTTATCCCTTTTTCTATATTATAAATTATAGTGCTACATAAAGCCAGTATCTTTTTTATCTTTTATTGTAGCCTTATCCCCATTTCATAGGACAAGGACTAGTATAAAGTAGGGACTCAAAAAATAGCTGTTAAATGAAAGAATGATTGAATTAATTGATCAAAGTGATATCAGTCTTATCACCTCATAAGGAAATTTCTATTAAATTACCACTAATGTAGATAAAAGTATACAGATATACATAAACTTTGATAGGTTTATCTTAAAAATCTACTTATTTTTAGCACTTGGAAGATATGTTGGCAAACTAAAAACAAGTAAAAGTTAATTGGTGCCTTCAATGTGTTATGCTAAGGTAAGAACCATATAAATGTAAACATATTTGATCCTCTTATTAAATAATATGTCAAAGGGAAGATAAAACTTTGATTACAAAATCAAATGAGATGCTGTCAAAGAGATTTTTTGATGGAGAAGACAATGTATTAAAATTTGATCCAACATGTTAAAAAAATAGACAAGAAGATAATAAATAAGGACTCAAGAAGCAAAAGAGAGGAGAGCTAAAGTATCATTGTCTGATACTTTATAAAAAGATGACAACCAGTGAAAACAACAACAGCAAACACTGGAAACACATTCAGAGCAAAATATAGAAAATGACTTATAAGAGTAATTACAAAGTGCTGCTAATACAATTGGAGTGACTATGTTAAAAATCATGATAAAATATTCCATACACAATGGAAATAAATTTGAAAACAAGTATTTGTTTTAAACAAGCATTAAAATGGTTTTCTGAAGTGGTAGAAAACTTAGGAATTAACCAATAACCAAAAATATAAAAGTCAAGAAGTATCAAAGAAACACTGAGCCCGATGCAGCCAGGGTCTTATGATTTTTATGACAAATGATATCAGCAAGTAAATCATCTCTGTTCCACTGAAAAAAAGCCAAGAAAGCAGAAAATTCTAAAATTTCTCCCAATAATTTTGTGATGCTAGTATTACCAAACCTAAAATATACCTAGAAACCTAAAACCACTTTCTTGGTACTTTTGTTGTTTGCCTTCTCCCTGGAATGTTCTTCCTAAAGCTGAGAATCCCTCTCATCACAAAGGCTCAAATGGCAACTCCTGAACCTTCCCTTGAAGACAGCACTGCCCCAGCCACTCTCTCCTTCTGATTCAAACAATTTAACTGATTGAAACATCATGTGAATTTATTTTACTTTTTTTTCTTTTTAACATGCTTTTCTTTTCTTGCGTCTTTGGTCACTGCAGGGTAGATTTCATGAAGACACAGCTGAAACCTAAGTGCCTTAAACACTGCTGATTAGGCACTGCTAAGTAGGCATTCTGTAGATACATGTAACTTTTATTTCTCATTTGTGTAAGGCATGGAAACATCTTAGATATGTCCAGTTCAGTTCAGTCACTCAGTCGTGTCCGACTCTTTGCGACGCCATGAATCGCAGCACGCCAGGCCTCCCTGTCCATCACAAACTCCCAGAGTTCACTCAGATTCATGTTAGAGGGTAATTAATGATTTCTCTGTAAGCATAATATTTATATATTTTATACGAATATAAACATACTGTATCACAAACTGATTATAGTTTATTCTGCAAAAGCAGGGATGTTTGGTCAACATTTGCTCTGAATGTGAAAAGCTATGACAAACCTACACAGCATATTAAAAAGCAGAGACATTATTTTGCCAACAAAGGTCCTTTTAGTCAAAGTTATGGTTTTACCTGTAGTCATGTATGGATCTGAGATTTGGACTATAAAGAAAGCTGAGTGCTGATGCTTTTAAACTTTGATGTTGGAGAAGACTCTTAAGGGTCCCTTGGACTGCAAGATCTAACCAGTAAATCCTAAAGGAAATCAGTCCTGAATATTCACTGAAAGGACTGATGCTGAAGCTGAAGCTCTGATACTTTGGCCATCTGATGTGAAGAACTGACTCCTTAGAAAAGACTCTGATGCTGGGGAAGATTGAAGGCAGAGGAGAAGGGAACAACAGAGGATGAGGTGGTTGGATGGCATCACCAACTAGATGGACATGAGTTTGAGCAAGCTCAGGGAGTTGGTGATGATCAGGGAAGCCTGACATGCTATAATCCATGGGTTACAAAGAGTCAGACATGACTGAGCGACTGAACTGAATTTGAATTCGGTTCAACATTAGAGAATCTATAACTGTTTATATACACATTTAACAGGCAAAAATAAGATTGGTGGCATGGATATAATTGGGCTTCCCCAATGATGCTAGTGGTAAAGAACCCATCTGCCAATGCAGGAGAAGAAAGAGATGCAGGTTTGATCCCTGGTTTGGGAAGGTATCCTGTAGAAGGGTGTGAAAATCCATTCCAGTATTTATGCCTGGGAAATCCTATGGATAGAGGGGCCTGGTGGGCTACAGTTCATAGCATTGCAGAGTCAAGCATAACTGAAGTGACCTTGCATCAGTTCAGTTGAGTGGCACAGTCGTGTCTGACTCTTTGCGACCCCATGAATCGCAGCACCCCAGGCCTCCCTGTCTATCACCAACTCCCGGAGTTCACTCAGACTCACGTCCATTGAGTCCATGATGCCATCCAGCCATCTCATCCTCTGTTGTCCCTTTCTCCTCCTGCCCCCAATCACTCCCAAGATCAAAGTCTTTTCCAACGAGTCAACTCTTCACATGAGGTGGCCAAAGTACTGGAGTTTCAGCTTTAGCATCATTCCTTCCAAAGAAATCCCAGGGTTGATCTTCAGAATGGACTGGTTGGATCTCCTTGCAGTCCAAGGGACTCTCAGGAGTCTTCTCCAACACCACAGTTCAAAAGCATCAATTCTTCGGCGCTCAGCCTTCTTCACAGTCTAACTCTCACATCCATACATGACCACAGGAAAAACCATAGCCTTGACTAGACGGACCCTGTCAGCAAAGTAATGTCTCTGCTTTTGAATATGCTATCTAGGTTGGTCATAACTTTTCTTCTAAGGAGTAAGCCTCTTTTAATTTCATGGCTGCAGTCACCATCTGCAGTGATTTTGGACCCCCCCCAAAAAAAGTCTGACACTGTTTCCACTGTTTCCCCATCTATTTCCCATGAAGTGATGGGACCAGATGCCATGATCTTCGTTTTCTGAATGTTGAGCTTTAAGCCAGCTTTTTCACTCTCCTCTTTCACTTTCATCAAGAGGCTTTTTAGTTCCTCTTCACTTTCTGACATACAGGTGGTATCATCTGCATATCTGAGGTTATTGATATTTCTCCTGGCAATCTTGATTCCAGCTTGTCCTTCTTCCATCCCAGAGTTTCTCATGATGTACTCTGCATAGAAGTTAAATAAGCAGGGTGACAGAATATAGCCTTGACGTACTCCTTTTTCTATTTGGAACCAGTCTGTTGTTCCATGTCCAGTTATAACTGTTGCTTCCTGACCTGCATATAAGTTTCTCAAGAGGCAAGTCAGGTGGTCTGGTATTCCCATCTCTTTCAGAATTTTCCACAGTTTCTTGTGATCCACACAGTCAAAGGCTTTGGCATAGTCAATAAAGCAGAAATAGATGTTTTTCTGAAAGTCTCTTGCTTTTTCCATGATCCAGCAGATGTTGGCAATTTGATCTCTGGTTCCTCTGCCTTTTCTAAAACCAGCTTGAACATCAGGGAGTTCACGGTTCATGTATTGCTGAAGCCTGGCTTGGAGAACTTTGAGCATTACTTTACTAGTGTGTGAGATGAGTGCAATTGTGCAGTAGTTTGAGCATTCTTTGGCTTTGCCTTTCTTTGGAATTGGAATGAAAACGAACCTTTTCCAGTCCTGTGGCCACTGCTGAGTTTTCCAAATTTGCTGGCATATTGAGTGCAGCACTTTCACAGCATCATCTTTCAGGATTTGAACTAGCTCAACTGGAATTCCATCACCTCCACTAGCTTTGTTCGTAGTGATGCTTTCTAAGGCCCACTTGACTTCACATTCCAGGATGTCTAGCTCTAGATGCGTGATCACACCATCGTGATTATCTTGGTTTTGAAGCTCTTTTTTGTACAGTTCTTCTATGTATTCTTGCCACCTCTTCTTAATATCTTCTGCTTCTGTTAGGTCCATACCATTTCTGTCCTTTATCGAGCCCATCTTTGCATGACATGTTCCCTTGGTATCTTTGATTTTCTTGAAGAGACCTCTAGTGTTTCCCATTCTGTTCTTTTCCTCTATTTGTTTGCATTGATCGCTGAAGAAGGCTTTCTTATCTCTTCTTGCTTTTCTCTGGAACTCTGCATTCAGATGCTTTTATCTTTCCTTTTCTCCTTTGCTTTTTGCTTCTCTTCTTTTCACAGCTATTATTAAGGCCTTCCCAGACAGCCATTTTGCTTTTTTGCATTTGTTTTCCATGGGGATGGTCTTGATACCTGTCTCCTGTCCATGTCACAAAGCTCATTCCATAGTTCATCAGGCACTCTATCTATCAGATCTAGGCCCTTAATTCTATTTCTCACTTCCACTGTATAATCATAAGGGATTTGATTTAGGTCATACCTGAATGGTCTAGCGGTTTTCCCTACTTCCTTCAATTTGAGTCTGAATTTGGTAATAAGGAGTCCATGATCTGAGCCACAGTCATCTCCTGGTCTTGTTTTTGTTGATTGTATAGAGCTTCTCCATCTTTGGCTGCAAAGAATATAATCAGTCTGATTTCGGTGTTGACTATCTGGTGATGTCCATGTGTAGAGTCTTCTCTTGTGTTATTGGAAGAGAGTGTTTGCTATGACCAATGCATTTTCTTGGCAAAACTCTATTAGTCTTTGCCCTGCTTCATTCCACATTCCAAGGTCAAATTTGCCTGTTACTCCAGGTGTTTCTTGACTTCCTACTTTTGCATTCCAGTCCCCTATGCATGGATGTAATTAATGTATTTTATAAAATTCAGGATATATTCCTACTTTAGTAAAATGGTGTATGTCATGGAGCCCACTATTTAAGTGAAAATGATCTTTTGTGTGATAGCTAGTTACATTCCCGTGGCACATGGCCATAGATTATGGGTGTTGAATGTGGTCTGGGGAATAACTAAGCTTGACTCGGTCATCTGACAAGAAAGGTTGAATTCTAACTTGGCCCAGTTATCCCTCCCTTCTGATGTTCCTGATGTAACTGCATTCTTGAACACGCGATGGAAGAAGCTGTTAGATGGTCTCAGATGCTACAACAACCCCCTTCACAAACTTTGAGGAAGCTGAGCTGCACTGTGTGGCCTGCCCTGTAGGAATGTGAAGGCAGCAAACATTAAGAAAGCACAAGGTCCAAGGCACTCAAGGGAGACCAAGGATTCCTATATGCAAATACAAGAAAAAGGAAAAAAAGGAAAGTCAGCCAGGCCTTATGGGAGAGAGGACTTAAAGTCTTCAAATTAAACAATAAATTACTAATGGGGACATAACATGCCAATTGGCAATAAAATTAAAATATTTTAAGAATCTGGAAATAGTTGGGGAAACAGTGGAAACAGAGTCAGACTTTATTTTTGGGGGCTCCAAAATCACTGCAGGTGGTGACTGCAACCATGAAATTAAAAGATGCTTACTCCTTGGAAGAAAAGTTATGGCCAACCTAGATAGTATATTCAAAAGCAGAGACATTACTTGCCGACTAAAGTCCGTCTAGTCAAGGCTATGGTTTTTCCAGTAGACATGTATGGATGTGAGAGTTGGACTGTGAAGAGAACTGAGGGCTGAAGAATTGATGCTTTTGAACTGTGGTGTTGGAGAAGACTCTTGAGAGTCCCTTGGACTGCAAGGAGATCCAACCAGTCCATTCTGAAGGAGATCAACCCTGGGATTTCTTTGGAAGGAATGATGCTAAAGCTGAAACTCCAGTACTGTGGCCACCTCATGCGAAGAGTTGACTCATTGGAAAAGACTCTGGTGCTGGGAGGGATTGGGGGCAGGAGGAGAAGGGGACGACAGAGGATGAGATGGCTGGATGGCATCACAGACTCGATGGACGTGAGTCTGAGTGAACTCTGGGAGATGGTGATGGACAGGAAGGCCTGGCGTGCTGCAAATCATGGGGTCGCAAAGAGTCAGACACGACTGAGCTGTTGAACTGAACTGAACTGAATATAATTTTAAAACTTCAAACAAAAACGAAAAATAGAAATATGGCTTGCTGAAACAGAATTGAGTCCAGAAACAGAACCAAATTTTAAAAATGTATATATGATCAAAATTATATTTTAAACCAGTATGGGATATATATACTGCATTAAGACAAATGACAAGCCATTCGTGGAAAATAGTTACATTTTTATGTTATTCCTTCTACCTGAATAAAGTTCACATTCATTTCTAAATTACAAAGGAACATGGAATTATTAAATATTCTCGAAGAAAATGAAAATTTAAATTTAAAAAATCTTACGGGTGTCACACTTTTTCTAATTCTGATCTAAAACCAGGAAAATAGGTCAAAAAATTAATTTAAAAATAAACGCTACTTGTGGTAAAGGCATGACACCATATTTAACAGACAAATGACAAACTGGGGAAATGTGCAACATTTGACAGTCAATTATAAGTTACTGAATAACAGAAAAACATTATAATTACATAATTTAAAAACATATACACTATTAGTAATCCGAATAAGTAAAAATTATAATTAAGATGAGATATTATTTTTGCCAATTAGGAGCTACTTTTTTGTTTTTTCTAATAATGATAAAATTATAATGATAATTAAGAAAATTAGGCCTTTTATTATAATAGATTACTAGTAGCCGATTTGACAAAAATTCATTATTAGGTATTTGAGAATATATCACAATTATAAAAGGGGCATATGTTGAAAATCTCCTTATTGGAATTTGTATCAATTAAATCTGATAAGTACAAAGACATGCATAAGGGTTTCCATACCAGCACTGTTTGTTTAATAGACAAAATGAGACGTGACTAAAATGCCAATCAGTTTTCAAACCTTTACAGAAATGTTGTACATAGATCTTCACAAGGGAATTCTATGTAATCGTGATACAGAGTGATAGATGTGTGCATTTTCCACTATGACTCTATACAGACAAAAAATGGACGTTATACATGCAGTTTTAACATTCTGTGCCTATTAAAGCAGTACTTTTTTATTTTATTTTATCTTCATTTTGTGTATATATAAACTGATGTATAACCTGTTATGTAGAAAGATAAGTAAATATCTTTAATCAGGAAAATTGGAGTAGTAATAAAATGGAGAAAGGAGGCTTTTCTTCAAGATATTAAATGACAGCACAAAGTTTTAGTAATTTCTGTAATGTGATACTAGTATAAGAAGGTAAACAGGTCAAAAATAATTGATATATTTGATACTTAAATATAGATAGTTTATACTGAGAATATACCAAAGGACATATCACAGATAAATTAAGGGAAGGGATGGATTACTTACCAGCTGGTATAAAGAAATGCACCTAATTAGAGTAAAAAATTAACTTTGATCCTAATCTTATACCACATTTTCTAATAATAAATTTAATTTGAAAATGAAATAACAAAATTTAACTGATTTCTGATCTGGGTAGGGATTAAAAATTATTTAATAAATATGAGATCAGTTCAGTTCAGTCGCTCAGTCATGTCCAACTCTTTGCAATCCCATGAATCACAGCACGCCAGGCCTTCCTGTCCATCACCAACTCCCAGAGTTCACTCAGACTCACATCCATTGAGTCAGTGATGCCATCCAGCCATCTCATCCTTGGTCATCCCCTTCTCCTCCTGCCCACAATCCCTCCCAGCATCAGGGTCTTTTCCAATGAGTCAACTCTTCGCATGAGGTAGCCAAAGTACTGGAGTTTCACCTTTAGCATCAGTCCTTCCAAAGAAATCCCAGGGTTGATCTCCTTCAGAATGGACTGGTTGGATCTCCTTGCAGTCCGAGGGACTCTTAAGAGTCTTCTCCAACATCACAGTTCAAAAGCATCAGTTCTTCGGCACTCAGCTTTCTTCACAGTCCAACTCTCACATCCATACATGACTACTGGAAAAACCATAGCCTTGACTAGACAGACCTTAGTCGGCAAAGTAATGTCTCTGCTTTTGAATATGCTATCTGGGTTGGTCATAACTTTTCTTCCAAGGAGTAAGCGTCTTTTAATTTCATGGCTGCAGTCACCATATGCAGTGATTTTGGAGCCCCAAAAAATAAAGTCTGACACTGTTTCCACTTATTTACTAGATATGAGAGCAGTAGAAGATAATATAAAGGAAAATAAAAGTTTATCTAAATATATCAAATTTAAAAGTGTTGTGTGCTGAAAAAACACAATTTTACAAATATAATTCTTTATTCAATGAAATATTAAGGCAGAACAAAGGTATTTAATTCATGAAAAGACTCTTACTTCCTGAGTACCTTTCATAGGAAGATCAAACCAGTCAATATTAAAGGAAACTGACCCTGAATGTTCAATGGAGGGATGAATGCTGAAGCTGAAGCTCCAATACTTTGGCCATGTGATGCAAAGAGCCAGTTCATTTGAAACGACCCTGATACTGGGAAAGATTGCTGGAGAAGGGAGTAACAGCGGATAAGAGGGTTGGATGGCATCACCGACTCAATGGATGTGACTTTCAGCAAACTCTGGGAGACAGTGAAGGACAGGGAAGCCAGACTCAGACATGACTGAATGAACAACAACTGAGGCTAAACATTAAAAAATAACATGATTGTAACAGACAAGAAACAGTTAAGAGATTCAAGATTAAGTTCATCTAATCCTTTAGAGCTACAGTTGGCCAAAAGATCAGGCTTGGAAAAAAAAAATGCTCCACAGAATACTTATGAAAATGGAGACATGCTATGAAATAACAGGCAATCAGAAACTTTAAGAAAAACAAGCAATTGTAGATGACAGCCACAGATCAATTGTAAAGAAGCCAGTCCAAAACAAGGAAGGCTGTTGTTTAAAGGAAAAATAGGGTGGAATGAGCATACCAAAAATAAAAACAGAACAGCATCATTACAACTATGAATATTATTTATTGAGAAGAAAGCACATATTAATTTTCTTTACTGATAAAATAAAAGAAAGGTAATTACTAAATCCAGGAGAAACCTACAATTCTGGAAAAGTCTGATTCACATATAAAGGAGGACAAAAACAGTATAAGACACCTACTTGGTTTTAACAAAGAAAAATCTTTTGAGTGGTGCTGGAGTTGTAACACTTAAAACACAGAAAAGGAAATGTAGCTATAGAAAACTATGTGATTTTGTGGTGATATTTATCTATTTAGTCATAATCACAAATAATGACCATTTTAAATATTAGAACCAACCTATAAATAAAGCAAGAAACTAATAAAGTGTGCAAATCACAGATGTAAGGGAGAAGAGAGGGGATGAGATAGCAGAGTCATTGATAAGTTCTTCTATAAGTTACAAGGGAATCAAGAAATATTTATTATCTATGTGTTTAAGGTATTGATTTAATGATCAAATGATAAGCAATAGAGGAATTAAGATGAGTTTATAAAACTAACTGGAATTGGAGAGAGAGGTGGAAGCAGATGTAATTTAGCAAACACTTATGAAACAAAAAGAAGAGAAATGAAAAGCAAAGGAGAAAAAGAAAGATATAAGCATCTGAATGCAGAGTTCCAAAGAATAGCAAGCAGAGATAAGAAAGCCTTCCTCAGTAATCAATGCAAAGAAATAGAGGAAAAGAAGAGAATGGGAAAGACTAGCGATCTCTTCAAGAAAATTAGAGATACCAAGGGAACATTTCACACAAAGATGGGCTTGACAAAGGACAGAAATGGTATGGACCTAACAGAATCAGAAGATATTAAGAAGAGGTGGCAAGAATACACAGAAGAACTGTAAAAAAAAGAGCTTCACGACCCAGATAATCATAATGGTGTGATCACTCACCTAGAGCTAGACATCCTGGAATGTGAAGTCAAGTGGGCCTTAGAAAGCATCACTACGAACAAAGCTAGTGGAGGTGATGGAATTCCAGTTGAGCTAGTTCAAATCCTGAAAGATGATGCTGTGAAAGTGCTGCACTCAATATGCCAGCAAATTTGGAAAACTCAGCAGTGGCCACAGGACTGGAAAAGGTTCGTTTTCATTCCAATCCCAAAGAAAGGCAATGCCAAAGAATGCTCAAACTACCACACAATTGCACTCATCTCACACGCTAGTAAAGTAATGCTAAAAATTCTCCAAGCCCGGCTTCAGCAATATGTGAACCGTGAACTTCCTGATGTTCAAGCTGGTTTTAGAAAAGGCAGAGGAACCAGAGATCAAATTGCCAACATCCGTTGGATCATGGGAAAAGCAAGGGACTTTCAGAAAAACATCTACTTCTGCTTTATTGACTATGCCAAAGCCTTTGACTGTGTGGATCACAATAAACTGTGGAAAATTCTGAAAGGGATGGGAATACCAGACCACCTGACTTGCCTCTTGAGAAATCTGTATGCAGGTCAGGAAGCAACAGTTAGAACTGGACATGGAACAACAGACTGGTTCCAAATAGGAAAAGGAGTACGCCAAGGCTATATTCTGTTACCCTGCTTATTTAACTTATATGCAGAGTACATCATGAGAAACTCTGGGATGAAAGAAGCACAAGCTGGAGTCAAGATTGTCAGGAGAAATATCAATAACCTCAGACATGCAGATGATACCACCCTTATGACAAAAAGTGAAGAGGAACTAAAAAGCCTCTTGATGAAAGTGAAAGAGGAGAGTGAAAAAGCTGGCTTAAAGCTCAACATTCAGAACACTAAGATCGTGGCATCTGGTCCCATCACTTCATGGGAAATAGATGGGGAGGACTTTATAATTTGGGGCTCAAAAATCACTGCAGACGGTGATTGCAGCCATGAAATTAAAAGATGCTTACTCCTTAGAAGAAAAGTTATGACCAACCTAGATAGTATATTCAAAAGCAGAGATATTACTTTGCTAACAAAGTCCATCTAGTCAAGGCTATGGTTTCTCCAGTGGTCTTGTATGGATGTGAGAGTTGGACTGCAAAGAATGCTGACCACTGAAGAATTGATGGTTTTGAACTGTGGTGTTGGAGAAGACTCCTGAGAGTCCCTTGGATTGCAAGGAGATCCAACCAGTCCATTCTGAAGGAGATCAACCCTGGGATTTCTTTGGAAGGAATGATGCTAAAGCTGAAACTCCAGTACTTTGGCTACCTCATGTGAAGAATTGACTCATTGGAAAAGACTCTGATGCTGGGAGGGATTGGGGGCAGGAGGAGAAGGGGACGACAGAGGATGAGATGGCTGGATGGCATCACTGACTCAATGGACATGAATCTGAGTGAACTCTGGGAGATGGTGATGGACAGGGAGGCCTGGCGTGCTGTGAATCATGGGGTCGCAAAGAGTCGGACATGACTGAGCGACTGAACTGAACTGAATACAATATATATCATTGTATATAAAATGTAAATGCAATGCAAATAGTTGCTGGTGTACAACAAATCCAAATTTTGCTTTTTAAAACTTTCTTGAATTTTTTATTATTTTAAGTAATTTTGATCTGCTGGTTGGTTGAATCTGTGGTTGTAGAACTCACAGATATTGAGGGCCCATTGTAAATGAGAACAGTGCTCAATTAAATGATTAAACATGGATGAAGATCCAATCAATGTTTTCTTAGACCACATAAAAGCTGAGGAAAGCACATGCAATGTAAAACTGAGACAGCTGGCTGCTTGCAATCTCAATTTTAATGTATTTTCATTATTCCTAAAACTTTAAGTAATTTATCTAAATAAATATGGATTACATGCACAATTAAATGTTATATATACATGAACTTATAGATAATTGAAAAATATCATGTCTGAATAACTTATTTATTGTTAATGTTTATCATGTCCTTTAATTCAAATTTTTTAAAGAGCCCTTCTATATTATAATGAGATAGAATGCATATTATTTATAATAGATGAAGTTAACTAAAATAAAAATAAGTTATTGTGTCACAAAGCCAAATATATTATCTAAGAACTTTGTACTTACCTCAAATCATATCACTTGAATTAAACTGCAAACTATTTCCAAAGACTTTGTGAGATTAGTAATGAGTAACTAGATATATGGAGCAACAGACTGGTTCCAAATAGGAAAAGGAGTATGTCAAGGCTGTATATTGTCACCCTGCTTATTTAACTTATATGCAGAGTACATCATGAGAAACACTGGGATGGAAGAAACACAAGCTGGAATCAAGATTGCCGGGAGAAATATCAATAACCTTAGATATGCAGATGACACCACCCTTATGGCAGAAAGTAAAGAGGAACTAAAAAGCCTCTTGATGAAAGAGGAGAGTGAAAAGTTGGCTTAAAGCTCAACATTCAGGAAATGAAGATCATGGCATCCGGTCCCATCACTTCATGGGAAATAGATGGGGAAACAGTGGAAACATTGTCAGACTTTATTTTTTTTTGGGGGGGGGGGTCCAAAATCACTGCAGATGGTGACTGCAGCCATGAAATTAAAAGATGCTTACTCCTTGGAAGAAAAGTTATGACCAACCTAGATAGCGTATTCAAAAGCAGAGGCAGTACTTTGCTGACTAAGGTCCGTCTAGTCAAGGCTATGCTTTTTCTAGTAGTCATGTACGGGTGTGAGAGTTGAACTGTGAAGAAGGCTGAGTGCCAAAGAATTGATGCTTTTGAACTGTGATGTTGGAGAAGACTCTTGAGAGTCCCTCAGACTGCAAGGAGATCCAACCAGTCTATTCTGAAGGAGATCAGCCCCGGGTGTTCTTTGGAAGGAATGATGTTAAAGCTGAAACTCCAGTACTTTGGCCACCTCATGTGAAGAGTTGACTCATTGGAAAAGACTCTGATGCTGGGAGGGATTGGGGGCAGGAGAAGGGGATGACAGAGGATGAGATGGCTGGATGGCATCACTAACTCGATGGACGTGAGTCTGAGTGAACTCTGGGAGTTGGTGATGAACAGGGAGGCCTGGCGTGCTGCGATTCATGGGGTCTCAAAGAGTCGGACATGACTGAGCGACTGAACTGAACTAGATATAACTAACTTATCATTTATATAGCAAACCCCTTATTCAAAAATATTATTCAGTGGTCTCTGAACACATGGTCATAAATGAGGACAGATTTTATTAATGAAGCTTTAGTGGTCCCACAGAAAGTTTTAGTTACTTATTTAAGCTTAATTATACTTATAGAATTCCTCCAGAGATGGTTGACATAAATATTTATAAATTTAAAATTAAATACATGTAAGTAATTTTATTTTCTTGAAGGTTAGCATTAT
The DNA here is from genome assembly GCF_001704415.2 of Capra hircus. Lineage (NCBI taxonomy): Eukaryota > Metazoa > Chordata > Mammalia > Artiodactyla > Bovidae > Capra > Capra hircus. The sequence continues at coordinate 43,798,600 of NC_030816.1, forward strand.
GATACTGGTAATTATGTTTCATTACGTATTTAGAGGAATTTATCAAACAAAGGGATAATAATAGGAATTTTTAAAAATTCAATTTCAGTATATCTTAATTAAATCAGTAGACTGTATCAGTTAACTCATACACATATAAAAACTTGAATTTTGCTGTAATGACACTTATGGTGGTAAATAATTTTATACAGGCATACCTGTTATAAACTTCAGCCAAAGAGCCTTAGATGATGGTCTCAGGCCATGTACTCAAGGGTAAAGTTTTTAGTTTCCTATGTATAATAATTTCTTCTTCAGTAAAAGTACTAGAGTTAATTGTTCAAGTACCTGAATTGTTTGGAAAATGAAGACATTCCATTTTCTCTCAGTAGAAATGTGGGCAATAGAAGAAGGTGCTAGTGAATGAATTAAAATAAATCGAGCACAGTTTGAAGGGAAAATTACAAACTATAGCAGAATTTGAAATAAGTTCTGTTGGACAAAAGGAAACACTGTGAGTTTTTTGGTTGGGTTAAGATTGGATCTGTACTTTGGACAGGACATCCTATAGAAATGCTCCGTGAATAAAGCTTTCTTGATTTAAGGCTTTAGGAAATGCATTCTATGTTTATAGACATTTATTCAGATAATCACAATGAGTTTCATAACAGGAAATTCCCTGAAGAGTCTGTAATAAAATGTGAGATCTGTTTAACTTCGTGAAGTATATTTGCTAAATATATTTCATCAGAAATTAGTTTTGTCAGTAACAGCTAACCTTCCAAATCATCTTTGGAAACAGTTACATTATAATGAAATCAATATATTCTACAATGTAGAGTTTAATATAGATAGCAAAAAACGTCTACAATATGTATCATTTCAATGACTTAAGAAGAATTTAGTTTTAGAAATTTTTGGTACTAGGTCTCATTTCTAGATCTTCTTTTTGTATAAAAATTAGTAAGTCCAGTTTTAAATATACTAAAATATAAATTCCAATAGATTAAGATGTCTCTAAAATTTATAAGAATTATTTTAAAATAATAAATTTTTATGAGACATGCTATAGTCTATTAATTCCTTTGAAGGAGTTAATTTTTTTAATCAAAGCTCAAAAACAACATTTTAGTAGAATTAGGTAAAAATTGTGATTTTTCTAAGTTTTTCTTGATGAAGCAATTTTAATTATATCACTAGTTTTGATCTGTGGATTTTTTTGAAAATTCTTTTTATTTTTAGGGTATAATTTATCTTTTTTTTCTAGTCAGTCTTTGTTGTTTATCTGTCTTATTTTTTATTAATTTTTATTGAAGTATAGTTATTTTACAATGTTTTGTTAGTTTCTGCTGTATAGCAAAATGAATTAGCTGTACATAAACACATATTCCCTCCCCTTTGGATTTCCTTCCCATTTAGGTTTTTATTTTAGAGTAACCCCTGTGGGAATTACTTTCAAATCTTAAGTCAAACTGTATAATCTTTATTTCTTCCCTAAAAATAAAAATCCATAACTACTAAAATCATCTATTTCATCCAAACTAAAACGACAACTTAAGATTTCTAAAAGATTGAATTTATACTTTTTAACACAATTGATTTTGTGTGAATAAGATACTATTGCACCAAATCACTACTCTGAGCAGAGTTCACATAAACAGAATAAGAGAAAAGAATATTAGCATCTTTGAATGTCAGTGTTTGAAATACATCTTAGACTATTGACAGTTCTGTCTGGCAGAGCTTTCTGACCACCTCATGAATTAGGAGAATGAACACAGCCTTAAAAGGTTAGAAGTTCTCCTCTTTTGGAAAAGTCATATTCACAACGACTTGTCATCTCCCACTATAAAACTCCCTCTCTGTGGAAGTTCTCTTGGGTCTTTATTTCAGTATTAGGAGAGACCAAACTCATTATGCTATTTAACGCCTTGAACTAGACAGTAACTTGGCACAGGAAAGAAGCAGCCAGTGTTATAGTTGCCACTAAATACAGGCACCTTTTAAACTATTCAGAGTGCAATTTTATTAAGCAAAAGACATATTATTGGCCTAGAGCCATTTACTATAAATATTTCCTGGTCAAGATCAATTGATGTAGAACATCTGAATAATGCTACAGGAAATATAAAACAAAGCTTGGATGTCAGAGGATATAAAACATTACATAAATGTTACAAATTAAACTTAAATTGTTTTAAAATCTTGCTTTGTGTATTGTTAAAATAAAGTACATAGAATCCAATCCTAGATATAATGACAAGGTTGAATTTATAACATATATAGGATATGCAAATGTGTCTCTTCTCTAGTGCTCTCAAAGTAGAATCCATGAAAAGCAAATCAATTTTTGGCTCAAGAAAGAATGTTCCTTTCCCTTCAGATGTGGGAACATAAACCAATCAATATTATTTTGGATGTTCTTTTTGGTCTTCATTACTCTAAGCTAAGAGTCCTAAATTTAAATAGTAGTAAAGGAGAAAGAAATGAACACATTATAATGAAATTTTACTGAAGCCAAAAGCTTATGTCAGTGGATACTAAGTGGTTAACATCAATTTGTTGGAAGATGATAACTTAGTGATTCTTGTCTTGCCTTAGTGATTCTTGTTTCTAAATGGATACAGAGCAGCAATAGGACTTCATGAGAATAAAAAAGAGAGGAAGACTTATTTGAGGATGGGTAATAAATGGATAATCCATATCTTAAAGGAATCCAAAAATAAAACTCTTACGTACCAAATGCATAACTTTGATTAGTTATGTTTTATAGTAAATATCATCTCTTCTTTGCCAACATGGTTTTAGCATTTCTGTATAAATAAAGAGAGAAAGTATATTTGGGGCTCACACTGCTGCTGCTGCTGCTGCTGCTTGCTGCTGCTGCTGCTGCTAAGTCACTTCAGTAGCACCTGACTCTGTGTTACCTCATAGATGGCAGCCCACCAGGCTCTTCTGTCCATGGGATTCTCCAGGCAAGAATACTGGAGTGGGTTGCCATTTCCTTCTCCAACGCATGCATGCATGCTAAAAAGCTTCAGTCATGTCTGACTCTGTGTGACCCTGTGGACAGCATTTCTTTCTCCAGGGGCTCACACAATATATACTAAAACAGAAATGAAAAAATATTTTATTTATAAATATGTTTTCAATGTAAAAAAATTACCTTAGCAGATACTTGCTGTACTTGTCCCTAACTAGGTTCAAACATTTGTCTAATGATTTCTTGCTGAATAAATAATTTATCATTTGATGTCTCTGAGACCAGCACTGTCTTTCATCTAAGCATACTTTTTTTGTTTTTTGTTTTCTCTTGATTCAGGGAGTGAACGATGTAGAGAGAAGAAAAAATACCAGGGAGTGATAAACTTGTAGTATAGACACATCTTCCACCACACATCCTAGATATAGCCCTCCCTTATTAAGATTTCCATAAATGTGTTATAATTTTCTGTACAGAATACCAATTTCTTTAGAACACAAAGATAATACTTAGTTGATTTCAGATGGAAATCAACAAATTGTGAGTCCCTAAGAATAATGATCTGCTAACTAAGAGTACAATAAAATTAAATAAGATTAATAACAACTATATATAGATCCCCAAATTTCAACTTGAATAGACATCACACAGAACAGAGTATGGAGAGCAGGGTCTAAGTTAGTTCTTCACACTTACCAAATGAAGGCAACTCTTTGACCTTAGGGACATTACCTAACTTCTCTAAAATTTGTTTTTGTCAAATCAAATCAAAATGGCAATAAAACAATGTGTGTTAAATATAGCACTAAAAGCACTATACTAATAATCATGATGTACAGAAAAGATAAATGGTAGATCAGCTCTGTATCTATTATATTCTTCAATAAAACAGGGTGAGTAGTGATGAGAACTCTGGAGGAGGGCATGGCAACCCCCTTCAGTATTCTTGCCTGGAGAATCCCATGGACAGAGGAGCCTGGCAGGCTATATAGTCCATAGGGTCACCAAGAGTCAGACACTACTGAAGCGACTTAGCATGCACGCACAATGATGATTATTACCTCTGTTTTAGAAAAGAAACTGAATTTTAGATTGAGAGCACTTAAAGAAGACTGTAGGACTAGAAATCTACAATTAAGCCTAGAGAATTATATACGCTTATACCACATACTCCTGAAAAAATAATAAAGGAACTCTCACATCTAAATACAGTTTGAAAGGAGACAATTAAAAAGAAAAACAGAAGAAAAATAAACTCCTAAGGAACAGAGAAATAGCCATATTTTAGGAACCTACTATGATTTATTTAGTGTAGTTGGTATTCAAATTCCATCCAAGTTCTAGCAAAATTGTTGCTGTGGACAGATTGAGTGAGACCAATTTCCCCCAGCTGGTGTGAACTTCTTCATGAAGGGTGAGCAGTTTTAAGTGCTCATATGTGATGTTGAAGGCTTTTGCGCATTCCCCAGTGACTGTCTCCATTTTACCGATGCTCTTCTGTTTCCAGTCACAATCACAGTCCCCTCACAACTAGAAAATCCCTCACCCTGGACTTAATTCTGATCTAGGCTATTTAACTCTTATCTCCCTCAAGTTTATTTTATCCATGCGAAAATATGTTTTCATTCATTCTCTTCTCTGCCCTCTACTAAGAGAGAACTATAAATGTTCTCCTGTCTTTCTTGTGATCTTAATTGTCTTCTCACCCTCTTCCATCATCAATCTCCTGCCTGGTCATTGTACTTAAAACTCCTCCTCTCCACTAAAATATTGATCTTTTCTTGGTGGTGGTGGTTTAAGTCACTAAGTCATGTCCGACTCTTGCAACCCCATGGACTGTAGTCTGCCAGGCTCCTCTGTCCTTGGGATTCTCCAGGCAAGAATACTGAAGTGGGTTGCCATTTCCTTCTCCAAATAACAGTTCCTGATTCCTGCCTCATTCTGAAGTACAGAGAATACAACTTAGAGGATGAACTGAATTCATATTGAAAACCAGTTACTCATGAGCTACCCAAATCCTCTACCCCATCCCAAGTATTCAGCTTGAGTACTATTTTTAATTTTTATTCCCTCCCAACTGTATTTGAATCGAGCACATTGTGTCATTGTGCAGATTTTCTCTGAAATATTTTTGCTTTGATTTCTTCTTGTTGGTTTCTTCCACAATCATACAGATTTACACTTTGATTGATTGCTTCCTTTCTGAATTATTGTCATAGACTACTATTTGGTCTTACCACTCTTAACTTCCTGATCTCCAATCTATATTTTCCATTATGTGATTATAAGAATAACTTCCCTGAATCATATTTTTCATCTAAGCTTTGTTGTTAAAACCTCAGTGATTTCCATTGCCTGAGAAATAAATTGCTATCTCCATCAGCTTTCCAGTTCTCCCTACAACTGAGTTTCATGGACCCTCACTTTACAATTGCAAAACAATAAAGTTGGCCTGTGCTTTCCTGCCTCTGTACCTGTGATCATAATTTTTATACCAAGATCATTCTTTTAAACTTCTCAAAACCCTGAGAGTCTTTGATGCATCTTTAAAGGTGCCCTTCAAAATGTTTCTCTTACAGTAACTTTTCTAGGATTCCCCAGCCAGAACTTCATTCCATCTTTCCATTTTCCAGCAGCCTTCATGATTTTCTTTGGACACTTATCTTCTTTCTTATCCTTTCATTTTTCCCTCTGTGGTATCTTTTCTTGGCTGTTAGAACCAAACTCATCCATATCCATCATTATGTCAATTTTGTCTCTGCTCAGTCCTCATCAAATATTTTTGCCTTGAAAATACTTGGGGTTCAATTAAAAGTAAATGGAAGTTGACTGTGCACATCTCTACAAAATAGAGAATATAGAACCAATTCCTCTTACATCAAAACAGAAGTTCACATTTTAGCAGTCTGTGATGCACACCTACACACACAAAGAGCCCCTGAGATCTCATCAACTTAAGAAGTAAAATTTTGCACCAAAGTAATGTTTACATGGTGGGTGAAAAGAGAGAACTGGATGACAGGAAGGATGACAAGTCAAGTGAACCAAATCTGAAGTGGTAATTTTTACAACCTGAGTAATCTGCTCTCCATATGTTTCCTGTAAATCCTAGGAAAGGTACTATAACCATGATCTTTGCATTAGAGTCAAGCATATAAAGATTCACCTCTTCACAGGAATAAATTTAGAAACAGAGAACCAGGAGGAAAGCTTTTTGGCAACCTTTCCTCAAAGTGTGTGCAAGGCTGAAAAACCAAATGGCGAGAGGAGTCTGTTAACCTTTATCACACACCACATGCAAAGTAATCACACATCATAATGCTTTCATATCATATGTTTCTTTCACATTCTTGGACATGGTACCACACAGTTAAGCTTCCAGCAGCTGGAAAAATTGTAACACAGTGATGGTCTGTCTACCCATAGAGTTCAGTGCCTCATTTAGAGTTCTTGGCTTCAACAGTTTGATACAAACAAGAAATTTTATGTTCATACACTAAAGCCAGACTGTGACCTAAATTAGTTTCCTCACATATATATTTTTTTAAGTTTTAACTACTTTAAGTCAAAGAAAAATCTATACAAACAAAACTGAAGAAAGTAATTTACATTTTTATGGAGGTGTGACACAAATTTTTATAATTCTAAGAAAAGGTCTTGTCTCTCCTCCTGTCTGCTTGGTTCTCATTGTCCCTCATTTGTCCCATCATAAGCAGGGGTACGTGGACTACCATTTGAGGAAGAGATATTTTAGGTCATTTGTTCACATCTTAAGGAAAGATTTTATTGCCACCATCCTCAAATATATACCCCTTTGGAAATTTCCTTTAGATAGTATCCCCTTCCTTAGAAAATATGAGTACTCATGAAGGCAGCACAGAAGAGGCATTCACATTTGGACTCGGTGTTAATGAAAACCTGTTCTCCTTAGGTACTCTCAACAGACAAGGGCCATGGTTCTGGCCCTCTTGTTTATATTTTTTGGCTAACAGAAGACCAAAGATATGTATAAGCAAATTGTTAAAATACATCCACTTGGCTTTTTGTAGTTGTACTGAAGTGCTGGTGTGATAGGAGGAGAATGTTTTTGGCCTGGTTGTCTGGATTTGATTTATCCCCATCTTCACCTCTTCATTTGCTGTGTGATACTGAACAAGTTACTTAGAAAACTTATTTTGCATTTATTTAGTCATCTCCGAAATGAGGATAATAAAACTCACTCTCCAGTTGCCCTAAGGATTTAATAATATGACATGAGTATACATATCTAATAATGCTCATTAAATTGTAACTCCCTTTTATCTTCTTTCCCCTACCTTCATTATAAAGGTAATTCAAGCATTATTTTGCCTTTCAGATGGACTTTAGGTGTGGACCCAGTTTTCACTTTTATCTCACATCTGGTCTCTGCACCTATTTCCATGCTACATCTATTTCTGAAGTACTCTATTGCTTTTCACCATTTTTTAAAAATGCTCATTTTAAAAAATACTGCCAGTATAAAATCCATTTACATCTGCAATACCTCAATGAATTCTCATAACAGTTATTCAAAATAGATACTATTTATCTGTAATCTATACATGAGGAAACTAAGGTTAAAAGGCTAAGTGACTTTCACAATACCATGAAAACTAATAAGCACGATCAAGTGGCTTCTGCCATCACATAACATGAGTAAGTAGCGATTCTGGGAACGGAACTCTGGTGTTCTAATTTCAAACTGAGTCAACTTTCCTCTCTTCCATTCTGGGAGAGCTCTTCTTTGGATAGTACTCCCCCTTTAATATACTTCTATTACTTTAATATTAAACTCAACATTTTGCTCTAGTCAGCTTCCTCTTCCCGATCTCTTCTAAGAACACAGAGAAAACTCTGCCTATTTCTGTAAATAGTAATCTTTAGTCCTCCTTATTTTAAAACATACTTAGGGAAAAATATTTCAATCATGGTATTTAAGCCAAATCAAAGGGGGAAAACAGTGCTTATCAATTATGTGCAATGACTTTTTGCGTAAATGACAAAATATTACACTTTTAATAAAAACATACAACTTTAGGGTATTAAACGATCATTAGCAAGAAAAGACATTAGATTAACTATGGCAGAAGGAACATAATTATTTGTACAATTAATACCAATGGCAATCTTGGAAATAAGGTTACAGTAGAATCATTTGGTTGAAAGATGAGAATATATATGTGATTCCTCTTGAAATGAGAGCTACCAAACTACATAATAAAGTGTAGCATAATAGAACAAAAACTAAAAAGTCTGAGTGACTTGAGCAAAGATATAGGGGAAAAAGAAAACAATTATATTTCTCCACCAAAATATTCATTGTTTTAGACATTCTTACCCTGGACCCTGAAAAATACATTTATTTTATAAGTATGATTTACAAATAAACTCAAGGACAGTCATATAATTGAGCTGCCAAAACATGAAAGTGATAATGATGAGTCTTTAAAGCAATGGAAAATTGTTACTGATAAAGTGATTTAGAAATGGCAATGTACCAAAAATACAGACTCTAGCCCCAAATGTGTCTAAAGTCTTTACATTTAGATGTATGATTGACAAATTGTTAACTGTTTGGGAAAATAGAAACAAAATATTAACAGAGGTTATCTTTGGAAAATATGCTTGTGCAAAATTTTTAATTTTGTGCTAGTTTAGATTTTCTAAAATGGACATAGTTTTAAGTCGTGAAAAGGCGATAAAGCTGACATCAGAAGTCCATGTTGACTTAGTCTGTTTTGGATGCTGATCACTCAGACATGCCTCATGCATTTTCTTCACTCAGGGAGATGCCACTACAAAGTGACTGACAAAGGGAAATAAAAAAGAACTCCTTTTTCAAAGAAAAAAAATATAAAGCAGCCCCTTTTTGGTTGTCAGTATGATCACGTCAGACTCTGAGACCCATGGAGAGAGACGTTTCATTTAGACTTTGTGCTGTGCACAGAGCTCCTGGTGCCATGCACGCAATTATGATCATTGACAGTCACTCAATCTCCTTCCTTCTCTTCTGTGCCATTGCTGCCCTGGTGCTGCCTCGGTAGCATATTTAGGTTTTAAGTTGTCAATCATGATTCTTTTATATTCCAGCAAGATGATAAAAATTCATAATATAAAAAAGATGCCTAGTGGGACAAAGTTTTTGCCGGACAATTGCATTCTTTTCCATGTGTGTATTCTGCAAAGGTCTAATACACCAAATATCCCATAGGCCAATCAAAGTAAGTTTCCTTGTTTTAGTTTCAATCTATTTTATGTCAAAAATTCTGTTCATCTTTAAAGAACGTTCAGCTATTGCTGCACAACTCCCCGAGACTGCCTGGGATTAAATAGGGAAACCAATCAGAACAAAACAAGATCTCCTTTGCCCTTCTACATCAAAACACTACAATCCATTCTCTAACAGTTCCCAGGAGGAAAATCTTCATTAAGCTGAAATACACACATTGCCATAAATCAAAGCAAATATATATATATATATCTGCTTTGCACATTCTATTTTAGGCTGAGTGATCAATTCTACTTACCACTTACTGAAAGAAAGTAGCTGTGTGTGTCTGTGTGTTTTCAATATTTCAAATGGAATTTTCAGACAATCTGGAAAGCTAAAGAAAAGCTCAACAAGCACAAGATTAACATTACAGTAGATAGACACTTAGTGAACTTAAAATTGAATTCTAAGAATAATGTGTGTGTATTATTTTCTCTTCATGAGTCAGAATGACCTCAGAAATATTTACTACTCAAGAGATCACCTTTGAAAGCCCTAGAATCCTAGGGTGGAAAAGGAGGTGGCAATCTTCACAGTTTTAGGAACAACTAAAAGTAAACAAAGTGTTTGGAGTTCTTATTCCATTGCCAAATCGAGCTGGCCAGATATCTGGCTGGTCATGCTGAATAATAAGGTTTGGGAACCGATTGTCCCCTTGAAGTATGTGAACTGCTAGACCTTTAAGTTCATTACCAGAGTTCTTCATGTACACACTTCTCAGTAAACATGAACTATCTAGTATGCTTAAGAATTGTGTGAAACATCAATTGACAATGAGAAGAATTTTATTTTATACCAGAATTTCGTTATTCCTCCCATAGAATAAATTAGATGCTAGCAAAATTAACAACTAAACTGTGTCAATTATCATTGCACAATTTTTGTTTTTCATGCCTATTTAGTCTTACATTTATAGGTTCAAGTGTAGTGGCTTTTTTTCTTTTTTAATTGAAGTATAGTTAACATATGATGTTGAGTTTCAAATATGCAGCAAGATAATTCCATATATATATATAGTTATATACATACATATATATATATATGTATAAATACTTTTTCAGACTCTTGTCCATTATAAGTTAGTATGAGATACTGAGTATAGTTCCTAGTACTATATAGTAGGTCTTTGCTTCTTATTTTATACATGTGTGCATGCTTGGTCACTCAGTTGTGTCTGACTCTCTTGTAACCCCATGGACTGCAACCCGCCAAGCTCCTTTGTCCATGGGATTAGTTAGGAAAGAATACTGGAGTGGGTTGTCATTTCCAGGGGATCTTCCCGACCCAGGGGTCTCACCAGGGTCTTGCATTTCCTGCATTGGTAGATGGATTCTTTACCACTAGCGCCTGTTGGGAAGGCCGATTTTATACGTAGTAGTAATGGCATCCCACTCCAGTACTCTTGCCTGGAAACTCCCATGAACAGAGGAGCCTGGTAGGCTGCAGTCCATGGGGTCGTAAAGAGTTGGACACAACTGAGCGACTTCACTTTGACTTTTCACTTTCATGCATTGGAGAAGGAAATGGCAACCCACTCCAGTGTTCTTGCCTGGAGAATCTCAGGATAGGGGAGCCTGGAGGGCTGCCATCTACGGGGTCGCACAGAGTCGGACACGACTGAAGTGACTTAGCAGCAGCAGCAGAAGTGCGTTTATGTTAATCTCAATCAAATGTAGTGTTTCAATAGAACTTTGCTCCTCGAAAAGTAAACAAATATTCATAGTAAAGTTCATTTTCTGTTTGAAATCAATGTTTAAAATTTCTAATGTTTTTAAGTGCAGAAAGACTAATGTACAATGTATTCCAGTAAGTGCTATGAACAGAAGTAGTTAGGACTTTGATTATATGTCTCATCTCAGAAAATCACCTTCAGAAACCTAGAATGCCCTAACTTGAGTATAGGGCACTATTGAAATTACATTTAAAAAGGCAAAGAAAATGTAGTTACAAGGTAAAAATGTAAGAGTAGTAATTACTTGGTCTGTGTTAGGGCAAAGTCAGGAGATAGAGTCATGGAATGAAACCCGATTAGCAGAGGTTACAAAAAGAAATAAGGAAACACTTACTGTAAGTGCCTGAGAATCGAAAGAATGTCACTGAAGAGTCCAAGTCCACTGCTTAATAGGAAAAGGGAAAATTACAGACTACACGGAGGGCAACACGTTTAATTGCTCCTTGGGTTATTCTTTTCTAAATACTAATAATTGTAAAAGGTTGCTTAATGTGATAATAGTTACCAGGGTTGAAGAGATCAAAAGGCAATGTCAGAATGTAATAGATTGAGGTGAATAAACATTATTGTGAATGTATTCATATTAATGGTACCCTGAGATGGACCAAGGAAGGAGATGCATCTGATGCTGAGGTAACTGTGAGTATAGAGAATGATAAATAAATACTCATTTCAACTTGAGTGTTGAAAAGACAACCATTATTCCACCAAAACTTTTAAAATATGATAATCATAAAATCAGTCAACTAGCAAATGTCTGTTGAGTGTAAACTATCTTCCTAAGAAAGGCTATAGACCCCAGTGAATCTCTAATACATGACTTATTTCTACTCAAGATTTACTCCAGATTTTGATGAGTAGCTAATAATGTGTATTACTCACATACACATTATCAGTTAATTGTGTAAAGTAATTAAAGAATAGTTATAATGAATATGAGGAGCAGTAATGAAGATATTCTGGGTAATATGTGACCAATGATCTAGGATGTTGAACTTCATTACTGTGACACTAATATGAACTCTAACCACATTGACGTTTACTGTGTAGAATAATTCTATTCTATTCTCATGCTCCTATCAAACTTTTCAAAGGAGCTTGTTACAGGGTTCAAGGCCCTGAGAAAATAAGTATGAATTGTAAATAAATACCTACTCAATAGAGCAGAACATATAAATATATATTCTGACTTTCGTAGATCATAAAATATTTTACACTATTAAAAATAATTGAAAAGACTTTTTTCATTTCATGTATTTGCCTTCTCTTCAAAGTATCAGAATTTTTTTTCTTTTATATTTTAATTTTTTACTTAGTGGCACTCGATTTACTTAAACCAAAGAAAAACTGTTCATCCATTTCTCCTACCACCTACCCCCACCCCTGCCTCTGGCCACCACCAATCTGTTCTGTGTATATGAGCTGATTTTTATTTTGAATTAATTTTTAGATTTCATATATAAGAGAGGTTATATGGTATTTGTATTTCTCTGGCTTATTTCACTTAGCATAATGTCCTTGAGGTCCATCCATGTTGTGATGAATGGCAAGATTTCACTTTTTTTCTCACAGCTGAATTATATTGCATTGTATGTGTGTACACATATGCGTGTATATATATGCCATAGTTTTTTGATCCATTTATCCATGGTTGACACTTAGGTTGTTTCCATATCTTGTTCTTGTTCACTCACCCAGTTGTGTCCAACTCTTCATAATCCAAAGAACCACAGCACACCAGGCCTCCCTGTCCCTTGCCATCTCCCAGAGTTTGCCCAAGTTCATGTTCATTGGACCACTGATGCAATACAGATATCCCATCTTCTGTCACCATCTTCTCCTGCCCCTAAGTTTTCCCATCATCAGTTCAGTTCAGTTCAGTTCAGTTCAGTCATTCAGTCATGTCTGACTCTTTGCGACCCCAAGAATCGCAGCACGCCAGGCCTCCCTGTCCATCACCACCTCCCAGAGTTCACTCAGACTCACATCCATCGAGTCCGTGATGCCATCCAGCCATCTCATGATCGGTTGTCCCTTCTCCTGCCCCCAATCCCTCCCAGCATCAGAGTCTTTTCCAATGAGTCAACTCTTCACATGAGGTGGACAAAGTACTGGAGTTTCACCTTTAGCATCAGTCCTTTCTAAGAAACCCCAGGGCTGATCTCCTTCAGAATGGACTGGTTGGATCTCCTTGCAGTCCAAGGGACTCTCAGGAGTCTTCTGCAACACCACAGTTCAAAAGCATCAATTCTTTGGTGCTCAGCTTTCTTTGCATCCAACTCTCACATCCATACATGACCACTGGAAAAACCAAAGCCTTGACTAGATGGACTTTGTTGGCAAAGTAATATCTCTGCTTTTGAATATACTACCTAGGTTGGTCATAACTTTTCTTCTAAGGAGTAAGCGTCTTTTAATTTCATGGCTGCAGTCACCATCTGCAGTGATTTAGGACCCCAAAAAAATAAAGTCTGACACTGTTTCCACTGTTTCCCCATCTATTCCCCATGAAGTGATGGGACAGGATGCCATGATCTTCATTTTCTGAATGTTGAACTTTAGGCCAATTTTTTCACTCTTCACTTTCACTTTCCTCAAGAGACTTTTTAGTTCCTCTTTACTTTCTGCCCTAAGGGTGGTGTCATCTGCATATCTGAAATTATTTATATTTCTCCCGGCAATCTTGATTCCAGCTTGTGCTTCTTCCAGCCCAGCGTTTCTCATGATGTACTCTGTATATAAGTTTAATAAGCAGGATGACAATATACAGCCTTGACATACTCCTTTTCCTATTTGGAACCAGTCTGTTGTTCCATGTCCAGTTCTAACAGCTGCTTCCTGACCTGCATACAGATTTCTCAAGAGGCAGGTCAAGTGGTCTGATATTCCCATCTCTTTCAGAATTTTCCAGTTTATTGTGATCCACACAGTCAAAGGCTTTGGCATACTTAATAAAGCAGAAATAGATGTTTTTCTGGAACTCTCTTGCTTTTCCCATGATCCAGCGGATGTTGGCAATTTGATCTCTGGTTCCTCTGCCTTTTCTAAAACCAACTTGAATATCAGGAAGTTCACAGTTCACATATTGCTGAAGTCTGGCTTGGAGAATTTTGAGCATTACTTTACTAGCATGTGAGATGAGTGCAATTGTGCAGTAGTTTGAGCATTCTTTGACATTGCCTTTCTTTGGAATTGGAATGAAAACTGACCTTTTCCAGTCCTGTGGCCACTGCTGAGTTTCCCAAATGTGCTGGCATATTGAGTGCAGCACTTTCACAGCATTATCTTTCAGGATTTGAAACAGCTCAATTGGAATTCCATCACCTCCACTAGCTTTGTTCGTCACAATGCTTTCTAAAGCCCACTTGACTTCACATTCCAGGATGTCTAGCTCTAGATGCGTGATCACACCATTGTGATTATCCGGGTTTTGACGATCTTTTTTGTACAGCTCTTCTGTGTATTCTTGCCACCTCTTCTTAATATCTTCTGCTTCTGTTAGGTCCATACCATTTCTGTCCTTTATCGAGCCCTTCTTTGCATGAAATGTTCCCTTGGTATCTCTAATTTTCTTGAAGAGATCTCTAGTCTTTCCCATTCTGTTCTTTTCCTCTATTTCTTTGCATTGATTGTTGAAGAAGGCTTTCTTATCTCCTTGCTATTCTGTGGAACTCTGCATTCAGATGCTTTTATCTTTCCTTTTCTCCTTTGCTTTTCACCTCTCTTCTTTTCACAGCTATTATTAAGGCCTCCCAGACAGCCATTTTGCTTTTTTGCATTTCTTTTCCATGGAGATAGTCTTGATCCCTGTCTCTTGTACAATGTCATGAACCTCATTCCACAGTTCATCAGGCACTCTATCAGATCTAGGCCCTTAAATCTATTGCTTACTTCCATTGTATAATCATAAGGGATTTGATTTAGGTCATAACTGAATGGTCTAGCGGTTTTCCCTACTTTCTTCAATTTAAGTCTGAATTTGGCAATAAGGAGTCATGATCTGAGCCACAGTCAGCTCCTGGTCTTGTTTTTGTTGACTGTATAGAGCTTCTCCATCTTTGGCTGCAAAGAATATAATCAGTCTGATTTCGGTGTTGACCATCTGGTGATGTCCATGTATAGAGTCTTCTCTTGTGTTGTTGGAAAAGGGTGTTTGCTATGACCAGTGCATTTTCTTGGCAAAACTCTATTAGTCTTTGCCCTGTTTCATTCCGCATTCCAAGGCCAAATTTGCCTGTTACTCCAGGTGTTTCTTGACTTCCTACTTCTGCATTCCAGTCCTCTATAATGAAAAGGACATCTTTTTTGGGTGTTAGTTCTAAAAGGTCTTGTAGGTCTTCATAAAACCATTCAACTTCAACTTCTTCAGCGTTACTGGTTGGGGCATAGACTTGGATAATTGTGATATTGAATGATTTGCTTTGGATATGTACAGAGATCATTCTGTCATTTTTAAGACTGCATCCAAGTACTGCATTTTGTACTCTTTTGTTGACCATGATGGCTACTCCATTTCTTCTAAGGAATTCCTGCCCTCAGTAGTAGATATAATGGTCATCTGAGTTAAATTCACCCATTCCAGTCCATTTTAGTTCGCTGATTCCTTGAATGTCGACGTTCACTCTTGCCATGTCTTGTTTGACCACTTCCAATTTGCCTTGATTCATGGACCTGACATTCCAGGTTCCTATGCAATATTGTTCTTTACAGCATCTGACCTTGCTTCTATCACCAGTCACATCCACAGCTGGGTATTGTTTTTGCTTTGGCTTCATCCCTTCATTCTTTCTGGAGTTATTTCTCCACTACTCTCCAGTAGCATATTGGGCACATACTGACCTGGGGAGTTCCTCTTTCAGTATCCTACCATTTTGCCTTTTCATACTGTTCATGGGGTTCTCAAGGCAAGAATACTGAAGTGGTTTGCCATTCCCTTCTCCAGTGGACCACATTCTGTCAGACCTCTCCACCATGACCCACCTGTCTTGGGTTGCCCCACGGGCATGGCTTGGTTTCGTTGAGTTAGACAAGGCTGTGGTCTTAGTGTGATTAGATTGACTAGTTTTCTGTAAGTATGGTTTCAGTGTGTCTGCCCTATGATGCCTTCTTGCAACACCTACCATCTTACTTGGGTTTCTCTTACCTTGGGCATGGGGTATCTCTTCACAACTGCTCCAGCAAAGCACAGCTGCTGCTCCTTACCTGACTTTTCCAATGAATCAGCTCTTCCCATCAGGTGACCAAAATGCTGGAGCTTCAGCTTCAGTCCTTCCATGAGTATTCAGGATTGCTTTCCTTTAAAATTGACTGGTTTGACCTCCTCACTATCCAACAGACTCTTGGGAGTCTTCTCCAGCACCACAGTTTGAAGGCAAAAATTCTTTGATGCTCTGCTTCCTTTAGAGTCCAGCTCTCACAATGAGATGTGACTACTAGGAAGAACATAGCCTTAACTATATGGACCTTTTTTAGTGGAGTCATCTCTCTGCTTTTCAATGTACAGTCTAGGTTTGTCACAGCTTTCCTGGCAAGAAGAAATTGTCTTCTAATTCCATGGCTGCAATCACCATCCGCAGTGACTTTTGAGTCCAAGAAGAGAAAATCTGTCACTGCTTCCACTATTTCCCCTTCTGTTTGCCATGAAGTAATGGGGACAGATGCCATGATCTTAGTTTTTTAAATATTTAGTTTTAAGCTGGCTTTTATACTCTCCTCCTTTACCCTCATCAGGAGGTTCTTTAGTTCCTCTTCACTTTCTGCCATTAGAGTGGTATCATCCATGTAGCTGAGGTTGTTGAAGTTTCTCCACCTGTCAATTCCAGCTTGGAGCTCATCCAGCCTGGCATTTCTCATGATGTGCTCAGTGTATAAGTTAAAAAAGCAGGGTAACAACAGACAGCCCTGTAGTACTCCTTTCTCAATCCTGAACCAATTGTTCCAGACAATGTTCTAACTTAACTGTTGCTTCTTGACCCACATACAGGTTTCTTGTGAGACAGGTAAGATGGTCTGGTATTCCCATCTCTTGAAGAGCTTTCCACAGTTTGTTACATATAACCTACACAATCAATGATTTTCCATGGACCCTCCCATCCTCTTCTGTTTGTTAGTGGCATTACTTTTATATTATCATATATTTCTGTCATCTTTATGACCATCATTTAGTCCTAGATATAAAGTTAAATTATTGCACGTACATCAATAGTACTCAAGACAAAACTTCATCAATCATAAGTTAGATAGCTGAATCTTATTTTCTACTTGGTTCTTCAGGTCAGCCACATGGGAACAATATTCTCAAAGATCTTTCATGTCCATAAATTTCTGCCTATGATCTGTGGACAGTGTGGACAAATTTAAAGTACTTGACTCACATTCTCTAAGTGTCTAAATAATGCTGCTCCAAGGTCTTCTAGCATTAATGTTACAGCTAGGATATCTGATCCTAGTTTGGTTTTCTTTTATGTGTGATTCCTTTTCTATTGATGTATAGTTAATTTACAATGTTGTTAGTTTCAAGAGTACAGCGAAGTGATTCAGCTATACCTATATATTCTTCTTTAAATTTTTCTCACTTGTAGATTATTATAAGATATTTAGTATAGTTTTCTGTGCTATATAGTAGGTCCTTGTTGTTTTTTTATTTTGTAAGTAGTAGTACGTATATATTAACCCCAAACTCCTAATTATCTCCCCACACCCTTCTCTCCTTTTTGGTAACCATAAGATTGTTTTCTATGTCTATAAGTCTAATTCTGCTTTGTAAATAAGTTCACTTGCATTTAGTTTCCACATTTAAGTGACATTTTTCCTTGAAAGTTTTTAAACCAATGGCTGGTCAAAGTCATTTTTCTGGAAATTCAAACCATGCTTTTTAAATCTTTGAAACTCAGTCACTTTGTTAGGATATATCTCAGAACTGGACATTCAGATTTAAATTCCTAGATACACTGCACCTTTTAAATTTATGGTCATAATTATTTCAGAAAGTTTTTATTTGAATTACAATTTAAGATACTCCCTTACATGACTTTCCTTCTCTCCTTAGCATACTACAACGACACATATTGTACATATCCTCTGCCTGTCTTCTATATTTACCACTTTTTTGGTTCCAGTTTTCCTTTTTTATTTCTTAATATTTTCATCCATTTCATTTCAATACCTTCACTCTGCTTTGCAGAGTGATATCTTTGCACTCTTACCTTTCTTCCCAGTTCATCTGTTTTAAAAAATATTTTTCTTCCAGTTTTTCACTCTTAGTCCTGAATTCTATCGGTTATTCTTTTATTTCTGATTTTAAGCCATCTCATTCCTGAGATTTTCTGATTTATGGCATTCTTTCTATCATTTGAGAATTTGCCTGAGGTCTTTTAAGTTATTTTGAAAGGTTAGGATACTCTGTTCATCTTCTGTGTGAAATCAGTTTAATAGCATTTCCCCTCTACTTGGGGTATCATTTGATTTTCATCTTTATCATGACATTTTTGCATCAGATTCAATCAAATTCTTGTGAGGATTTTCTAAATGTGTTGTCCTGTGAGGGGACAGAGGAAATGTCATGGTGGCTTTCCCAATCTCAGAGCTTTGGGTTCCCTCTACTCTGATAATGTAAAGCATTCAAGCAGTCACTCTGTGCCACCATGTCTGACTTTACAGGCTAAGCCTGATTCAGGACAGCTTTGATTAGATATTTCTCTAGGTTAATCAGATTTCCAAGGCCTGGCTGTCCTAAACTGTGCTCTTGCTTTAAACTCCATTTTACTGCTAGAAAATAGCAGAGGTATATAGCAGAGGTATGCCTCCTGTGTGTGTGTGTGCATGTGTTTTTATAGCATATCTCTAAAACAACTTTAACATTTATATAAAAGAATAAAGATACATAAATATCAAGGTGAGACATGAAAGGAAAGTGAAAGATTTGCCCTATCATATATCCACACCCCAACCACAGTAATAAAAATACAGGAATGAAACAATAAACCAGTAAAATAGAATGAAGACTTACCCATATATAAAAGTATTTAGCATAAAATCAAAATGGTACTGCAATCAAAAAGGAAAGGACAAATAGTCTAATAGATGAGAAATAAAATGGACCCCTCACCTACTCCATATGCAAAGTGAAGTGAAAGTGTAGAGTACTAGACACAGAACAAGTAGAACTGCCTTATGACCCAGCAGTCCCACTGCTGGGCATACAAACTGATGAAACCAGAATAGAAAGAGACACGTGTACCCCAATGTTCATCGCAGCACTATTTATAATAGTCAGTTCATGGAAGCAACCTAGATGTCCATCAGCAGAAGAATGGATAAGAAAACTGTGGTACATATACCAATGGAGTATTACTCAGCCATTAGAAAGAATACATTTGAATCAGTTCTAATGAGGTGGATGAAACTGGAGCCTATTATAGAGAGTGAAGTAAGCCAGAAAGAAAAACACCAATACAGTATATTAATGCATATATATGGAATTTAGAAAGATGGTAATAATAACCCTGTAAGCGAGACAGCAAAAGAGATATGTAGAACAGTCTTTTGGACTCTGTGGGAGGGGGAGAGGGTGGGATGATTTGGGAGAATGGCATTGAAACATGTATAAATCATATATGAAATGAATTGCCAATCCAGGTTCGATGCAGGATACAGGGTGCTTGAGGCTGGTGCACTGGGATGAGCAGAGAGATGGTACGGGGAGGGAGGAGGGAGGGGGGTTCAGGATGGGGAACATGTGTATACCTGTGGCGGATTCATGTTCATATATGGCAAAACCAATACAATATTGTAAAGTAATTAACCTCCAATTAAAATAAATAAATTTATATTAAAGAAAAGACTGCTTCTAAAGCTCAAACCACAAGACAAGAAATTTATAGATTAAAGGATAAGAACTCCTGCACTGATTAGCCAAGTGAACTTGGACAATCCTTTAACTTTTGTGTGCCTCAATTTCCTCATCTCTAAAAAGGATATTAAATGATTTAATATATTCAAAATGTTAAAAAAATGTTTTATACACAGTAAATGCTAAATAATTGCCTACCATAACTACCTCTACTATTGTGCCCAAGTCAAGAATTTCTTACAAAACACACACACACACACACGAAAGAGACAATAGAAAATAAGAAAATAAAGCAGGTTATTTATAGACAGGGAAACCAAAAAGCTATTAGGTTTAACCATATGTAACTTGTACATTTTGTAAATTGAAAATGTTTGAATCTCAGCAAATTCATATGCTTCAACTTAATCAGTAATTGATGAATAGAAAATCATTAGTAATCAAAAAAATGAAAATTAAAATTGCATTGGGAAAACAAATTAAGACAGTAATGCTAAAGGCTCTCAGGGATGTCAAAATGTATGAACCTTTGTACCCTACAGGTGAGTGTGTAGATGGATATAGTCATTCTGGAAAGCCTTCAAGTAACATTTAGTCAAATTATGTAAGTACATAGTCAGTGAAACAGCAGGTCCACTTGTGAATGTGTATGCTCGGGAAAATATTACTCTAGTTCATAAAAAGATATATTTGAAGATAATTTTCCCAGTGTGTGGCAGAAAGAAGGTAGAAAGAACCTCTGGGTCCATCATTTGGAAAATAATCAAGTAAAATATGGTAAATGTCAATCATGGAATATACAATACTTAACAGCATTGACTAAATGCAAAATGCATATCTATCAGCAAAGATCAATCTTAGCAATAGTGCTTTATTTTTTAAGATAGAAAACAGAATTTGGTATATAATATAATGTTATTTATCCCTATAGCAAAATGCAATTTATACACAAGCAAAATATTACACTTGAAACACTGAAATCATTGACTTTGCAGAGAGAGAGATGAGATGGTGGTTATAGGCATTAAAGAAAGTTAATAAAACAAGGACAGGAAAACAGATAAATATTCAAGTTGAAAACAGATGAAAAATTAAAAGGCAAATGCAAACTAAGAAAATGTTGCCACAAATATGACAAGGAGTTGATGACCTTGATGTAAAGAGCAGTCTTCAACAAGAAAAGCAAAAAGTTGTATATCAATAGAAAAATGGGCAAGAAGAGAAACATAGAGTTCCCAAAGAATTAACAAAAAATGGAGATTAGGAAAGTTACCGTGAACTTCCAGATGTTCAACCTGGTTTTAGAAAAGGCACAGGAACCAGAGATCAAATTGCCAACATCCGCTGGATCATGGAAAAAGCAAGAGAGTTCCAGAAAAACATCTATTTCTGCTTTATTAAGTATGCCAAAGCCTTTGACTGTGTGGATCACAATAAACTGTGGAAAATTCTGAAAGAGATGGGAATACCAGGCCACCTGACCTGCTTCTTGAGAAACCTATATGCAGGTCAGGAAGCAACAGTTAGAACTGGACATGGAAAAACAGACTGATTCCAAATAGGAAAAGGAGTACGTCAAGGCTGTATATTGTCACCCTGCTTATTTAACTTCTATGCAGAGTACATCATGAGAAACCCTGGGGTGGAGGAAGCACAAGCTGGAATCAAGATTGCTGGGAGAAATATCAATAACTTCAGATATGCAGATGACACCACCCTTATGGCAGAAAGTGAAGAACTAAAAAGCCTGTTGATGAAAGTGAAAGAGGAGAGTGAAAAAGTTGGCTTAAAGCTCAATATTCAGAAAACCAAGATCATGGCATCTGGTCCCATCACTTCATGGGAAATAGATGGGGAAACAGTGGAAACCAGTGCCAGACTTTGTTTTGGGGGCTCCAAAATCACTGCACATGGTGATTGCAGCCATGAAATTAAGAGACGCTACTCCTTGGAAGGAAAGTTATGACCAATCTAGATAGCATATTGAAAAGCAGAGACATCACTTTGCCAAAAAAGGTCTGTCTAGTGGTCATGTATGGATGTGAGAGTTGGACTGTGAAGAAAGCTGAGTACCGAAGAATTGATGCTTTCGAACTGTGGTGTTGGAGAAGACTCCTGAGAGTCCCTTGGACTGCAAGGAGATCCAACCAGTTCATTCTAAAGGAGATGAGCCCTGGGTGTTCTTTGGAAGGACTGATGCTAAAACAAACTCCAGTACTATGGCCACCTGATGCAAAGAGTTGACTCATTGGAAAGGACTCTGATGCTGGGAGGGACTGGGGGCAGGAGGAGAAGGGGACGACAGAGGATGAGATGGCTGGATGGCATCACCGACTCAATGGACATGAGTCTGAGTGAACTCTGGGAGTTGGTGACAGGGAGGCCTGGCGTGCTGTGATCCATGGGGTCGCAATGAGTCAGACACGATTGAGCGACTGAACTGAACGGAAAGAAAATTCACACTTCTAAGTAGTAAATTTTTTAATTAAAAGAAAGCTTTGTTTTCATGTTTCTTACAATTGCAAATGTGAAAATCATGGTACTCTGTACTGGGGAAAGTGAGGTAGCAAGGGTGGCACATTCTTAGGAAATAAATAGTTGCAGGACAGAATATTTATGTGTACAGGAGTTTGCTACAATGTAGGATAAAATAGAAATTAGACAAAAACAAACTAGAGGGAGATGGTTAATTTATAAGAGATATGATAAAATTATGTTTACAAAGATTAGTAATCTAAGAAAATGCTTACTTGGAGAGAGAAATATTTATATAATAAATTCATATCATAAAATTAATATAAAAAGTATTAATATATGTATAGTATCTTTTTGAGGTATCTGTTATTTTTACATTGTAAAAGTAACGTTTAGAACTTGCTTGCCTATTGTACAAGTTATGTAGAACATATTGCTTAATATATTGAGCAAACCAGTATTATAGGAAAATAAAAGAGAATGGGGGAGGAGAGTTCTAGATTAAGAGGAAGTTAAGGAACACAAAACACAAATGCAAATCATGGTTTTAAGAACTTACTGATATGAACAAATTAGAAGTCAAAGATTTTTTTCTGGCACTACTAGAGAATTTTGAATATATAAGCTTATTCCATCATATTCTAGATTTATTGTCAAACATTTACAGCTTTAATAATGTTTTTGTAGAAAAATATCCTTGCTACTTAGAGATGCATTTGGAAGTATTTGAGATGAAAATGTATGACTACCAGAGCTTATTTCAAAGAATTTATCAAAAGTAACACAATGTAAATAAAACAAAATTGTACAATTGTTAAACCTCAATTATATATTAGTGTTCATTGTATTTTTGCTCTATTTTTCTTTGAATTCTAAAAATTTTATCATATGGTGTTAAAAATTCCTCATAGATTTCTCTTTATTAGAGATGGATCCATAAATTTATTATAGAGTTATATTTTACTGTTAAAACATAAACCATAAAATAGGATCTTTATAAAATTATATGTCCACCCATTAGAAAAGAATAACTTTAAACTCATCATCAACATGAATTCTAATACTTCAGAATACATAGGTAAAGTTTTTGTTTAACTTTTTACACAAATTGGGTGTATCCTTAAGAGAATGCTGCGCTCATAGGTTAAAGAAATGAATTGTTTTAACTTGTTTTCCTAAATATTTATGCATTATACCAGAAAATTCTTTGGGGGAAGCAAATGTATCTTTTATTTTCCTTTACTTATATAATGTAAGATTTTGCTGAGTGATGAAGAAAAGACAGAACAAAGGAATAGAACTGAGCTTGGCACAGAATCATCTAGTCTGGGCTATTTTCTTGTGTGCATCTACTAGTAATTATGAATATATCCTATTTTTCTTATTAATACAAATGGTAGGTTACTACCTACACATTTCTGTACCTTGCTTGCTTTATTCAGCTCTGCATTTTAGAGCTCTCATATAAGAACATAAAAACTTTCTTCATTCCTTTTATTTGGCTGCTTGATGTTCCATATGTATAAATATACCATGTAATTTATTAAACATGGTCCTTATCCATGGACATATCATATTTCTAATCATCCACTACTTGATTCTCATGAAATCAACATTTTACTATTATAAATTTCTCTTAGCTATATTTGGGAAAATTAAAGCAGGCTAATGAGAACTGAACATGCTGAAGCAGAAACAAATTGAGCAGAAAAGAGTAATAAAATGAAAGCCCAGTTACAAAACAGAAAAAGTTTCTTTAAGAATTCTGGAGCAGGCTCATTTCAAAGCAAGGACTGAAAATGGAGGTGAAACCAAATCTAGCATGAATTTCTGGGACATCCAAGCAATCATGAGGGACTTCAAGTAATACTTAGGAAAACTAAGTAGGTAAAAGAATATACTGCTTCCTTTTTTCTTGCAGTATGTGAGATCAGACATTGTGTGTGTGTGTGTGTGTGTGTGTGTGTGTGTGTGTGTGTGTGTGTGTGTGTGTTTGGAGGGGATGTAGTCCAATAAACCAGTAGATCCCAATGAATCTATCCCTGCCCCTTTACCATTTACTATGAACTGGTATTCAGTTACTAAGTCGTGTCCAAGTCTGTAACCCCATGGATTGTAGTATGTCAGGCTACTCGGTCCGCCACTGTCTCCCAGTTTACTCAAATTCATGTTCATTGAGTAGGTGATGTTATCTAACTATCTGATCCTCGGCCATCCCCTTCTCTTCTTGCCTTCAGTCTTTCTCAGCATCAGGATCTTTTCCAGTGAGTTGGGTCTTTGCATCAAGTAGCCAAAGTATTGGAGCTTCAGCTTCAGCATCAGTCCTTCCAATGAATATTAAGGGTTGATTTCTTTTAGGTTTGGCTGGTTTGATCTCCTTGCTGTCTGAAGGACTACACCACAATTTGAAAGTGTCAGTTCTTCAGTGTTCAGCATTCTTTATGATTCAACTCTCACATTCATACATGACTACTGGAAAAACCAAAGCTTTCACTGCATGGACCTTTCTTGACAAAGTGCTGTCTGCTTTCCAATATGCTGTCTAGGTTTAATATAGCTTTCCTTCCAAGGAGCAAGGTCTTTTAATTTTATGGCTGCAGTCACCATCCATAGTGTTTTTGCAGCCCATAGAAATAAAATATGTCACTGTTACCACTTTTACCCCTTCTATTTGCCATGAAGTGATGGGACCAGATGCCATGATCTTAGTTTTATTTTTGTAATTTATTTTTTATTAAAGGAAAATTGCTTTACAGAATTTTGTTGTTTTCTGTAAAAACTCAACATGAATCACCCATAGGTATACATATATCCCCTCCCTTTTACAACTCCCTCCCATCTCCCTCCCCATCCCATCACTCTAGATTGATACAGAGCCCCTGTTTGAGTTTTATGATCTTAGTTTTTTTAATGCTGGGTTTCAAGCCAGCTTTTTCACTCTCTCCTTTCATCTTCATCAAGGGCTTTTTCAGTTCCTCTTCACTTTCTTCCATTAGAGTATCATCTGCATATCTGAGGTTGCTGATATTTCTCTGGCAATCTTGCTTCCAGTTTGTGATGCCTCCAGCCCAGCATTTCACATGATGTACTCTACATATAAGTTAAACAAACATGGTGATAAAGCACAGCCTTGTACTCCTTTCCCAATTTTAAAACACTCAGTTGTTCCATGTCAGGTTCTAATTGTTGCTTCTTGACCTACATACAGTTTTCTCAGGAGACAATAAGGTAATCTTATACTCTTATCTCTTTAAGAATTGTCCATAATTTGTTTGATCTACACGGGCAAAGGATCTAGCATAGTCAATGAGGCAGAAATAGATTTTAACTCTCTTGATTTCTCCACGATCCAATAAATGTAGGCAAGTTGACCTTCTGTTCCTCTGCCTCTTCAAAACCCAGCTTGTACATCTGGAAGTTCTCACTTCATGTACTGTTGAAGCTTAGCTTGGAGGATTTTGAGTATAATCTTACTAGCATGTGAAATGAGTGCAACTGTACAGTAGTTTGAACATTCTTTGGCATTGCATTTCTTTGGGATTGGAATGAAAACTGATCTTTTCCAGTCCCATGGCCATTGCTGAGTTTTCCAAATTTGCTGACATATTGAGTGCAGCACTTCCACAGCATCATCTTTTAGGATTCTAAATAGCTCAGCTGAAATTACATCACCTCCACTAGCATTGTTAGAGTGATCATAATGTCCTTTTAAAATGTGTTTTTCAGCAATATACCTCCCCCAGACTTTCAGTGTTAGTGGAGACCAAAGCAGACCCCAAAATATCAAGGGTAATTCTGAGAACAAACAAAAACCAAAAAGGTGCAGGTGCTTGCTGTTGAAAGTGAAATTATATTGAATATTCCTACCCCCACATCATATAAAAGCTAGACAGCATACTAAAAAGAAAAGACATTACTTTGCCAACAAAGGTCCATATAGTCAAAGCTATGGTTTTTCCAATAGTTATGTATGGATGTGAGAGTAGGACAATAAATAAGGCTGACTGCCAAATAAGTGATGCTTTTGAACTGTGGTGTCAGAGAAGACTCTTGAGAGTCCCTTGGACTGCAAGGAGATCCAACCAGTCCATCCTAAAGGAAATCAGTCTTGAATATTCACTGGAAGGACTGATGCTGAAGCTGAAGCTCCAATACTTTGGCCACCTGATGCAAAGAACTGACTCATTAGAAAAGACCCTGATGCTAGGAAAGATTGAGGGCAGGAGAAGAAGGAGACAACAGAGGACTAGATGGTTGGATGTTATCACCAACTCAATCGACATGAGTTTGAGCAAGCTCCAGGAGGTGGTGAAGGACAGGAAAGCCTAGCATGCTGCAGTCCGTGGGGTCACAGAGTCAGACACGACTGAATGACTGAACAACAACTTCCCGTTCCCACAGGCTTTCAGACATATTAACAAAGTTAAAATGGAGCTAATGTGATCTCACCAGAACACAGGCAATGTCTTCTACAAAATGCAGGTAGAGGGAAAGATACAATTAAAGATCAAGTCTAAGGAAACTCCCACTTTAAGAGGTCTGAGAAAAGCAAAAAAAAAATCAATAAAGGTGACTGAGAATGGATGATCAGTAAGGAAGAAGTATAATCAAATGAGTAGATGTATTAATTTTATAGGGCTGCTATAACAGAGTACCATAAACTGAGTGCCTTAAAGCAACCAAAATTTCTTCTCTCACAGTTCTGGAAATTGGAAGTCCAAAATCTAGGTGTCAGTAGGCCCATGCTCTCTCCTAAGACTTAATAGAAGAATCTTTCCTTGTTCCTTCTAGTGTCTCATGTTACCAACAATTCTTTTCATTTCTTGACTCATCAACCTGTGTCTCCATCTTCACACAGTCTTATTTCCTGTCTGTTGTGTCTTCACATTATCCTCCCACTGTCCATGTGTCTGCTTCCAAATTTCCCTTCTTTTATAAGGACACCAATCATATTGGATTTAGTGCTTATCTGAATTTAGTATGAATTCATCTTAATTTGCTTACATCTGTAAAAGACTCAATTCCAAACAACGACATATTCACAGGTTCCATATGGAAATGAATTATGTGATAACACAATTAAACCCAGGACAGTAAAATATCCCAAAAGCGCAGTAAAGGAAAATGATCAAGGAAGGAGGAATGATTTAACTGGTTAAATACCACAGTTAAAAATATTACTTTGATTTAGCTACATTATTTCAGTGATGTATTTGATAAATGCACTTTTACTGATAGTTGGAGCAAAATTCTAACTCAAGTGGCTCAAGAGGAAATGAATACTGAGAAAATAGAAAACCTAAAGAGGCCTGGCGTGCTGCGGTTCATGGGGTCGCAAAGAGTCAGACACGACTGAGCGACTGAACTGAACCGAACTGAAACATGGTTGGTTGTTGTTCAGTCACTAAGTCCTGTCTGACTCTTTGCTATTCAACGAACCATAGCACGCCAGGTTTCCCTGTCCTTCACTACTCTCTGCATCAGGTGGCCAAAGTTTGGAGCTTCAGCTTCAGCATCAGTCCTTCCAATGAATATTCAGGGTTTATTTCCTTTAGCATTGATTGGTTTGATCTTCTTGCTGTCCAAAGGTCGCAAAGAGTCAGACACAACTGAGTGACTTCACTTCACTCACTCTCCAGGGGATCTTCCTGACTCAGGAATCAAACCTGGATCTCCTGCACTGCAGGCAGATTCTTTACCATCTGAGCCACAAGGGAAGTGTTTCACATGATGTACTCTGCATATAAGTTAAATAAGCAGGGTGACAGTATACTGCCTTGATGTACTTCTTTCCCAATGAAACAACCAATCAGTTGCTTCATGTCTGGTTCTAACTGTTGCTTCTTGTCTTGCATACAGGTTTCTCAGGATACAGGTAAGCTGATCTGATATTCCCATCTCTTTAAGAATTTTCCACAATTCATTGTGATCCATAGAGTCAAAGGCTTTAGTCCAGTCAGTGACTCAGAAGTTTTTTTTTAATTCCCTTGTTTTCTCTGTGACCCAACAGATATTGGCAATTTGACCACTGGTTCCTCTCCATTTTGTAAACCCAGCTTGTACATCTGGAAGTTCTTGGTTCAAGTACTGTTGAAGCCTAGCTTGAAGGATTTTGAGCATTACCTGACTAGCATGTGAAATGAGTGCAATTGTATAGTAGTTTGAACACTCTTTGATATTGCCCTCCTTTGAGATTAGAATCAAAACTAACATTTTCATGTCCTGTGGCCACTGCTAAGTTTTCCAAATTTGCTGACATATTCAGTGCAACATTGTTACAGCATCATCTTTTAGGATTTTAAATGGCTCAACAAGAATTCCATCACCTCCACTAGCTTTGTTCATAGTAATGCTCCCTAAGGCCCAAATGACTTCACACTCTAGGATGTCTGGTTCTAGGTGAATGACCGCCATGGTTATCCATGTCATCAATGAGCTTTTCTGTATAGTTCTTTATATTCTTGCCACCTCATTTTAATCTCTTCTGTTTCTGTTAAGTCCTTGCCATTTCTGTCCTTTATTGTATTCATCTTTGCATGAAATGTTCCCTTGGTATCTCCAATTTGCTTGAAAAAATCTGTAGTCTTTCCCATTCTATTGTTTTCCTCTATTTCTTTGCATTGTTCACTTAAGAAGTGTTTCTTATCTTTCCTTGCTGTTCTGAACCTCTGCATTTAGCTAGGTATATCTTTCCCTTTCTCCTTTGCCTCTCACTTCTTTTCTCAGCTATTTGTAAGGCCTCCTCAGACAACCATTTTGCCTGCCTGTACAGTGTAACAAACCTCTGTCCATAGTTCAAACACTCTGTCTACCATATCTAATCCCTTGAATAGAGTTGTCACCTCCATTGTATAATCTTAAGGGATTTAAGTCATACCTGAATGGTCTGGAAGTTTTCCCTAGTTTCTTCAGTTTAAGTCTGAATTTTGTTTAAAAGGAGCTCATGATCTGAGCCACAGTCTGCTCCAGGTTTTGTTTTATCTGACTGTATAGAGCTTCTCCATCTTAAGCTGCAGAGAATATAGTCAGTCTGATTTTGCTATTGACCATCTGATGATGTCCCATGTGTAAAGTCATCTCTTGTGCTTTTGGAAGAGGGTGTTTGCTCTGGCCAGTTTGTTCTTTTGACAAAACTTGGAATATAGTAGCTCTCTGAGTCCAGTAAACTATGTAGTTCTACCAAGCAAATGGGAGAAAGAAATAGAGGCGTAAAAGAGTTTAGTACATAAATAAAGGAGTGGTTATAACTTCATGGGAAATAGATGGGGAAACAGTGTCAGACTTTATTTTTTTGGGCTCCAAAATCACTGCAGATGGTGACTGCATCCATGAAATTAAAAGATGCTTACTCCTTGGAAGAAAAGTTATGACCAACCTAGACAGCATATTCAAAAGCAGAGAGATTACTTTGTTGACTAAGGTCCATCTAATCAAGGCTATGGTTTTTCCAGTAGACATGTATGGATGTGAGAGTTGGACTGTGAAGAGAACTGAGGGCTGAAGAACTGATGCTTTTGAACTGTGGTGTTGGAGAAGACTCTTGAGAGTCCCTTGGACTGCAAGGAGATCCAACCAGTCCATTCTGAAGGAGATCAGCCCTGGGATTTCTTTGGAAGGAATGATGCTAAAGCTGAAACTCCAGTACTTTGTCCACCTCATGTGAAGACTTGACTCATTGGAAAAGACCCTGATGCTAGGAGGGATTGGGGGCAGGAGGAGAAGGGGACGACAGAGGACGAGATGGCTGGATGGCATCACTGACTCGATGGACGTGAATCTGAGTAAACTCCAGGAGTTTGTGATGGACAGGGAGGCCTGGCGTGCTGTGATTCATGGGGTCGCAAAGAGTCGGACACGACTGAGCGACTGAACTGATACTGACTATGGAACCAGAATTTCAGTTGCATAGGAAGTCGGGATATACAAGGAATGAGAGACAAAGAAATGTCTACAGAATCAATAGACTGTAAGTCCCAGCGGGGTCAGAGTAGTAGAGGGTGAAAACTTTAACAAGTTGTTATTTTAAGGCTTTGTTGTTGTTTTTAAAATCTGTTGCTCTAAAGTTTAAATACTGACAGCAAAATATGTTTAGGTTACCTCATTTCACTCTTTTTATTTCCTCATATTCTTTATAAAACATTGTATAAGCATCAAAGATGACTTGTAATAATTACTGTCCATGATTTTTAACAATTGTCTTCCTCGTGCAATTTGAATTGAAAGTTCTGCTTTCTCTTTTAGTCTCACAAGATAAGGAACTTTTATGTAGGCTTCCCTGGTAGCTCAGCTGGTAAAGAATCCGCCTGCAACACAGGAGACCCCAGCTCGATTTCTGGGTTGGAAAGATCCCTTGGAGAAGAAATAGGCTACCCAATCCAGTATTCTTGGGCTTCCCTGGTGGCTCAGATGTAAAGAACCCTCTTGTAATGTGGGAGACCAGGGTTCAGTCCTCGGGTTGGGAAGATCCGTTGAAGAAAGGAATGGCTTCCCACTCTAGTATTCTTGCCTGGAGAATTCCATGGACAGAGGAGCCTGGTGGGCTATAGCCCATGGGGTCACAAGGAGTCAGACATGACTAACCGACTTTCACTTCACTTTCTGAAATACTTCTACCACTGATGAATAACTACAAATTAAATATAGCTGTTATTGAGTATTATGATATTTTATTGAGTATTATGAATAGTAGTGCAATAGAAAATTCAACACTATGCCTTATTCTGTTTAATATCATTTAACTTTAAATTTGCTTTACCTTCTATTTTTTTGCTAAAAGAAGATACATTTATCTCTGGTTATGTAGCTAAGGCCCTCTTTTAGCATTCATTTTTAATCATTAATCTATTCTCCTGTTCTTATATTTTAAAGTTTTTAGTAATTCCTTTTGTGTGTACAAGCAATTTTTACTAATTAATAGAGCATTTTGACTTTGTAATAGTGAACTCCAGGAGATGGTGATGAACAGGGAGGCCTGGCATTCTGCGATTTATGGGGTCGCAAAGAGTTGGACATGACTGAGCGACTGGACTGAACTGAACTGAATAGTAAACAAACATATGATTTGAGAAAACTAATAGATTTTCAACATATAAACACATAAAGAAATATCCCTTTAAACTACATTTGAAAGACTTGGTAATGAGTTTCAATACACATGTGCGTTTGCATTCTGTAATCTTTATTTTTTTAATTTTTAAATTAATTTTTTTGGAGTATAGCTGCTTTACAATGTTGTTAGTTTCTACTGTACAGCAAAGTGAATCATCTATATTTATACATACATACTCTCTTTTTTGGATTTCTTTCCCATTTAGGTAACTAAAGAGCATTGAGTAGAGTTCCCTGAGTTATTCAGTAGGTTCTTATTAGTTTTTTATTTGATAAAAGTGGAAGTGAAAGTCGCTCAATTGTGTCCAACTCTTTTCAACCCCATGGACTATAAAGTCCTTGGAATTCTCTAGGCCAGAATATTGGAGTGGGTAGTCTTTCCCTTTTCCAGGGGATCTTCCCAACAAAGGGATCAAACCCAGGTGTCCCACATTGCAGGTGGATTCTTTCCTTGCTGAGCCACAAGGGATATATATAGTATCAATAGTGTATACATGTCAATCCCATTTTCCCAATTCATCCCACTCCCTTCAGCCCCGCCTTGGTATCCATTTATTTGTTCTCTACATCTGTGGCTCTATTTCTGTTTTGCAAATAAGAGCATTTATACCATTTTTCTAGATTCCACATTTATGAATTAATATATGATATTTTTCTTCTCTTTCTGACTTCACTCTGTATGACAGACTCTAGGCCCATCCATATCTCTGTAAACGACTCAATTTCATTTCTTTTTACAACTAACATATTATTATATATATGTACCACATCTTAATCCATTCCTCTGTTGGTGGACATTTAGGTTACTTCCATGTCCTGACTGTTGTAGGTGGTGCTGCAATGAGCACTGGGGTGCATATGTCTTTTGGAATTATACTTTCTCTGGGTATGTGCCCAGGAGTGGGATTTCTGGGTCATATGATAGCTCTTTTATTTTTTTTAAGGAAATTCCATACTGTGTTCCATAGTGGTATATCAATTGGCATTCCCACCAAGGTGGAAGAGGGTACCTTTTTTCCCATACCCTTTCCAGCATTTAATATTTGTAGATTTTTTAATGATGACCATTCTGATGAGTGCGAGGTGATACTTCATTGTAATTTTGTCTTACATTTCTCTAATAATTTACTTAATTCTTTTCATACTTTGTTGGCCATCTATATGTCTTCTTTGGAGAAATGTGTCATTAGATTTTATGCCCATTTGGTATTTTTTTTTTTTTGGTTTATTTCTTTTTAACACATTGAGCTGCATGAGCTGTTTGTATATTTTGGAGATTGATCCTCTGTTAGCTGCTTCATTTGCAGATATTCTTTTTCATTCTGAGGGTTGTCTTTCCATGTTGCTTATGGTTTCCTTTGCCGTGCAAAAGCTTTTAAGTTTAATTAGGTCCCATTTGTTTTGTTTTTATTTTCATTACTCTAGGATGTGGGTCAAATAAATCCTGCTGCAATTTATGTCAGGGACTGTTCTATGTTATCCTCTAAGCGTTTTAGAGCATCTGGCCTTACATTCAGGTCTTTAATACATTCTGAGTTTGTGTATGGGATTAGGGAATGTTCTAATTTCATTCTTTTACATACAGCTGTACAATCTTTCCAGCAAAATTTATTGAAGAGGCTATCTTTTCTCCATTGTATATTCTTGCCTCCTTTGTCATAGATTAAGTGACCATATGTGCATGCTGGAGCTCTGCTGGTAAACAATCAGTATCCCCAGGGAGCCTGGGATCACAAAGAGGTGGACATGACTGAGTGACTCAGTACATGTACATGAGTTCCTCTCTGGGCTTCCTATCCTGTTCTACTGGAATCTTTGCTGTTACATTGATTATTCTCTCTACTCTAGCACTGTTATACTATATTAATTTTGATATAACATCTTAGTGATTCTGCTTTAAGATAATACTGATTATGGTAGATTATATTTCTCCACATCTGTATTTTTCTCTCAGCTTCCATAGCGGTCTAAGTGGCAAAGATGCATTCATGTTATATGGGAACGTGTAAGGCCATACAGACAAACTCTTTCCTATAGATGACACTTGGACTTGAGTTCTTGGCTTCTCAACAAACACCACCCACCAACCCATAAATGCACATTTGCTCCAGGAATTTGGCACAGGTTCCAGAAATTTCTCTATGAGAATCTTACTACTTTGATATCCTACTGGATAGATACTATTATTTTTCCCACTTTACAGTTGAGAAAACTGAAGTTCTTGTTGTTCAGTCAGACTGCAGCACATCAGGTTTCTCTTTCCTTCACCATCTCCCAGAGCTTGCTCAAACTCATGTCCATTGAGTCAGTGATGCCATCCAACAATTTCGTCTTCTGTCATCCCCTTCTTCTCCTGCCTTCAATCTTTCCTATCATCAGGGTCTTTTCCAATGAGCTGGCTCTTTACATCAGCTGGCCAAAGTATTGGAGCTTCAGCATCAGTCCCTCCAATGAATATACAGGATTGATTTCCTTTAAGTTTGACTGGTTTGATCTCCTTGTAGTCCAAGGGACTCTCAAGAGTCTCCTCCAACACCACAGTTCAAAAGCATCAATTCTTTGGCACTCAGAAGTTAATGTATTTTAAGTAAATGGACCAACTAGATCTTATGTCTATCAGCTATATTTTTGTATACTTCAGAACCTGGAACATTACTTGATCACTGACTTATTATGTGCTTCATAAATAAATTCATTATTATAGATTAGAGAATGCATTTTGGAGAGGAAATCAAGAGAACAGTCATTATTTTGACAGATAATTATTAGCAAACATCAGAAGCAGCATCTTCTACTGTCTAGTTTGAACATATAAAATTTAATATTGTCAAAACCATGTATTAATTGTCTTTTAGACCAAAGCTGAGATTTGAACAGCTCATAAATGAGGTAGTCATTATTCTGTGTAATCCTTTGCAAATCAGTAGGTGGCGCAGTGGTAAAGAATCTGCCTGCAATGCAGGAGACCACAAGAGACATGGGTTCAATTCCTGGGTCAGGAAGATCCCCTAGAGAAGGAAAGGGCAAACTTCCCCAGTATTCTTGCTGGAAGATCCCATGGATAGAGGAGCCTGGTGGGCTACAGTCCATGGGGTTGCTAAGTCAGACATGACTAAGCACCCACACACATGCGGAGGAGGTTGTCAACGTCTTTCCATAGTTCAGCTGCACGACATATCTGTGAAGCTTGTTTTTAGTCTGAAGTTGCACTTATGGACTATTTTCACCCAACTGTTCTACATCATATTCTAAGTGATTATTCTTGCTGAGAAACATGTATCATCTCTGATTACTGCATGCTTAGTTGTGCTCTCTGCCCTTGTGTTTTGCGAGCAATTTATGTAAGAATGCTTCATGTGAAGTTGTACTTAAATATTTTTAAAAATTTATTTCCCATATCTCTTATACAATATAATCAAAGTGAAATTGTAGAAGACCACTTATTGGAGATGAAGTGCACCTGAGAGAATTCCTTACTGCAGAATCCCAAGTGCATCAAATTTCAGTAAAATGACTGGTAAAGAGATGATAAGTTGACCACAATATCAGGAATGTGAAAATTCCATGAATAAACAAGTGACCAAGGGATATTAAAAAGTGTTTCTACTAAAAAGTATAGTTTAGAATTAAATGGTACTATAAAAGTTACTCAACTAACTACTCTTCATATGAACACATATCCAGTTTAGATTTGTGTATTCTGTTTGACCTTTCCTTAACAGAAACTGTATAATGAATGCAGTGATTATGAATTATGTTTTGAATTATGTTATGAATTATGTTTTCATTCAGGCAAGTTCATACATTCTCGGTTACATGAGAAAAAAGATCTTGGCACTTGATTTCCCTAAGATACCATCCAATCATAGTCTAATGATTTTTCCCCCTTTTATCAATTTTTAAAAAGGCTTTTTTTCTGATATTAGACATCACAACACAGATTTTTCCTCTCTCATTATTATGTTACCATCCAAGCCAGATTCCTTTATGATAGTTATTATTTTTTCTTAACATCTTTATACTCAAATCAATCACAATGCTACTCCCATTATTCAGTCACATGAGTCTTCCTCACTTTACCCTATCTCCTGAATCCACCTTTTTTAAATAAAATAGAGCTCCCCACAAAGGCAAACTCTTATGTTACTAGGGGCATTAGCTCAACACTCACAAGTAAATAAAAATAGATATGTAAGAAACAGGCCCAGAAAAAATCAGTAAGCATTGTTAACATCTGTTGATGATGATACTGATCATAATAGTAATTCACTGACCACTTGTTATGTGAGATAAGTGCTATTAAGATGTAGATTTTATTGATAAGGAAATAGGCAGAGATAATTACATAATTTAATGGAGCTCATGCACCTACTTAGTGGGAGAGTTTAGAATAAAAATCAGCTTTGATTCAGAAATCATACTCATTTTGCTCAACTGTCTCAGAATTCTGGGAAGTCAGAGGTAAGATCCCATGAAGGTGTGGAAGACTTGAGAGACAAAACTATATGTATCTTGGCCTTCTGCACTTGACTTTTATAAGGACTGTTACAAACTGCAAGTCCTCATTGACTGCTACAAAGGTGGCTAGAATTAAGTGTGTGAATTGTGCATTATTAAAAACAACCAATAAATAACCAAAATAACTTTTGAGCCTGTCATAGTATCATATTTGGTGGAGTGGAGATGGGGGCTCTTTTTTCCCCAAGATAAAATAAATAGTTGTAAATTGCTGTGTGGATGCACCAATCCCTCCATTCAAGGGTAGCTTTATTAAACATACAAGGTTTAAGCCTCTGCATGATGCATGACTTATCAGAGGCAGACTTTGAGTCCTCTGTGCTCTAGTAAAATCAGCATTGTAGCTGTAGCTGAGATCTGTCAAGAACCAGCAGATAACAGAATTTATCAATCTTAAAATGTATTGGGAATTGCAGATTACTACATATTTCTCATAAGAATAATATTTGGCATCTAAGGAAACTACCAGAAACTCCACTCAATCATATCTGTAGGGGTCTTCTTGATCATTATGACCCCTAAACAGCATGAACAACTATATTATTTGCAAAGCACTTAAGGTCTGCCATACGGGCCAACTCTTTTGACCCTGTCTTGGAAGACCAGTTTTGTTGCCTCTAATCTTTTTCCACATGGATATAGCTAAGAATGCATTTTGGACCTGTGCCTAAAAAGGATCAAAGAACTGATACCATGTACATGCGGCCAGTAAGCAAATCTGGCATCCAAAGGATGCCATCAGACAAGAAATTAGAAATTATCTACTATGAGAAAAAAGCATATATTACCAGGTAATATATCCAAAATACCAACCAGAAGTCCTGAGTTGGTGGGGGTCTGTGCTGACGGCTGATAGATTGTGGTGCTCCTAGGAATGTAATACATGGATATCCAACAAGAGTGTTGTTGACCTATATATTACAGACTATGTAATTACAGACCAAATGAGAGTGAGCTGAAAGTTGGTATCTGATATGCTATTTAAAAACCCATCCCTCATCCAGTTTGTGTAGGAATGGGCACAATTTTTTATATATCAGTGCTGAATAAAGAGTATCTGGCATAGAAGAGACACTAAATAACAAGGAGGATAAGATGAATCATTCAATGCAGGTTAGTCAGCTTTAGTCCTTGACTACTCCATACCTGTATAAAGGACTCATGAACAGAGTCATCACTGGCATTTTGACCAATGGAATAAAAGTGACACACTGACCAGGTGTGAAAACTATTATGTTATCTGCAACCTTGCTTCTTTCCCTTCTGTTGTTAGTATGCAAATATCCTTGAAAGGAACTGCTCTGTCACACTGGGTCCAAGGTGAAAAAAGAGAAGCGGTCAGAGAGATGAGGGTACAGCTGACCAGTGATGGACATATAAAATATGCAAAAATTAAGCCAGGCTTTTTTTTTTTTAAGCAACTGAGGTTTTTGAGGTCATTTGCCACCGCAGAATTACTTAATTTATTCTGGCTGATCACAGCTATCTACTCTGAGTAATTATAGCAATGATTTATCAAAGAAGAATTAACTATCCCTATTTTATAACCTATAATTCCCAGTGCTTAATTTTCACAAGACCCTGAAGTCTCTCTCACAAGAGACATAGACAGGGGGACATGCACATATTTCTGGATCATGACTTAATATCTCTTGTTATAAAGAATGAACTTGTTTTCCTTGTGGCAGAGCTAAGTGTGCACAAGACTCATTTCAAGAGCAATCTTGACAGATGTTCAGCCAAGTTAAGTAATAGCTTCCTTATCACCATGTACAATGGGCTACCCATGTAATAGTGCTTTCAAATTCAATATATGCCATCTCAAATGAATTCATGAGGCAATAAGTCAGTAATTTTCAACCTTTGCCTTCAAAATTTTATAAGAGAGGAAAGAGAGCAGCACATTCATTGCAGATTATCTTTCCAGGTCTAAATCAGGATCTCTACCACTCACAGACTGTCATTGTGAGAGAATATTCAGTTTCCTATCAATTTTCAGCAAATTTGTAGACCTATCATTACCACCAATGCAAATGCAGGCTCAGTCTGATTTAATCACATAGGCATCTGCTCATTTGTAAAAAGAAAACACAAGAAAATCTACATAATGTGTGATGTAGTTCACATTTCAGAGATTGAAAAGACAGTTTCTGATGACAGAGCCTGATAAATTCAGTGTGGTTTTGAACCTGTAGCCTTAAAGTCTTTACACTTTCCAAGGTACCTCAGAAGCTCACAAGCTTTTGAACATGCATTAATGTCTGTAGTGAAACCATAGAAGGGAAGAATTAATTCAAGGCATCTTCCATCAGGTGTATCCAGGGGTTGGGTATAGACAGAAGCATAGTATGTAAACAGAAGTGTAGGATTAACCCCTTCCTTTTTCCTCACTGTGAATCACTACTGTGTATTCTTATGTCATTTTCCTAGGGATGAGGTGATATGAATAGTCATTTATCCTGGAACACATCTCCACCATTATTCATATAAATATTGCTTTTTTGGTCTAAGACTCACTGAATCACAACATACCTTCAACAAATATATATATATATATATATATATATATATATATATATATATATATATATATATATATATATATAATTACTTCCTTGGTGGCTCTGGATCAAAATCAGTGGATTGTTTTTTAAAATATGAAGACTGTTGGTGGTTAGACTCTTGAGGGTGATAGCAGTAAATTCCTATTTGCACACTGCCTGAACTAAAGGAATCACATTTCGCTATAGTCATTGTTACAACACTGCAGCCATCATGTTCCCTTTTGAAAGACATGGTCATACTGACTTACTGATTGAGCTCCAGCATCAGCTTTTACAATCCCCACACAAAATGTCCCAGAGTGATTTTTAGCATATTATAGGATACATCCTGGTGGACTGGTGCCACTTCTTTGTATCACAAGCTACCTGGTGGCTTTCCCTACCTAAGTTAGCTATGTGCTCCTATACCTCTTCCAGACACTTAATGCAGGACTTCTTTAGGGTCAGTGTAGTGACCCCATGTGCCAATCATTCCATATTCTTTTCTCTAGTCATGAATTTTATATTCTGACAAGGATCTAATGATGTCCGCATAGAAACTTAAGTTCTTTCATGACCCAGTAAATAGCAAGACCAATGACTTTATGGACTTGAAATCATTACTTATGCTCTTCTAAGATGAGGACCAGAAAGACAGAATGATTTAGGCAATGATATATTACTGAACAATTTGGAGAGCAGCTGCAGTGAAATCAGTAATAGAAGCAGAAGCTTTCATTCAAGATGGCTCTTTCCAATAACAGCAAAATCCAACATGAAAAGTTCTCAAGAACAGAAAAAGTTAAATCCATAGGCTCCACAATTATGTTATCATTTTTCTCAATTAATTTACTAAGTGATTTAATACAATCTTATATCCTCCTACATGTCATATCTGTCACATATTAAAATGGTCAGTTTTGCATTATTTTGATTTTTGTATTATGTATTGGCAAAAGTCACAAAACATACTGCTTTAATCATATGTAGCTGTACAGTTTAGCAGCACTAAGTACATTCACATTGTTGTGCAACTCTCACCATCTCCATCTCCTAAACTTTCCACCTTTCTAAACTGAAACTCTGCCCCCATTAAACACTAATTCCCCATTTCTCCTCCCCTCCTTTACCAATGTACTTTCTGATTCTATGAATTTGACTATTCTAGGTACCTCAGGTTGGAGAAGGCAATGGCAACCCACTCCATTACTCTTGCCTGGAAAATCCCATGGGAAGAGGAGCCTGGTAGGCTGCAGTCCATGGGGTTGCAAAGAGTCGGACACGACTGAGTAACTTCACTTTCACTTTTCACTTTCATGCATTGGAGAAGGAAATGGCAACCCACTCCAGTGTTCTTGCCTGGAGTATCCCAGGGATGGGGGAGCCTGGTGGGCTACCATCTATGGGGTCGCACATAGTCGGACACGACTGAAGCAACTTAGCAGCAGCAGCAGCAGCAGCAGGTACCTCAGGTAAGTGGAATCAAACAGTCTTTTTCTGCACCTAATGTATTATGGAATGCATTTTTGAGGTTATCTTAATATACGTCCTACAAACATATTGCACTTCCCCCCTGCGTCCATGCTACACAGTATGTTCTCATTAGTTATTTGTTTTATACATAGTGGGCTTCCCTGGTGCCTCAGACAAAAAAGAATCTGCCTACAGTGCAGTTGGATCAATCCCTGGGCCAGGAAGGTCCCCTGGAGAAGGGAATGGCAACCCACTCCATTATTCTTGTCTGGAGAATTCCATGGATAGAGAAGCCTAGCAGGCTGTATAGTCCATGGGATTGTAAAGAGTCAGACACGACTGAGCGACTAATAACACTCACTTTTTTTTCACTTTATACACAGCAGTGTATGTATGTCAGTCACAATATCCTAATTTATCCTATCCCCCTTCCAATCCCTTGACATCCACATATTTGTTCTATACGCCTGAGCCTCTATTTCTGTTTTGTAAATAGGTTCATCTGCACTATTTTTTTAGATTTTTCATATATGTGTTAATACACAATATTTATTTTTCTCTTTCTGATTTACTTCACTCTGTATGAGAGTCTCTAGGTCCATCCATGTCTCTGCAACTGTCACAGTTTTGTTCCACTTTACAGCTGAGTAATATTCCACTATATATATACACATACACACCCCCCCACACACACACGTTTATCCATTCCTCTGCTGAGAGACATTAGGTTGCTTCCACATCCTCGCTATTGTAAACAGTGGTGCAGTGAACACTGAGGTGGCATGTATCTTTTGAAATTATGATTTTCTCCAGGTATATGTCCAGGAGTGGGATTGCTGGGTCATATGCTAGTTCTATCTTTAGTTTTTAAGGAACTTCCACGCTGTTCTCCATAGTGGCTGTGTCAGTTTGCATTGCCACCAATAGCATAAAGGGATTTCCTTTTCTCCACACCCTGTCCAGCATTCGTTTTACTTTGTAAAGTTTTGTTTGTTTACTTTTGGCTGTGCCAGGTCCTCACTGCTGCGTGGGCTTTTCTCTAGTTGTACCGAGCGGGGCTCTTCTCTCTAGGTGCTGTGCGTAGGCTGCTCATTGTAGTGGCTTCTCTTGCTGGGTAGCACAGGCTCTAGGGCATGCAGGTTTCAGTAGCCGCAGCACTTGGGCTTGGTAATTGTGGTTCCCGAGCTCTAGAGCACAGGTTCAATAGTTGTGGCGCACAGCCTTCGTTGCTCTGCAGCATGTGGGATCTTTCTGGACCAAGGATAGAACCTGTGTCTCCTGCGCTGGCAGACAGATTCTTTACCAATGAGCCACCAGAGAAGCCACATGTTTAGATTTTTTGATGATGGCCATTCTGATCTGTGTGAGGTGGTACCTCACTGTAGTTTTGCATTTCTCTATTAGTGATGTTGAGCATGTTTTCATGTGCCTCCTGGCTATCTGTATGTCTTCTTTGAGGAAATGTCTATTAAGGTCTTCCACCCATTTTTTTTTTTTTTGTATTGAGCTGCATGAGCTATTAATTAGCTTCATATTATTGGGAAAAAAATGTCTCCAAGTATCCAAATGGAAATTGATGAGTAATCTATTAAAATTTAGAACCCTATGTC
Source organism: Capra hircus (assembly GCF_001704415.2). Classification (NCBI taxonomy): domain Eukaryota; kingdom Metazoa; phylum Chordata; class Mammalia; order Artiodactyla; family Bovidae; genus Capra; species Capra hircus. The sequence continues at coordinate 43,840,164 of NC_030816.1, forward strand.
CCCATTCCTTCACATATGCTTTTCAATGAATTCTTTATTTTCAAAATCACCATTATGTTCTACATTAAAAACAGACAAAAAATACAAAAAAAACCCCCATAAATATGAAGTATGGCTCATAGAAAGTAATTTTTATTAATAAATTGAAGTGTGTACTAAATGTCTCTGGAACTCTTAAAACACTTTTCACAGGAATTCACCTTGTTATCAGAAATATGTAGTGTTTATTGTTGTTGTTCAGTCACTAAGTCATATCTGACTCTTTGCAACCCCATGGACTGCAGCACGCCAGGCTCCCTTGTCCATCTGCTCAGATTCATGTCCATTGAGTCTGTTATGCTCTCTAACCATCTCATCCTCTTCCACCTGCTTCTCCTTTTGCCTTCAAAAGGAGAATATATGAAAAATGCATATTTACATAATGGAAATGAACTTTTTATTGGTATTTCTCAAAAATATCTAGTATTTCCAAAATATCAAGTATCTAAGTAAACACAGTATTTTGGTTGTTCAACTGCCAAGTATTTCTGTAATTTTTAAAAATTTTTTGTTGCTTTATTCAATACCAAAAATTAGTGTACTTTTTCTCTATCATTGTTAATAATAGAAAAATCTCTTATTTTTATATTTATAGATTTGTTTTCTCATGCATGGTATGACAACAGGACTTCTAAGAAGGATATATATTAATAATCTTAGCTCAGACTATTCTTACTATCTATCTTGTGATTTTTATGGAGCACTAATATGGATCTAGAGTCCAGAAATTATTTGTGTGTAGACTTCCTCAAATCTAAATGGTTATCAGTAGTCTTTTTCTTAAACCAGGGGAATTATTTTCACTTAAGCTGGCAGAGAGAAAACAGTTTCCTCTTCAGAAAATCGTGGAATAGGATCATATATGGCCATAATACAATTTTATAATAACTATAAAATGATTGTGTAGACTACTAAAACAGGTGGGGTCCAGTCAGGAAAACAAGAAATCATATTTATTATTTGAACACAGAAGTCAGTATATGAAATTGCTAACACATATGCTAGAGAACTGAGACTATAAAAATACCAAAGTACCACAAAAGACTTGTCTGCTGGAAGTAGCCACCATCCCCAGGGATGAGTAACAACGAGAAGAGGGGGACGGAGGGTCCTGAGAGTCATGTCCCTTGTACTTCTGAGGGGTCTGAGGAGTGGGGACAAATACAGGCTGGAATCAAGTGCCACTGCTGGGATTAAGGGTTATTGCTAAGCCATCTATCAGGACCAGCCAGCAAAGAGGACAGAATAAGCCCCTTTTCCCCTCCACCCTTCCATGTTCTTTCTTATGACCCTACTGATGGAATCTGTTGATGAGCAGCTGACAGTGTGGTTTGCAAGATCTCCACCCTTGCATCAAAGTCTAGAAGCATGGTTTTGAAGTTAAGACAAAGAATAGCTCAATAACTGACACATTTATTACTATTACTGTGAAATTCTTAAAATCTAAGGATTTATATTTCATGATTTAAAATATACTTTTAAAAAGTCAACTTTGTACATTATTTGTATACACTTTTATAAATGTTGGTATTTAATGATTTTCCTTATAGTAAAATATTACATAAAAAAAGAAACATTGCATTTTTCCTTGATAGTTTTTAACCTCTGTATTTCTCAACTTGAGGGGAAGTGACAGTAGTGTTTCACATCCATGTTCACTTTTGTGCTCTTTCCCATCAAGAAGGACAGGTTGACTGGCTGGGCTGTGCCAAATGTCGAGTTTGTCAAGGAATGAGTGAGCAGTACATTCAAACTGTAAGCTGCTCCTCTTCTATCCATGAAAGAATTAATTTATCTACATGTATTGTTATTGAATGACTAGTACAAATTTAAAGATTCATTTTTCTATTAATGCCATGTGTACCATTTATATTCCATTAAGGCATAATATTCATGGTTAGGTACTAATGAAAATGTTTATATGTGGCAAAATACATGATTAGTGGACATTTTTATTTTCCTATTCAATCAGTATTGCAAATGTCTGTGAAATAGAATTATTTTTTTCAAAGAAATTGAGAAAATTGTAATTAAGGTATTATGGTTTGATAAGTTCATACTGACAGTGGCATTCATGACAAATTTGAGACTGTCTCTTAAGTATACTTTGTCTTCATATAGCTAAAAAATATCCTAAGTAAGAAAAGTTTGAATGGGGTCTCAAGAATAACTGCTTCCCATATAAAAGATCAGATCAATTTATCAATTTTTATTCTGAATACTGGTGAATTTACTTGTTTGTAACTGGGATCCTTAGTTAAAATTCCTAAATATTCTTAAAGCAGTCCATATTTCTAAATGAGTGGGGTAAGAGGTTCTCTGGAGTTATACAACATCTTAAGTACATTCAAGGAATCAGGAACATGATTCCTTGAAGAAATTTTATGACTGTTTATTTTTTTTGAAAGATACGAATTTATTAAGACAAGCCAAACATCACATTAACTTAGATGTCAAGGAGAATTTAGTACTGCAGGAAATCACCATATCTGTAGCATCACCAAAAGTAATTGCAAGACAAATAAGACAAGCAATGTGTTTCACATAAACCAGTCCACAAACTATTCATAGTTCTGCTCTACATTTTCTATTCATTTCCACCCCTTTTAACTAAATCTCATAAAGAGATTTTTAAGGTATATTCTAAAATACCTTCACATGATATCTGTCATTTCTGAAAATATGACTTTATTTTTAATTAAAATATTTGTTTTCGTAAAAGATAACATTTTATGGAAAAGTGTGCAGAACACATACAGTCCAATGAATAACCATAAAGCAATTACATAATCTCCATCAAGGTCAAGAAACTGACATCACCATCTGGGGCCAGCAAGCTCCACGGACCTCAGTGATACCTGCTTCCTGTTAATTCATGTCCTTGTATGTGTCGGGGTAGATGAGCTTCCAACAAAAAGAATGAGGCAGAGGTGATGGAGAGTCACTTCTGAGATTAGATTATATAAAGGATGTGGCTTCCCTCTTGGCATTCTCTCTCTTGTTCTCCACTTAAAGCACTCACAGTGATTCAAGTTACCTCTAAAGTCACCAGACGGCCCTGGGGAAAGACCCACATGAATGAGCTTGGAAGCAGAATTCAGGGGCCTGTCAGAACCAAAGCCCTGAGTCTGGAAGAAGATACTTTAGCTCCAGTTGAGGCTTAAAAAGACTGTCCTGGCTGACACTTTAATCTCATCTCTAAGAATGATATGGAAACAGAGGGACCCAGGTAAATTGTGCCCTGATTCCTGATTCATAGAAACTAATAATTTTAAAACTGCTACGTTTTCAAGCAGTAGATACACCATCACTCAAAAGCCCCTTCTGTCCCCTCCTACTCATTTCCTGTCTCTACTACCTGTCCCCCAAAGTAACCCATATTCCTACTGCCAATTTTTTAAAATTGGAGTATAATTGATTTGACAATGTTGTGTTAGTTTCTGCTGTACAGCAGTGTGAGTCAGTTATACAAATATTCACTACTTTTTAGATCCTTATTCCCATATAGGTCATTACAGAGTACTGAACAGAGTTCCCTGTGCTGTACAGCAAGTTCTTATCTATTTTATATATTATAGTGTGCATATGTCAATCCTAATTTTCCAATGTATCCCTCCCCTGCATTTCTTCCTTAGTAACCATAGGTTTTCTATATCTGGGACTCAATTTCTGCTTTGGAAATGGTTTATTTGTACTTTTTTTTTTTAGATTCCACATATAGGCAATATTATATAATATTTCTTTTTGCTGTCTGACATATTCCACTTAGTATGATAATCTTTAGGTCCATCCATGTTGCTGCAAATGGCATTATTTTGTTTTTTTATGGCTGAGTGCTATTCCATTGTATATATGTACTACATCTTCTTTATCCATTCATCTACATGTTGATGGACATTTAGGTTGCTTCCATATCCTGGCTATTGTAAACAGTGCTTCAGTGAACACTGAGTCTACCTTTTTGACTTATGGTTTTCTTTGGATATAAGCCCAGGAATGGAATTTGTGGGTCATATGGTAGTTCTATTTTTAGTGTTTTAGGGAACCTCCATAGTGGCTGAACCAGTTTACATTCCCACCAACGGTGTTGTGAGAAGGCTCCCTTTTTCTCTACACCCTCTCCAGCACTTATGGTATGCAGGTTTTTTGATGATGGCCATTCTGACTGGTGTGAGGTGATACCTCATTGTAGCTTGATTTGCATTTCTCTAATAATTAGTGGTGTTGAGGATCTTTTCATGTGTTTGTTGACTATCACAAGTCTTTGAATAAATGTATATTTAAATCTTCTGCCCATTTTCTGATTGGGGTCTTCTTTTTACTTTGAGCTATTTGAGTGCTTTGTGTATTTTTGGAGAGTAATTCCTTGCTGGTTGCTTCATTTTCAAATATATTCTTCTATCCTGTGGGGTTTCTTTTCATTTTGTTGATCCACAGTCCTACTTTTAACACAATCTTTTTTAAATTTTTGGCTTTTGAAAGCTTATCTTTCCAACAATACAGATGATATTCTTCTGTGTCTGGCATCTGATGCTTCACATTATATTCATGAGATTCATTTTCATTAATCTATGGTTTCAGTTGGGGTTCTTACAGTTATTATTGTTAAAATTCTTATGTATATTGTTTAGTGCTCAGATTTATTTCTCACTAGTATAAACCTTCAATTAGAATTTCAGTATAAAAAGTTGTCATGTTTCTAATGTTTGTGAATCATTGCAAAATGTTTTCTGGTAGTTGTACTGATTTACGAACCCAACAGCAGTGTATTAGGGTTCCCACTGTCCCACATCCTCACCCAACTTTGCTATTTTAGTTTTCATATTTTGCTCTTCTTCCATGGGAAGAGTGGTATCTCACAGTGGGTGTAACTTACATCTTCCTGATGACTAATGTGGTTGAGTCTTATTTGAATTCAGTTCAGAGTTCTGCCACTTACTCTATGGATTTGTCCTTTCCTCACCAATTTGTATGGATACAAACCCTGTCTTAGCTATATGTATTTAAAATCATAAAAGCCATTTGTGGTGGGCTAGGGGAGCTTGTGTTTCTATTCTTCAAATGGTGCCTTCTAATAAGCAGTTTTATTTTGATTTTTCAGTCTATTCTTTTCTCCCCCTTATTACTGCCATAATGTCCTTTACATAAAATTTACAATTTATATCAGTAAGCTCAGTAGCATTAAGTATATTCATATTGTGTAACCATCACCATAAAAAAGCCTTCCTCAGTGATCAATGCAAAGAAATAGAGGAAAATCATAGAATGGAAAAGACTAGAGATTTCTTCAAGAAAATTAGAAATATCAAGGTAACAGTTCATGCAAAGATGGGCTCAATAAAGGACAGAAATGGTATGGACCTACCAGAAGCAGAAGATATTAAGAAGAGGTGGCAACAATACACAGAAGTATTATACAAAAAAAGATCTTCATGACTCAGATAACCACAATGGTGTGATCACTCACATAGAGCCAGACATCTTGAATGCGAAGTCAAGTGGGACTTCGGAAGCATCACTATAAACAAAGCTAGTGGAGGCGATGTAATTCAGTTGAGCTATTTCAACTCCTAAAAGATGATGCTATGAAAGTGCTGCACTCAATATGCCAACAAATCTGGAAAACTCAGCAGTGGCCACAGGACTGGAAAAGGTCAGTTTTCATTCCAATCCCAAAGAATGGCAATGCCAAAGAATGCTCAAACTACTGCACAATTGCACTCATCTCACATGCTAGAAAAGTAACACTCAAAATTCTCTAAGCCAGGATTCAACAGTACATGAACCATGAACTTCCAGATGTTCAAGCTGGATTTAGAAAAGGCAGAAGAACCAGAGATTAAACTAATATCCATTGGATCATCAAACAAGCAAGAAAATACCAGAAAAACATCTGCTTTATTGATTATGCCAAAGCCTTTGACTATGTGGATCACAACAAACTGTAGAAAATTCTTAAAGAGATGGGAATAACAGACCACCTGACCTGCCTCCTGAGAAACCTGTATGCAGGTCAAGAAACAACTGTTAGAATTGGACATGAAACAAAAGACTGGTCCCAAATAGAGAAAGGAGTACATCAAGGCTGTCCCCCAGCTTATTTGACTTATAGGCAGAGTACATCATGTGAAATGCCAAGCTGGATGAAGCACAAGCTGAAATCAAGACTAGCAGGAAAAATATAAATAACCTCAGATACACAGATGACACCACTCTTATGGCAGAAAGTGAAGAACTAAAAAGCTCCTTGATGAAAGTGAAAGAGGAGAGTGAAAAAGATGGCTTAAATCTCAACATTCAGAAAACTAAGATCAGGACAGCCAGTCCCATCACTTCATGGCAAATAGATGGGGAAACAATGGAAACAGTGGCAGACTTTATTTTTTGGGCTCCAAAATCACTGCAGATGGTAACTGTAGCCATGAAATTAAAAGCTTTTTAATTTAAATTAAAAAGCAAGCTTTCCAAGCTTGCTCCTTGGAAGAAAAGCTATGACCAACCTAGACAGCATGTTAAAATGCAGAGATGTTACTTTGCCAACAAAGGTCTGTCTAGTCAAAGCTATTGTTTCTCCAGTAGTCATGTATGAATGTGAGATTTGGCCTATAAAGAAAGCAGAGTGCCAAAGAATTGATGCTTTTAGAACTGTGGTGCTGGAGAAAACTCTTGAGAGTCCCCTGGACTGCAAGGAGATCCAAGCAGTCCATCCTAAAGGAAATCAGTCCTGAATATTCATTCGAAGGACTGATGCTGAAGCTGAAACTCCAATATTTTGACCACCTGATGCAGAGAGCTGACTCATTTGAAAAGACCCTGATGCTGGGAAAGGTTGAAGGCAGGAGGAGAAGGGGATGACAGAGGATGAGATGGTTGGATGGCATCACAGACTCGATGACATGAGTTTGAGCGAGCTGCGGGATTTGGTGATGGAGAGGGAGATCTGGTGTGCTGTAGACCATAGAGTCACAAAAAGTCAGACACGACTGAGCAACTGAACTGAACTGAACCCAGCACTACTGTCCATCTCCAGAACTTCTCATCTTCCCAAACTGAAACTTTGCACCTATTAAACAACTCCCCACACCTCCCTTCCCCCAGTTCTAGCTTTTGTCTAATTTTTGTTCTCTATGATTGTTCTAGTTTTTGTCTCTATGAATTTAACTTCTTTATGTATCTCATATGAATAGAATAGCAATGTTTATCCTTTTGTGTCTGCTTATTCAACTTAGCATAATGTTAGTGAAAGTGAAGATGCTGAGTCATGTCCAACTCTTAGCAACCTCATGGACTGCAGCCTACCAGGCTCCTCCGTCTGTGGGATTTTCCAGGCAAGAGTACTGGAGTGGGTTGCCATTGCCTTCTCCAAATGTTAAGGTTCATAACATCAAGTTTCATTCATGTTATGTCAAAATAACTGTCTTCCTTTTTAAGGCTGAATAATATTCCACACATTTATATACCACATTTTGTTTATCCATTCATCCAGTAGTTATTTGGGTTGTTTCTGCCTTTCAGCTCTTGGCAACACTGATGCTATGAATGTGTGTGGGTGTACAAATGTCTGTTTGAGTTCCTGCTTTCACTTCTTTTGGGTATATTCCCAGAAGTAGAATTACCATATCACACAGCAATTCCATGTTTATTTTTCAATTGGAAGATAATTGCTTTATAATGTTGTTAGTTTCTTCTGTACAATAAAGTGAATGAGTTAGTAATAGTCACTCAGTCATGCCCGACTCTGTAACCCCATGGACTGGGGCCCACCAGGTTCCTCTGTCCGTGGAATTCTGCAAGCAAGAATACTGGAGTGGGTTGCCCTTTCCTTCTCCAGGGGATCTTCCCCACCCAAGGATTGAACCCACATCTCTTGTGTCTCCTGCATTGCAGGCAGGTTCTCAACCTGCTGGGTCATCATGGAAGCCATATGGGAATGAGTTATATGTATACATATATTCTGTCCCTCTTGATCCTCCAGCTCCTAACCTTAGGTCATAGGAGAGCACCGTGCTGAGCTCCCTGTGCTATACAGCAAGTTCCCACTAGCTATCAGTTTTATACATGGTAGTGTATATATATCAGAGAAGGCAATGGCACCCCACTCCAGTACTCTTGCCTGGAAAATCCCATGGATGGAGGAGTCTGGTGGGCTGCAGTCCATGGGGTCGCTAAGAGTCGGACACAACTGAGCGACTTCACTTTTACTTTTCATTTTCATGCATTGGAGAAGGAAATGGCAACCCACTCCAGTGTTCTTGCCTGGAGAATCCCAGGGACGGGGAAGCCTGTGGGCTGCCATCTCTGGGGCCGCACAGAGTCAGACACGACTGAAGTGACACAGCAGCAGCAGTATATATCTGTATGTATGTATGTGTGTATATATATATACATATGTCAATCCTACTCTCCCAATTTGTCCCACTCTCCCCTCCCCTGGCCCCATATCCCCATTTTGGTTCTCTATGTCAACATCGCTATTCCTGCCCTGCAAATAGGTTCATCTGTACCATTTTTCTAGACTTCATATATATGTATTAATATACAATATTTGTTTTTCTCACATTGTATCACAGACCCCAGGTCTGTTCTTTATGGTTATCACTTTAATATAAAAATTATTTTCCTTTCCCAAGGTCAAGATGATTTCCCTCTATTCTCTTTAAAACTTTATTGATATAATTTTCATATTTTTCACTTTAACCCACCAGGAACCGGCTTATATGTAAGTGTGAGGCAAGTGCCAGATTTCATTTTTTCTCCTATGGGTATATAGTTGACACAAGATAATTTATTGAAAAGTTAATCTTTGCGCCCTGCCATCATATATGTCATAAATCAAGTGACCATAAACAGGTGGTAGGTTTCTGGACTCTTGATTTCATTTCATTAGCCTACGTATTGGTACCTATACAAGACATACTGTCTTAACTACATTTTTATAATAGTTATTAAGTTTTGGTATATGTTAGTGTACATTCTCTAATTTTATACTTTTTCAAATTTTGGTTTTCTTTTTTGCATTTCCATATTTATTTTTAATCTGTTTGTCAATTTCTCCTAAAAATTACCCTTGAGGAATCTGGTTGGAATGGCATTAAATCCTTAGGTAAGCTCAGGAATGAAGAAGGAAATGGCAACCCACTCAGTATTCTTGCCTGGAAAATCTCATGGACAGAGAAACCTAGTGGGTTACAGTCCATGGGGTCGCAAAAGTGTCGGACACAACTGAAGCAACTAAACAAGCTCAGGAAGAGCGGACAAAGTTACAATAATTAGTCTTCCAATACAGTCCCTGGATTTTTAGGCACTTTATCTTTGGTCTTAGTTCTTTGGCCTCCAGCTCTGTGCAGTTTTAGAGTTTAAGACATACACTGCAGGAGAGAGCACCATATCTGAGGTTTCCGAAACCTCTGATTCTTCTATGTGATCCCTCCAATCTCTGCCAGTCACTCTGTCTGTCCTCCTAGTAGCAACCCTATGTGCAGGTTTACTTAGGAATCTCCATTTTGTCTCAGATCTACAACCAACAAATGCCTGCAAGGATGCTCAAGCCCTTAGCTCTTCTCCATAATGAATCCCCTCATTGGAATCTTTTTAGTCTTTGTGGCTGCTGGAGTTTTCTGATGCCTTCAAGAAAATAATCTGGTAACTCTTCTAGGTTTTCTGTTTTATAATTGTTTTGATCTGCCTCAAAATGCTCCATCTTACCCAAAAGTGAATCCCTTTGAGGATTTATGTTTGATTTAGACCATCAGCTGGTGTACTAGCAAGTGGTGATCATCTTAATCCAGTTGCTGAGCCTGAGACAGTTTAAACTGAGAGTGTCAACCCTTGTTAGGGACAGGATATCTCTCATTTCTGGTTTCTCTCTTCTGGAGTGTATCCCTTGGAGGTTCTACTCTAAGTGATAGGGGTTTTCTAGGGTTTCTAATTTGGCTGTCTTATATTTGAATTTCTGTTCCTTAGAACAGTTAATTTATCAAAAGTTCTGCTCAGCTTGTCTCTAATAGGATCTATTGTGTGTGTGTCTGTGCTCAGTCACTCAGTAATATCTGACTCTGCGACCCCACAGACTGTAGCCCACCAGGCCCCTGGAATTCCCCAGGCAACAACACTGGAGTGGGTTGTCATTTCTGACTCCAGCGTAGGAATCTACAGATGCCTCTAAACCTAGGGGAAAAAAATAGCCCCAAATACTAAGTTTACCTCTTGGAGTTTCTATCTCCTTCTGGTTGTTGGTCCGATAATTCTTCTTGCCTTGTTAGAACTCCTGTGTTTCAAAGGGATTGTTCTTTATATGTTTTTCCTCAGCATTTCTTGTTCTCCCAATAAGGAAAATTAATATTACCTTGTGCAATTTCTGTAACAAAATGCAAAATCATAGAAACATTCATTAATGAGGCATTTTCACAACAAAGAATATATCAATCTTTGGACTTGGCAGAGTAAAGCAGTTTGACTTGGTTTGGCAGCACTTCGTTTTGTTTCTGGTGGTGGTGGTTTACTTGTTATGTTTTCAGCTATCATGCCAAAGATCTGCTCTGTAAGTTCAAGTATTTGGAATGAGTTGTACAGTTGAAAAATGGTAGCAAGAACACATTAAAATATGAGAGCTAACTTCTTTCTTAATTTTTGAGCTCCTATTTAGAGGTTTCATTGACTGGTCTTCTCCCCAGTTTAAAAAACAAACATTTTAGCATGGTACATACTTTGCATCTACAAAGTTGCTCATAAAAATTTATCAAATGTGCTCTCTAGGGATAAAAAAGTACTCCCTTTTGCTGTCAGTATTACCTCAGTCCAGATGATACAGTTCTCTTTTATTGCTGAATATGAGTGAACTATATGAATGTACATATACAGAACAATCAAAATCCATAATCTAAACATTTACAATCTCCCATTATTTCTGGGCATCACTATACTCTTGTCCAGTGTTTGCAACCTCACAACCTCTGCAACCAGTTAAGCTCCTATAGCTCAAATGCTCAGAAGTAATCAATTTACCATAAAAATCAGCAGCTTAAAACAAGACACATTTTTAGCTAAGTTACCTAAGTCAAGAATCCATGATGAGTTTGCTGGGTCCTCTGTTTAAAGGTTTCTTACCCGTTGTAATTCCTCGGTCAGCTGGGATGTAGTTATCTCAAGGTTTAATTGAAGAAACATCCACTTCCAAGTTCATGTGGTTGGTGGCAGGATTCTCTTCTTTGCAAGCTGTTGCACTGAAGGCCTCATTTTCTCCCTGGTAGATGGCCAGAGGGAATTCTCAGTTCCTTGCTTGTGGATCTTTCCAAGGAGTCAACTTGCTTCATGAATCCATGCAAACTGAGCAGGCAATAGAGAGAGTCTGCTACTAAGATGAAAGTAACAATTTTACGTAAGCTAGTTATAAAGTGACAGCCTAGCACTTACAGTACTTTCTTTGGTTAGAATTTAGTTACTATGTTAGCCCACACTCAACAAAAGGAGTTACATAAGGATTGGAATGTTGAAAAGCTATGGAGGAAAGATGATAAAAAATTCATATACATCTGGGACTCATGCTCTAGTCATGTTCTGATCAATCTTCTAGAAGCAGCTCTTTGATCATATCATGAACTTGCCTAACAAACACAGCAAAGATCCTCTTGCCCATAGCCACCCACCATCAGACTCCAGTCTCATATCCAATTTTTCTGTTTTCTCTTACTGCTCATGAATTCCATGCTCTAACCAGTACTGTGAGTTGAATTCACAAAGTGCTTGCTCTGTAAATTTGTTGTGTTGCTTCCCTGCCTGACATAAGGGATTCTTTTACTATAAAGTAAGGTTTTTAGCCTGGAAAAAAAAGAGGGGGTGATGGAAGGCACATTATTTTTCTCTTCAAATATGTAGAGAGAGAGCACCGATTATGCCAATGTTTAAAAGACTAAAAGGGCAAGATTTCAGGTATAATGAGGAATTTCTGACAGCCATCAAGGTGGTCCAACAGTGAAATGAACTGTGAGAACTGTGAAATGACAAACAGTGATTTTTCCAATTTTTTGTGTGTTCAAATGAAGGGGAAGAAATTGTCCATTATGAGGATAAACAGATATCAGTGTTCAACAGAAGTTAAAATGAAAGGACTTTCAGGGCATCTTCCAACTCTTTGGATTCTGTGAATCTATGAATCATAAAGATAAAAAGCAAAACTATTCTATTTGATATGCAAAAATGAGAAATGATTTACATAATAAAATTTTAAAATGAATCATACTTGCTATTTAGATAGTGGGTATTGCTCAAACTCAGAAATCTTTTTTTTATATTTTCCCTCTTAAGTGAGTTGCTCAGTCATATCCGACTCTTTGCAATCCTGTGGACTGCGTCCATGGGATTTTCCAGGCAAGAGTACTAGAGTGGGTTACCATTTCCTTCTCCAGGGGATCTTCCCAACCCAGGGATCGAACCCAGGTCTCCCGCATTGTAGGCAGACGCTTTACCATCTGAGCTACTAGGGAAGTCTCTTCTAATTCATATTTTTTGTAATAAACTATGGAATTACCTAACATTCCAAATTTTAAAATAAATATCTTTATGATCAATGTGCAGAAATTAAATGTTTTATTTGTGTAAGAAGAAAGACGGTGCCATTTAAATGCTCTTTTCCTATCAATTATGTTCCTAAGAATTTCCATAGAAACAATTCAGTCTACATTTTCACAGAATCTTTGGTTGCTGTTCATTTTAGGTTTATTGATGACACTGAACTTCAGAAAAATATTAACCTTGTTTGAGAAAATTCACAGATGTAACAGCTGCCCAAGGTCTTATTGCTATCTCTCTGGGTAAGTTGGAGGAAGTGGTATTATGAATGATGCTATGAATCATCACATGGGAAAAGAGATCTCTAAAGGCACAACTTTCAACTTCAACAGTGACACAGAGAGGAAGGGAGACAGCGATCAAGGGAACTGGTGATGTCCAGTCCTTAATGGAGCACCTGGTTAACAGTCCCTCTGGGTGGCATCTAGTAGAAAAGAGATAATCTTTAGACAAAAACTGACATGATTTTTTATTTATTTTTAAAATTAATTTAGTTATTTAATTTAAGGCTAATTACTTTACAATACTGTAGTGGTTTTTGCCATACACTGACATGAATCAGCCATGGGTGTACATGTGTCCCCCATCCTGAACCCTCCTCCTACCTCCCTCCCCATCTCATTCCTCAGGGTAATCCTAGTGCACTGGCCCTGAGCGCCCTGTCTCATGCATCAAACCTGGACTGGTGATCTGTTTCACATACAGTAATATACATGCTTCAATGCTATTCTCTCAAATCATCCCAACCTCACCTTCTCCCACAGAGTCCAAAAGTCTGTTCCTTACACCTGTGATTCTTTTGCTGTCTTGCATATAGGGCCATTGTTACTATCTTTCTAAATTCCATATATTACTGTACTGGTGTTTTTTCTTCCTGACTTACTTCACTCTGTATAATAGGCTCCAGTTTCATCCATGTCTTTAGAACTGATTCAAATGCATTCCTTTAAATAGCTGAGTAATTTTCCATTATGTATATTTACCACACCTTTCTTATCTATTCATCCATCAATGGACATCTAGGTTGCTTCCATGTCCTAGCTATTGTAAACAGTGCTGCAATTAACATTGGCGTACACATGTCTCTTTCATTTCTGGTTTCCTCAGTGTGTATGCCCAACAATGGGATTGCTGGGTCATATGGCAGTTCTATTTCCAGTTTTTAAAGGAATATCCATACTGTTCTCTATGGTGGCTGTACTAGTTTGCATTCCCACCAATAGTGTAAGAGGGTTCTCTTTTCTCTGCATCCTCTCTAGCATTTATTGTTTGTTGACTTTTTGATAGCAACCATTCTGACCATTGTGAGATGGTACCTCACTGCGGTTTTGATTTGCATTTCTCTGATAATGAATAATGTTGAGCATCTTTTCATGTGTTTGTTAGCCATCTGTATGTCTTCTTTGGAGAAATGTCTGTTTAGCTCTTTGGCCCATTTTTTGATTGGGTCATTTATTTGTCTGGAATTTAGCTGCATGAACTGCTTGTATCTTTTTGAGATTAATTCTTTGTCAGTTAGTTCATTTGCCATTATTTTCTGCCATTCTGAAGGCTGTCTTTTCATCTTTCTTATTGTTTCCTTCATTGTGTGAAAGCTTTTAGGTTTAATTAGGTCCCATTTGTTTATTTCTGCTTTTATTTCCATTACTCTGGGAGGTGGGTCATAGAGGATCCTGCTGTGATTTATGTCAGGGAGTGTTTTGCCTATGTTTCCTCTAGGAGTTTTATAGTTTCTGGTCCTACATTTAGATCTTTAATCCATTTTGAGTTTATTTTTGTTTATGCTGTTAAAAAGTGTTCTAGTTTCATTCTTCTACAAGTGGTTGACCAGCTTTCCCAGCACCACTTATTAAAGAGATTGTCTTTTCTCCATTGTATATTCTTGTCTCCTTTGTCAAAGATAAGTTGTCCATAGGTGTGGACTTATCTCTGGGCTTTCTACTTTGTTCCATTGATCTATATTTCTGTCTCTGCACCAATACCATACTGTCTTAATGACTGTTGCTTTGTAGTATAGTCTGATGTTAGGCAGGTTGATTCCTCCAGTTCCATTCTTCTTTCTCAAGATTGCTTTGGCTATTTGAGGTTGTTTGTATTTCCATATAAATTGTGAAATTATTTGTTCTAGTTCTCTGAAAAATACCATTGGTAGTTTGATAGGGATTGCACTGAATCTATAGATTGCTTTGGGTAGTATACTCATTTTCACTACATTGCTTCTTCTGATCCATGAACATAGTATATTTCTGTGTCTATTTGTGTCATCCTTTATTTCTTCCATCAGTGTATTATAGTTTTCTATATATAGGTCTTTTGTGTCTTTAGGTAGATTTATTCCCAAGTATTTTATTCTTTTTGTTGCAATGGTGAATGGAATTATTTCCTTAATTTCTTTTTCTACTTTCTCATTATTAGTGTATAGGAATGCAAGGAATTTCTGTGTGTTAATTTTATATCCTGCAACTTTACTATATTCATTGATTCGCTCTAGTAATTTTCTGGTGGAGTCTTTAGGGTTTTTTAGGTAGAGGATCATGTCATCTGCAAACAGTGAGAGTTTTACTTCTTTTTTCCAATCTGGATTCCTTTTATTTTTCTTCTCTGATTGCTGTGGCTAAAACTTCCAAAACTATGTTGAATAGTAGTGGTGAGAGTGGGCACCCTTGTCTTGTTCCTGACTTTGGGGGAAATGCTTTCAATTTTTCACCATTGAGGATAATGTTTGCTGTGGGTTTATCATATATGGCTTTTATTATGTTGAGGTATGTTCCTTCTATTCCTGCTTTCTCAGGGTTTTTATCATAAATGGATGTTGAATTTTGTCAAAGGCTTTCTCTGCATCTATTGAGATAATCATATGGTTTTATCTTTCAGTGTGTTAATGTGGTATATCACATAGATTGATTTGTGAATATTAAAGAATCCTTGCATCCATAGGATAAAGCCCATTTGGTCATGATGAATGATCTTTTTAATGTTATTGGGTTCTGTTTGCTAGAATTTTGTTAAGGATTTTTGCATCTATGTTCATCAGCAACATTGGCCTGTAGTTTTCTTTTTTTGTGGCATCTCTGTATGGTTTTGGTATTAGGGTGATGGTAGTGATCTGGTCCCATCACTTCATGGGAAATAGATGGGGAAACAATGGAAACAGTGTCAGAGTTTATTTTTGGGGGCTCCAAAATCACTGCAGATGGTGAGTGCAGCCATGAAATTAAAAGACAATTACTCCCTGGAAGGAAAGTTATGACCAACCTAGACAGCATATTCAAAAGCAGAGACATTACTTTGCCAACAAAGGTCCATCTAGTCAAGATTATGGTTTTTCCAGTAGTCATATATGGATGTGAGGGTTGGACTGTGAAGAAAGCTGAGTGCCGAAGAATTGATGCTTTTGAACTGTGGTGTTGGAGAAGACTCTTGAGAGTCCCTTGGACTGCAAGGAGATCCAACCAGTCTGTTCTAAAGGAGATCAGTCCTGGGTGTTCTTTGGAAGGAATGATGTTAAAGCTGAAACTCCAATACTTTGGCCACCACATGCAAAGAGTTGACTCATTGGAAAAGACTCTGATGCTGGGAGGGATTGAGGGGAGGAGGAGAAGGGGATGACAGAGGTTGAGATGGCTGGATGGCATCACTGACTCAATGGACATGAGTTTAAGTGAACTCCGGGAGTTGGTGATGGACAGGGAGGCCTGGTGTGCTGCAATTCATGGGGTCACAAAGAATTGGACACAACTGAGAGACTGAACTGAACTGATTCTCATAGAATGAGTTTGGCAGTTTACCTTCCTCTGTAATTTTCTGTAAGAGATTGAGTAGGATAGGTGTTAGCCTTTCTCTAAATTTTTGGTAGAATTCACTTGTGAAGCCATCTGGTCCTGGGCTTTTGTTTGTTGCAAGAGTTTTTATTACAGTTTCCATTTCTGTGCTTGTGATGGGTCTGTTAAGATTTTCTATTTCTTCCTGTTCAGTTTTGGAAGGTTATACTTTTCTAAGAATTCGTCCATTTCTTCCAAGTTGTCCATTTAATCGGCATATATTTTCTGATAGTAGTCTCTTATGATCCTTTGTATTTTTGTGTTGTCTGTTGTGATCTTTCCATTTTCATTTCTAATTTTGTTGATTTGATTTTTCTCCCTTTTTTCTTGATGAGTTTGGCTAATTGTTTGTCTAACTTATTTATCTTCTCAAAGAACCAGCTTTTAGCTTTGTTGATTTTTCTATAGTCTCCTTTGTTTCTTTTGCACTAATTTTTGCCCAAATTTTTATGATTTCTTTCCTTCTGCTAACCCTGGGGTTCTTTATTTCTTCTTTTTCTAGTTGCTTTACGTGTAAAGTTTGCCTATTTATTTGATTTTTCTCTTGTTTCTTGAGGTAAAGCTTGCATTGCTATGAACCTTCCCCTTAGCACTGCTTTTACTGAATCCCATAGGTTTTGGGTTGTCCTGTCTTCATTTTCATTCATTTCTATATATATTTTGATTTCTTTTGTGATTTGTTGGTTATTCAGAAGTGTGTTGTTTAGCCTCCACATGTTTGCATTTTTAATAGTTTTTTTCTCCTGTAGTTGACATCTAATCTTACTGCATTGTGATCAGAAAAGATGCTTGAAATGTTTTCTTTTTTTTTTTTTTTTTAATTTACCAAGGCTAGATTTATGGCTCAGGATGTGGTATATCCTGGAGAATGTGCCATGTTTACTTGAGAAAAGGTTAAAAACATTGTTTTGGGGTGAAATGTTCTATAGATATCAATTAGGTCTAACTGGTCCATTGCATCATTTAAAGTTTGTGTTTCCTTGCTAATTTTCTGTTTAGTTGATCTATCCATAGGTGTGAGTGGGATATTAAAGTCTCCCACTATTATTGTGTTACTGTTAATTTCCCCTTTCATACTTGTTGGCATTTGCCTTACATATTGCGGTGCTCCTATGTTGGGTGCATGTATATTTATAATTGTTATATCTTCTTGGACTGATCCTTTGATCATTATGTAGTATCTTTCTTTGTCTCTTTTCACAGCCTTTATTTCAAAGTCTCTTTTATCTGATATGAGTATTGCTACTCCTGCTTTCTTTTGGTCTCCATTTGCATGAAATATCTTTTTTTCAGCCCTTCACTTTCAGTCTGTATGTGTCCCTTGGTTTGAGGTGGGTCTCTTGTAGGCAGCATATATAGGGGTCTTGTTTTTATATCCATTCAGCCAGTCTTTGTCTTTTGATTGGGGGCATTCGACTCATTTACACTTAAGGTAATTATTGATAAGTATGATCCCTTTGCCATTTACTTTGTTGTTTTGGGTTTGAGTTTATAATCCTTTTCTGCGTTTCCTGTCTAAAGAAGATCTTTTAGCATTCATTGAAGAGCTGGTTTGGTGGGGCTGAATTCTCTCAAGTTTTGCTTCTCTGTAAAACTTTTGATTTCTCCTTCATCTTTGAATGAGATCTTTGTTGGGTATAGTAATCTGGGTTACAGATTTTTCTCTTTCGTCACTTTAAATATGCCCTGCCATTGCCTTCTGGCCTGAAGAGTTTCTATTGAAAGATCAGCTGTTATCCTTATGGGAATCCCCTTGTGTGTTATTTGTTGTTTTTCCCTTGCTGCTTTTATTTTTTTTTTCTTTTTTCTTTTTTTTTTTTAATTTTTATTTTTACTTTATTTTACTTTACAATACTATATTGGTTTTGCCATACATTGACATGAATCCACCATGGGTGTATTTGCTCTTTGTGTTTGATCTTCATTAATTTGATTAGCATGTGTCTAGGGGTGTTTCACCTTGTGTTTATCCTGTTTGGGACTCTCTGGGTTTCTTGAACTTGGGTGGCTATTTCCTTCCTCATTTTAGGGAAGTTTTCAACTATTATGTCCTCAAGTATTTTCTCATGGCCTTTCTGTTTGTCTTTTTCTGGGACTCCTATGATTCGAATGTTGGGGCCTTTGACATTGTCCCAGAAGTCTCTGAGGTTGTCTTTGTTTCTTTTAATTCTTTTTTCTCTTTTCCTCTCTACTTCATTTATTTCCACCATTCTGTCTTCCACCTCACTTTTCCTATCTTCTGCCTCAATTATTCTACTCTTGGTTCCCTCCAGAGTACTTTGGATCTCAGTTATTGCATAATTCATTATCTCTTGTTTATTTCTGCTAGGTCCTTGTTAAACATTTCTTACATCTTCTCAATCCTTCTCTAGTCTATTTATCTGTAACTCCATTTTGTTTTCAAGATTTGAGATCACCTTTACTATCATATTCTGAATTCTTTTTCAGGTAGACTCCCTATCTCCTCCTTTGTTTGGTTTGGTGGGCATTTATCCTGTTCCTTTAACTGCTGAATATTTCTCTGCCTTTTCATTTTGTTTAGATTGCTGTGTTTGGGGTGGCCTTTCTGTATGCCAGAAGTTTGTGGTTTCTCTTTATTGCGGAGGTTGCTTCCTGTGGGTGGGATGGGACTAGTGGCTTGCCAAGGTTTCCTGGTTAGGGAAGCTTACATCATTGTTCTTGTGGGTGGAGCTGGATCTCTTCTGTCTGGAGTGCAATGAAGTCTCCAGTAATGAGTTTTGAGGTGTCTATGGGTTTGGTGTGACTTTGGGCAGCCTGTATATTAATGCTCAGGGCTATGTTCCTGCATTGCTGGAGAAGTAGTGTGGTGTGTCTTGCTCTGGAACTTGTTGGTTCTTGGGTGGGGCTTGGTTTTAGTGTAGGTATGGAGGCTTTTGGATGAGTTCTTGTTGATTAATGTTCCCTGGAGTCAGGAGTTTTCTGGTGTTCTCAAGTTTTGGATCTAAGCCTCCTGCCTCTGGCTTTCAGTCTTAATCTTACAGTAGCCTCAAGACTTCTCCATCCATACAGCACTGATGATAAAACATCTAGGTTAATGGTGAAAAAATTCTCCACAGTGAGGGACACCCAGAGAGGTTCACAGAGTGACATGGAGAAGAGAAGAGGGAGGAGGGAGATAGAGGTGACCGGGAGGAGAAGAGGGAAAATCCAAAGGGAAGAGAGAATTCTAGCCAGTAATCAGTTCCTTGAGTGTTCTCCACAGACCAGAATACCCAGAGAGATTAACAGAGTTGAGAAGAGAAGGGGGAGAGAGGAAATAGAGGTGACCTGGGGGAGAAGAGGGAGAGTCAAAAGGGGAGAGAGCAATCAAGCCAGTAATCACAGTCCTAAGTAAAAATGGATACTGAAGATTAGATTCTTATAGGTAAAAAATTGATAACAAATATCAAAAAGCAAAGTTTAAAAATCTAGAGTAGAGGCTAGACACTCAAAAATACAATATTAAAAATAAAAAACAAAATCAATCACAAAAATTATAAAAAATATATATGAAATTTGCTTTTAAAATAGGGTATTTATTTTGCAAGGTAATAGTAGGTTATTCAGAGAAAGCAGTGGCACCCCACTCCAGTACTCTTGCCTGGAAAATCCCATGGATGGAGGAGCCTGGCGGGCTGTAGTCCATGGGGTCGCAAAGAGTCAGACACGACTAAGCGACTTCAGTTTCACTTTTCACTTTCATGCGTTGGAGAAGGAAATGGCAACCCACTCCAGTGTTCTTGCCTGGAGAATCCCAGGGACAAGGGAGCCTGGTGGGCTGCTGTCTATGGGGTCGCACAGAGTCGGACACGACTGAAGCGACTTAGCAGCAGCAGCAGCAGCAGCTTATAAGTTGGAGAGGGAAATGGCAACCCACTCCAGTACTCTTGCCTGGAACATCCCATGGACGGAGGAGCCTGGTGGGTGCAGTCCATGGGGTCACAAAGAGTCGGACACGACTGGGTGACTTCCCTTTCACTTTTCACTTTCATGCATTGGAGAAGGAAATGGCAACCCACTCCAGTGTTCTTGCCTGGAGAATCTCAGGGATGGTGGAGCCTGGTGGGCTGCCGTCTATGGGGTCACACGGAGTCAGACATGACTGAAGCAACTTAGCAGCAGCAGCAGCAGCCGCAGTAGGTTATAAAAATGAAAATAAAAGGAGTAATATAGAACTTAAATATTTTTAAAAAAATTTAAAAATGATAATAGTAAAAGTATATCTAGGAATTTCTCTGGTGCTGTTGAGGGCAGTGTGGGGTCAGTTCAGTTTTTGATAGTTCCTTGTTCTAGTTTATAGTTCTTCTCAAGGTCTATAGGCCCCTTCCAATGCATAGTCAATGCTAGGTATAGGGTTTTAACTTGTTGTAACTGTCACTTCCAGATCGCTTCCCTCTTTGTTTTTGTTTTTGTTGGGTTTTTTTTTTTTTTTTTTTTTTTTTTTTTTTTTTGGCTTTCTCTGTTTGTAAGTCTCTTCAGTGTCTAATTTCCACCATGACACAAGGCAGGTGAAGGTGGTCACTTATTTTTTTATTATTATTTTTTAGGTGGTCACTTATTTAGGCTCATTTGCTCAATTGTGCTGTGGGGAGGGAGGAACACTGCAAACAAATATCACTGGCATATGTGGGGAATGCTAGCAGTCTATGGACCACACTGGGTTTGCCCCAGCTCATGGCACATGGGCCTTCCTGGTCTACACTGCTCAGGCTCCAGGTCGCTCTGCAGGAGAACTGTTCAAAGTGAGCCCTGGGTTTCATGCACTTCCCAGGTCTAAGCTGCTCAGGTTCAGGTTCTGGGGTACTCCACAAAGGCACAGACTCAGTTGGGCGTGTGTTTGTGTCCTTCCCAGGTCCGAGGAGTTCAGGCAACCAGGTGCTTGGTGAGTGCACTGTCCTAGGTGGGCCTTGCATCTTAATCACCTCCCTGGATGTCAACCGCCTGCCTTTCTGCCTCCTGTGGGGGGATGGGCCGGTCCGCAGACTGCTAACTCTCCTTTGGTATTCGCTCAATTCTTTGTTCTGGGAGTGGGCCAGGCTGCCCCTTAGGTTAGAGCTTTTCGTGGGAAAGTTCTCTCTCTCTCTTTCTGATTTTTTCTTCTCTCTCTGGCTATCCCACAGTTTGAGTTGCTATCTCACGTTAGCTCCCTCAGATTGTCCTCAGGGCATTCAGGCCTGGTCCTTACCCTAAGAATGCAACCTGCGCCTCCCTGTTCAGTCCCCACTCACTGGTGGCTGATGTGAGCATCTGGGCTACTTCTCCACAGTTTATCCACGTACTCTGTGGGCTTTTTTTTTTTGTCTCCTAGTTATGTTGCCCTCTGAGATTCCAAAACTTCTCACAGACCCGCTGGTGAGAGGGTTTCCTGGTGTTTGGAAACTTCTCCTCGTTTATGCCTCCCTCCTCCAGATGGGTCTCTGTCCCTAACTCTTTTATCTCTCTTTTTGTCTTTTATATTTTGTCCTACCTCCTTTTGAAAAGAATGGGCTGCCTTTCTGGTTGCCTGGTGTCCTCCACCAGCATTCAGAAGTTGTTTTGCGGAAGTTGCTCAGCATTCAAATGATCTTTTGATGAATTTGTGGAGGAAGATAGTGGTCTCCCTGTCCTATTCCTCTGCCATCTTCCCAAAGATCTGAAAAGATGTTTTAAAAGAGAAAATTTGTCATTTACTTGTATTTTACTTTCTCTGCAATGTGATGTGTGAAGACAGGGACCTGCCTGATTGTTATGGCATGACCTAGTAACAACCATCACAGACAAACACTGAAATAAATGTATGCTTAATGAATCAGTCATTAAGTGAATGAATACAAGGATACATGAGACTCAAACGGGGTCCCAATATACTGATGGCCTTAGAACTTCAGATTCTGC
Source organism: Capra hircus (assembly GCF_001704415.2). NCBI lineage: Eukaryota > Metazoa > Chordata > Mammalia > Artiodactyla > Bovidae > Capra > Capra hircus. The sequence continues at coordinate 43,862,465 of NC_030816.1, forward strand.
TGAGTTGTTTGTTATCCTGCATGCACAAATTGTGTGTCACAAAAACCAGGATTCTTATGTAAGACAACACTAATGTACACTAACTCCCTGATGATGAAAATAGACATGGCTGTGCAGTTTCTGTCACATAGATGATGTCATTCAAGGCAAATAAGCCAGACAATAGACAATGAAATGGACTATTGCATAAATTTGGTATTATGGCCATATGATGGGACATACTCGTGTATAGGTGAGGGTGAAATTTCCTTTAAGATAAATCGGAAGAAGTTAATTCTGGCACCTATGGCAGTGAATTTTGGATTAGGAAAAGAAAGTTTCTCCTGGTCTTCCCAGGGTTTCAAGTAGATCTGACTCTGAGATGCAGGAAGGGAAAAACTGCCTTAGCCTCTGGAAGTGGGGTGAGGAGTAAGAGAGAAAGGCCATAAGGAGTATTTTCAACAACCTGCACAGTTGTTGAAAATACTCTTTTTTTTTTTTTTTTAACATAGACCTACTTTGTCAAAGCTTGCTAAAAATGTCATTACAGTTTGCAGTGTGAAACCCATTGGCTGGCCATGGAGCATCGGTGAGGTCAGTGCCAAGTTTCAGAGGGGGAGGGGGCTAAATGCAGCATATAGTGCAAGTGGGGCAGGACGCATGCAACCAGCCCCTCCACCGAGACACACAGGATGGCATTTGTTGGAGGAGTTTGTGAGACATTCTCTCTACCCTCAGAGCTCTAGGACTAATGCATCTTTCCACCTTAAACCACTGGTGAATATCTCCTGGAACTAAGAAAGACACAGTGTAGTGGAGCAGCCAGGTGGAGACAAAATGGCAGAGTAGAAAGATGAGGTCACCTTTTACAGAAATACCAAAATCACAACTAACTATGGATTAATTGCCAACCAAAATAAATAAATAAATCAATCCTACATCCAAAGACAAAGAAGAATCCACAGGAGTACAAATGGGCATAATCCTAATAAAATCAAATCCTATACCTGCCAGGGATAACCCGGCAACTTTTAAGAACATAAAAACTGATAAACCTGTAGCCAGACTCATCAAGAAAAAGAGGGAGCGAGCTCAGTGAAAAAGTTACAGTGGACCATGCAGAAATACAAAGAATCATAAGAGACTATTACAAGTAACTTTATGGCAATAAAATGGGCAACTTAGAAGAAATGCGCAAATTTTTAGAAAGGTACAAACTTCCAATACTGTACTAGGAAGAAATAGAAAGTATGAACAGACTAATCAGAAGTACTGAAACTGAAACTGTGATTAAAAACTCCCAAACAAAAATCCAGGACTAAATGTCTTCACAGTACCAGGAAGTACTGTACCAGGAAAAAACAGAAAGTATAAACAGACTAATCAGAAGTACTGAAACTGAAACTGTGATGAAAAACTCCCAAACAAAAATCCAGGGCTAAATGTCTTCACAAGTGAATTCTGTCAATCACTTACTCTTCTGAAACTCTTCCAAAATATTACAGAGGAAGAATGGGTGGAAGACCTAAACAGACATTTCTCCACAGAAGGCATACAGATGGCCAGGAGGGACATAAAAAGATGATCAAAGCCCAGAGATAAACCCATGTACCTATGGTCAACTAATCTATCACAAAACAGGTCAGAATATACAATGAAGGAAAGAGTGTCTCTTCAATAAAGGTGCTGGGAAAATAGGACAGCTACATGTAAAAAAATAAAATTAGAACATTTTTCAACATCATACACAAAAATAAACTCAAAATGGATTAAAGACCTCATGTAAGGTCTATAAAATGTGAAAACAAAACAGTCTTTTGACATAAATCACAGGAATATCTTTTTTGATCTGTCTTCTAGAGTAATGGAAATAAAATTAAACATGGGACCTAATAAAACTTATGAGCTTTTATGCACATCAAAGGAAACCATAAACAAAATGAAAAGACAACCCAAAGAAAGGGAGAAATATTTGCAAACAATGCAACCTACAAGGGATTAATCCCCAAAATTTACAAACAACTCATGCAGCTCAGTATAAAAAATAATAATAAATAGGCAGAAGACCTAAATAGATTTTTCTCCAAAGAGGACACACAGACAGCCAAAAGGCACATGAAAAGATGCACAACATCACTAACTAGTGGAGCAATGCAAATCAAAATTACAATAAGGTATCACCTCACACCAGTCAGAATGGCCATCATCAAAGAGTCTACATGGGAGTTTCCTGGTGGCCTACTAGTTAGGATTTCAGACTCACAGCTGTGGCTTGGGTTTGATCCCTGGTTGGAGAACTGAGACCAACCCCTACAAGCCATGTGGCATGGTCAGAAAGTCTACAAACAATAAATGCTGGGGGGAGTGTGCAGAAAAGGGAACCCTCCTACACTGTTGATGGGAGTATAAATTGGTAAATCCATTATGGAGAACACTATGGAGATTCCTTTAAAAACTAAAAACAGAGCTACTTTATGATCCAGCAATCCCACTACTGGGCATCTATAGAGAAAACCACGGTTTAAAAGCATAGACTCACCTGAATGTTCAGTTTAGTGCTGTTTAAAATAGTAAAGACATGGATGCAACCACATTTCCACTGACAGATGACTGGATAAAGATGTGGTTCATATATACAAAGGAATATTACACAGCCATTAAAAGAAATGAAGTAATGCCATTTGCAGCAACATCAATGGATCTGGAGATTATCATATAAGTCAGACAAAGACAAATATCATATGATATTCTTTATATGCAGAATCTGAAAAATGACTCAAATGAACCTATTTACAAACCAGAAAGAGATTCACAGACTTAGAGAACAAACTTGTGGTTTCAAGGGGGGAAGGATGGGGAGGACAGATTGGGGGTTAGGGATTGACATGTACACACTACTATATTTAAAATAGATAATCAACAAGTACCTACAATGTATAGCACTTGAAATACTGTTCAATATTCTATAATAACCTGAATGGGAGAAGAATTTGAATAAGGTTATATGAATATGTAACTGAATCATTTTGCTATACACCTGAAACTAAGACATTTTTTAATCAATGCAACTTCAATATAAAAAAACAACATTTTTTAATGTAATAACAGAAAAAAAAATGCAATGTGAACCCTGCCTTATATTTGGGAAGAAGTGAACACATTCTCGAGTGTCCCAGTCACAGTGGCAAGACAGTTATCAGAGAAGTGGTACTATAGCGGGGGGCGGGGGGGCAGTCAACAGAAACAGCCCAGTTTCTTGTACACTGTGGAAGGCCAGAGGAAAAAGTCCCTGAAAAATGCTTGAAAAGATTCTGAAGACATTTAGAAAGTGGTCCTTTGGTAACAAGGTACTTCATCTGTAAAATGGGGCAATAATACTTGTCTCTGCTTTCCTCTAGGAAAGTTATGAAGTGTAAAATAATTCATGACTGTGATGTGTTTGAACACCTTGGAAGAAATATGATATATAAGCATATGATATCATGATTACCTCCATAATAAAAAGAAAATAGTAAAATAACAATAATATGTACATTTTCAACACCTGCAGTTATATATGAAATATGTAACTCTTTTTATTGTTTTCTATCTAATTCACGGCACCTGCATTAAAAAATGCTCCCCAATGGTCCAATTTTTTTTAATATATAAAATTTAGACAGGTACTTATTCTTTTATTCACCCCATTGTGCCTAGGTCTCACAGAACATATTTTAAATAATATACTACCACAAAGAGACCACTTCAATACAAATCTCCAAAGTATGGGTTAGTTAAAAAAAATTACTTTTAAAGGAAAACATCTGGCACCTCATAAATATATATCACCTTTCGTCAAGAGTTTCTCAAACTCTCTTCATATATATTTCACTTATAAGCATTATTAATTCAGCATATTGTACATTGGTTTGAAAGTAGTCCCAAAGCAGAATTACGTATGTAAAATATGTGCTGTAATATCTAGGCCCATGCAGCTCATAAAGAACATTAACCATGATGCTAAATCCTTTTGATTTAATGTGTTCCTTTAGCTAACAGGGGTGATTTTTTAAAGCACAGATACAAGAAAATACTCCAGTTAAGCTTAAAGACAGCTATTTATTCTGACTAATTTTTTTCTCTTTTGTGACATTTAGCAAATTATTCTAGGCTTACATGTAGCTTGTGTCAAAAATATGTCTGAAATACTTTACTCTGGTTTATCTCTTCATCTGAAAATATTTTTCAGAGGTGACTTGCCTTTACAAAGGCTGAATCTGAAACACCTAACTGGTATTTCTCCTGTTTTCAGAGGATACTGTAAAAAAGAATATTCGTTAATGCCCTTCGGCAATTTTTCCTGTCATTAATGATCTTACTGTGAAGTTATTTGTTGTACTTCAGTTTTTGTGTTTTTTTTTTTTTTCTGTACAAGTAAATGCCAGTTCCTCTTGCTGTGTCTTTAATGATGCTGGAGAAAATACAATCAGGTTTATTGTTATATTTTCATAATGGTGCATATATTTAGTTCATAAATCTTACTACTGGAAAAATAATAACACTCCTTTAGCCATTTCTGACAAATTAGAGGCATTTTTCTTTTTGCATTTTCATATTTCTCTCAACCTCTTCAAGAAATGAATGCCACAAAATGGGCAGAGCTAAAGCTAAAAGTTGTCAAGTTTTGTGGCCTGAAAGACTAAATGGGCTGTTTACCTTACTCATATCCCTGGTACCTCATCTAAAACTATTGATTTTCTGGGACTATATTAGGCAGTGGGGATACAGTGACAGAACAGAATTTCTGACCATACAGAGCTTTCAACATGAAAGAGAGCAAAGAATACATAAACAAATAGTTAAATACCTTAAAATTGTTTTAGTGCTCCAAGGGAAAAATATAAATGGATCTGCCTCAGAATTGAAAGAAAGGACTTTCTTTGGATGGTCAGAGGTACCCTCTTTTAATACCTGATGTTAAGGGTATCATGCTGATATCTTGATTAAATAATGAATGAGACATACATTTAACTTCCTTCTCAAAATCATATTAAAATGGCTATCTGAATATACAATATATACAGAGAAAATACTGTATCCAGCATTAGAAAACATGGAATAATGTCTCATACCAGGAACTTCAGGGAAATTCTCTACATAGGAGAATCTGCACAGACAACTTCTTGTATGCACCCAAATGAATACCTTGCTTGGGAAATAAGTGAAGAGATCCCAAAAGAACTCACTAGCAGCAACTTGCAGAAAAACTGGGTATCAGGACAGTAAGACAGTAACTTGTGATTCTATCAGAATTTCAGTTAAGTGCCCAGTTTCTGTCTGCCTTACACATCTGATCCCATGGCACTCGCTCATGATATATCCTGGGAAGTGCCCCTGCTAAATAATAGCTGCCATGGTAAACACAGAAAGGTGGTCTTTGAGTAGAGAGAGGCTCCCACTGCAAAGCCCATCACATTGGTCTCTCTCTAGACATCTCTGGAAATGGAGGTCTAAACTGGCAAAGTAAAACTATGATACATGGGAACTTTATTCTTATCTCTTCATTGAAGGTTGAAAGTCTCACAACCTCCGACAGGTCCCAATTCACACCAGAGCAGAATGATCCAAGAGAGCTCTCTATAAGGAGAAACTAGTATTAAAAAAATCACCGGCTATAGGAAATTACATGAAAGTTCAAGAGTGTAACTCAGAAGAGCAGTCAGAAGAGTGAGGTTTTCTGACAAAATCCTAAACATTTTGAAAGTATGTTTAATCAATGTCCCTTTATAGGACTCAAGGCAACACTGCAGACAACCACAGGGTATCAATCAGAGGAAACTACACAGAGGACAATACAGTCACTGAATTAGAAACCTCAGTGAAGCAGATATTAGCAGATTGAAAAGGCAGGAACTATTATAACTACCCTCCAATTAAAATAAATAAATAAATTTAAGAAGAAAAGGCAGAAACGAATAAAACAAATTTTCACTGTGAGCCAGTCTTCTTAGCACAGTGGAAACAGAAATGAAGAGGATGAACCCTTCTCTTCATGGACTGTATGTTCCATTGGAGAAAGAGAGACAGAGACACAATGAGCAATTAAATATCTGCTTTACTGGAAGATGACACATGTAATCAAAAATCTATTAAAAAAAAAGAGGGAGAAGAGAGCAAGGATGACAGTGAGGTTGCAGTTTACAATGCAGGAGGTCAAAGAAGTCCTCACTGAGAAAGTGACACTAGAAAGACTTGATGTTGTAGAAGATACTGTGTGACTTCTGTAGCCAAGCTGTGAAAGACATGGAAGCTTCTGTCTTGATTTCTTAGTTCACTCTCTAGGGAGGGCCAGCTGTCATGGCTTAAGGACACTCACTCAGCCCATGAAGAGGCTATTATCGAGAAGAAATAATGTTTCCCATCAATAACCAATACCAACTTGCCACACATGTAAGCAGTTGCTTTGGAAGTTAATCTCCCAGGCCCAGTAAATACATGCATACATCAGATGGGTACAGTTCCAGCTAACATCTTGCTGTATCCTGTAAGAAGGGAAGATAGAATTTCTCAGCCAAGATGCCCTCAAATTCTGGAGCCAAAGAATCTGTGAGAGCTAGTATTTAAAATTTTAAATCACTAAGTTTCAGGGATAATTTGCTAGGCAGCAGTAGATAATCAACACACATGTGCAGATATCCAGAGGAAGAACATCCAGAAACATAACCAGAAAGAACAGCAAGGATTAGTCTCTGAGATAAGAATATGCCTAGTGTGTTTGAAGAAGCATAAGGAGGCCAAACTAGCTGGATCTGAGTAAGGAAAAAGAGAACTGGAGTTAAGTGGAGAGGTAGGAGCCAGATGTATAGGACTCAGTAAGCCATGGAGAGAACTTTGGGTTTTATGTCGAAAAAGAAGAGCAAATTTTAAACTCAGAAGTGACATAACCTGATTTAGAGTTTAAAACAGTCACTCTGGCTGAGGCTCCAAATACACTGCTATTGGGTGAGTGGGTGGGGAGTGGGCAGTATGGTGGAGCAAACAGTGAACAAGTCTTGGGTAGAGATTAGTTAGGAGATTATGGTAACAATCCAGGCACAAATGACAGTGACTTATACCAGACTGGGACAGTTTCCCCAGGTGGCTCAGTGGTAAAGAATCTGCCTGCCAATGTAGGAGACGCAGGAGATGTGGGTTCAATCCCTGGGTTGGGAAGCTCCCCTGGAGGAGGAAATGACAACCCCCTCTAGTATTCTTTCTGGGAAAATCCCATGGACAGAGGAGCCTGGCAGGCTACAGTCCACAGAGTCACAAAGAGTAGGACACGACTGAGCACGCACACACACACACATAGTGCCAGTGGAAGTGGCAGAAAGTGGAAAGATTTTGGACAAATATTGGAGAGAAGTCAAGAATTAGATGCAGGGTGAACAAAAAGGAATCTATGATGATTCCTACATTTTTATCCTTAATAAGTAGAGTAACAGCATTAAATCTGAAAGATAATCAAAAGGACTATCTATAATATTTATTGAAGAAACTACAGGATAATGGGAAAAAACAAGTAGGTTAGAAAAAGACTATACTTCCATAAATAAAAATTTTAGTTTGAAATTAAAAATTTTTCCATAATATAGCATACAGAAGTGAAAAGAGTATTATTAGAAAAAAATGAATGTAGTAAAATAATACAGAAAATAGCATAGACAGATAGATAATCTATCACAGATAATATGAGAGATGTTATGAGATAAGGAGGATCTGACATGAATCCAAGGCTGGTAGTTCCATAACACCTAGTAAATTATTGGTAACATGGTAACTCTCAATAAATATTTACATATTTACTGAATTAAAGATAACACTAGGAAAAAGGTGTCAAGAGAAATTCCTATAGCAAGCAGCATAGGAATTTCTAGTTCTACTCCAACAAAAACATCAATTTTATTAACTATGTGCATTCAAAAATATCTTCATATGAATGAAAAATTTAAGGTGAGGGATTACAGCACTTGGGTAAAGCACAAAAATAAGAAAAGATGAAATGAGAAAGGTTAAGAAGCATATACACTACCTCCATCTTCCTTTCCCCAAGCCTGGGCAGCCTGGTGTGGACGAAGATATGCTCCCTGTGGGAGACAGAGAGTGAGGCAAGCACTTGACTTTACCATGGAGCCCAGAACAGACTTAACCCAATTCCAGGCTGACCCCTGAACCTTAGGTCTCTCTTTGCATGCTTCTACTAACTCAGGCCCCTCACTTACTCTGGCATCTGCCAATCCCAGTGGCCTCAGTGGCTCCTGCAGTCTCAGGTAGCACATCCACCACCAGGCTCCCCATAGGCTCCCACAAATCCAGGCCCCTAGCTCACCCCTACTCCCGTCTGCTCCTGAAGACATGGGCAGTTCCTGAGGCCCCAGGTGGCTCCCATGACACCAGGCTGTCAGTGGACTCTAGCAGTCCCAGGCTCCCACCCCAGTGCTGACTGGCTTCTATGACCCAGGGTGCCTCCTATGGCTCTAGGCTTTCAGTGGACTTCTTTGAAGCTAGGCTCTTTGCTTACCTTGCTGCCAGCTGGGTCCCATGGCAACTTTCATGGCACCAGGCTCCAAGTGGGCACCTGTGAATACAGGCTCCCAGCTAAGTTCCATGCCAGGCTAGCTATGATAAAACCAGACTTTTGACCCATACCACTTGTAGGCCAGTACCCACAGACCTAGACTCTAGACTAGCTGGACTAACCCAGGCTCACGGTGCCAGGCTAGGCCCCAGGCCAGCATCTGAGACCCCAGATTATAAGCTGACTCTTGGACCCACAGACTCCAGCTCATCCTGCTAGGAGAATGATATCAAAAACCAAGGCTTCTAGACTGGGTCCTACAAAACCTGGCTGCCAGTTCATCTCAGTATTGGTTGACTCCTGTAGAATCAATATCTAGGTCTGCAGTTGCATATCCAGGCACCAGTTGTGCCTGCCCAAAGACTCTGAGCAGTAAATTCATCCATGGACTCCATCAGGTGGCCCACTCAGAAGCTCTGGACAGATTGAATATGGAGGGCTTTGCCTACTGAAGCCAGTCTGTCAAGACTAGGAGAGGTGCCTCTCAAATGGAAAGACATAAACACAAGGCCACAAGGATCACTGATAATGAAGGAAACAGGACATTGCCAAAGGAAACCATAAAGCTTCCACAACAAATCCTAAAGAAATAAAAATCTATGAATTGTCTGAAAAAAACGAAAATACATGTAATTTGAAATCACACAAAGGAATAAGAAGAAAAAAGAATGAAAGAGTGAATTTTGGGATATCATTAAAAGAAACAATCTAAGTCTCAGAAGGAGAACTGACCAAGAAAAGAGCAGAAAACTTATTTAAAGAAAAAATGGCTAAAAAGTTCCCAAATCTGGAGACATTTCAATAGCCAATTTCATGAAGGCAATAAGTCACCACAAAATTTCAACTCAAAACAATCTAACTCCAAGACACACAATAATACTGAATAAAATAAAGAGGTAGAGGGTAAATCCCTTATAATTTGAGTATGAAGGTTAAAGACAAAAGTAACTACAGAACAATAATTTGTAAATGGATATACAGTATAAATAGACAAAAAGTGAAATCAAAACAAAATATATGAGAGGAAAAAAATGTAGAACGTTTCTATGTGTTTAGGATTATTATCAACTTAAAATAGATCATTATAATTTTTTTTTTCCTGTGAGCCTCATGGCACACAAAGCAAAAGCCTACTGAAGATAATTAATAGACAAAAAGAATTAATACATAACATGGCGCTAGTGGTAAAGAACTGCCTTGCCAGTGCAGGAGACTTAAGAGGCATGGGTTGGATCCCAGGGTCAGGAAGATCCCCTGGAGAAGGAAATGGCAACCCACTCCAGTATTCTTGCCCAGGAAATCCCATGGACAGAGGACCCTGGCAGGCTACAGTCCACAGGGTCACACAGAGTCAGACATGACTGAAGCAGCTTAGCATGAACTATTAAAGAATCATAAATCACAAAGAAAGAGAGCAACAGAAAAAGGAATAAACAAACTATAAAACAACTACAAAATAATTAAAAGGCAATAGTAAATCCATGCCTATCAAAATTACCTTAAATGCCAATGGACTAACTTCTCCAATCAAGAGAAATGGCTGAATGGATTAAAAAATAAGACGCAATGTTATTTATCTAAAAGAGTCTCATTTTAGCTTTAAGGACACACATAGGCTCAAAATGAAGGGATGGAAAATGATTTTCCAAGTAAATGGAACCCCAAAGGCAGTAAATTGCTACATTTATATTAGACAAAGTGAATTTAAATCAAAAAATTTAACAAGAGATAGATAACGCCATCATATAATGATAAAGTGGTCAGTTCATCAGGAGGATATAAAAATTATAATTATATATGCACCCAGAATCAAAGCACCTAAATATATTAAATAGACACTGACATGCAAAGGGAGAAACAGACAATACAATAATAGTTCAGTTCAGCTCAGTCACTCAGTCGTGTCTGACTCTTTGCAACCCCATGAATTGCAGCACGCCAGGCCTCCCTATCCATAACCAACTCCTGGAGTTCACTCCAACTCACGTCCATTAAGTCGCTGATGCCATCCAGCCATCTCATCCTCTGTCATCCCCTTCTCCTCCTGCCCCCAATCCCTCCCAGCATCAGAGTCTTTTCCAATGAGTCAACTCTTTGCATGTGGTGGCCAAAGTACTGGAGTTTCACCTTTAGCATCAGTCCTTCCAAAGAACACCCAGGACTGATCTCCTTTAGAACAGACTGGTTGGATCTCCTTGCAGTCCAAGGGACTCTCAAGAGTCTTCTCCAACACCACAGTTCAAAAGCATCAATTCTTCAGCATTCAGCTTTCTTCACAGTTCAACTTTCACATCCATATATGACCACAGGAAAAACCATAGCCTTGACTAGACAGACCTTTGTTGGCAAATTAATGTCTCTGCTTTTCATTATGCTATCTAGGTTGGTCATAACTTTTCTTCCAAGGAGTAAGCATCTCTTAATTTCATGGCTGCACTCACTATCTGCAGTGATTTTAGTGCTCCAGAAAATAAAATCTGCCACCGTTTCCACTGTTCCCCCATCTATTTCCCATGAAGTGATGGGACCAAATGCCATGATCTTCGTTTTCTGAATGTTGAGCTTTAAGCCAACTTTTTCACTCTCCTCTTTCACTTTCATCAACAGGCTCTTTAGTTCCTCTTCACTTTCTGCCATAAGGGTGGTGTCATCTGCATATCTGAGGTTTTTTATATTTCTTCCAGCAATCTTGATTCCAGCTTGTCCTTCTTCCAGCCCAGCATTTCTCATTATGTACTCTGCATATAAGTTAAATATGCAGGGTGACAGAATATAGCCTTGATGTACTCCTTTTCCTATTTGGAACCAGTCTGTTGTTCCATGTCCAGTTCTAACTGTTGCTTCCTGACCTGCATATAGGTTTCTCAAGAGGCAAGTCAGGTGGTCTGGTATTCCCATCTCTTTCAGAATTTTCCACAGTTTCTTGTGATCCACACAGTCAAAGGCTTTGGCATAGTCAATAAAGCAGAAATAGATGTTTTTCTGGAACTCTCTTGCTTTTCCCATGATCCAGCAGATGTTGGCAATTTGATCTCTGGTTCCTCTGCCTTTTCTAAAACCAGCTTGAACATCAGGAAGTTCACAGTTCACATACTGCTGAAGCCTAGCTTGGAGAATTTTGAGCATTACTTTACTAGTGTGTGAGATGAGTGCAATTGTGCAGTAGTTTGAGCATTCTTTGGCATTGCCTTTCTTTAGTATTGGAATGAAAACTGACCTTTTCCAGTCCTGTGGCCACTGCTGAGTTTTCCAAATTTGCTGGCATATTGAGTGCAGTACTTTCACAGCATCATCTTTCAGGATTTGAAATAGCTCAACTGGAATTCCATCACCTCCACCAGCTTTGTTCGTAGGGATGCTTTCTAAGGCCCACTTGACTTCACATTCCAGGATGTCTGGCTCTAGGTGAGTGGTCATACCATCGTGATTATCTTGGTCATGAAGATCTTTTTTGTACAGTTCTTCTGTGTATTCTTGCCATCTCTTCTTAGGGGACCTCAATACCTCACTTAAACTATGGGGCAATCACCCAGACAGAAAATCAGTAATGAAACATTGGACTTGAACTATACGTTAGACCAAATGGACTTGACAGACATGTATAAAAGAATCCACCAAACATCAGCAGAATACATATTTTTCTCAAGTGCACTTGGAGTTTTCTCCAGGATAGAGTATATTTTTAGAGATAAAATAAGCCATTGCAAATGAAAGATTGAAATCATACCACGTATCTTTTCCAACTACAATGGTATGAAACTAGAGATCAATAACAGGAAGAAAACTAAAAAAAATGACAAATGTGTGTAAATTAGACTACCACTCCTGAAAAACTGATGAGTCAAAGAAGAAATAAAAAGGAAATAAAATTATTTGAAAACATATGAAAGTGGATTCATGTCAATGTATGGCAAAACCAATACAGTATTGTAAAGTAAAATAAAGTAAAAATAAAAATTAAAAAAAAGAAAGTGAAAATATAAAATATCAAAACTTATGGGATGCAGCAAAAGCAACAAATTTTCATGACAAAAATTCTCACCTAAGTGGGTATAGGAGGAACATGCCTCAACATAATAAAGATCATATATAATAAACCCACAGCTAAAATCACACTCAGTAGTGAAATGTTAAAAGCTTTCCTACTAAGATGAGGAACAAGACAAAGGTGCTCATTTTACCACTCCTATTCAACATAATACTAAAATTCATAGTCAGAGAAATTAGGTAAGAACAAATTACATAAGAGGCATCCAAACTGGAGATGATTAAATAAAACTGTCTCTGTTTGCAGGTGACATGACCTTACACATAGAAAGTCCTAAAGATGACATCAAAACATTACTGACACTAAAAAGTGAATTGAGAAAAGTTGTAGGATACACACATCAACATAGAAAATCAGCTGTTTCTATGCACTAACAACTAACTACCGGATAATTAAAATAATCGTTTAATACAGAATCACAAATAATAAAATACTTTAACCAAGGAGCTTGCATTGTAAGTACCTGAGTGTTTTTTGTTTTTATCATAATGCAAATGCCTAACTTAAGCTGTGATTAAGAAATCCAGTTCAAAACACATTGCCAGTCCCATGACTAGATAAAGACCTAGGCTTTGCCCCATGCTCCTACAGCACCAACGTTCATTTTAGAGATCTTCGATTCACTTAGATAATTAACTAGTAGCTGGTGGTTTTTCTCTTCTTGCACTTTAATTCCTCATCTTATGCTTTAAATTCACCAATAATATGTGAACCCACAAAATCATAGGCCTCCACTACTGACCGCAATAAAAGCAGAGGTACCAGGCCTGAGTGTGTATCCATTCTCGCCCATGCCCCCACCCCTCCTCATTCCACCTGAGGCCTCACTGTGTGGCCCTAGGTATGCCATGTACCCTCAAGAGCTGTGAGTAATAAGCTCTGTTGTTTCATAGTCTCTTCATGTTAATTACTGAAGTCATCTTGCAATCATAAGAACTACAGTGCTGGTCCAGCCACAACAATGGTTCCAAAAGGGGATAAGTCTATGGGGAACTTGTCTCAGGCCCAGGTGAGCACCACATCCTGGTATTTCTAGCTAAGATCAATATTTTCAGTAGACTGGGATCAGCATAAAAACAGAGGTGAAAAATCTGTATGCAGAAAATTAAAAGACTTGGATCAATGAAATGGAAGAAGTCACATGTAAGTAGAAAGATATCCTATGTTTTATGAATTGGAATAATTAATATTGTTAAAATGTCCATACACAAAGCCATTTATAGATTCAGTGCAATCCCTATCAAGATTCCAATGACATTTTTTACAGAAGGAGAAAACAATACTAAAATCTGTATAATCTTTTTTGGACAGCCACCAAAAGTAATTATAGTATGGAACTGGCATAAAAATAGATGCAAAGACCCAAAAATCAGAATCAAGAGCTCAGAAATAAATACAAGCATATGCAGTGAATGAATATTTGATAGAGACAAGAATACTCAATGGGAAAAGCATAGTCTCTTCAACAAATGGTGTTAAAACTGTATATTCACAGGAAAAAGGATAAAATTCAACTCATTTTATAACACTCACAAAAATTAACACAAAGTGGATTTAAAGAATTGAATATAAGCATTAATTACAAGAAAAAAGGAAATCCTACCTTTTGTGACAATACAGTTGGACTTTGAGGGCATAAGCCAAGTGAAATAAATCATACAAAGACAAATCTGTTTATTCTTATAACAGATGGAATCTAAAAAGCTAAACTCATAGAAAGAGAGTGGAATGGTAGTTGCCAGGAGCTGAGGGGTAGGGGAATGTTGGTCAAAGGGTACAAACTTCCAGCTATAAGTATATGCAAATGACACCACCCTTATGGAAGAAAGTGAAGAAGAACTAAAGAGCCTTTTGATGAAAGTGAAAGAAGAGTGTGAAAAAGCTGGCTTAAAACTCAACGTTAAAAAAATGAGATCATGGCATCCAGTCCCATCACTTCATGGCAAATAGATGGGGAAACAATGGAAACAGTGACAGACTTTTTTTTTTTTTTGGTGCTCCAAAATCACTGCAGATGGTGACTGCAGCCATGTAATTAAAAGACGCTTGCTCCTTGGAAGAAAAGCTATGGCCAACATTGACAGCATATTAAAATGCAGATACATTACTTTGCTGACAAAGGTCCATCTAGTCAAAGCTATGGTTTTTCCAGTAGTCATGTATGGATGTGAGAAGTGGAGTATAAAGAAAGTTCAGTGCCAAGAACTGATGCTTTTGAACTGTGGTGCTGGAGAAAACTCTTGAGAGTCCCTTGGGCTGCAAGGAGATTCAACTAGTCCATCCTAAAGGAAATCAGTACCGAATACTCATTGGAAGGATTGATGCAGAAGCTGAAACTCCAATACTTTGGCCACCTGATGGGAAGAGCTGACTCCTTGGAAAAGACCCTGATGCTGGTAAAGACTGAATGCAGGAGGAGAAGGGGATGACAGGGTGAGATGGTTGGATGGTATCATTAACTCGATGGACATGAGTTTGAGCAAGCTCCAGGAGTTGGTGATAGATAGGGAAGCCTGGCGTGCTGCAGTCTATGGGTTTGCAAAGAGTCAGACATGACTGAGCTACTGAACTGATAAGTAAGTTCTGGAGATAGAATATAAGATAGTGACTATAATTAACAATATTGTATCATACACTTGAAAGTTAAAATGGTAATATTGTAATGGGATGTAGGTATTAGCTAATTTAAAGTCATTTTGCAATATAACCATGTATCAGATCATCACATTATATATACTAATCTTACATGTATTTTAATAATATCTCAATAGAACTAAGAAAAAAAATGAAAGTGTATATTGCTTGAGAATTTCCACAACAAATCTTTGTATTAACCAAACAGAAAAAAAACATGTAATGGATAAATAAAAATAAATTAAAATTCAAACATTTGTTTAAAATTTCCTAATAATAAAAACAAGAACTGCATGCAAAGAAGAATTAGATTGAGAGCAGAAATTTTTATCAACAATAAAGGCTGAAGCCGTATCTTCAAAATGTTGAACTTAGCACTATATACCTACATAAATTTTCATAAGATCAAAAGGGAAATAAAGATATCTTCAGAGAGATGGAAGGAAATTACCTTTTACAAATTATAAAGGAGATACAGATGGCTCTTGCATGACATAGGTTTGAACAGTGTGGGTCCACTTATAGGAGGATTATTTCAACAGTAAAAACGACAGTACTACACCATCTGTAGTTGGTTGAACCTGTGGATTGGAAACCATAGATATGAAGGAACCAGAAATAAGCAGTAGCCCTGTATATAGAGGACCTATTATAAGTTATACTTGGATTTTCAACTGAGTGGAGTTTAACCTGAGTGGAGTGGGGTTTCAGCTTGACCGTTGCATTATTCAAAGATCGACAATATATCTAAAAGAAGTAGAAAACTAAAAGGAAGGCAGGTAAGTTAGGTCAAAGGCATTGAAAAGGAAGAAACAATTTTACAAAAGCATTGCCTGTTAACAAATAACAATAATAATATCAACAATGACAAAATAATAACGGCTATTTATGAAACAACATAAAATTAATGACTGAAGGAGATCATCAGAATGAAAAGTATTCTAAGATCCTAAGTGAAAGTGAAAGCCGCTCAGCCATGTCTGACTCTTTGTGCCCCATGGATTGTAGCCTGCTAGGCTCTTCTATCCATGGGATTCTCCAGGCAAGAGTACTGGAGTGGGTGGCCATTCCCTTCTCCAGGGGCTCTTCCTAACGCAGGGATCGAACATAGGTCTCCTATATTGCGGGCAGAATCTTTACTGTCTGAGTCATCAGGGAAGCCCTAAGATTCTGACAAATATCAGTCTCAAAATACATAAAGCAAAATTTTATATTTTTAAAACAAAATTTTCCACCGAGGTCTATTAATAGGAGAATACAATTGAGCATTTTTACTTTGTTAAACATCCAAATTTGTTTTAATAGAAAGGCACTGAATCATCAGAAGAAAATTATTTTAGTAATACTGATGTTTTTTGTTTATGTTGTAGCTTACCTAACCCATGCATATCTCTCTAAGCTTTTGACTTATGTTTACCACAGGAAATATCCTTGCCTTCACAACTTACAGTACAGTTTTACAGCTGCATTACTTCAAACTGTAAAGAAACATATTCTCAGGACCGTAAATTTAGTCTTGGTACTTAGACCTAACAAACTAACACGTAACACATGAAAATAAACTATGGTATGAGCTTTCGAAGTTGTCCAAAATACAAGGACATGTTTTCAGAAGATTATTAAAAGACTTATACTTCATAATCAATTTTTATTTGTGTGTGTATATATATAGTTTCAGCAATACATAAACTGTGAACTTCCAGATATTCAAGCTGGTTTTAGAAAAGGCACAGGAACCAGAGATCAAATTGCCAACATCTGCTGGATCATGGAAAAGGCAAGAGACTTCCAGAAAAACATCTATTTCTGTTTTATTGACTATGCCAAAGCCTTTGACTGTGTGGATCACAATAAACTGTGGAAAATTCTGAAACAGATGGGAATACCAGACCACCTGACCTGCTTCTTGAGAAACCCATATGCAGATCAGGAAGCAACAGTTAGAAGTGGACATGGAACAACAGACTGGTTCCAAATAGGAAAAGGAGTATGTCAAGGCTGTATATTGTCACCTTGCTTATTTAACTTCTATGCAGAGTACATCATGAGAAACACTGGACTGGAAGAAGCACAAGCTGGAATCAAGATTGCCAGGAGAAATATCAATAACCTCAGATATGCAGATGACACCATCCTCATGGCAGAAAGTGAAGAGGAACTAAAGAGCCTCTTGATGAAAGTGAAAGAGGAGAGTGAAAAAGTTGCCTTAAAGCTCAACATTCAGAAAACCAAGATCATGGCATCTGGTCCCAACACTTCATGGGAAATAGATGGACAAACAGTGGAAACAGTGTCAGACTTTATTTTTGGGGGCTCCAAAATCACTGCAGATGGTGATCACAGCTATGAAATTAAGAGACATTTACTCCTTGGAAGGAAAGTTATGACCAATCTAGATAGCATATTGAAAAGCAGAGACATTACTTTGCCAACAAAGGTCCGTCTAGTCAAGGTTATGGCTTTTCCAGTAGTCATGTATGGATGTGAGAGTTGGACTGTGAAGAAAGCTGAGCACTGAAGAATTGATGCTTCTGAACTGTGGTGTTGGAGAAGACTCTTGAGAGTCCCTTGGACTGCAAGGAGATCCAACCAGTACATGCTAAAGGACATCAGTCCTGGGTATTCTTTGGAAGGACTGATGCTAAAGGTGAAACTCCAGTACTTTGGCCACCTCATGCGAAGAGTTGACTCATTGGAAAAGACTCTGATGCTGGGAGGGATTGGGGCAGGAGAAGAAGGGGACAACAGAGGATGAGATGGCTGGATGGCATCACTGACTCGATGGACATGAGTTTTAGTGAAATCTGGGATTTGGTGATGGACAGGGAGGCCTGGTGTGCTGCAATTCATGGGGTTGCAAAGAGTCGGGCATGACTGAGTGAATGAACTGAACTGATATATAGTAAAAGGGTGGTTCCAGCTAGAAATTTTATCAATAAAATTCTTTAATATATTATATGACACCAAGATACCAAAGAAACTGTCATGTTTAGAAACCTGAATTCAATATGTACAGGACAATAAGTTCTGTGCTTTTCACTTACCATGCCATACTATTTGAAATTTCTTGTCATTGTGATAAATAATAGTAGAACTAATCTGTAAAGGAAGGCATCTAGAATATGTCACTATATTTACCTAAAGAAAGCAAAGGGAAAAATTAAAAATACTTGAAAATGGTATATATGTTAGACATAAAATATAAAGTAATAAAAAGTTTCCATGGATACCTAATAGTATGTAAGATATGAGTCACTATAGCAACCAAGGTCTAAAATATATAGGAATTAATTTATTAAGAAATGTTCATGAAAGGTATCACAAAACTTTGCAAAGGAACAAAGTATTTTTAAAAGCAAATAAAAGAAACACCCCAAATTTCTGGATGAAAAGAATTCCATTTCTAAAAATTATCTGTAAATACAATGAGATTCTAATCAATATCCAAAAAAATGGCAAAAATGATTTTAAGCCTTATCTGAAAAAATAGTTGGTGCTATCCTCATGCTCTATTCCCTAGAGAAAGTCATGCTTGAGAGAATTATTTGGACTATATTTTACATGTCTCTGAGGAAGATATTACACATATGGATGGAAAATTGGCATGTTACTGTGTATCTTGATAAATGCCCTATTCCACACTAATTTTTTTACAATGCTACTAAGTAGGAAATCATGTTTCAAAATTTAATGTACACTAAATAGATCTTGGTACTCAGAACTGCAAAGAAACAGTGGACCAAGTTTCAACATCTGAGTTTTTCTCTCATAAATGGGAGATAAATACTGATATTTACTGACTACTTATAATTTTCTAGGGGCTTTACATGTATTTCTTCATACAATCTTTATGCAAACATCATGAGATAAAATATTATCAGTAGTTCCATGAAAAAATTCAAGTTCAAAGAAATTCAGCACCAGATTTTCAACTACTTATTGGCGAATTTGATCAGTCCCATGATTTGGAGGCTTTAAATTCAGGTCACTTCACTCTTACTGTTGTTTTCTTATGATTTTATTGCTTTTTTATCACTTTAATAATTTTTAATAATCTTTCAATATTTCCAGTTAGGGCATTCTTCTCTTCATATTATCTGCCAATTCTCATGTTACTTTATTTGCTATGTTTAGTTGAAATTCTATTTATTTATTTATTGTTTTCAATACAAGACACTGAAGTTGTCATAGAAATGTTATTTCGGAGGTATTTTTGGATGGTTTTATTGAGGGAATTTCAAGGACTTCAGTGATCCTGGACCAACTTTCACCGGAATTTTTGCTATGAGGTTCTCAACCATGCAAAATATGTGCATTTTCTTTCTATACCTACATGTAAGGAATGCCTGAGATTCCAAATTCCCCTTAAGTGACATTTTCCCTTAAAAGCAAAATACAAAAATCCCTGTACTTTTTCTTCAAGAAAAGGGGTTGGGGTGAGGAGTGCTGAGTTTTCTGTAGGTGCTTACCTTGCACAGCCCTGAGGCCATGCTGCAAAGCCTGGTAAATCTTCATGAGATTCAGAGTCCACTTCTCCAGTCCTTACAGGACCTTCTAGAACCCCAATCTCTCAACCACTTGGCTATCAACCCTGACCTATCACTTTTGCACTGGTTTTGTAACAGTTCAAGTGGGTATGGATTCACTTAATTCTTTTTAGCTTAGCTACTTAGCTGTTTTAATCTAGCATTTCCACATATATTTTAAAGGAACATTGCCTTTTCCCTCTCTTTTCACATGAACTAAATCTTGGGATCCGATGCTTTTCCCTTGTTTTTTGGCTCTGTTGACTGAGAACTGTTCCTTCACACTCTCACTTTTATTTTTAAGATTCCTATCCATATATTTTCTGTTGTCTTACCTCTTATGTATTGATTTCTTCTATCTTCTCCCCTTTCCCTGGGATGCACCTTCCTCTTTACCTATGTTCAACATCAGCCAACTCCATTTCGCCATCATTTTTTCCACTTTTCATGTAACTTATTATCTTTGAGCTATAAATTTTGTTTGGTTGTCTCCTGTTTTATAAGGATAAAAGTCACAGCTGGAATATTATGTTATTTTTTGTGTGCTTCATTGGTTCACTCAGAACACTACAGGAAATTACAACCAAAATGGGGCTTTAGGGATCAAATTATGATGAAAAATTAATTAAGTTAATTAACTGCAACTTGGAGTTTGAATGAACAGAACTCTTTCAGGTAATTAGCACACCTATAAGCTAGGGACCCTATTATTTAGGGTGTAACAAAGTGTGAAGCTTAAACTGAAATCAGATAATTTATGGAAACTCTTTCTCAACTATAAGTTCTAAATTAATATCAAGTACTTCATTTTTTAAGATAAGATTTGTTAAATATGTCAAGATAGTTTTAGAATGAAAATATTCTATAAATTTGGTTAATGTATAATGTAGAATGAATGATAGGTAAAAATCACAGCAAAGATATTTTAGTTGAGGTGAAGATAAGACTGCTCCATCATTTGGAGGTCATCTTTGAGCAGGATCTCAGTTTGCATAATAGAAAGAACAACAGCTCACAACTACTTTGTATTTAACATATGCCAGGGACTATTTTAAGTGACTTACTTTTAATCATTCATCTCCTTTTAAAACGACCCTAAAAATAGGTTATATTTTTACTTCATTTTGCATGTGAGGAACTAAGGCACAGCCATGTTAAGTAACTTGTTCATGGTCACATAAACATTGAGATTAGGAGTTGGGATTTGAAATTAGATAAACTGTCTTTGTTCTGGGTTTTGAGGAAACATTACACTTTCAAGAATTTTACTTGAAATATATAGCAACCACACTATAAGAACCATGAGTTCTAGAATGAGCAAAATCAATTGAAACCTATCTTTCATTTAAGTATATATTAATATTTTAATATTATAAACACCTATAGTTGACACACAGAGATAATACTTGCAGGATTTTTTTTCAAAACTGAAAAGTATTCTTTAATATATTGTAATTATGAGTGTGTGCTGTCCCATTGAATATAATCATTTTAGAAATACTATGAGAAGAGAGGCAGAGATCATTAAGATAGTCTATGAAGAGAAATTAGAGGAAAGTCTTGACACTGGGCCATCTTTAATTGGTGTTGGTTCAAGAATTCATTACAGCTACCTATGGCTTTATTAAGATAAAGGAAAATAGACAGGAAAGAAAACAATAACCACATATAAATGAAATTATTTTGAAATACTTATCCTCAGATACTAAAACAAAAAGGTTTTAGTATTTCCTATGCAACATGCTTTAATTTGTGTATTTTATAAGTATTGTACTATATTTTCTTGATTACAAAAGCAATATATGCTAATTATGGAAAGTTTGGAAAGCATAGAAAAGCAAAAAGAAAAGCAAGAAATAGAAATGAAGGAAGGAAGAGGAAATGGAAGGAAGGAGAAGGGAAGGAGAAAGGATGGGAAGGATAGATGAAGGAAAGAGGGAGAGAAAGAAAAAAAATAAAAGAAAGGAAAGAAAACAAAAACAAAAACCTCAACTTCCCAGAGGTAATTTCTCTCAATATTTTTGTGTACATTGTTACCAATATATATTATATAGTCTCATTAAAAATAGTCACACAGTGGGATGAATGTATTCATTTATAGTCTACTTTTTCTGTTATCAAGCATTATGAATAAAACATATCCTATGCCACTGATCAGTTATTTATGTTTAGACTTTTCATTTTAAAATAAGTCCAGATTTATAAAAAACATTTTAAAATTAATACAAAAATGTTGTATTAATATTCTCCAAATGTTAACACCATTTCTCAATAAAATAACCAAAACCAGGAAATTAACCTTGAGACAACACTTGTCAAAATCTAGAGACATCATTGAAATTTCTTCAGTCGTCCCACTAATATCCTTTTTCTTGTCCAGAATCCAATCAGGACTACATATTGCATTTAGATGTCATGTTTCTTTAGATCACTTTATCTGGGACAATTCCTTGGTGCTGTGATCTTGAATCTTTTGAACAGTATTAGTCAGTTATCTCACAGAAATCTCATGATTTAAGGTTGTCTAATGGTCAGATTATGTATTTGGAGAAGTATATCACAGAAGTGATGTTTTATCCTTGGTGTATCTTATCAGGAAGCTCAAGTTATTGACATAGTCCATTACTGGCAAATTAACCTTTTTCACTCAAATAAGATCTGTTAGGCCTTACCATTAAAAAGTAATCATTTCCCCTTTTGTTTTTATAATTATCTTGTGGGAACATACTTGAGATTATGTCAATACCCCATTTCCATCATACTTTCACCCGCTAACTTTAGCATCCATTGATAATTCTTGCCCCAAATAGTTATACCTACAGTCTTCAACAAATTTCAATTTTCTTTTTCTATAATTTCTTCTATAATTATTAATTTGAATTGTCACTTCTCTCTCATTTATTTATCCATATAATAGATGGATATATGTATACACACATATATATGTACATTCATTATGAACTCGTGGATATTTTTTATGTTTTATAATCCATTACTACTGTCATTTATTTTTTGTCATTACTACTGCTCTAATTGTACCAGATATTTGGCCACTGGTGCATGTTCCAATAATCTTTTGAGCACTTCCTCACTTTATACCACCAGAAGATGTTGCTATACTATCAGGCACTTTCCACTTCCTAGAATCTGCCATTTTTCCTGAGAGCTCTGGTTCCATTGGTTGTAAAGTATCATTAAGAAACCAAAAAGCATTCCAATTACTACTTGGTTTTGTTTCCCGACCCTTTCAGTAGACAGAGCTAGAAAATACATGTATAATATACACACACATATTTATCTCCATATGTGTATATATATCTTATTTGTTCATCTAAACATATTAAACTCAAATTTATACTGATATTTCTAATTCTACTTCAACAACTTCTAGTCTCCTTTCCTTAATTCTAACTCCTTTTCTCCACAATAAGAAACCTGACACTAATTTTCTTATTTGCTCAATTGAAAATACAGTTTCTCAATTACCAACCCATTTTCCTAGTGGAAATGCTAGTTATGTAAACTTGTTTTTGTCTATTTTTAGATTAATCAAAATACTGTTTTGCAAGTTCCTTGTAGTAATTCTTTTTTTCCTCCATCCCTTCAATAAAGTTATGTTATTCATTTATAGCACTATCAAGTTAATTTATACTGTTTGTATTATATTCTAGGTTCCCTCACCAAATCCTGTTTTTTTAATTAATTAATTAATTAAAAATAATTTGGAGTATTTTAACTCAGAAAGACTCATATTTGGCTTTGAGTTCTGTTGTTGCCATGATGAAATTTTTAACTTTGAACCATAGGCCCCCTTTTTTGCACTGGGCACCCAAATTATGTGGTGGGGCCTGTGTTCTAATGAAGGTATCAATATACTCTTACTAATAGTTTCCATGTCCACCTGTTACAACACCTCAAAATTACTCAAATATTTTTCACGATCCCTTACTTATCTTCCACTTCTCCTTTTTCAAGGAAAGTTTACTGTTGAGTTATTAATTCCATTACCTCCTAGTTCTTAGGAAATATTTTTGTATAGTTCATTAATTATTCCATCTTTAAGTTCTTCAAACATAGTCATATCTCTGAAACATAGTAAGCTAAAAAAAACTATCCTTACTTGATAACTCACCACGCTCAAACTGTGTTTATTTAAATCAGATACCTCAAGAATGCTTTTATTTTCTTTCTATTCACACTACTCCTTAAAATTTTACTTAGGAATAAATCTCCCTAAGAAAGTAAAATATCTATACTCAGAAAACTATAAAACACTGATAGAAGGAACCAAAGTGGACACAAACATGTGGAAAAATATACCATGTTCTTGGATTGGAAGAATCAATATAATGAAAATGAGTATACTGCCCAAAGCAATCTACAAATTCAATGCAATTCCTATCAAATTACCAATGACATTCTTCACAGAATTGAAACAAGAAAAACTTCCATTTTGTATAGAAATACAAAAGAAACTGAATAGCCAAAGTAATATTGAGAAAGAAAAACAGAGCTGGAGGAATCAGGCTCTACAAAGCCGCAGTAATAAAAATAGTATGGTACTGGAACAGAAAAAGAAATATAGATGAATGATACAGGATAGAAAGCCCAGAAATAAACCTATGCACATATGGTCATATAATCTATGACAAAGGGGGTAAGAATATACAATGAAGCAAAGACAGCTTCTTCAACAAGTGCTGCTGGGAAAACTGGACAGCTACATGTAAAATAATGAAATTATAACACTACCTAACATGATACACAAAAATAAACTCGAAATTGATGAAAGACCTAAATAGGAGACTGGACAATATACGACTCTTAGAGGAAAACATAGGAAAAGCACTATTTGACATAAATCACAGCAAGATCTTTTTGACCCATCTCCTAAAGTAATGAAAATAAAAACAAAGTAAACAATTGGGGCCTAATTAAACTTAAGAGCTTTTGCACAGCAAAGGAAACCACAAACAAAATGAAAAGACAATCCTCAAATGGGAGAAAATATTTTCAAGTGAAGCAACAAACGGTTAATCTCAAAAATATACAAATAGCTTATGGAGTTTAATACCAAAAAACAAACAATCCAATCAAAAAAAAATGGGTGTAAGACCTGAATAGACTTCTCTCCAAGGGAAACATGCAGATGGCCAAGAGGCACAGGAGAAGATACTCAACATCACTATTAGAGAAATGAAAATCAAAACTACAATGAGGTATCACCTCACACTGACCAGAATGGCCATCAACAACAACAAAAAATCTACAAACAATACAGGAGAGGGTTGGAGAAAAGGGAACCCTTTTATTCTGCTGTTGGGAAAGTAAATTGATCCAGCCCGTACAGAGAACAGTATGGTAGTTCCTTAAAAAACACATTAAAAACAGAAAATTACCATATGACCCAGCAATCCCACTACTGGGCATATACCCTGAGAAAACCATAATTTAAAAAGACACATGGACTCCAATGTTCACTGCAGCACTATTTACAACAGTTAGGACATGGAAGCAGCCAAGATGTCCATCAACAGATGAATGGATAAAGAAGATGCGGGGGGCGGGGGGGAGAGATGGAATATTACTCGGCCATAAAAAAAGAATGAAATTGAGTTGCTCTAAGTGATATGGATGAACCTTCACCCTATCAGACTGAAGTAAGTTAGAAAAACAAATTGTATATTAACATATATATATATATATGGAATATATTAATAGAAAAATGTTACTGTTGAATCTATTTGCAGGGCAGGAATGGAGTTATACTAAGATGTAGAGAATGGATTTGTGGACAAATTGGGGAAAGGAGAGGGAGGATGAATTGAGAGAGTAACACTGACATGTACATTACCATGAGTAAAACAGATAGCTGGTGGGAAGCAGCTATATAACACAAGGAACTCACCTCAATGCTCTGTGATGACCTAGATATGTGGAATGGAGGGGTGGGAGGAAGGCTTAAAAGGGATGGGATAAATGTATACACATGGCTGATTCACAATGTTGTACAACGGAAACTAATGCAACATTGTAAAGCAATTGTATTCCAATAAAAATAGAGAAAAAAATTACAGAATAGCTTTAGTTCCTTGAAATTTCATTTTTAAAGCCCAACAATGATCTACTGATTGCCCAAATCAGCACACTTTCCCTAGCTTTTCATACTTCCTTCATAATGTTGTTAACCCCTGTTTTCTACTTAAGCTTTCTCCTCAACTGCCTGTCATGATAAAAATATTCATCTTTTCTTTCTTTTCTCTGATGCTTCCTGTTACCCAGTCTTCTTTTGTGTGGATCTAAATAGGACACATACCTTAAGACCCAATCAATCCTCAAAGAAAAGAAACCAGTAGAAAATCTAAAAGCAGGATCCAGAAGTAGAATCCAAAACCAAAAGGAGTGCTGGAGAAAAAGCAGAAACTAAGAATTTCCCAGGGCTGAGCTATAGAAACTTAGAATTTCTATTCAGAGTTTTGCTACTGAAGTGCTTCATTCATGTCATTCCTGATATTCAGGGGGGTTTCAAATTCCCAGAAGAATGGATCTTATTGAGCTATCTTATGCTTTGGATCAATCATTTTGGGCATCATACACGATCTGGAATAGAGTCTTGGTTGGTTCTAGAAGTTGGAAAAGACCACGGTTGGCATCTACTACAAGTATTCATTGTAAATATCTCCTACATCCCTGCACTGAAAATAATTTCTGGACTTGTATTCCATTCTGTATGATACAGTTTAAAGCAGACACTGAAAACTAGCTAGTTAGTTCACAGAGACATGGCTGAATGAACATAAAATCATATATATGTGTCTCAGATAAGAGTTAAGAGTTTCAAGGAAGAAAATATACAGTAACAGTTTTCAAGTATTTTAAAAGTATGAGTTAGAAAAAGTCAACTAATTTTCATACCTCCAGGGAATAGAAATGAATATCACAGTGTAAAATACGTATGATTGTATTTCTGTGGCTCAAGTAAAGAGGAATATTTTTTTTTGAAGTATAATTGAGTTAAAATACTATACTAGTTCCAGGTGTGGCACACAGAGATGCAACAATTTTGTACATTACAAAATGACCACCACTTTAAATCCAGTTATCATGTCACCACACAGTTATTACAATTTCACTGACTATATTCCCTATACTGTATATCATATTCCAGTGACTTAATTTATAACTGGAAGTTTGTACCTCTTAATCTATTTGTCCTATTTTGCTCATCCCGTAACTTCCCTCTCCTCTGGCATCTACTGAGTTGTTTTCTGTCTTAGGATTCTATATGCCTTTTTTTCTCATTCGTTTTATCTTTAACAAGATCAGATAGTAGCTGTCTTCGTCCTTCTGAATTATTTCACTTTATAATACCCTCTAGGTCCTTGTTAAAAATGTCCAGATTTGTTTTTATGTTTTATTCCTGTGTGTGTATCACACATCTTATTATTAATTCTACTATCAATGAACACTGCAGTGAACTTTGGGATGCATATGCCTTTTCAAATTAGGGTTTTCATTTTCTTTGAATAAATACCCAGAAGTGGAATGGTTGGATCCATGTTAGTTGGTTTTTTTTTTTTTTTTTTTGAGGAATTTCCCAACTGTTTTCCACAGTTACTGTACAAATTTACATTCCCACCAACAGTGCACCAATGTTCCCCTCTCTCCACATCATCACCAGCACTTGTTATTTATCTTTTTGATAATAGTCATCTAATAGGTACAAGATTATATGTCACTGTGGTTTTGATTTATAGTTCCCTGATGATGAATGATACTGAGCATCATTTCACCTGTCTGCAGGTCATCTGTCTTCTTTGAAAACATGTCTATTCAGGTCTTTTGTCCATATTTTAAGTAGACTTGGAGGATTATTGAGTTTTATGAGTTCTTTACATATTTTGGATAATAACCCCTTATCAAATGCATCATTTGCAAATCCCTTCTCACATGCATTAGGCTGCCTTTTCTTTTTGTTGACAATATGGTTTCTTTTGCTGTGCACAAAAGCATTTTAGTTTAATCTACTGCCATGTGCTTAGTTTTCCTTCTGATGCCCTTGCTTGAAGAGACACATCTAGAAAATACTGCAAAGACCAATATCAAACAGCAAATTCTGTATGTTTTCTTCTAGCTGTTTTATAGATTTAGGTCTTATATTTAAGGTTTAATTCATTTTGAATTTATTTTCGCATGTGATGTAGGAAAATGGTCTAGTTTCATTCTTTTGTGCAGTTGTCCAGTTTTCAGAACATTATTTTATTAAAGAGACTGTCTTTTCCCCCATTTTCTATTGTTGCCTCCTTTGCCTAATGATTAGTTAACTGTATAAGCATAGATTTATTTGCAGCTTCTCTGTTCTGTTCCATTCTTCTATGTGTCTGTTTTTGTGCCAGTATCATACTGTTTATGGCATGATACTTACAGCTTTCTTCCTTCTCAAGACTGCTTTTGACTTTTTAGGGTGTGTTGGTTCCACAAAGTTTAGGATTGTTTATTCTTGTTCTCTAAAAACTGCCATGGGTATTTTGATCAGGATTACATTGAATATATAGATTGCTTTGTGTAGCAATGACAATTTAACAACAGTAATTCTGCCAGTCCATGAACAGTCTATCTTTTCATTTGCTTCATCTTCAATTTCCTTTGTAGATGTCTTATAGCTTTCAGAGTACAGATTTTTCACCTCCTTCATTAAATTTATTTCTAGGTATTTTATTCCTTGGTATAATTGTTAATGGGATCTCCTTAATTTTGCTTTCTGATAGTTTGCTACAGAAATAAAACAGATTTCTATATATTTACTTTGTATGCTGCAACATTATTTAATTCATTTGTTTGTTTTAATACTTTTTTGTAGCATATTTAATATTTTCTATATATCTTTAATATTTTCTATATATCTTGTCATGTAACTTGCAAAGAGTAACAGTTCACTTCTTCCTTTCCCATTTGGATTTCTTTTATTTGTTTTTTTCTTATCTGATTGCTGTAGCCAGCATTTTCAATAATGTTGAATATGCCTTACAAGAATGGGGATCCTTGATTCCTTCCTGCTCTCAGAGGGATAACTTTGTTTTCCATCATTTAGAATGATGTTATCTATGAGTTTGTTATGTATGACTTTTTTATGTTGGCATATGTTACTCTCTATACCTACTGTGTTCAGAGTTTTTATCATAAACAGAGGCTGAATGTTGTCAAACACTTTTCTGCATCTATTAAGATGATTGTATAATTATTATACTTTGGTTTATTAATGTGATGTAACATGTTGCTTGACCTGAAGACACTGAACCATTCTCCTATCTTTGGAATAAATCACACTTGGTCATGGTATAACTATCCTCTTATTCAATTGCTGAACTTATTTTGCTAATATTGTGCTGAGAATAGTTGCATTTAAGTTCATTAGGGATAATGGCCTGGATTTTTTTTTTTTTTTGGTTGTATCTTCTTCTGGTTTTGGTATCAGTCAGGGTAATGTTGGTCTCAGAAAATGACTTCAGAAGTGTCCCTCTTCAATTAAAAAATTTTTTGAGAAAAATAGGTATTAATACTTTTTTAAAAGTTTGGTAGAAATCACCTGTGAAGAGAAGCCATTTGGACTTGAACTTTTAATTGTTGGAATTTTTTTAATTACTGATTCACTGAATTATGAATAATTCTATTCATATCTTCTGATTTTTCCTGATTTATCTTGGTAGAGTGGATGTTTCTAAGAATTTATTCTAGGTTTCTCAATTTGCTAACATAATTGTTCACATCAGTCTCTAATGATTCTTTGTATTTCTGTGGTATGGGTTATATAGTTTCAGATTTTACTTACTCGAATACTCTTTTTTTTTTCCTGATGAATCTGGCTAAACTTTTATCTATTCTATATTTTCAAAGAACTAGCTTAGTATCATTGATATTTTTCTATTTATTAGTATCTATTTCATTTATTTGTGCTCTGATCTTTATTATTTCCTTACTTCTATGAACTTTAGGCTGTGTTTCTTCTTCTTTTCTGGTTCCTTTAGGTATGTAGTTCAATTGTTTATTTAGAATTTTTCTCATTTCTTGAGGTAAGGCTGTTCACTATAATTCCCTCTTATAATTGCTTTTGCCATATTCCATTGATTAGTCCATTACAAAATTAAGACTTAAATTGAAGAAAGTGAAGAAAACTACTAGGCCATTCAGGTATGACCTGAATCAAATCCCTTATTTGGAAGTGATGAAGAGATTCAAGATTCAATTCAAGGGATTAGATATGGTTGACAGAGTGCCTAAAGAACTATGAACAGAGGTACATAACATTTTACAGGAGATGGTGACCAAAACCATCCTCAAAAATAGAAATGTAACAAGGTAAAATGGTTGTCTGAGGAGGTCGTACAATAGCTGAGAAAAGAAATTAAAGGCAAAGGAGAAAGGGAAAGATATACCAAGCTGAATGCAAAGTTCCAAAGAATAGCAAGAAGAGATAAGAAAACCTTAAGTTCACAGTGCAAAGAAATAGAGGAAAACAATAGAATGGGAAAGACTAGAGATTTCTGAAAAAAAACTAAAGATACCAAGAGAACATTTCATGAAAAGATGGACACAATAAAGGACAGAAACAGTAAGGACCTAACATAAGCCAGAAGAGACTAAGAAGAGGGGGCAAGGAAAAAAGGTCTTAATGACTAGGGTAACCATGATGGTGTGGTCACTCACCTAGAACCAGACATTCTTGAGTGTGAAGTGTGAAGTTAAGTGAGTCTTAGAAAACATTACTAGGAACAAAGTTAGTGGAGGTGATGGAAGTCCAGGTGAGCTATTTCAAATCCTAAAAGATGATGCTGTTAAAGTGCTGCACTCAACAGGCCAGCAAATTTGGAAAATTCAGGAGTGGCCACATGATTAGAAAAAGTCAGTTTTCATTCCAATCCCAAAGAAAGGCAATGCCAAAGAATGTTCAAACTACTGCACAATTGCATTCATCTCACAAGCAAAGAAATGCTCAGAAAACTTCAAGTGTGGCTTCAATAGTACATAAACCAGGAACTTCAGATGTACAACCTGGATTTAGAAAGGGCAAGGGAACCAGAGATCAAATTGCCAATATAATTGGATCACATAAAAAGCAAGATAATTCCAGAAAAATATCTATTTATGCTTCACTGACTGCGCTAAAGCCTTTGTGTGGATCACAAAAGTGTGGAAAATTCTGAAGAGTTGGAAATACCAAACCACCTTACCTGCCTCCTGAAAAACCTGTATGCAGGACAAGAAGCAACAGTTAAAACTTGACATGGAATGATGGACTGCTTCAAAATTGGGAAAGATGTATGTCAAGGCTGCATATTGTCACCCTGCTTGTTTAACTTATATACAGAGTATATCATGGGAAATCCCAGGCTAGATGATCACAGGCTGGAATCAAGATTTCTGGGAGAAATGTCAATAACCTCATATATACAAATGACACCACACTTATGGCAGAAAGCAAAGAAGAATTAAAGAGCTTCTTGATGAAAGTGAAGAGGAGAGTGAGAAAGTTGGCTTAAAACTCAACATTTGGAAAACCAAGATCATAGCATCTTGTCCCATCACTTCATGGCAAATAGATGGGGAAACAATAGAAACAGTGACAGATTATTTTGGGGGGTTCCAAAATAACTGAAGATGGTGACTGCAGCCATGAAATTAAAAGACGCTTGCTCCTTGGAAGAAAAATTATGACCAACCTAGACAGCATATTAAAAAGCAGAGACATTACTTTACCAACAAAGGTCAGTTTAGTCAAAGCTATGGTTTTTCCAGTAGTCATGTATGGATGTAAGAGTTGGACTATAAAGAAAGCTGAGGGCCAAGGAATTGATGCTTTTGAACTGTGGTGTTGGAGAAGACTCTTGAGAGTCCCTTGGACTGCAAGGAGATCCAACCAGTCATTCCTAAAGGAGATCAATCCTGAGTATTCATTGGAAGGACTGATGCTGAAACTCCAATAGTTTGGTCACCTGATGCAAAGTGCTGACGCACTGGAAAATATCCTGATTCTGGGAAAGATTGAGGGCAGTACGAGAAGAGTGACAGGATGAGACGGTTGGATGGCATCATTTACTCAGTGGGCATAAGTCTGAAGAAACTCCAGGAGACAGTAAAGGACAGGGAAGCCTGGAGTGCTGCAGTTCATGGGGTTGCAAAGTGTCAGACATGAGTAAGCAACTGAACAACAACATTAATTTTTCAAAGTTCTGTTTCCATTTTCATTAGTCCCAGGGTATTTTTAAATGTTCTCTCTGACTCTGTCCCTTTGGTTGCTGACTACATGATTACTGACAGCTACGTACTTGCCATTTTATTCCTTGTTCTTTTTCTTTCTTATTTTAGTCTCTTCCCTTATGGTTTTAGAATTTTTAAAATGTTATGCTTGGGTTTCTCTTGTGTATGTGTGTGTGTGTATACATATATTATATGTTTATGGTTTGTAGTTATCAGAAGGTTCATGAATATTGACCTATATACATGTGGTTTATTTAGGGCTGCTCATCATAAGTTTGAATGAATTCTAAAAGCACTATATTTCCTTCCTTCTATGCTTTTATGTTTTTAACATGATATTTTACATCTTTTCATTTTGTGTATTCCTTAACTAATTGTAGTTAGAGTTGACTGTATTTTCTTTTAATCTTCATATTTACTTTTTAAGGGGTTGATCCATGCTTTTACTATAAAATTGACTTTACCAATGAGATTTTTTTATAGATGTTCTTATTTTTACTTATGGCCTTTTCCTTTCTGCTTAAAGAAGATCCTTTAAGAGTCTTTAAGATCCTTTCTTCAGACTGAAATTTTGTGGCCCCCAAGGTTGGTTAGTGACAGAACCAAAGTAGAAATACCCTTTATGAATGCTACACAGACCTAGAACAGATTACAGCATCTACAATAAACATAGGAACATACTAGGTCACAAGCCATAACACTGGTTAATATTAGCCCTTAATGTCAGAAACTTTTCTGACAGGCTGTAAAGTTTGCCAGAGCACTCTGTTCTTCTGTGGGGAAATAACCTAAGCTGGCATTTTTTTTCCACTCAGGCTAATAAAAAAAATCTTATATAATTTTTAAATTGCAAAAATAATATAAAGTAAACAAAAACAGAAGAAAAATTATCCCTACTTGAATACAACTGCTTTGGTTTATCTAATTTCAATATTTATTACTTTTAAATGTGTTTTTACATGGCTTATATACACACACTTCCCATATGTAAAATTCAGCACCTTTATTTTTTTCTCTTCTCACACATCCTCAAATAGTCCTCTACTTTCCCTTTGAAGGAGTCAAAGAAGTTTAAGAAAATCATATCTTATTGAAGTTTTTTTTTTTTTTAAAGAAGCAGCAGAACTTGATTGCATTTTTCTCATAGCAATCTTTAGGTGTATCTACATCTCCATGTATAACTTGAGAAGATTTGCTAACCACTTGGGATGAAAGGCTATGTCTTTCGTCCACAGTCATTCTCATCTGTGAATAATTTAGGGAAGAGCAATTTGTGACTGTACTCCCACCAATGTCTTAGCCATGTATCACAGGTTCTCTTCATAGGTAATGTTCCTCCTCAGAATAATAGTAATGCTTTTCCTCTCCAGAGGGATACATATGGTACATTGCTTTTCCTCTCTAATAAATAACACAAATAAATGCAAAGTATCTAATGCAAACTTGCATTTAAACCCTATATATGATACACATAATTTCCTCTTTGGGAAACAATTATCTTTTTCTTTCAGAAGTGAGTCTATATTTTAGCCAGAATATTATCTCTTTAAAGTTAATTCCTTTGTGATAACTAAGCAAGAGATGTTAGGAAATTGTTACTCTGGTAAAAATGAGCACATGAACTGTAAGAAGGGCTATAACAGTTAAAAATAATGGAACATTCAGCTTAATGTTACAGAAGGGGAGAAGATGATGTAACAGAATATTTTTATTTTGAATAGTATCTTTAAGCATATTTGAATACTAACACTATCTGTGGACCAAAATATCCAATCATCCAATCATTCATCCTTTATTAAATGTTAACTTATGTTAGCTATGTGTGTGACAATGACAAAATCACTTAGTCTGAGTTTTCTCATCAGTAGCTAAATGATAGTTTCCAAAGTCTCCTTCCTGTTCTTTAAATGGAGTCTGTTATTCGTGATTGCCACCATCACCACCACCTCCAGCAGCATATATTAAAACCACAAGATCCCTTAGTGAGAATATAAAAGATTATTAAACAGAGCCCCTCCTGCCAATGGGCCTAAATCTATAGTAATGAAATATGCTAAATTGGGATAATAAATGACAATAATACATAAATTAAACATTTAACATATACAAATAATCACTAATTCACCAACCTTTTCAGGTATGGTCTTTTACAAATATTGGTCTTGTGATTGAAATATATTATTTATATTTCTAGTCTCTGTTTCTTTGAAGTAAGGTGAAGTAGAATGACGATCTATGTAAAAAATCCTTCCAGTATTTTTTTTTATATTTTTCAAATCAGTCATTATGGTCTTACTTACACATGGTCTTGTTCAGTTGCTGAGTCATGTCTGACTCTTTTGTGACCCAGTGGACTGTAGCCTGTCAGGCTCCTCTGTCCATGGGATTTTCCAGGCAAGAAAACTGGAGTGGGTTGTCATTTCCTTCTTCAGGGGATCTTCCCAACTCAGAGATCAAACTCACCTCTATAGAATCTGCATTGGCAGGCAGATTCTTTACCCTTGAGCCACCAGGAAGCCCCATATATGGCCTTGCTGCTAAGTTGCTTCAGTCATGTCCGACTCTGTGTGACCCCATAGATGGCAGCCCACCAGGCTCCCCCGTCCCTGGGATTCTCCAGCCAAGAACACTGGAGTGGGTTGCCAATTCCTTCTCCAATGCATGAAAGTAAAAAGTAAAAAGTGAAAGTGAAGTCGATCCGTCGTGTCCGACTATTCGTAACCCCATGGACTGCAGCCTACTAGGCTGCTCCGTCCATGGGATTTTCCAGGCAAGAGTACTGGAGTGGGGTGCCATTGTCTTCTCCAATATATGGCCTTACTTATGCATAAACTTAAAGATATTTTCCTTTGGTGACCAAATACTGAGAACACTGGACTTAGCTTTCAGAGTCCAACACCTGTCACAATTAATAATCAAATAATTATAAATATATGATTACATGTAATTATAATGTAATTTTAATTATGTAATCACAATTACATTTATAATCATTTAATTATAAATATAATAGTAATATAGGATTATAATTTTACATGTAAAATATAAATATGTAATATTTATGTAATACAAATTTTATATGCAATATACAATTATGTATAATTTATTTATAATTGTTTTAAGTATGTTTGAGAACAAATTTAACTGATTCTTGTTAAGCATATGAGGACTTCGTGTGAGAAGAAGTACACAGGTGCACTAAAGAGAGGCCTATGAGCAATATTCACTAGGCCTTAGACAGTGGTCAGTTATTTGCACAAGGACAGGGAGTTTTTGTTAAACCAGCAGTTAACGCTCAGTGGAGACAGGGCGAAAGAATTTCTATTCTATCTGGAGACAAAACACAAGCATATAAAGAAGTATGCAAAAATATGGTAGAAATCACTATAGAACAATATAGTGAATATAGAAATATACAATCCAATGCCTAACAAATAAATGGGCATTCATTGTTTACTATATGGTAAACAATGAATCCAGAAAGAACTTTTCAAGGTAGAGTATTAGGAGGTAACGGCTCTTTTCTATTCCTAAATACTCCTTCCACGTGACAGGAAGTAAAATTAGCAGTGCACTCATGTTCTTTCTCTGCCTCTTTAATCCTCCCATCCCAGGGGAATTCAATGCGTTTTCTCATCAGAAAATTTCAGTTTAACATTTCCCTTCTTCTCTTTTGGGAATTACCTGCGTGAGTAGAGTATGCTTGCTCTCTTAAGATTAGGCTCTATCTCAGGTTGTGGAGGGACCTTGCCTCTGTCCAGAGCTACCTATGGTTTGAAATTTGATATAAGAAGCACACTTGTCTACAGTCATAACCCACATCCCTCAACCCAGAATCTATCAGTAATAAAGGTTATATTTTGGCTCCCATCTTCTTATTATTATCTTTTTTTTTTTTAATTTGGTTCAGAACTTAAGTGAAGAAGATGGTTCTAGAGAGTGCTGGGCCCTTCAAAGGATCCAGCAAGAAGATCAAAGAAAGCTCCAGGGAAGATGTGGAACTTCAGGTGGAGACAGAGAGAAACAGAGAGTGCCCAGTACTCACACATTTCACTGAAATTGTCTTTTAATGGGTCTGTCATTCCCAGCTCTTCACTGATAACTCTTTCCACTCTACTGCAAAAGCCATCCTTCCTAGAAATGTGCCTCTGATTAAATATCTCGGTTACTTCTTGAGCATAATATACTGTAACATTCAAGGGCTGTTATTAGGTGACCATTTATCTTGTTTTGTTTAGGGAAATCCCAGTCTGAATATGTTGTTTTGGTGTCATAATTCTTAGCACCTCCTTTTACTCTTAAAAGTGTCCCAGTTTCAAAGAGCTTTATTGTCACCGATTTTATGATGTGACTGTTTCCTAGCCTTTCAGTCTCTTTTCCTATTACTCTTTAACTAGCACTTTGGGCTGTACCAATGTAATCCACTCAGCAGTTTCACATAATGCACATGTGATGTCTCTGGCCCTTTGTCAAAGCTGCCCCTTTTCTATGGAATGCCTTTCCTTCCACCCTCATTTGATAAAGTCCTACTTCTCCTTCATGGCCCAGATGCAAGGTCATTGCTTCTGTCAAGTCTTCCATGACCCTTCTCCGCTCATCTGAACACATGCTTAGGCTGCATCTGCCACTGGGATGAAATGTACTTTGAGGCACTAATGCAACCAGTATATTTTGATCAATGTATACAATTTAATTTTTGCTAAAACCGAATATACATAATGTTAAACAGTGTCTACAGAGTGAATATTGCCCTGATAGTCCTTCATTGTGCTTCAGAGCTGGGCATAAGACAGGCTCTATAAGAGTCAAGCAGAGTTTAATGTTAAGCTGGTGACAGAGAACAAACAGGAGTTAAGCAGGATATATGAGAATTCTCCCTGGTGAGTATACAACTGCGCTTGTTTAGATGGGCAGTAAACAGTCCAGCTCCAGTAGCGGCCTGTGCTAGAGAACAGTGGATTCTTTTATAGGCACTGGGAGATATTGTTATGCTGTTGCAGCGACTGCATTGTCATTATTGCTAACGTTTAGTGTTCTTTTGAGTCTTTTAATCACTTCAAGAGTATTGTCAAAAATTCTAGTACTCAGAAATGTGCAGTGATGACCAAAAAAAGAAAAAGAAAGCTACTGGTACAGTAATAAGAGCATAGGTTTTTGAATAAAGAAGACCTAGAGACATATTCCGCTACCCTCTAAGTATGACTTTAGAGAAATTATTGAAACTGTCAAAATTAAGTTTCTTTAATCCATCATAAAGGGACAAAACACCGATCCTACTCTATTCAGTTATGTAAAATCATGCATATATACTCATATATAATGAGTATTCAGTAAACGTTAGCCACTTCTTCCTAGAAAATATTTTGTGTACTCTTGTAGGTTGTGATACCAAGGGAACTAATCAACCAATGCAACTTCATGTTTGTGGGGGAAAGTGTGCAGAAGAAAACTCAAGTATTTAGAATATAAATCTCCAAACAGCTTTGCAGCCCAAAGCTACACTGAGCCACCAGTTCCAGTTTTTCATAATTTGGTTCAAGCAGGTTGGTCACAGAGGGACTGACAGAAACTAGGTCCTCCTTCAGTGTACTTCAGTGGGGATAATTTTCAAACTTGAATACCTTTATATCATTACATTTTCTCTTTTTCTCTCTGACCTTGTCTTTCCCTGTCCCTCTTTTTTTTTCTTTCAAGAAACCCAAATGTTTACTTAGCAAGGCTCTTTTGCAACCACTTTCTTAACAAAGACTTCTGTATCTTCTGATGCAATATGATAAAAAATAATTTCCTGCCTTCTTCCCTCAGTCTCTTCCTAAGCCAAGCAGAAAACATATTGAAGGCTTTATTAAAATGCTATTGTTACTAATGATGACAGAAAGAATAAAAGACTTTATTTCTAATGCTCTCCTCCTTGCTATATGCCTTGAAAAATAAAAAATCAAGAATAACATCCCTTCACAAGACTCCTGGTAGATATGGGTTGACAAATAATACAAAGATAGCCTGTCATATTTTTGAGAAGAAATTCATTCTAAGAACACCTGAGCATTTCTTCTATGCTAAGCTGAGTCTGTGCTTGGGCGGGTCTCTGGGTAAAGTGCAGAGGAAAAGAGGGAGGTAACAATGGAGAGACAGCAGCTGTACTGCCTAGCAGTAAAAGCAGAAGGTTAATGGGAGATCAAGTTTACAGAGGCATTTTTCTTCCTTTTAGTCCACTGTTCTTGCCCAGATCAATGTTAATCTTGCCTCACAAAATGTTCTCCCATTTTCTCATGACAAGGATAATATTATCAACATCTCAGGGGTGCTGTGAGAATTAAACACAATAATAAATGCAACACCCTAAAACAATGCCTTGCCCACGAAAAAACCAAATGGTGTTAGCCATTATTATTGCTGTTACTTATTTTTTATTATTGACCTTACCCTTGAGGGACACTAAGGTAGAATGAAATACTGGATGGATTATGTAGTGGTGTGAGATGAGATGAAGAGAAAATAATGTTTCCATACTGAGTCAGGAGTTAGCAGATGAATGAAGAAATGAAAAATACAAAAACATTCTACTAAGCAGAAAAGAGAGGTCCCATATCTATGAGCAAAGGGATGTGCTATATGTTCAGTATTTGTTTGATCTCAGCCTGAGAGTCAAAAATACATGAGTAAGATGGAAAGCAAGATGGTGCAGAATACCAAGCACAGTAGAAGCTTCATGGAGGATAACCTTGGAAATGGGCAGGGATAATTAAGCTAGTTCCAAGCCAACCTCCTGAGAGTGAAGGGTGGGTATAAGAGAAAATGGGTCTTCAGTGACAGGAATACGGTGGCAAAGCAGTCACCTCAGTGAAAAGCAAAGACAGTGAACTCAGATGAGATTCGAGTCATCCCAGGAGACACATCAGAAAATTGAAGGAGATCATGAGCAAAAAAGTGTTCACAGTTCAGTCCACGGAAAATGAATCAAGTTAAAATAAGAGAGAAATATAACCTCAGTCAAAAGAGGCTAAGACACCAATATTCTTTAGGAACCAGTGTGATATGAGCTCATAAAAGAATGGGATCAAGTAATTAGCCTAATCTCCCAGGGAGAGTTTTGAGACAGACCTTTATAACCCAATCAGGTAGTGAAATGTTTCCAAGTACATCTTATGAGTAAATTAATTAACTGGCCCTTTATCACATAAGAAAATGAGCAGCACATCCTGGAATAAACAAATATGGAGATCTAGAAAAACCTGAACACTACTATGAGAAAAATGCAATTGTATACTGCTACTTCCTTAAAAACAATTAAGATAGTATTTTCTTAAAACTGTTCTTTGATAGACTTTTCCTTTAAAGGAAAAAGTAGAGAACTATTTAAGAGTGGGTGATGATATCTCAGAGAAGTAAAAATAAATCTATGTACTTGAATGCCCATCTGACCCACCTGATGGGGGCAAAGATAATGCAGGTCCTCTCAAATGCTGTAGCACTTACAATCATAGAAACCCACTTACTAAAGTGCTTGTCTGAGTATAAATGCTGAATAAATGTGACCTGTTTCTAAAACAGAGCACATTTACATTTTAACAATACATTTTAATCCAAATAGAGAGTACCAATTCATGGAAGGGGTTTCTAGCACATTGACAGAACAAAGGATGGAAATATTTTGGAGTCAAGAAGTCTTTTGTATCTTGTCAAATCCTACTGGAAATTGGTATGTGGGATGAGCCTAGGATGAGAGTTCAACACCAGCAGTTTTTATATATAGAAGTTTCTAGGAGTTGCAAAGGACACCACAATAAATACTGTCCACATTTCCTGGGGAAAATAAGTCAAATAACTTACTATTTGTGGAGAAACAGTCTGAAACTGTTAAGGCTTCAGAAAGTCACCAAAGATCCGTCATGGGATCATGTAAGCTCTCAAAATTGTATACCTTGGGGGCTAGAGGATATGTTAAAAATCTTATTAGCTAAAATGAGGGTAAAGAAAGCAGGGTGCAGAACCATACGTGTTTATATAGAAATTAAATATATATGCAATTTGAGGTAACAATGTATTTGGAAGGACTTTCAACTTGCAGGAAGTTGAGAAAATGAAGTTCAGGGTTACCTAAGAATAAGGGGCTGGCTTTTATTTATTTATTTTTTTTATTCATCACTGTAATGCCGCTGTCAATATCTTTTCAAATAACCTTAAGTTATCTGAACCCTTCTGGATTTTACTCAGATTTCTAATGCCATTTTAACATTTTACACAGTGGTTTAATAATACAGAGTCCTTGGCTCAAAGAAATTAGGAACAGATGGCAAGAATGGACTCATTCCCGTTCCTGATGTGCACTTTATTATACTCCTTTCAAAGAGTGACTTAAAGCGCATTCCAAAAATGTACAGTAGGTGTGTGGATTGCATCTCTTGAGAAATGACTATTTTGTGCAGTTATCATTTAACTATTGCTATTCCGAGCTCTGTTTCAGGATTAATGGGACAACTTTAGAAAACAAAGAAAATTAATAACTAGTGATGCAGATGCCCAATACAATTATTTCATAACCTATACTGAATCTTAGTATTTGCATCTCTTTTCCAAACAAAAATTCTACTTCCTAATATTTAAAAAGGACTCCTTGCAATACTGAGTGCCAAGCACAAAAATATTTTAATTAATTCTATTTTAGTATATTTTTTGAGGTATATTGACATATAATGCTGTATTACTTTCAGGTGTACAACATTATGGGTTTGATATTTGTGTATATAGCAAAATGAGCCTAACAATAATAGGACATTTTAAAATTTCTGACTTTGGAATTATGAAATGGTAAGATAAAAAAGTAACAGCCATAGCTAATATTAAGTGAGTGCTTGTTATTTTCCACTCATTATTTTAAGTGTTGTGTGTTTCAAAATCTCATTTATTGTTCAAAATTACCCCCATATTAGGGAATACATTTTTAGGGGTAAGTTTATTCCCAATTCATAGATGAGAAAACTGTAAGACAAAAATATTAAGTATTTTGCCTTCCCAAGGTTTATTAAGGCTTCCCTGGTGGCTCAGACGGTAAAGCGTCTGCCTGCAATGTGGGAGACCCGGGTTTGATCCCTGGGTTGGAAAGATTCTCTGGAGAAGGAAATGGCAACCCACCCCTGTGCCCTTGCCTGGAAAATCCCATGGACGGAGAAGCCTGGTATGCTACAGTCCATGGGGTTGCAAAGAGTCAGACACAACTCAGCGACTTCACTCACTCACTCACTCAAGGTTTATTAATAACATATTCTTGCTGCTGCTGCTGCTGCTGCTGCTAAGTCGCTTCAGTCATGTCCAACTCTGTGCGACCCCATAGATGGCCATCAATAGTAACATTTGATCGCTAACAGAATGGAAAATATTTATATGTATACCTATAGAGTAAGATAACTTAGTTGATTTTTTAATGTACTTACTACTAGATTACCATTCAGTTTGTTGGCTACCAGAGATATAGATAGCAATGAAAGGCTATCTATTCCCTGGTGACTCACTTGGTAAAGAATCTGCCTGCAGTGCAGGAGGCCTGGGTTCGACCACTGGATTGGGAAGATCCCCTGGAGAAGGAAATAGCTACCCACTCCAGTATTCTTGCCTGGAGAATTCCATGGACAGAGGTGGGCAACAATCCATGAGGCTGCAAAGAGTCGGACATGACTGAGTGACTACTACTACTACTAAGTTTTACTCCAGTATTCTTACCGTGAAAATCCCATGGACAGAGGAGCCTGGCAGGTTACAATTCATGAGGTCTCAAAAGAGTTGAACATGACTTAAGTGACTGAGCATGCACATACACAAAGTTTCCTCAAAGTATACCACTGGCTCAATGTACTCCCACTAAATCCCAACGAAGTAACTAAAATTGTGATTAAAATTTGATAGTCTGCTTCTTAGGTCATAGCCTTTTTACTAGAATTATATATAGTGCAGAGGCTGCAAGAGGCTGATTAATTTCTATAGTGGTGATAGTTTGCTATGAGCACTTGGCTTGGGGGGTGAGGAAAGCTAGATATCTTAGAACGTTAATAAACCGAAGTCTCAATTAAATAGGCTCAGGAGACCAGAAGGGGGAGCTCCTGCACCCTGTGATAACAGCAGAACCCAACAGGAAGAAAGACTCCTTCCTGGCAAGATCTCAGTCCCTGAAAAGCCATGGGTTCTGTTTACTGTAACCCTCCTAACTCCTTTTTCCCCTCTAAAAAAAGCATTCTCCTTTCTTTGCTTTGCTGGGACTTGCAAATGGCTTGCATTGGTTGTAGACCCCAAATTGCAGTTTTGTGCCAATCCAGTAACAATTCCTCATTGCTAGAGAAATATCCAGTAGTATTTTTACATCAACAATATACATGGAAAAAAACAATGATCCTGTAAGGATATTCCCAATGAATACTACTAAAGTGATCTGTTTGGAGTTTACTTTGGTGTTCTGGAGTCCCACATCCTCAGATTTGCAAAATAGCATCTTGTCCTTGAACAGTAAGCCTTTTCTGCATGTGACTTCCAAAAAATCACACTTGCTTGAAAACTATGAAAAAAATAATTAAGCAAGAGATCTTTATCTTCATTTTACCAAGTTGTCAAGGTTTGGCTTGTACTTCCTCTGGACTTACAATTTAAGAACACTGCCTTGATTTCAGCTCTGAATAAGTTCTTGCCAGTTTTGCATGCTGTCTGAAGCAGCAGTTCTCAAACATTTCTGTGTATCAGAACCAACTGGATGTTTGTTAAAATTCAGTTTATTAGGGACCCTACCCCCAATTTTCAGGTTCAGTTGGCTTAGGATAGGGCTGAAGAATTTGTATCTCTAACATGTCCCAAGTGATGATGAGGCTGCCAGGTGGGAGATCACACTTTGAGAAGACAAACTGGTGTGTGCTACACGAGTCTTAGAATCAAGCACAAACCATTTTGATTTGCATTAGATTTTTAATGTCTTTGGTTGCCTTTCCTGACAGCTAATTAATATTATTTAATACTTTACATTTGGTTGTGATGTTTAAATTCTATACCTTCCTTTTCAAGGATAGTTGCCCTATATGAATTTCTCTTTTGGGTACTTGAATTCTAAACTTTAAAAAAATAAATAAAATGTAGAATTTAGTGAAGGGATAGCTTCACATATGTAAATCTTCCTATGTTACCATCAGTTTTAGGTGGTTGATTTTACTGAAATGAAAAAATTTTTCATTTTATTAAGAGATTGGTAATATGCTCCAAGTTGATCTTCTATCTAAATGGATAATATTATATGGA
The DNA here is from genome assembly GCF_001704415.2 of Capra hircus. NCBI lineage: Eukaryota > Metazoa > Chordata > Mammalia > Artiodactyla > Bovidae > Capra > Capra hircus. Next base: position 43,905,777 of record NC_030816.1, read on the forward strand.
CTAATCATCTGTAGCTTTCCACAGTATATACAAAACCATATGAAGTAACCGAGGTACTGTGCTAGATTAGTCCCATGATTTTTTCTTTTATAGAATAGTCACTTCCTTAATAGGGCTTCCCAGGTGGTGCAGTGCTAAAGTATCCACCTGCCAGTGCAAGAGATGCAAGAGACGTGAGCTAGATCCCCTGGAGAAAGAAATGGCAATCCGCTCCAGTATTTTTGTATGGAAAATTCTATGGACAGAGGAACCTGGCAGGCTACAGTCCATGGGGTCACAAAGAGACATGACTGAGCAACTGAGCATGCGTGCCAGCACACACACTTTTAAAATACACTTAGAATATTGTAAATCAAATTCTGCACAGCACAATTCCCATCAGGTTTTGAGGAAAAAAAAAAATTTAGTGCTACTTAGATATACCAACACTTTTTTCAAGGAAGATTACCCTGTAAACCTAAGCTTAGAATTAAAAATGTTTATTGGCTAATAGTATAAAAAGAGTAAAAGCCAGTAAGAAATTATTTTCCATATTAAATTTTAAGTTACAGCCACTCAACGGTTGTCACATAATGTAGAATTCATTTCACAGATTGTTTGACATGTTATTTTTTAATGTAACCAATGAGAGACTGTCTTTATCTGATAACTCTAAACACAATTATCTTATTAAGGTACAATATTTAAAGAAGTACTTACAAACAAAAGAAATGCTGAACATCTGTTTGCCAAGTAATTTTGCAGTCACTGAGAGTAAAACTATATTACTATTAGGAGACACAAAAGAAGACCAGAGGAGTTGTATTTTCTTGGCTTGTTTGTATTATGAAGCATAGTTAAACAAATACCATCTCCCTTTCATGGCTCAGAACCCCAGCCAACAATATAGCTGAGGCTAAAACTCCTTGAGAGATGTAGATTTTGCATAGATCTGGCTGGATGACACTGCTGATTGGAAAGCCCAAGTGCTGCTGCTTTACCACAGATACTTTACAAGGCAAGAAACTTTAGGGACAGACAACAGCAGAAACTATTAGAAAATTAATGAAGATCCTCAAGGCTGTTCTTTTATGAACTGTCAGAAAGTCTTTCAGCAACCATATTTACTATGCAAGCAAATCTGCAAAAATAAGTATGTGTAATATATGCCTTATATGCCTGTATCCATCTATCCATCCATCTATATTTAAAAGGATTTCCTACAAGTCTGCTGCAAAGTAAGAGAGCCTAAGCAAAAGGTTTAATGACACTTTATCGACAATGAGAGACTCGAGAGGAAAAAAAAAACAAACAAGAAACTAAAGGGTAAAAGCTAGGAAAACTTTCATTGTACATGCCAGTTGGACATTTTGTCCTTCAATGACAAAAAGCTTCTTTTGGATTTTCTCACAAACATAAAGTAACATAGGATGAAAGTAAAATAAACTAACAATGTATTAGTGTATATGTTAAATTATTTTAAAACTGCTTTACCAGTATTGCTGTTATTTCAACAATAAAATAAATAAAATACAGACTTATGAATGAATTCATTGCATAAAATTAACAAGAAAATAATGAGCATCATGTATTTTTTTTTTAATTGTAACTTCGGTATTACACTTATATACTCCCAATATAAACCTTAAAAAGTAGACTGAACATGTTTTAATCTGTTAATGGTTTAATAGGAGCAGAATAAGTTTACACTTCAGTTTCCAAGTAAAAATATCAGAATGATCCATGCAGTTCTGGATTCATTAAAAAAAAAATGCACACAATGCTAGTAGAAAGAGTCCCCTTCTTTTGCAGCACTACACTTTCCCTTCCTTACTGCCTCCTCCTAGGGCAGCATGTATAGTTCTGACAGAAAATATGCAAGTTAACCTAAACAGGATATATGATAACTCTCCACTAAAGAAGGGTGCTTGGCTCCATTGATGGACAATTACAACAAAGTTGAACTACTTTTATGGACTGTTTTGGTAACCAGATTTTATAAAATTTAAATAGATACTATGTTGCTTTCAAATTATTTGGGATCACTTTATAACATTTCTAAACAAAACAGTATCCTAAATGCAGATGTATATTGACCCAAATGTAATTCACCTATGGAAAGAAACCAAATTAAAATAATGGAGGGAGAGGAAATGAAGCAAGAATTGTTAATTGAACTAATCAAATCTCACAATGTAACTCCAGCCACATACCCATATTAAAGAATATCAAAATAAGAGAACACCATTACCAATATCAACAACATAGACTTTGGAACAAAATCCAATACTTATATTTGAATTATAAGTACATTTGATCTTTTCAAAATTTATTGTATTTCAGAAATACTACTGCTTACATTGTCATATTATATCCACCAGTTCAACTAAATCCTAAGACCCCCCGAGTAGGTGAAAGAATAGTATTATTTCCAGAATAATGAAAAGTATAAACCAGCAGATCTGTCCTCTCCCTTTCTGAACCTATCCTTCTTTAAAATACAGTAATAAATAAAATGCTTAGACTCCAAAGACCTTCCCTGTTAGGTAGCAGGCAAAACACAAGAGTAATCACATTTACTAAGAATTGAAAGAAGGTAGATATACTCTAAAAATACTAAAAGTAACAAATTTATTTATGGAATTAGAGTCATTTTAAGGACAATTTCTAATACTATTTTGGCCTTCAATGTAATAACATAATATACAGTATTTTAGTAAAAAATGATTTAAACCAAAAGGTAATATATTCTAACGTTACTGTATTAAATTTATCATAGAATATTTTAATGATATGAAAAAGTATTTTAAAGACTATTAAAAAATAAGTCCAAGAACTCAGCACTGAGATGTAACAGTTTTCAGTTTGCTGTATTTTCTTCAGATATCTTCTCTTCCCTCCCTTCCTCCTCCTTCCCACCTCTCTTCCTTCCTCTAGATGAGTAACAAAAACAGATATTAAATGTATCACTGATAAATTAAAATTGTGATTTGGGCTGTGAAGAAGTCATTACATTAAATTTTGCTGTTTAATGATTAAGCAAATAAACTCAAGGATTAAAAATAAATCTTACAAATATGTAATCCAAAGTCCTAATTTTTGCCCAACTGTCAGTTCCTTTTTACTTCTCATAAATACCACAGAATAAATTATTTTTTAAATTGAAAGATGTCTGACATATAACAATGTGCAAATATATGATGTACAGTCTAATTTGGTAAGTTCATATACTGTAATGCGATTACCAAGTGGGAATAATTAGCATGTCTGTCACATTATATAATGATCTCTGTTTTAAGCGTTTGAGATCATTAAGTTCTAATCTTTTAGCAATTTGATTATTATACTACAGTACTGTGATCTGTATCTCTAGGCTTATTTATTACTTGTTGAAAGTTTATACTCTTAAACATCTGTGCTATTCCCCTACCCCTGATTCCTGGAAATCACCACGATACTTTCTGTTTTTATGAGTCTGGCTTTTTCAGATTCCAAATATAAATGATACTACATAATACTTTTCCTTCTATTTCTGACTTATCTCACTTAGCATAATATGCTCAAGGTCCACCCATGTTGTCACAAATGGCAGGGTGTCATACTTTCTCATGGTTGAATAATACCATAGAACAAATTATTAAACAGTTGAAGGGAAAAAATACCTACTAAGGTTACGTTCAACATTATATTCTATAATTCAAACAAATGTTCATAAGCTAGCTCTATTTTGTATGAATAGAAGCCATACAAGTTATCATGTTATACAATTGCATTGAAATACAAACCTGGAGATCGTGTAAGAAAATTTGAAAATATTCATGTATGAACACCAGGACACTGTTCTGTTTTGTTTTTATCTCAGTTCAAACAGAACCCTTGTACTACCAGAATTCTTGGCATAGTAGAGGATCTCAATAAGTAATTGCTGAATTAATAAAGAAAATTATAAAATTGTATATTGATTCTGTCAGCTTTCTACTTAGTGGCCCACTGTTTGCACATTATTTTTTAAATACTCAATGAATGTGTTGTGTAAATGACACTAGTGGGTGCCCTAAAAGATCCATCTGCTTCCTAATACTGGAAACCTTTGCATGTGACCTGACTTGAAAAGTGGTCTTTGTAGATGTTAACTAAGGCTCAAGACAAGATCATCTGGATTGTCTGAGTGGGCCCTAAATCTCATTGTAAGTATTCTTATAAAAAACACAACTAAAAGACACAAAGAGAAGAGAAAGTGGCCATATGGAGATAGAATTAGAGCTGAAAGTTATGTAGCCATTAACCAAAGAATATGTGAAGCTACTAAAAGCTGGAAGAGGCAAAGTAGGCTTGATTCTCACATAGAGCCTTCTGAAGGAGTGTGGCACATTAATTTTACATTGTTGGCCTCCAGATTTGGAACTGAACGTGTTTATGTTGTTTTAAGTCATCCAATTTGAGATGTTAGTCATGGTAGTCTGAAAAAAGGTTCTCAAGGTTGGAAAGATTTAGATTCTAAACCTGTCTTCATTTCTCTTACTGGTGTTGTTACCTTGAACAAATGACAAAGAACAGTGACTAATGCTAACAAATTAGTATCTATATCTCAAGAAGAGGATAACAACAATTAATCTATGTTATTTCCAAGTGTCAATGAAAAAAAGCACAGAAACAGTAAAATACCATACAAAGAGTGTTTTAATGTCTCCTATAGTCTCTTCTCAAAGATAAAAAAGGAGGAGTCCCAAAGAGATTTATCTTATGCTGTAAGAACCTCTTGATGAAGGTGAAAGAAGAGAGTGAAAAAGCTGGCTTAAAACTCAACATTAAAAAAACTAAGAGCATGGCATCCAGTTCCATCGCTTCAAGGCAAAAAGATGGGGAAAAAATAGAAACAGTGCAGACTATTTTCTTGGGCTCCAAAATCACTTTTTTTTTCTCTTTTTTTTTTATTTTTTTAAATTTTAAAATCTTTAATTCTTACATGCGTTCCCAAACATGAACCCCCCGGTGACTACAGCCATTAAATTAAAAGGTGCTTGCTCCTTGGAAGAAAAGCTATGACAAACCTAGACAGCATGTTAAAAAGCAGAGACGTTACTTTGCCAACAAGTGTCTGAATAGTCAAAACTATGATTTTTCCAATAGTCATGTATGTATGTGAGAGTTGGACCATAAAGAAGGCTGAGTGCCTTTATGCCTGGAAGAAATGGAAAAAATGGACAGATGGACCTGGAAGAAATGGACAGATTCTTAGAAAAGTTCAGTACCAAATGGGAAGAAATTATGAACAACACAATTACAAGCACTGACATTGAAACTGTGATCAAAAATCTCCCAAAGCACAAAGCCCAGGACCAGATTGCTTCACTGGTGAATTCTATTAAACATTTAGAAAAAAGGTAATGCATATCCTTCTAAAGCTCTCTCAAAAAATTACAGACAAAGGAACACTTCCAAACTCAGTCTATGAGGTCACTATCACCCTGGTAGCAAAACCAAAGAAAACACACAAAAAACTACAGGCCAATATCACTGATGAACATAGATTCAAAAATTCTCAGCAAAATTCTACCAAACAGAATTCAAGAACACATTAAAAAGCTAACACATTAAAAAGTTCATACACTGTAATCAAGTTGGGTTTATTCCAATTATGCAAGTATTCTTCAATATATACAAATCAATCGGTGCAATACACGATATTAACAAACTGAAAGATAAAAAAAAAAACATGATAATCTCAATAGATGCAGAAAAAGCCTTTGACAAAGGCACCCATTTATGATTCGGTTCAGTTCAGTCACTCAGTCGTGTCCGACTTTTTGCGACCCCAAGTATTGCAGCATGCCAGGCCTCCCTGTCCATCACCAACTCCCAGAGTTCACTCAAACTCACATCCATTGAGTTGGTGATGCCATCCAGCCATCTTATCCTCTGTCATCCCCTTCTCCTCCTGCCTCCAACCCCTCCCAGCATCAGAATCTTTTCCAATGAGTCAACTCTTCGCATAAGGTGGCCAAAGTATTGGAGTTTCAGCTTTAGCATCAATCCTTTCAAAGAACACCCAGGACTGATCTCCTTTCAAATGGACTGGTTGGATATCCTTGCAGTCCAAGGGACTCTCAAGAGTCTTCTCCAACACCACAGTTCAAAAGCATCAATTCTTTGGCACTCAGCTTTCTTCACAGTCCAACTCTCACATCCATACATGACCACTGGAAAAATCATAGCCTTGACTAGATGGACTTTAGTTGGCAAAGTAATGTCTCTGCTTTTTAATATGCTGTCAAGGTTGGTCATAACTTTTCTTCCAAAGAGTAAGCGTCTTTTAATTTCATGGCTGCAGTCACCATCTACAGTGATTTTGGGGCCCAGAAAAATAGTCAGCCACTGTTTCCACTGTTTCCTCATCTATTTCCCATTTATGATGAAAACTCTTCAAAAAATGGGCACAAGAGGCACCTACTTCAACATAGTAAAGGTCATACAGGATAAGCCCACAGCAAACATTCTTCTCAGTGGTAAAAAACTGAAAGTATTCCCCCTAAGATCAGGAACAAGACAAGGGTGTCCACTGTCACCACTATTATTCAACATAGTTTTGGACATCCTAGCTACAGCAATCAGAGAAAAAAAAATGTATCCAGACCAGAAAAGAAGTAAAGCTCTCACTGTTTGCAGATAACATGATACAGTACACAGAAAACCCTAAAGATAGTATCAGAAAATTACTAATCAGCAAATTTAGCAAAGTCATAGGATACAAAATCAATACACAGAAACCACTTGTATTCCTATATACTAACAATGAAAAATCAGAAAAATAAATTAAGGAATCAACCCATTCACCATGCAAACAAAAGAATAAAATATCCAGGAATAAACCTACCCAAGGAGACAGAAAAACTGTACACAGAAAAATTATAAGACAGTAATGGAAAAAATCAAAGATGACATAAACAGATGAAGAGATATTCCAAGTTCCTGGGTAGGAAGAATCAACACTGTGAAAATGACTATACTACCAAAGGCAATCTACAGATTCAATGCAATCCCTATCAAATTACCAATGGCGTTTTCCATAGAACTGGAACAAAAAAAATCACAATTCATATGGAAACATAAAAGGCCCCAAATAGTCAAAGCAGTATTGAGAAAGAAGAATGGAGCTGGAAGAATCAAGCTTCTTGACTTCAGATTATAGCACAAAGCTACATTCATCAAGACAGTATGGTACTGGCACAAAAACAGAAATATTAACCAATGGAACAAGATAGAAAGCACAGAAATAAACCCATACACCTATGAGTACCTTATTTTTGAGAAAGGAGGCAAGAATATACATTGGGGCAAAGACAGCCTCTTCAACAAATGGTGCTGGGAAAGCTGGACAGCTACATGTAAAAGAATGAAATTAGAACATTTCCTAACACCATATGCAAAGATAAACTCAAAATTGATTAAAGACCTAAATGTAAGACCAGGAACTACAAAACTTAGAGGAAAACATAGGCAGAACACTAGATGACATAAATCAAAACAAGATCCTCTATGACCCAGCTCCTAGAGTAATGGAAATAAAAACAAAAACAAGTGGGACCCAATTAAACTTAAAAGCTTTTGCACAGCAAAGGTAACTATAAACAAGGTGAAAAGACAATCCTCAGATTAGGAGGAAATAATAGCAAATGAAACAACTGACAAAGGATTAATTTCAAAAATTTAAAAGCAGCTCATACAACTCAATACCAGAAAACCAAACAACCTAATCAAAAAGTGGGAAAAAGACCTAAACATACATTTCTCCAAAGAATACATACAGATGGCTAATAAACACATTAAAAGATGCTCAACATCACTCATTATCAGAGAAATGTCAATCAAAACCACAATGAGATATCACCTCCCACTGGTCAGAATGGCCAAGATCAAAAAAGTCTACAAACAATAAATGCTGGAGAGGGTGGATAAAAGAGAAACCTCTTCCATTGTTGGTAGGAATGTAAATTGATACAGTCACTATGCAAGACAGTATGAGATTCTTTAAAAAACTAGGAATAAAACCACCATATGAGCCAGTAACCCCACTCCTAGGCATATACCCTGAGGTAATTTAACTTATATGCAGAGTACATCATGAGAAACGCTGGGCTGGAAGAAGCACAAGCTGGAATCAAGATTGTCGGGAGAAATATCAATAACCTCAGATATGCAGATGACACCACTCTTATGGCAGAAAATGAAGAGGAACTAAAAAGCCTCTTGATGAAAGTGAAAGAAGAGAGTGAAAAAGTTGGCTTAAAGCTCAACATTCAGAAAACGAAGATCATGGCATCTGGTCCCATCACTTCATGGGAAATAGATGGGGAAACAGTGGAAACAGTGTCAGACTTTATTTTGGGGGGCTCCAAAATCACTGTAGATGATGACTGCAGCCCTGAAATTAAAAGACACTTACTCCTTGGATGAAAGTTATGACCAACCTAGATAGCATATTCAAAAGCAGAGACATTACTTTGCCAACAAAGGTCCATCTAGTCAAGACTATGGTTTTTCCTGTGGTCAGGTATGGATGTGAGAGTTGGACTGTGAAGAAAGCTGAGTGCCAAAGAATTGATGTTTTTGAACTGTGGTGTTGGAGAAGTCTCTTGAGAGTCCCTTGGACTGATGCTAAAGCTCTTTGGCCACCTGATGCAAGGAACTGACTCATTGGAAAAGCCACTGATGCTGGGAAATATTGAAGGCAAAAGGAGAAAGGGGAAGCAGGGGATGAGATGTTTAAACAGCATCACCTACTCAATGGACATGAATTTGAAAGAACTCCAGGAGATAATGGAGGACAAAGCCTGATGTTGTACAGTCCATGGGGTCACAAAGTCAGACATGATTTATAGACTAAAAATGACAAATCACAAAACCACAGCCAATGTAATATTCAACAGTGAAAAGTTGAAAGCCTTCTCACTAAAATCTGGAACACGACAAGGATGCCTTCTTTCACTTCTATTCAATATAATGTAAGTCCTAGCAACAGCAGTCAGGGAAGAAAATAGCAATAAAGTGAATCAAAATTCATAGAGAAGAGGTAATATTGATATTCTACACAAATAACATAATACTATATATATTGAAAACAAGAACTACTAGAACTGTGACATGAATTCAGCAAGGTAGCAGGATATAATATTAACATAAAGAAATCAGTTGCATTTCTTTACACAATCAATGAAATATCAGAGGAAATGCAAGAAAAGAAGCCCTTTTAAAATTGCCACAAAAAGTAAATACTTGGGAGTAAACCTGACCAAGGAGGTTAGGAGTTATATGCTGAGAACTATAAAACATTAATAAAAGAAACTGAAAATTATTGAAAGAAATGGGAAGATATCTCATTCTCTTGCATTTGAAGAACAACATTGTTATAATGGCCAAACTATCCAAAGTAATAAAGCTTTAATGCTATCCCTATCAAATTACCCATGACCTTTTGTAGAAAACTCGAAAAAATTAGTACTAAAATTTATATAGAACCATAAAAGACCCAGAGTTGCCAAAGTAATCCTAACAAAAAAGATCAAAGAAGGAAACTAAACTCTCCCAAACTGCAGAGAATACTACAAAGCTAAAGTGATCCAAACAGCATGGTATTGAAAAAGCAGATATATGGATCAATGAAACAGAATAGAGAGCTCAGCAATAAATCACAATAAAATTTTACTTAGAATGATCTTGCCCACCTGAACAAGAACACATTTCCACCCCCCACCGTTCCCTCCCATCAGAAAGCTTGCACAAGCCCCTTAGTCTTATGCAACAGAGGGCAGACAGAAGAAGGAAGCAAAACTAAAATCCCACAGCCTCCAGAAGGAAAACCATAGTCACAGAAAGTTAATCAAAATTAAAAGACAGAGGATATTAATCTCAGATGAAGGAAGAAGATACAATCTCAGAAAAGTAACTGAATGAAGTTAGGCCAACTTCCAGAAAAATATTAAGAATAATGATAGTGAAGATGATCCAGGATCTTGGAAAATAGACAAGATGCAAGAAATGTTTCCTGAAGACCTAGAAGAGCTAAAGAACAAACAAATGGATTAAATGAACCAACATGCACATTATAGGGGTCCCTGAAGGAGAAGAGATGGAGAAAGCACACAAGAATATATTTGAAAAAATAAAGCTGAAAACTTCCTTAATATGGGAAAGGAAATAGTCAACCAAATCTAAGAAGTGCAGTCCCAGACAGGATAAAACCAAGGAGGAACACACTGAGACACAAACACTGACAAAAATTAAAGACAAAGACACAATATTAAAAACAACAAGGGAAAAATGACAAATAACATAAAAGGGAACCCCTATAAAGTTATTAGCCAATTTCCCAATAGAAACTCTATAAGTCAGAAGGTAACTGCATGATATATTTAAAGTGAAGAAAGGGGAGAACCTACAGTCAAGAATAGTCTACCCAGCAAGAAACTCATTCAGCTTTGATGGAGAAATGAAAAGCTTTACAGATAAGCAAAAGTTAAAGCACTACCAAATTAGCTTTAAAACAAATGTTAAAAGAACTTCCCTAAGAAGGAAAAACAAGAGAGGGAAAAGACCTACAAAAAATAAATAAAAAACAATTAAGAAAACAGTACTGTGTGTGTTCAGTTCCTAAGTCACGTCTGATTCTGTGACCCCACGGACTGCAGCATGCCAGACTTCCTTGTCCTTCACCATCTCCAGGAGTTTGCTCAAATTTATGTCCATTGAGTTGGTGATGCTATCTAACTGTCTCATCCTCTACCACCCGCTTCTCCTTTTGCCTTCAATCTTTCCCAGCATCAGGGTCTTTTTCAATGAGTCAGCTCTTCACTTCAGGCAGCCAAAGTTTCATATATATCAGTAATTATATTAAATTTGAATGGATTAAATGCACCAATCAAAAGTCATAGACTGGCTGAATGGATTCAAAAGCAATACCCATATATATGCTGTCTACAAGAAACAGACCCATCTCTGATGTAGGGACACTTACAGACTGAAAGTAGGGAGTTGGGAGAAGGTATTCCACATAAATGGAAATAAAAAAGAAATTGGAGAAGAAACACTCATATCAGAAAGAACAGACTTTGTAACAAAGAAAGTTATAAAGAAGGACACTACATAATGAGCAAAGGTTTAATCCAAAAAGAAGATATAACAATTATAAATACACATGCACCCAACATAGCAATACCTCAATATCTAAGGTAAATACTAGCAAACATAAAGGGACAAATCAACAGTAACACAGTAATAGTGGACGACTTGATCACCCAAATTTCATCAATGAACAGATCTTCCAAACAGAACATTAATAAGGAAAAACAGGCCTTAAATAAAACTTTAGACCAGTTAGACTTAATTGATATTTATAGAGCATCCCATCCCAAAACAGCAGACTACACATTCTTCTCCAGTGCACGTGGCACATTCTCCCAGACTGACCATATGCTGGGCCACAAGGCGAATCTTGGTAAGTTTAAGTAATCTGAAATCACATCAAGTATATTTTCTGACCACAAAACTTTTAAACTAGAAATAAACTACCAGAAAAGAACTATAAAAAAACCAAAGATGTGGTGGCTAAACTATATTCTACTAAACAACCAATGGATCACTGAAAAAATCAAAGAGGATATAAAACAAAAATACCTAGAGACAGATGAAAACAAAAGCACAATGGTCCATAACCTATGGGATGTAGCAAAAGCAATTCTAAGAGGGAAGTTTAGAGCAATACAATCTTACCTCAAGAAACAAGAAAAATCTCAAAGAAACAACCTAACCTTATACCTAAAACAACTAGAGAAAGAAGAACAAATGAAACTTAAAGTCAGTAGAAGGAAAGAAATCATAAAGATCAGCACAGAAATAAATGAAATAGAAACAAGGAAAATAATCACAAGATCAATGAAACTAAAGTTGATTCTTTGAAAAGATAAATAAAATTGATAAATGTTCAGCCAGACTCATTAAGAAAAAAAAAGCGGGGGTTGGGGGAGAAGTTTCAAATCAATAAAATTAGAAATGAAAAATGAGACATTAAAACTAACCCCATAGAAATACAGAGGACCATAAGAGACGACTATGAGCAACTATAGGTAATAAAATACACAACCTGAAAGAAATGGATGAAATTTTGGAATGGTACAATCTTCCAAGACTAAACTAAGAAGAAACAGAAAATATGAACAGATCAATCACAAGCACTGAAATTGAATCTGTAATTTAAAAACTGACAAACATGGATCCAAGACATGATATATTCTCAGTTAAATTCTATCAAACATTGGAAAAGAGTAAACACCTATCCTTCTGAAACTTCCAAAAAACTGTAGAGGAAGGAAAACTTCCAAACTCATTCTTAGGCCACTGTTACCATGATGCCAAAACCAGACAAAGATGCCACAAAAAACAGAAAATTACAAGCCAATATCACTAATGAACATAGATGCAAAAATCCTCAACAAATTTCTACCAATCTGAATTCAGCAATACATTAAAAAGATCATACATCATGATCATGCAGGATTCATCTTGGAGATACAAATATTTTTCAATATCTGCAAATCATTGTGATACACCACATCAATAAACTGGAGAATATAAATCATGTGATCATCTCAATGCATGCAAAAAAATCTTCCGACAAAATTCAGCACCAATTTATGATAAAAATTCCAGGAAGCAGGCATAAAAGGAACATACCTCAAAATAATAAAGGTCATATATAAGAAACTTACAGCTAGCATCTTACTCAATGGAGAGAAGGTGAAAGAACTTCCTCTAAGATCAGGAAAAAGACAAAGACATCTACTTTCACCACTTTTATTCAATTGAGTTTTGGAAACCCTAGCTAAAGCAATCAGAAAAGAAAAAGAAGTATAGGGAATCTAAATTGGAAAGGAAGAAGTTAAACTGTCACTATTTGCAGATAACATGATACTATACATACATCTTTAGAAATACTAAAGATATTACAAGAACACTACTAAAACTCATCAATGAATTTGGTAAAGGTGTAGGTTACAAAATTAATATACAGAAAGCTGTTGCATTTTTATACATTAACAACAAAAGATCAGAAAGAGAAAGTCAACAAACAATTCCATTTACCATCACATCAAAAAGAAAAAAATACCTAAGAATAAACCTACCTAAGCAGACAAACTTTTCCTTGGAAGAAAAGTTATGACCAACCTAGATAGCATATTCAAAAGCAGAGACATTAAAGCAGACAAAAGATCTTAAAGACATTAAAGCAGACAAAAGATCTTACACTGAAAACTACAAGATGCTGATGAAAGAAATTGAAGAAGATACAAACATATGGAAATATATACCATGTCCTTGGATTAGAAGAATCAATATTGTCAAAATGACTATACTACCCAAGGCAATCTACTGATTCATTGCAATCCCTATCAAGTTACCAATGGCACTTTTCACAGAACTAGAATAAAATGTCTCAAAATTTGTGTGGAGACACAAAAGACCCAAAATAGACAAAGCAATTTTGAGAAAGAAAAATAGAGTTAGAGGAACCAGACTATATATAGTACAGACTTCAGACTATACTAGAAAGCTACTACCATTAAAACAGTATGGTACTAGCACTAAAATAGAAATATAGATCAAAGCAACAGGCTACAAAGCCCAGAAATAAACCCAGGCACCTATGGTCAATTAATGTATGACAAAGGAGGCAAGACTACACAATGTTGGAAAGACTAGTCTCTTCAACAAATGGTGCTGGGAAAACTGGATAGCTACATGGAAAAAAAAATGAAATGTGTTTTGTTTGTTAAAGATCATTCTTTAACACCACACAAAAAAATAAGCTCAAAACGGATGAAAGACCTAAATGTGAGATCAGATACTATAAAACTCCTAGAGGAAAACATAGGCTGAACACTCTGATGTAAATAGCAGCAATATCTTTTCAATCCATATCCCAGAGTAATGGAAATAAAAACAAAAATAAACAAATGGGACCTACTTAAACTCAAAAACTTTTGTACAGCAAAGGAAACAATAAATGAAGCTTAAAGACTACCCACAGATTGGGAGAAAATATTTTCAAATGACCCACACAGTGTTAGTCTCTAAAATTTACATGCAGCTCTGTGTTCTTGCCTGGAGAATCCAAGGGATGGAGGAGCCTGGTGGGCTGCCCTCTGTGGGGTCACACAGAGTCGGACACAACCAAAGTAACTTAGCAGTAGCAGCAGCTTGATCTTTAACAGAATCAAAACAAATAAGCCAATCAACAAATAGGTAGAAGATCTAAATAGACATTTCTCCAAAGACAACATACAGATGGCCAAGAGGCACATTTAAAAATATTCAATATCTCTAATTATTAGAGATGTGCAAATCAGAACTACAATAAGATTATCACTTCACACCAGCCAGAATGGCTATCATCAAAAAATCCACAAACAATAAATGCTGGAGAGGGTGTGGAGAAAAGGGAACCTTTCTTTACTGTTGGTAGAAATGTATTAATAAATTGGTACAGCCACGTTGGAGAACAGTATAGAGGCTCCTTAATAAACTAAAAACAGCGTTACCATAGGACCCTACAATCCCACTCCTCAGCATATATCTGCAAAAAAAAAAAACATGATCTGAAAGGATATGGGCACCCCAATGTTCAATTGAGTACTGTTTACAATAGTCAAGACATGGAAGCAACGTAAATGTCCATTGACAGAGGAAAAGATAAAGAAAATGTGGTACATATACACAATGGAATATTATTCAGCCATCAAAAAAGAATGAAATAATACCACTTGCAGCAACATGGATGGACACAGAGATTGTCACACTGAGTGAAGTAAGTCACAGAGGGAGAAATATAGTAAGACATCCCTCATATGTGTAATCTAAAAAGTAATGATACAAATGAACTTACTAACAGAACAGAAAGAGACTCATAAACTTAGAGACCAAAATTATGGTTGCCAGGGAATAAGGATAGTTAGGAAGTTTGGCATGGATGTATACACACTGCTATGTATAAAATTCATGACAAACAAGGACCTACAGTGTAGTACAAGGAACTTTGCTCAATGTTATGTGGTAGGCTGTATGGGAGAGGAGTTTGGCAGGGAGAATGGATACATGTACATGTATGACTAAGTCTCTTTGCTATTCCTTTGAAACTATCACAACTATAGCCAGTTGTTAATCGGCTATACCCCAATACAAAGAAAAAGTTAAAAAATCCACACAGTTCAGTTCACTCGCTCAGTCCTGTCCGACTCTTTGCAACTCCATGAATCGCAGCACGCCAGGCCTCCCTGTCCATCATCAGCTCCTGGAGATCACTCAGACTCACATCCATCGAGTCATCTGTATGCAAGTCAGGAAGCAACAGTTAGAAGTGAACATGGAACAACAGACTGGTTTCAAATAGGAAAAGGAGTACGTCAAGGCTGTATATCATCACCCTGCTTATTTAACTTATATGCAGAGTATATCATGAGAAACGCTGGGATGGAAGAAACACAAGCTGGAATCAAGATTCCTGGGAGAAATATCAATAACCTCAGATATGCAGATGACACCACCCTTATGGCAGAAAGTGAAGAACTAAAAAGCCTCTTGATGAAAGCGAAAGAGGAGAGTGAAAAAGTTGGCTTAAAGCTCAACATTCAGAAAATGAAGATCATGGCATCTGGTCCCATCACTTCATGGGAAATAGATGGGGAAACAGTGGAAATAGTGTCAGACTATTTTTGGGGGCTCCAAAATCACTGCAGATGGTAATTGCAGCCATGAAATTAAAAGATCCTTACTCCTTGGAAGAAAAGTTATGACCAACCTAGATAGCATATTGAAAAGCAGAGACATTACTTTGCCAACTAAGGTCCATCTAGTCAAGGCTATGGTTTATCCTGTGGTCATGTATGGATGTGAGAGTTGGACTGTGAAGAAGGCTGAGCACTGAAGAATTGATGCTTTTGAACTGTGGTGTTGGAGAAGACTCTTGAGAGTCCCTTGGACTGCAAGGAGATCCAACCAATCCATTCTGAAGGAGATCAGCCCTGGGATTTCTTTGGAAGGAATGATGTTAAAGCTGAAACTCCAGTACTTTGGCTACCTCATGCAAAGAGTTGACTCATTGGAAAAACCCACACACCTACACTCAAATAATCTTTGACAAAAGAGACAAGAATATACAATGGGGAAAAGAGTCTTTTCAGCAACTGGTGCTGGGAATGTTGATAGCTGCTTGTAAATAAATGAAGTTAGAATACACCCTCACACCATGCACAAAAATAAACTCAAAATGACTGAAAGACTTACATATAAGACATAACATCATAAAACTTCTAGAAGAGAATATAGGGAAAATGTTCTCTGACATAAATCATACCAATATTTTCTTAGATCTTATAAACCAAATTTATAAGCCTTTGCATAACAAAGGAAATGAAAAGATAACCTATAGGCTGGGAAAAAAGTATTTGCAAATGATGTGACTGACAAGGGCTTAATTCCCAAAACATATGAACATCTCATACAACTCAATAAAAACAACAACAAAAACAATAATCCAGTTGAAACAGAAAAGATTGGGTTAAACAGACATTTCTCCCAAGAAAACATACAGATGCCCAAAAGGCACAAGAAAACATTTTCATTATCACTAATTTTTAGAGAAATGTGAATCAAAACTACAATGAGGTTTCTTTTTACACTGGTCGGAATGGCTATCATTAAAAAGTCTACAAATAACAAATGCTGGAGAGGGTGTGGAAAAAACGAACCTTCCTACACTGTTGGTAGGAACATAAATTGGTGCAAACACTATTGAAAACATGTTGGAGGCTCCTCAAAAAAAAAGAAAAAAGAACTAACCAAAAATATACTTGTCATATGATCCAGTAATCCCCTCCTGGGTATATATTCAGATGAAACTATAATTCAAAAAGACTCATTGTCCCCTATGTTCATAACAGCACTTTTTACAGCAGCCAAGAGATGGAAACAACCAAATGTCCATTGGCAGATGAATAAAGAAGATGTGTGTGTGTATATATATATATATATATATATATATATATGGAATACTAATCAGCCATAGAAAAGAATAAAATAATGCCATTTGCACCAACATGGATGGACCTAGAGAGTATCATACTAAGTGAAATAAGTCAGAAAGCAAAGACAAATAGCATATGATATCGCAAATGTGGAATCTAAAATATGACATAAATGAACTTATCTATGAAACAGAAACAGACTAACAGATATAGAGGACAGACTTATGGTTGCCAAGGGAGAAGGTTGGAGATGGAATGGATTGGAAGTTTGGGGTTAACAGATATAAACTATTACATATAGAATGGATAAACAACAAGAAATTACTAAACAGTACAGGGGACTATGTTTAATATCCTATAATAAACCATAATGGAATAATATGAAAAAGAATACAATATGTATAACTGAAGGTCTCATCATGACTTTCACATATTCTACATAAAATGTCCTTTCTCTAGTTCAAATACATATATGTATCACTTTGCTGCACAGCAGAAATTAACACAGCATTGTAAATTACCCATATTTCAATAAAATGAATTTTAAAGTTAAAAAATGTTATCTTCCCATGGAAGAATAAATTTGACTATTCTGAATATTGATTCTATTTCTAATGATTACTGAACAAACTTGATCTCTATCATTAGGATGGATAATCTATATTCTTGAATAATGTATGGCTAATCAGTAACTACCTGGGTGCCCTATAGGCATCTCAGAATTAATGAGTTCATAACAGGAATCTTGACTCAAGCTCAGCCTCAAACTTACCCTACCCCCAAACCATTTCTTTTAGATTTCCTGAGTCATGGTCAATGATTCCTAGGCAATATAAAGTTATAAAAGGTAAAATTAATTTGTCTCTTTCATCACTTCTCACATACAATCCACCAGAAAGATCCAGTGGCTATACTTCTCACATATATGGCAAATCTGACCATTCCCATTGAACCCTGACAACTTTGATCATTACCATTTTCTCTCACCAGGATTACTGTAATAGCTTCCAAACCAATTTCCCTATTTCCATCATGGTTTTCCACATGGCTCATTTTCTACATGATGGTCAGGCAAATTTTCAAAAATGTAAATGAAATCATGCCAATCCTATGCTTAGATCTCTCCAATGGCTTCCTGTCACAATTACAATAAAATCTAAACTCTATGTCTTAAGCCCACAATTTACTGCCTTCATTTGACTTCTCTGTGCCTATCTAACCATTCACCATCCTCCAACTAAATAGACCTTCCTTGCTAAGCTCATTCTCTCATCAGGACCTTTACATATTCTACATAAAATTTCCTTTCTAAACTTCAAAACTTAGTCCTTTCTAATAATTAAGATCCCAGCTCAGATATTACCTCTTGTATGAGATCTTTCTTGCCCATTTCATTTAAAGCAGCTCTCCTTTCTGTTTCTAACTCAGACAATCCTGATCCCAAATTTCAGTTTTATTATTATAAGCACTTAGATGAATGTGTCTTGTTTAATTATTTGGTTTGAGTATGTGTTTTATCTGCTCTCTCTATTGCAAGGTGATCTCCTTAAGAGAAATCACCTTACTGGACTTCTTACACTAACTTCATGGAGTCAACTACCAGACATATAGTAAGCACTCAATGAATGCCATCAAATATTCAAAAAGGCAGATGGCAGCAATAAAACAACAAAAAGTGTGATGATTAAGGGAAAATGTGCAAATAGTCACAAATATATTTAAGTGCTCTGACTGAAATAGAGAAAATAAAATGAGACAATTACTTCAAAATTCTAAAACAGTGGAAGAAATGTTAGCATTTTGAAGTATTGATTTAATATCCTTATTTTCCTTTCTAAAATCCTCTTTGCCACACATTGAAAAATAGTACAGAATCTAATTAGTAATAATAAAGATATAATATTAAGCAATAATAATACAATTATTATGATTTGGGTTATAACAGAAGAAATATAACCAAAATAACATGCCCTAATAAAATTTTAAATCACATAAACATTTAAAGATTGAAACAACTATACAGAAGGCTGATTCATATGAGCAGTATAAAGTAATTCCAGCATTAATAAATTAATAATAGTCATCGCCTTTAATGAAGGTCATACAATTTCCTTTTTCAAGTCAACATAGTAATTCTGAAGCTTTATAACTCAAGGAAAAATTATATGAAGGCTTGAAAACTATTCAAGCAAGTCATGAATAGCAGGGGTACACACTTTACTCCTCGAAGCTTTATCTGTATAAAATGAACATGATTATGATTTGATTTCTGCAGATTTGTAACTATAATCACTCCAAATGTTATTAATTCTTAGAATTATATTGAATATACTGAAGGAAGATTAGTTAATATCTCTTGAGATTTCCATGAGAAATAAATGTCTTTTTCATTTGGCTAGCCAGGTGGGAAAATATGAATACACAACAGATACTAATTTACATAACATGTTGTGTTGTTTTCCAAAGGCTCAAGAATAAGCATTTTTCCAAATAGTAATAATCCCTTCCACTTTATAGCTTATAAATCACACCACATACATTATTACATTCGAGCCTGATAAAAATCATTTGAGATAAGTATAATGGTGTATTATTTCATTTTTATAAATGAGAATAAAGAAAGATGAGGATCAAAAAATTTAAGTAATTTTTCCAAATTGCATGGCTAGAATGTGGACTAACCAATAAGAGCCCAGGATTGAAATTTCTATCCCAGCACACTTTTCATCATACCATCCACCCTTGTTAATTTATTGACAGGTAGGACAGGAAGTAATTAAAGAAAAGTGTTTTCAGCTATTGCTACCCAAGGAAGCGTCACAAAATCCACATTTCCCTGCAACAGGAGAATCAGTTCTGCTTCCAAGCAGGAAGTAACTCTTAAAAACAAGGGGCTTAAACACCCTTCTTGCATCACCAAAAACACTAATTCTGCAAAGAGAAAGCAGATGCCAGTAGACACAGAGTTCTCAGAATAGAAGGGCAGAGACAGAGAGGTATCAGAATAGAAGGGCAGAGAACAGCTGGAAACTACTCCTAGACAGCAGTTTTCAAAACATATTAAGGGGAAGCACAGCTTTCTAAAGAAGTTAACTGATAAAAATTCAGTACTTAAAGATTATACACTGAAGAAGAAAAACAGGAAAACACAAATGACTGTTATATTAAGAAGCCAGAAGCTAGGTCAGGCAGATTTGGGCAAGAGAAACTTGGGACAGAAAGATCAGAACCCAGATTGGACCATGTCACATGATTGAAAGAATATTACAAGTCTTCTGTGAGGGAGTTTGGAAATATCAGAACTTCTGTAATGCCTATTATAGATCTTAGCAGACTACACTGTAAATTGTACAAAACCTTTCTTTGGCTTATGGGCTCAGTTACTCCAGAAAAGTTGCTAACAGCATTAAGTTTCAATATGAAAAGACTTCTCTGTATATGTTTATATGAAAATCCAATGCAGCTCCTTTAAAAGTTAAATCTCTGGAGACCTATTCAGTTCAGTTCAGTAGCTCAGTTGTATCCGACTCTTTGCGACCTCATGAATTGCAGCACGCCAGGCCTCCCTGTCCATCACCAACTCCCGGAGTTCACTCAAAGTCATGTCCATCGAGTTGGTGATGCCGTCCAGCCATATCATCCTTTATCGTCCCCTTCTCCTCCTGCCCCCAACCCCTCCCAGCATCAGAGTCTTTCCCAATGAGTCAACTCTTCGCATGAGGTGGCCAAAGCCCTGGAGTTTCAGCTTTAGCATCATTCCTTCCAAAGAACATCCAGGACTGATGTCCTTTAGAATGGACCAGTTGGATCTCCTTGCAGTCCTAGGGACTCTCAAGAGTCTTCTCCAACACCACAGTTCAAAAGCATCAATTCTTCAGTGCTCAGCTTTCTTCACAGTCCAACTCTCACATCCATACATGAGCACTGGAAAAACCATAGCCTTGACTAGACAGACCTTTGTTGGCAAAGAAATGTCTTTGCTTTTGAATATGCTATCTAGATTGGTCATAACTTTTCTTCCAAGGAGTGTCGTTTAATTTCATGGCTGCAGTCACCATCTGCAGTGGTTTTGGAGCCCAAACAAATAAAGTCTGACACTGTTTCCCCATCTATTTCCCATGAAGTGATGGGACCAGATCTTAGTTTTCTGAATGTTGAGCTTTAAGCCAACTTTTTCACTCTCCTCTTTCACTTTCATCAAGAGGCTTTTTAGTTCCTCTTCAGTTTCTGCCATAAGGGTGGTGTCATCTGCATATCTGAGGTTACTGATATTTCTCCCAGCAATGTTGATTCCAGCTTGTGCTTCTTCCAGGCCATCGTTTCTCATGATGTAGTGTGACAATAGCCTAGAAGAGCTATTAGGGCTTCCCTGATAGCTCAGTTGGTAAAGAATCTGCCTGCAATTCAGGAGACCTGGGTTCAATCTCTGGGCTGGGAAGATCTCCTGGAGAAGGGAGAGGCCACTCACTCCAGTATTCTGGCCTGGAGAATTCCTGAGGTCACAAAGAGTCGGACATGATTGAGCAACTTTCACACCCTTCACTCTGCAGACCAGATCAGATTAGTCAGTTAAACAACATTGTACTTTTTAAATGAGGTTATTTCTGTCTTAGGCTGTGTCCCTCCACAAATGGTCACTGATTCTTTCTCAGACAAGATGATATATGACAGTATCCCTCATGCTCCCCAAACTTTTTCCCCTGTTCCTCCTGGAGCTAAGCATGGTAATAGTTTGTCTGCTAATATATCTAAGATAACTGCAACAATCTTTGTGATTACCATATACATACACCTTTATAATTAGTATCACTATAAATAAATCATTCTAGAATTAATCTATTTCACATGTGCCATCTGTTTCCTGCTGGTAGTCTAAAAGATATAAATTCACATGGTACAAGACTTTATTACCTAGTTCTCATCACAGCCATGACAGATGATGAATTTTAGTATTTCCTATTGACATTGATGTAACTTGGGCTTGTATAGTTCAAATAATTTACCTAATGTCTCACAGTAAGGCAACACCAAAATTTTAATATAGAATTATCTGAGGCCAAACTTCTGGTATTTCCACCATACCGCATTTTCTCTTGAGTTTATTATTATATATTTCCACATATGTATATCTGATTTATACACAAAGTTTGCACAAAATGACAGGATGCTTGAGTGAAAAAGATAGTACAGATAGCCTATCTTAAAATCTTTATAAACAAAGAGGTAAGAAAACTGGGGAAAATAATTTGCTCAAATTCACAAAAGTACTGACTGCCAGCCAAGAATACCACCCATTCCTTACATAAAGAGACACATGCTATTCAATGACATCCTGATGCAGAGAGGTGAAATGACTTGCCAAAGGTGTAGTCTCAAAGGTTGAGACAGGTTTCTTATTCTCAAGCAAATGTTACAAAATTATAGCTGTGGGGCAGAGTAGGTGCTCATAACTCTGCCTTATAGAGAGGAAATCGATAGATTTTTGCTAACAGAAATCATCCATCAATTGATTTATCTTACCATCTTATAGATTTGATTAAAAATAATGACAGTTTCTGAAGGAAATGGTAATCTGGGGAACATATTTGACATTCTGAAATGCTGTAATTCTTATTATCCTCACATATATTTAGAGAATCACTATCTGATCAAGTAATAATTCTGATATTGTAGGCAATTTTGAGTAAACCTTGTTCAGTTCAGTCGTTCAGTCATGCCCGACTCTTTGCGACCCCATGAATCGCAGCACGCCAGGCCTCCCTGTCCATCACCAACTCCTGGAGTTCACTCAGACTCACATCCATCGAGTCAGTGATGCCATCCAGCCATCTCATCCTCTGTCGTCCCCTTCTCCTCCTGCCCCCAATCCCTCCCAGCATCAAAGTCTTTTCCAAAGAGTCGCATAAGGTGGCCAAAGTATTGGAGTTTCAGCTTCAGCATCATTCCTTCCAAAGAAATCTCAGGGTTGATCTCCTTCAGAATGGACTGGTTGGATCTCCTTGCAGTCCTAGGGACTCTCAAGAGTCTTCTCCAACACCACAGTTCAAAAGCATCAATTCTTTGGCGCTCAGCCTTCTTCATAGCCCAACTCTCACATTCATACATGACTACTGGAAAAACCATAGCCTTGACTAGACAGACCTTAGTCGGCAAAGTAATGTCTCTGCTTTTGAATACTAGTACTCAAATATAAGGTACTCAGAAGGAAAATGAACAAATGAGATCCACATGAAATCTACTAAAAACTTTCTGAAAGCCATAATATTTGTATATATTAAAGTTTACACACTATTTGTAAAGCAAAATACAAAGTATATAGATGTATAATTGTTTCCAAACTATAGTAAACTTACAATTTTAATAAAAACTCGAAAGAGATCTTATCCTAGTTAAAAATAAATTATACTGTTCATGAACATACAAGCAGAAATCAAACAATTATGGGGGGAACTTACATAAAGGAATTAGTTTACAGAAGGAATATATGATAAAGAAAATATGGAAATAATGGAGAAAGAATAGATTAATTGACCAATTATTTTGAACAAATGGCAAGCTAATTTAAAAGTACCAACTAAGAGTTTTTCTTTATAATACATACCAAAATACAGTATAGATTAATAATTTTAAATATATCAAGCCATAAGAAATAGAAAATATGATTAAAACTTTCTACTTTTAAAGTCATTGAAGAAATTTTGAAGGATACAGTTAATATATGGACAAAATAAAAATATAAAACTAAATGTTTAAAGTATCATATTTATTAAAAGATAAATGGAAAAAAATATTTGCAATAGAGAAAGGGTTAGTGAATTTAATAGAGTTCAGTCAAGCAATTAAGGAAAAATTTGAGACAATAAATAAATGAAGAATATGAGAGAATTCATGAAAAACAAATTTTATGTAATAAATATACTTTAAAAAGGCTGAATGTCAAAAATAATGAAAGATATCTTACTTAAAATAAACATCAATTTTCCAACAAATTGATTTGCAAATTTTTTTAAAAGTTAACATTTTATGTGGTTGTGAAGTTATGTACATGGTACAATGTTTGAAAAAATAATGAAATGCCAGAAATAAGATATAAAGATATATTCTGAAACACAACACTTATTCTATATTCTTCCACATTACATTAGAGTAAAAATAGGATCAATCTGCATATAAAATATGATATTAACTATATCCAATCATGTTAATTGACTTTTTCCTATTTTACTGAGATATAATTGACATACAGCACTATACAAGTTTTAAGGATTACAGCATAATGATCTGACTTACATATATCATGAAATGATTACCACAATAACTTTAGTGAACATTATCTCATATAGATACAAAATTAAAGAGAAAAAGAATTTCCTTGTGATGAAAACTCAGGATTTCCTCTCTTATTAGCTATTATATATAACATACAGCAGCATAAATTATATTAATCATGTTGTACGTATCTCTAGTACCTATTTATTTCATAACTGAAAATGTATACCTTTCAATCCACTTCATTCAATTGCCCCTCCCCTCAAACTTACTTCTAGTAATCACAAATTTGATTTCTTTTTATGTGAGTGTGTCTGTTTTCCTGTTTTTTTTTTCAATTTCTATTACAGTATAGCTGTTTTATAATGTGTTAGTTTCTACTGTACAGCAAAGTGAATCAAGTGAATCAGCTACATTTATACATATGTCCCCTCTTTTTTGAATATCCTTCCCATTTAGGTCACCACAGAGCAATGAATAGAGTTTTCTGTGCTATACAGTAGGTTCTCATTTGTTATATATTTTATACATAGTATCAATAGTGTATGTATATATCTATATGTGAATCTTCACCTCCCAATATTTCACACCCACTTCTTCCCCACCCCCCATATCCATATGCTTCTTCTCTATGTCTGTGAATCTATTTCTGCTTTTAAATAAGATTGTCTATACCAATTTTTTCACATTCCACATATACGTGTTAATATACAATATTTGTTTTCCTTTTTCTGACTTATTTCACTCCATATGACAGTCTCTAGTCCAACCTTCCAAAACTGAACCTGGAAGAAAAGGAAAATATGAACAGACCAATCACAAGTAATGAAATTGGAACTGTGATTAAAAATCTCCCAACGAAAAAAAAGTCCAGGACCAGATGGCTCCACAGGCAAATTCTATCAGACATTTAGAGAAGAGCTATCACCTAGCCTTCTCAAACTCTTCAAAAAATTTGCAGAGGAAGGAATACTCCCAAACTCTCTGTGAGGCCACCATCACCCTGAGACCGAAACCAGACAAAGATATCACAAAAAAAGCAACACTATAGGCCAGTATCATTAATTAACATAGATACAAAAAACCTCAGCAAAATATTAGCAAAGTGAATCTGACAGTACATTAAAAGGATCATACACCATGATGAAGTAGAATTTATCCGAGGGATGCAAGGATTCTTCAGTGCATGTAAATCAATCAATGTGATATACTATATTAACAAACTGAAGAATAAAAACCATATGATCATCTCAATAGATGCAGAAAAAGCATTAGATAAAATTCAAGACATATTTATAATAAAAAAACTCTCCAGAAAGTGAGCATAGAGGGAATCTCTCTCAACATAATAAAGGCCATATATGACAAACCCACAGCAAACATTATTCTCAATGGTAAAAAACTGAAAGCATTTTCTCCAAAATCACGAATAAGACAAAGGTGCCCACTCTTGCCACTCTTATTCAACATAGTTTTAGAAGTCCTAGCCACAGTAATCAGAGAAAAAAATAAATAAAATGAATCCAAAATGTCAAATAAGAAATAAAACCATCACTATTTGCAGATGACATAACACAACACACAGAAAATCCTAAAGATGCCACCAGAACACTACTAGAGCTCATCAATGAATTTAGTAAAGTCACAGTATATAAAATTAATACACAGAAATATCTTGCATTCCTATACACTAACAACAAAAGATCAGAGGAAAAATAATAAGCCAGGGTTTTTTTTTAAAGCATGATTGATCTGCAAAACCATGTAAGTTCCTGGTACACAACACAGTGATTCAGTGTTTCTATACATCACAAAATGATCAATATCATTTTTCAAGTCCATATGTCATCAATACAAAGCTATTACACTATTGACTATATTTCCCAGTGTGTACATTTTATCGACACGTCTATTTGTTAATTTTGAGTTTGTACCTCTTGATCTCTATCACTTGTTTCACTCAATGACTTTTGTTCCCTTTCCCCAAGCAACCACTTGTTTGTTCTCTGTGTTGATGACTCTGTTTCTGTTTTATGTTTCTTCATTTGTGTGTGTGTGTGTGTACTTCACTTAGGCTAATACCATCTAGGTTCATCCATGCTGTTGCAAACATCCATGATTTTTTTTTTTAACAGCTAAGCAATATAATATTCCATTGTGAGTGTATGTGGGTTTGCGCATGCCACAGCATATCTTTTAAACTACTGAAGGACACTTAAGTTGTTCCTATACTAAGGCAACTGTAAATAATGCTGCAATGAATACAGGGTTTCATATACCTATTTGAATTAGTGTTTTTGCTAATCTCAGAAAAATCCTCAAGAGTAAAATTTCTGCATCTTATGGAAGTTCTATCTTTAATTTTTTGAGAACTCTCCCTACTGTTTTCCACAGGAGTAGCACCAATTTACATTCCCACCAACAGTGCACAAAGGTTCCCTTTTCTTCTTATCCCAGCAACACTTGTTATTTGCTATCTATCTGATAATAGCCATTTTAAGAGGAGTAAAGTAGTATCTCATTCTGGCTTCTTTCAGTTTGCATCCTCTTGAGCATCTTTTCATATGTGTGTTGGCCGTCAGTACATCTTCTTTTAAAAAAGTATCTATTCAGGTCCTCTGTCACATTTTCCATTAGTTTAATTCTTTGATACTGAGTTATATCAGTTCTTTGCATATTTTGGATATTAATCCATTATCAAACATACCATTTGCAAATATCTTCTCCCATTGGCAGGTTGCTTTTATGTTTTATTGATAATTTCCTTTTTTAAAAATAATTTTCTTTTTTTATTTATTATTATTATTTTTTTTTTACTTTACAATATTGTTTTGATTTTGCCATACACCAACATGAATCCACCATGGATGTACACGTTTCCAATCCTGAACCCCCTTGCTGTGAGAAGGTTTTTAGATTGTTATAGTCTCAATTGTTTCTTTTTGCATTTTTTCCCTTGCCTGAGGAGACATTAGAAGAAAATATTGCTCAGGCTAATTTTAAAGAGCATATGGCCTATCTTTTTCTTCTAGAAGTTTTATGGTTTCAGGTCTTACATTCAAATCTTTAATCCATTTTACTTTTATATACAGTTGAAGGAAGCAGTTTATACTGATTTTTTTATATTCAGCTGTCCATTTGTCCCAACAGCATTAATTGAAGAGGCTGTCTTTCTCCCCAGTAATATAGTCTTGCTTCCTTTATCATAGATTAATTGCCCATGTAAGTGTGGGTTTATTTCTGGGCTCTCTATTCTGCTCGGTTGATCTATGTCTGCTTTTGTGCCACTATCACACTGTTTTGATTAGTCTAGTTTTGTAGTATAGTTTAAAATCAGTTAGTATGATACCTTCAGCTTTGTATTCTTTCTCAAGATTGCTTAATTTACTCAGGGTCTGTTGTGTTTCCATATAAACTTTAGATTTGTTATAGTTCTGTGAAAAATGTCATGGATACTTTGATAGGGATTGCACTGAATTTGTAGATTGCCTTGAGTTGTATGGTCATTGTTGTTTAGTTGCTAAGTTGTGTCTAACTCTCTTGCCTCCATGGGTTGTAGCCCACCAGGCTCCTCTGTCCGCAGGATACCCCAGGCACGAATACTGCACTGGGTTGCCATTTTTTTCTCCAGGGAATATTCCTGACCCAGAGATTGAACCCGCATCTCCTGCTTGGCAGGCAGATTCTACTAATTCTTTTAGCCCATGAGCACAGTGTATCTTCTTCTTTGTTTGTGTCCTCTTCAATTTTTTTCATGAGTGTCTGATAGTTTCCCTTTTACAGATCTTTTACCGCCTTAGATTTACTGCTATGTATTTTATTATTTTTGATGCAATTATAACTGGGATTATTTTCTTAACTTCTTTAATAGTTTGTTGCTAATATATAGAAGTGCAAAAGATTTCTGAATTTTAATTTTACATCCTACCACTTTATTGAATTGATTTATTACTTCTAATCACTTTTTGGTCATGTCTTTAAGATTGTCTGCATATAGTATCATGTCATCTGCAAGTAGTGACAGTTTCATTTCTTCCTTTTTTCTAGTTTGGCTTCCCTTTCTTGTTGTTTGCTATGGCTAGGACTTCCATACTATGTTGAATAAAAGTTGTGGGAATGGTCATTACCATCTTATTTCTGGTCTTACAGGAAATGTTTTAAGCTTTTAACTATTGAGTATGATATTAGCTGTAGGTTTATCACATATGTCCATTATTTTGAGGTATATTCCCTCTATACTCGCTTTATGAACAACTTATAAATGATTGTTGAATTTTACTAACAGCTTTTTCTGCATCTACTGAGATGATCATTGGATTTTTATTCTTCAATTTGTTAATGTGGTATATCACACTGATTTTCAGATACTGAACCATCCGCATATACATGGAGTGAATCTCACTTGACATTGGTATATGATCCTTTTCATGTATTTTTTTTTAACTCAATTGCTAATATTTTGTTGAGGGGTTTTACATCTGTGTTTAACTGATATTCATCTGTAATTTTCTTTCTTGTGGTAATTATAGAGATAAAGTGGAGTGACAAAGATGCTCCAGGATAGGACTCTTGATGTGAATAAAAATATCTAAAATAATTTGTATTTCCTAAAATCCCATGGACAGAGGAACCTGGCAGGCTACAGTCCACAGGGTCGCAAGATTCAGACATGACTTAGCGACTAAACCACCACCACTACCACAAAGACCTAATAATGCTGAACATCATTTTTTGCACTTTTGGATTATTTGCCTTTTATTACTGAAGTTAGAGTGTTTTATATATACTCCAAATAACAGGTATATATGAAGTACTATTCCACATCTATTAAAAGTTATAATTAAAAGAAACTGACTATACCAGGTATTGGCAGGATGTGAAAGAACTGGAATTCTCATACATTTCTGCTGGTAAGGTGGTACATCCACCCTGAAAAGCAGTTTGATAGTTTCTTAAAATATTTACTATATGATCCATACATACTACTCCTGGCATCTCCTCAAAATAAACAAAAGTATATGTTGATACAAAGATCTCAATATAAATGTTCCCAGAAATTTTATTTCTAATAGCCCCAAACTGGAAGCAACTTAAATATCCATCAATAGCCCAATATATAAATAAATTGTGGTGATTCCATACAAATGAATACTACTCATCAGAAAACAGGAATGAACAACTTATTAATACATACAACAATATGGATGAATCTCAAAATAATATGAAGTAAAAGAAACCAGGCAAAAACAAGTCATTCATGTATATTCTATGAATCTATTTATGTAACTCTTTTGTTGTTGTTGCTGTTTAGTCCCTAAGTCATGTTTTACTCTTTGCAACAACATGGGACTATAGCCCCACAGGCCCCTCTCTTCATGGTATTTCCCATGAAGAGAATAATGGAGTGGGTTGCCTTTTCCTCCTCCATGGGATCGTCCCCACCCAGGGATTGAACCTGAGTCTCCTGCTTTGCAAGAGGACTCTTTAACACTGAGCCACCAGAGAAGCCTCACATAAAACTCTAGAAAATGCAATATAATCTATAGAGAAATCATATGAGTGGCACATGAAAATAGGAGGGAAACAGCAAGAAAAGTGTGGAGAGGGTGTAAAACTGAAATTACAAAAGGTTATGAGATTATAGAATGGAACTTTCCAAAATGTATATTTCACATATATAAACTTTAGTGTATGCCATTTATACCACAATAAAGCTGATAAGAATTTACATAGACCATGACTATTTTTCAAATTTAAGTTATTTTATGATTGTGAGTACATTATTTCGTGTTCAGATTCTGATCTTGTAGCAATAACTTAGTGGTTGAAGAGTTTCTCTCTGGGAAAAGGTTTATAGAAGGAAGTCCTACATGGGCCAGTCTGGAAATGTTATGCAGATGTCTCTTTAGGGCATAGGAGGGAAAACAGAGAAGCAGGAGGGAGGTCAGGACAGAGGATAAAGAAAGATGAACATAGGCTAGTAGGAGGAAATGGGTTTCAAAATGTCCGGGAGCACACCAAGGCCAAGGTCAATGGCTGAAGATCTAAAAAATTTGCCCAGGCTGGTCACCTAACAGGTACAGTCTAGAGAGTCTAATTAGATTTGTGGGGGAGAACCTAGCATATTTCACTGGACTCAGGTAAGACAAGTGACATCAATCCTCTGCTAGGTAATGAATTCACCAGTTAAATAAAGATATCTCTCAATGACGTCACTTCAAAGAAAGAGAAGTCTACATATATGACTATGAAGAATACTTCACATTATGTAAAAATGACTGTTGATGAAGTTGGATTGTGACTGCAAAGGAAGATATGAGAACACTTTCATTTCCTACTGTGTATAAAAATAATTGCTCTTTGAAAAAGTAAAATCTCAATTTAGTGATAATGCTTGGGGATTAAGATGTTCTTGTTAATTGAATTTTTTATTTATACAATCATCGATGACAATCATAGAATTTCACAGCTGGAAAGGACCTTGGAGATCATTTAGTCCAATTTCATTTTATAGATTAGGTAACAGAAGACCAAGAGGTTAAATAAATGGCCCAAGGTGGCAGTCAATTAGTGACAGTACTGGGATTATAAGAGAAATTTAACTAGAACATGCTTTTGTTTCAATCCTTGTGATTGAAAAGTTTTCCACTTAAGAATGTGTTCATCTGCTTAAATGTTTTAATATGTTAAGTATGGGAACTTTGAACCTACAAAGATATGTGTCTCTAATTCCTTTCATCGAATGTTTTAACTAATATTTATTGAATTTCTACAGGTTTTGGGCATTAAGTTCTGAGAGTAAACAAAATATAAATAAAAAGAGCTCATAGTCTCAGGAACTAACAGAAAGAAAATGTAATAAATGCTATGACACTTGTAAACACAGCGACTCTCAAACCACACTAGAGGGGTGACTGGTGGGATGGAAAAGAGTTGTGACAAGTATTGCATTACTACAAACAATTTATTAGAAACATTTTAAAAAAAAGGGAACAAGAAAATAATTATCATAAAATTAAGGATAGCAATTATTTCAAGGATGGAGTAAAATGAAGCCATTACTAGGTGTCCATTCAACTTATACTGGTCATGATCTATCTCTTAAACTGGATTGGTACATGTGTGGTCATTCTAAGTAACTATTCTAAGTAATAATATATGCTCATTTGTACACAGGCTACATTATAGCAAAACAACAACAACAACAAAAACACTTTTCAGCAACTGAGAGCTAAAGAAAAAGAATGAGTGAAAACTACTCTACCTCTAATGGGAAGAGAAGAAAGGAGTTTCTATAGGAGTTCAAGGGGATTTGGGGGGGAAGAAATAAAGTATTTCTTCTTTTCTGCTGACCAATAAGACACAGACTGAAAATAAAAGAGGACCACATCAATAAATATAGTTAAGAAAATTGGAGAATGTAAAAGTTGTGCTTCAGAATGGTGGCAAGCACTTTCTTCTGTCGACAAAAGAAAAAAAAAAAAAGTTCACTATGAGAAAAAGGAGGAGCAAGTAAAGGCAGTTCCTGAAGTTCCTCTTGAAGGCTCATGGTTTTCTTAGCAAGAGTTTTTTTTTTTTTTTTTTTTCTTATTTTCCAAGAGAGTAAGGGCAAGAGGTGGTAAGGGAGGCATAGAGGAGTGGAAGAGGTAGAGATGGGGAAGAATTGTTCTTAGAAGCTGGAAGGAAATGAAAAAAGTATGAAACAGCCTGTATTAAATACAAACATTACCACTGAAGCCTACCTGAGGGCTAACAAGAAATCTGCAGTTGATTATATTGACAGTCTTGTGACTTTTTTAAAAAAAATTTTTGCAATGATAAGCAAGCTGGCTGAAGAAGAAGAGAGTGAAGAGAGCTTAGAATAATGCATAGTGTGCTATGGAATTGACTGAGGAAGCAAGAAGACATAGGGTATTGCGAGATGTCATGCATTGGACTGGGGTATGAGACATGGAGCTCTGATCAGGCAAACACAAGAGTGGAAAGGATGAAGCCATTTGGACCTTAATCTGACCCTACTGGGGTAGAATAAAGTGTGGAGATTATCCTTAAGATTTAACAGTTAAGATTTACTTTGAGCTTAACTAGAAAGTGCAGTTGAAAGGGGAAGGAGTGTAGGAGGTTGTGAGCCATGTACAAAGAATGCGATAAACTCAATTTGGATTCAGACAAAAGTCAAAAGGGAGTTTTCGAGAGCAGGTGTTAGATCCCAGCAGGAAGGCAGAGCACAGCTGTAATCTGGTTGATGGTCCAGGAAATTTAGGAAGCAAAAATGTCACTATTCAGAAACAGGTCTGTAGGTGGAAAAATAAAGCCCCATTTAGTAGGTGGGTGTTTAGAAGCAATACTTTTGTACTTCTAAAAGGGAGTAGAAAGGAGACAGGCTGAAAGGAACTACATTACTAATTAGCCATGTCCTGGAAATTGGACCCCTAGGGATAAAGGTAAATGTGACTCTGAAGTCTATGCATCAGAGACTTTGACCAGAAGAATGATGAAGGCTAAATGCCTTTGACACTGGTATCTTCAGCTGTTCAGTAGTTCTTTTATGTTCAGTTGGTTTTGGAACTAGGGAGAAAGAAAGGTGTACTTTATGTGTACAAGTGGACACAGTTCCATCACTGAGGCTTAGAACAGTAGAGTCAGGAGAAATAAGGTGGAGGGATTAATTAGGAGTTTTGGGGGTTAAAATATGCAGACTATTATTTATAAAATAGATAACCAACAAGGACCTACTATGTAGCATAGGGAACTATACTCAATAACTTGTGATGACCCATACTGGCAAAGAATCTAAAAAGAACAGATTTGTGCATGATGCTGTGAAAGTGCTGCACTCAATATGCCAGCAAATCTGGAAAACTCAGCAGTGGCCACAGGACTGGAAAAGGTCAGTTTTCATTCCAATCCCAAAGAAAGGCAATGCTCAAACTATCATACAATTGCACTCATCTCACACTCTAATAAAGTAGTGCTCAAAATTCTCCAAGTCAGACTTCAACAGTACGTGAACCGTGAACTTCCAGATGTTCAAGCTGGTTTTAGAAAAGGCAGAGGAACCAGAGATCAAATAGCCAAAATCCACTGGATGATTGAAAAAGCAAGGGAGTTCCAGAAAAACATTTATTTCTGCTTTATTGACAATGACTTTGATTGTGTGGATCACGACAAACTATGGAAAATTCTTAAAGAGATGGGAATAACAGACCACCTGATGTGCCTCCTGAGAAATGTGTATGCAGGATAGGAAGCAACAGTTGGAACTGGACATGGAACAACAGACTGGTTCCAAATAGGGAAAGGACTATGTCAAGGCTGTATTTAAGTTCTATGCAGAGTACATCATGAAAAACACTAGACTGGAGGAAGCACAAGCTGGAATCAAGATTGCCGAGAGAAATATCAATAACCTCAGATAAGACCACCAGATGACACCACCCTTATAATAAAAAGTGAAGAAGAACTAAAGAGCTGCTTGATGAAAGTGAAAGAGGAGAGTGAAAAAGTTGGCTTAAAGCTCAACATTCAGAAAACAAAGATCATGGCATCCTGTCCCATCACTTCATGGCAGATAGTCAGGGAAAGACTGGAAACAGTGACAGACTTTATTTTTTAGGGCTCTAAAATCACTGCAGATGGTGACTGTAGTCATGAAATTAAAAGAAACTTACTCCTTAGAAAAAAAGTTATGACCAATCTAGAGAGCATACTAAAAAGCAGAGACATTACTTTGCCAACAAAGGTCCGTCTAGTCAAGGCTATGGTTTCTCCAGTAGTCATGTATATATATGAGAGTTGGACTGTAAAGAAAGTTGACCACCAAAGAATTGATGCTTTTGAACTGTGGTGTTGGAGAAGGCTCTTGAGAGTCCCTTGGACTGCAAGGTGATCCAACCAGTTCATCCTAAAGAAATCAGTCCTGAATATTCATTGGAAGGACTGATGTTGAAGCTAAAATTTCAATGCTTTGGCCACCTGATGCAAAGAACTGACTCACTGAAAAAGACCCTGATGCTGGAAGATGGAAGGCAGGAGGAGAAGGGGACGACAGAGGACTAGATGGTCACCAACTCAATGGACATGAGTTTGTGTAAACTCCAGGAGTTGGTGATGGACAGGGAGGCCTGGCATGCTGCAGTCATGTGGTTGCAAAGAGTCGGACATGACTAAGTGACTAAACTGAACTGATGTACAACTGAATCACTTTACTTTATACCTAAAATGAACACAACATTGTAAATCAACAATATTTCAATAATTTTTTTAAAGAAAGCTGAGGTGGATACTGTCAAAGTCAGCATGGTTAAAAAAAAAAAATAAGGATTAGCGTCAGGTCTAGGAGTGGTGCTAGGGGTAAAGAACCCACATGCCAATGAGGAGAGGTAAGAGATGTGGGTTCAGTCCCTGGGTAGGGAAGATCCCCTGGAGGAGGGCAAGGCAACCCACTCCAGTATTCCTGCCTGAAGAATCCCAAGGGCAGAGGAGCCTGGGGGACTACATTCCATAAAGTCACAAAGAGTCAGACACGACTGAAATGACTTAGCATGCATGCACACACTAGGAGACTGGCAGGATCTGAGTCCAGAAGCCAATGAGGTTTCTCTAGGTATAATTAATTCAATATGTTGGTGGTCTTCAGCTTTCCTATCTGTTCATATCTGTACCCAAACCATACCAAACAATTTACAGTCACCTGTTTGTTCTTATGGACTTCAAGATTACAAGCATCAGAATGTCAGCACATGAGTTAGTGTTTTCAAATACTTATGTTAATCTTGCAAAGCCTGCATATATGCACGCTAAGTCACTTCAGCCATGGGCAACTTTTTTCGACCCTATGGACTGCAGCCTGTCAGACTCCTCTGTCCATGAGATTCTCTGGGCAGGAATACTGGAGTAGGTTGCCATGTGCTCCTTCAGAGTATCTTCCTGACCCAAGGATCGAACCCACATCTCCTGCAACTCCTGCATTGCAGGTGGATTCTTTATCGTTAAGCCACTGAGGAAACTCTTGGAAAGCCTGAGTGTTGCCCAAAACACATAAGCACCAGTACTGTCACAACTTCTGAGGTATATGAAAGTAACAAATACATACATACAACACACCTGACTACACAAAAAATTCAGTTTCACCCATAAGTCATGCTTAACAGAAAAATGACAAGCCAGAGTCACCAACCTTGAGATTGGAATGTGGTCAATCATTTGGAAAGGGTAAAAAGAGAGATGTGGGCAGAGAGTAGTAATACTTATCAAGACAATTTGATGTGAAAAATGAAAGAAATAAGGTTAAAGAAATGTAGAAACAAATACTCATATAAAATAAAAAGGTAAAATGGATTATTTTCACTCCAGAAAATTTTCTTTGTTAAGATATGTTAAAGTTAATTTAAATGTAAAGGACCGAACCTAAAAGAGCTATCTATGGAAACTTTACTGAGTAGCTCTTCACTTGGGAACTCTTCATTATAGAAGTAAGTCAATTTGGGTATCATCTGGAGAACAAGTATTCAATAAGATACTCAGAGGATCTTAAAATTATTTCACTAAAGGCAATCTCAAAACAGGAACCTTAAGTATAGTGTAGTGTTTTAGCAAAGTTCCAGTATATATTTCCATTTTAATCCTTTGGAATAAAAACTAGAATAATTTGTTTAGGAATTAAAAGAGTACTCCATTTTTTATGGCTGAGTAATATTCCATTGTATATATGCACAATGGCTTCTTTTTTAAATTTATTTATTTTTAATTGGAAGATAACTGGTTTGCATACCACAATTTCTTTATCATTCATCTATCCATGGACATCTAGGTTGCTTTAACGTCCTGGCTATTGTAGTCAGCCGAAGTGATGTCGGGGAATCTAGATCCTATTTTACAGAGTGAAGTAAGCCAGAAAGAAAAACACCAATACAGTATACTAACACATATATATGGAATTTAGGAAGATGGCAATGACGACCCTGTATGCAAGACAGGAAAAAAGACACAGATGTGTATAACGGACTTTTGGACTCAGAGGGAGAGGGAGAGGGTGGGATGATTTGGGAGAATGGGAATTCTAACTTGTATACTGTCATGTAAGAATTGAATCGCCAGTCCATGTCTGACGTAGGGTGCAGCTTGCTTGGGGCAGGTGCATGGGGATGACCCAGAGAGATGTTGTGGGGAGGGAGGTGGGAGGGGGGTTCATGTTTGGGAACGCATGTAAGAATTAAAGATTTTAAAATTTAAAAAAAAATAAAAAAATTTAAAAAAATAAAAAATAAAAAAAATAAATCCCAAAAAAAAAAACCAAAAAAAAACAAAGCATATACATGGAATATTAAAAAAAAAATGGTACTGATGCACCTATTGGCAGGGCAGGAAGAGAGATGCAGATGTTAAAAACGTACTTTTGGACACAGCGCATAAAGGAGAGGGTGGGGCAAACTGAGAGCGTAGCTTTGACACATATAGATTGCCATGTGTAAAGCAGATAGCTAGTGGGAAGCGCCTGTACAGCACAGGGAGCTCAATCCCATGTTCTGTGATGACCTAAAGGGGTGGGATCAGGAGGAGGTGGGGGGAGGGAGGGGGTATAGGCATATTTACAGCTGATTCAAGCTATTTCACAGGAGAAACCAATATAACACTGTAAAGCAATTATCTTCCAGTTAAAAATAAATTGCTGGTTTAGTCACTAAGGCATGCCCAATTCTTTGCAAGCCCATGAACAGTCTGCCAGGCATCTCTGTCCATGGGATTTTCCAGGCAAGAATACTGGAGTGGGTTGCCATTACTTTTCCAAGTGATCTTTCCAACCCAGGGATCGAACCTGGGTCTCCTGCATTGCAGTCTTTACCAACTGCTGCTGCTGCTGCTGCTGCTGCTGCTGCTGCTAAGTCACTTCAGTCATGTCCGACTCTGTGCAACCCCATAGACGGCAGCCCACCAGGCCCTCCGGTCCCTGGGATTCTCCAGGCAAGAACACTGGAGTGGGTTGCCATTTCCTTCTCCAGTGCACGAAAGTGAAAAGTAAAAGTGAAGTCGATCAGTTGTGTCCAACTTTCAGCGACCCCATGGACTGCAACTTATCAGGCTCGTCCGTCCACGGGATTTTCCAGGCAAGAGTACTGGAGTGGGGTGCCATTGCCTTCTCCACTGAGCCAACATTTAAAAAGTGAAACATGATACACTAAGAAAAAGAGAAATAGACTCACAGGCATAAAAAGTAACTTTGTAGATGTGTTTAGTCTCTCAGTCATGTCTGACTCTTTGGGACCCCATGGACTATAGCCCTCCAGGCTCCTCTGTCCATGGGGATTTTTCTAGCAGGAATACTGGAGAGGGTTGCCATGGCCTCCTCAACCTTATGGATAATAAAGGGGTGAGTGGGTAGGGAATAAACTATATGTATTGTGTGTACAGCTCAGAAAACTATACTCAATAGTTTATAACAACCTATAATGGAAAAAAAAATCTTAAAAAGAATATAACACTTTGCTACACACCTGAAACATTGTAAGTCAACCGCTAATTCTCTTTAGTTGTG
Source organism: Capra hircus (assembly GCF_001704415.2). Taxonomy (NCBI): domain Eukaryota; kingdom Metazoa; phylum Chordata; class Mammalia; order Artiodactyla; family Bovidae; genus Capra; species Capra hircus. The sequence continues at coordinate 43,943,631 of NC_030816.1, forward strand.
ACCGACTCTTTGTGACTCCATGGACTGTAGCCTGCCAGTCTTCTCTGTTCATGGGAAATCTCCAGGCAAGAATACTGGAGTGGGTTGCCATTCCATCCTCCAAAATCAAATATGAACGTGAAAGTCGCTCAATCGTATCTTTTTGCAACCCCATGGACTATACAGTCTATATAATTTTCCAGGCCAGAATACTGAAGTGCATAGCCTTTCCCTTCTCCAGGTGATTTTCCCAACCCAGGGATCGAACCCAGGTCTCCCACATTGCAAGCAGATTCTTTACCAGCTAAGGCACAGAGAAGGCCAAAAATCAACTAACCTCAAATAAAAAAGAAAAAACATAGTACTCTAAGAATCTATGATGAGAATGCTAAGAAAATCTTTATTTTCCTACAAATTAGTACTTTATATCATTATCAATCTCTTTAATCTTCACTTTTTAAAAATTTACATAAAACTTTTGAAAATTACTCAAAATTTTTAATATCTTCCTTACTGTTGATTTTAATTGTTAACCCACAGTAATTTTAAACTTAGGTTTTCTATGTTTAGAGCACAAAACTTCATGAAAGTTTTTTTTAACCTTATTTACCCTGAGAGATATTCTAATGTATCTTAACTTGATTTCTGGTCTTAAATATAACTTCCACTTAACAGAGAATTTTTTTTTAATTTTATTTTTTATTTTTTATTTATTTTTATTTTTTTAGTTTTTTAGTTTTTAAATTTTAAAATCTTTAATTCTTACATGCGTTCCCAAACATGAACCCCCCTCCCACCTCCCTCCCCATAACATCTCTATGGGTCATCCCCAAACAGAGAATTTTTTTAAAATGTAGGTGCACTTTTAAACTATTGCTCTGTAATAAAGAAAGATTTTGCAAATACATGCCATGCTCAGTTTTCTGTTCATTTTTAGGTTAATCTTGTACACATAGTCACACACACTTACTTAAGAGTGAACAAAACTTATGACCGTACCATGTAGTGGGGTACGGAAAAAGTCATTACCCACTTTGAGTTTTACCTATAACATGAGAAATCATGGAAGTAGAAAATAATTCTATCTGTTATGTTCCCAGTAAGAAACAGATGTCACACTCAAATTAGGATAATTCAACAGATTACCTGAATATAGAGCTATTTACAGAGATGACATTATAAGGGAACCACAGAGTACGATGCTGCAATGTGGGCCTAGTTGTAACTATGGAGCTGAGGTACTCTGACCCAAGGGAGAAGGGAGAGAGAAGTTATTGGACCACTGAAGAGACAGCTAAGGAAATCAATACCTGAGTTTATCCTTTTCCCTCCCCCATGACCAGACCCAACCTGAAGCCTCTGGGGTACAAGAGCCCTGTGGCTACCAGGCAAGTTGTTCCTTTTCCTTGGGCAGGAAACAGGGAAGAGAAGAGAGAACAGAAAATCCAGAGGAATGAAACAACACTGTCAAAGTCAAAAATATAAACCATAGAAAAAGACTCTTCTCCTAAACTAATGTAAGGTATGTAAATTATAATTATTAAATATTATTAGTAATTACAATCAAGAAGCATATGGTTGAATATTTATAATTTCCATTACCATTATTAGACTGAGTTTATAATCTGGCCTAACACAAATCTCGTCAAAGGATCATAATTAGAAGAGACACACACACACATACACAAAAATTAATATATGCAACAGCTAGGTTCATCATTCGTTTGCTCAATCATTAACATGTACTCTGCTAGGCACCAGAGATTAAAAATGATCTCTGCTCTACAGAAATTCACAGTGTAGTAAAAAAGACAATTTTAGCAAGTAATTAGAAGACAATAGAAGTAAAAAGTGGTTAAAGACCTTAGAATAGGCAAGCCTTCATAAAGCGCTAACGTTTGAGACTTGAAGAAATAATTACCCTAGACAGGGGATAAAGCTTGAACAAAAGCATGGAGTGAGAGGGTCTGATATGTATGGAAAGTCACAAAAATTCAGAATGATGGTGAACGGTGCAAGTGAGGATGTGAGATGCAGATAAGGCAGAAAAGATGACTTAGGACCAATTAATGCCCTGTTCACCAAGAAAAGAGCATAAGTTTCATCCTAGGATAATGTTTTTTGAACTTTTCACCATAAAAACAACAAAGAAGACTGAACTTATACACCCATAGGTCTGCCAACAACATATGCAGCAGTTTCTACTTTAAGCAAAGACATTTTTAAAGTCTTAAACCTTACTGTAAAAGCTAGTGAGAATTTTGCATTCTACTCTTTTGTTTGTAATACATGAAACAGATATTTTGACCCACTTACAAATGAGTAAAGTGGATACCACATTAAGCTCAGTCATAATTAGTTTAGTGCTTCTAATACTCCCAGGAATAAGCTAAGAAAACACCGTCTCCAGGAAGTTTGAAAAGCAGGTTTGAAAATTTTCATGAGGCAATGGAGTTTTTTAAAAAACACATATATATAAATATAAATTGGTGTTGTTTAGTCGTTGTGTCCAATTCTTTTGCAACCCCATAGACAGTAGCCCGCCAGGCTCCTTTGTCCATGGGATTTACCAAGCAAGAATACTGGAGTGAGTGGACTGCCACTTCTTTCTTGAGAAAGAAATGGCAAAGAAAAGAAAGAAATCCCTTCCTGACCCAGGGATTGAACCCACATTTCCTGCACTGGCAGGTGGATTCTTTACCACTGAGCCACACACACACACACAGCTGTGTATATTTATCTACATATATATATAGAGAGAGATCAGTTCAGTTCAGTTCAGTTGCTCAGTTGTGTCCGACTCTTTGCGACCCTGAATCGCAGCATGCCAGGCCTCCCTGTCCATCACCATCTCCCAGAGTCCACTCAGACTCATGTCCATCGAGTCAGTGATGCCATCCAGCCATCTCATCCTCTGTCGTCCCCTTCTCCTTCTGCCCCCAATCCGTCCCAGCATCAGAGTCTTTTCCAATGAGTCAACTCTTCTCATGAGGTGGCCAAAGTATTGGAGTTTCAGCTTTAGCATCATTCCTTCCAAAGAACACCCAGGGCTCATATCCTTCAGAATGGACTGGTTGGATCTCCTTGCAGTCCGAGGGACTCTCAAGAGTCTTCTCCAACACCACAGTTAAAAAGCATCAATTCTTCAGCACTCAGCCTTCTTCACAGTCCAACTCTCTCATCCATACATAACCACAGGAAAAACCATAATAGAGAGAGATAGATAGATATAAAAAGAGAGAGAAAATCAGGTCTAGAGTTCTAAAAATGGAGGTTGGGATTAAACATCAAAAATTAGCCACCCTGCAACCAAATCCCTCTATACAAGTATTGTTTGATGTGCAAAGTGTGAAAATATGTTTTTCAAGTAACATTTAAACATTCAGTTCAGTTCAGTTGCTCAGTCGTGTCTGACTCTTTGCAACCCCATGAACTGCAGCACACCAGGCCTCCCTGTCCATCACCAACTGCCGGAGTCCACCCAAACCCACGTCCATTGAGTCAGTGATACCATCCAACCATCTTATCCTCTGTCATCCCCTTCTCCTCCTGCCCTCAATCTTTCCCAGAGTCAAGGTCTTTTCAAATCAGTCAACTCTTTGCATCAGGTGGCCAAAGTATTGGAGTTTCAGCTTCAGCATCAGTCCTTCCAATGAACACCCAGGACTGATCTCCTTTAGGATGGACTGGCTGGATCTCCTTGCAGTCCAAGGGACCCTCAAGAGTCTTCTCCAACACCACAGTTCAAAAGCATCAATTCTTCAGTGCTCAGCTTTCTTTATAGTCCAACTCTTACATCCATACATGACTACCAGAAAAACCATAGCCTTGACTAGATAGACGTTTTTTGACAAAGTAATGTCTCTGCTTTTTAATATGCTGTCTAGGTTGGTCATAACTTTTCTTCCAAGGAGTAAGTGTCTTTTAATTTCATGGCTGTAGGAAACTGATTTAAACTATTCTCAAAATACATCAAGTTCAGGGGACCCTGGACCAAATTAACCCATGACACATCTTTCAGTTACGAAGTAAAGGCCGCCCCTTTTTGTAGATGTCTGCACCCTCCTCTACTCTATTTCTCATCAAGAAGGAATGTACACTCACCCCATCTGCCTCACTCATGTCCAGTGTTACTTTTGAGACTTCCATGATGTTTGCACTTGCTATTTTTGGTCTAGGTGAAAGCTGAAGCTTTTATAGTTAATGAAATCACTAACAGGAGAGGAGGGGAATAGAAAGGAGAAGAGATGAGAAGAGAGACAATGAAAGGGAAGGTAAGAAGAGGGAAAGAGAACATTTTCTCTGAGAAAGAGTTGAACATCTGGAGAAAGACTTGCCCGAAAGGATCATAAGGATGGTCAAGTTAGTAAGAAAACTAAGATTGTGCTGTTATGACAGCCAAGTGAGTAGAGATCTCCAGCAAAGAAACACAAAGTCCCATGTGGTTAAAAGGTTCAATTCCAATGAATTTGGAATTGTGGGAATTGTTGTGGTTTCAACAGAAGTCTGACTACAACACATTTGGGGAAGTGGAAAGAGAAAAGAGAGATAAGCAGCCCAAAACATCCTTTCAGTAAATTATATTTTGTATGTTCTTTGAACAGTTTAATCCACAGGCTAAAGTACATTCTAAAATGATTTTTGAGTTATTTTATATTTAAAGGTTTGCAAAACAGATGAGAAATTGCTATCCTAAATCATAAAAACTTTCTTAAAGTTTAATTTAAATAAATTTTATTTTCAAGATACATGTATCACCAGAGAAAAGGCATTATTGGTAAAGAGCAATGACTCATACTGAATTCTAGAACAGTGTTTGAATATGAGGATAGATGACGTCTTGAAGTAACCCAACTTCCTGACAAAACTGTTTTTTTTTTCTATTCAACCTTGATACTGACTCCTATTTTAAAGGAATGAAAAAATATTAATGAAAGCATGTATTATGCCCACGATTTACATAGATTATCCTCTCACTCAAATAATAATAAGTACATTTGTGGAACAGTAATAAATTCATTCACAACCAATGATCTGTAGGTTATGGCAGAAAACCAAAGACATACACTACTAGGAGTCTGTGACTGAAGAGAATTTATGGAAGAGAACATTTCACAAAGGCTTCCACACAGTTAAATACATCTGTAAAGAATGGTATCCCATCCAAATACTAATGACAGTGGAAAGGCAGCCAGCCCCAGGCCTCAGTTACAAGAGGGAATATTTACTAGAACCCATTCAAGTAAACTTGTAACTGTAGATGGAAAAAAAAATGAATAGGAGCTTCAAGACAGCAATAGCTCCAAACAACCTGAATGATGTGTGACAGAAAGGGAGCTGAGGGAATAAATATCTCATTCAGTTGTCATCCAGTTTTCCAATTTCCAGTTATTATCTTCCATTTTCTAAACTCAGTCAGAACATAAGGGAGACCAGTTGAGTGGACATAGTAGCAGAAGAAGAGAAGGGTTATAAAACAGTATCTCCAGCATATCCTCCAGACAATAAACAGTTTTCTCTTGGGGAGTTATCTAGACTCTACATTATAGCATTTTCTTCAACCAACAAGGTGGTCCCCTTTTGCAACAACAGGGATGTGTCATTTTCTCTCACTATTGGGAAGAGTGGCTCAACAGTTCAGTTCAGTTCAGTTCAGTCGCTCAGTCGTGTCCAGCTCTTTGCGACCCCATGAATCGCAGCACACCAGGCCTCCCTGTCCATCATTATCTCCCGGAGTCCACTCAGACTCACGTCCATCGAGTCAGTGATGCCATCCAGCCATCTCATCCTCTGTCGTCCCCTTCTCCTCCTGCCCCCAATCCCTCCCAGCATCAGTCTTTTCCAATGAGCCAACTCTTCACATGAGGTGGCCAAAGTATTGGAGTTTCAGCTTTAGCATCATTCCCTCCAAAGATATCCCAGGGCTGATCTCCTTCAGAATAGACTGGTTGGATCTCCTTGCAGTCCAAGGGACTCTCAGGAGTCTTTTCCAACACCACAGTTCAAAAGCATCAATTCTTCATCGCTCAGTTTCTTCACAGTGTGGCACATAAGGCAGCATTATGTTTATTTTTTTAATTATTTATTTTTATTTTTACTTTATTTTACTTTACAATACTGTATTGGTTTTGCAGCATTATGTTTAGTGTAGTGGTATTTTTGTTGTTTGCTCATTTGTTTATAGCATCTAGCGCCTTTTCTCATGTTGAGAGAATGTGTCACTGTTGACTGTCTTCATGGAGAGGTAGGGAAAAGGTGCTTCTGCCTTTGACTATGAATGCTTGAAGGAAAGACCCTTGCTCTTCCTGACCTGTGCCCACAAATGCAAGTCTCTGGACCCAAGAACACTGAATGAGATGCATTCTTCTAAGACACTCAATTTGTAGTAGATAAGTGGTATTAACTAGAGTTAGGCTTTCTTCTAGACATAGGAAGAAGCTGTGCTCACTTCCTAAGCAGCAGCAACAGCAGTCTGACCAGGCTAAGAACACTTCTGGTACTTGATGTACTTTTACTATTGGGAAGCACTTAGTTCAGTCCATTCTGCTAATTTAGCCTTGCAGCTTCTCTGTAATTATCTAAATTCGAAATATGCTCACAATAGAAGCCCTTGTTGGCTTCTGTTATGTGTGGTCAGGAGCATCTTTTTTTTTTTTTTTTTAATTAGAGTATACTTGCTTTACAATGTTGTGTTGGTTTCTGCTGTAAAATAAAGTGAATCAGCTATATGTATTCAAATATCTCCTCCCTCTGACTCCCCATATTCCACCTCTCTAGGTCATCAGAGACCATGGATCTGAGTTCCCTATGCTATACAGCAACTTCCCACTAGCTATCTATTTTACACATGGTAGTGTACACACGTCAGTGCTACACTTCAATTCTCACCATCTCCCCCTTATGTCCACGAGTCTGTTCTTTACATCTACATCTTATTGCTGCCTTAAAAGAGATCCACCTGTACCATTTTCTGGATTTCATATATATGCATTAATATATGATATTTGTTTTTCTTTTTCTGTCTGACTTCACTCTGTCTGACAGACTCTAGGTCCATCCACATCTCTGCAAATGGCACAATGTCATTTCTTTTTATGGCTGAGTAATATTCCATTGTATATATGTATGTGTTTACTGCATTGAGTGGCCAGTTGGATGACACCAGGTTTTCCTCAGGTTCACACCACTGATGTTAACCTATCCCAAATTGTCCTATACTCCTTACCCAGCCACTCTCTTGACCTCGGTGACTGATTTAGTCCTTTCTTTGTCCTGACCCTATCCTCAACTGGGTCATTTCTCTTCCCTTATCTACCTATCTTTTAAAATTAGTACTAATTTTTTAATCTCAATACTCACCTTTAGAAAAGTTCAATACTTGAATTCATTTAGATGTGTGTACAGGCTTCCCAGGTGGTGCTAGTGGCAAAGAACCCACCTGCCAATGCAGGAGGCATAAGACACACAGCTTTGGTCCCTCAGGAAGATCCCCTGGAGAAGAGCATGGCAATCCACTCCAGTATTCTTGACTAGAGAATCCCATGGACAGAGGAGCTTGGCAGGCCACTGTGTATGGGGTTGCAAAGAGTCAGACATGACTGGTATGTAACTAATAGAAGCTTGATTTTCAAACAGTAGAGTTTCAGGTGTCAGAGGTCAGCTGTAAGTTGAGCTATCTAGGGAACAAGAAAACTATCCTGGCAGTCTTAAAAAATCTCAGCACTGAGATGACTGATTACCCTGCTTAAAAATATGAACGTGGGACTTCCCTGGTGGTCCAGTGGCTGGGACTCATCTCTCAGTGGGCACCTGGGTTTGATCCCTAGTCAGGGAACTAGATCTCACATGTGGCAACTAAAGATCCTGCATGCAGCAGCAAAGCCCAAGGATCCCATGTGCTGTGACTGAGACTTGGTGCAGCCAAATAGATAAAGAAACATTAAAAAAAAATCTGAATACTAAAAGAAAGAGGAAAAACAGCATTTTATACTCGTCTCCTGCAGATCAACCACAATGAGCTACACACTTTCAGATGACATTATCTTTTTTCATTCTCACAATATAAAAGTTTAGGAAATTTCCCCAAATAACTGCTGTTTAGACACAGAGCTGGGATTTTAACATGTAACTCCTCAGCTCCTGCCATACTACCACTCTGCCTAAAAATCACAGCTACTTCTTTAAAGATTCTGACATTCCAAGTGTGAGAAAATTAGTGGCAGTAGTCAGTTCAGTGACAAAAGTACAGGAGACTATATAGGATCTTATGTATCAAGATGAATTTTTGACAGCACTAGAGACATTTTATGAAGAAGTCATGAATTTGACTGGGTTATGCTTAGAACATCTACTAGAAAACCACTTCTTAAATTACTATTTTATTTTCTATGGTATTGATGGAAAGGAAACTGTATAGTGTGCTTATGTGTCAGAGGTGGTCTGTTTGTTTACTGTTAATGATAGTCAAAATATCTGACGTGTAATGTTCTGGTAACACTTAAATCAACCTGACTATATTGGAAAACTAATAAACAATAACTAGAATTTTTTTTAATATGCTTCTGGCTGTGGAAGCACTGCCAATCTGTAAAATATTTGAATTCCAAACCGCAAATGGATGTGTATTCAATTGTATAATCAAAGGGGAGAAAATAAAAAACACAGTTTTGATTGAGCAGCCTTTTAACCTGAAATTAAAGAAAAATAACTGAAAATTATAAAAGGACCCTTCAATTTTGAATTTTAATTTTAGGGAATTAATATTATTTTGTGACCATGATGAGGTTAGTGTAATTGAATTCTTTTTGGTAATCGAGTTTCATAGGTGTGACTGGAAGCAGCTGCAAAAGCAAATCAAGTTTTCTCAGAAAGAATATTAATAGGATTCTGAAATTCCTCATTCCCAAGAGAAAAGTAAAACTTAAGCTAAATACTTGAAAGAATACACATTTTACATGTTTCTTTTATTAGTGATGAGAGTTGCTTATTAATCAATGTTTAACAATGTAATTACAGATGTTTTAGTCTCACCAGATAACACAGATTAATAAATGACCTGCAACTAGTGAAGTGTGCAGAAAGGGTAATGAATTCTTTCCATCAGCACTCTAATTTATTAGTAATAAACAAAGACCATGATGAATTAGGAGAATTGTAGAGTTTCTGAATATTGAAATCAAATTTCCAGATGAAAGCATTTAATCATTCAGTTTTCCTTCATTTACTTCTCTTCATGTCTGATAATGTGGTGGGATTTGCTTTTCTGGACTGCATTAAATAGTTCATCTAAAACTCATATCTTATACTGTTTGCAAGTTTACATTGATCCAACTCTTATTATTATATATGTTTTTACCTAACACTGAAAGTAGTATAATTTTGATATCAACTAATCAAATTATGATGTTGAGAAGAGCTCCTGTTCCAGCTCGAGGAGGCACTATTGGATGAGGCACTAATTTTCCAAAACTGGTTTTAACTATGTAGAATTCTATTTGACAAATTGAGTTAACTCAAAGGAGAAAGACACAAATGCATATGCTTTATGATAAATATAACCAAAATCTGATGGGGAAGAAAAGTTACTAGTCATATTCACACACATAGTTAACATTGTATATTTGGCAATCATTTGAAATATGTCTTTAATTCGAGCCCCATTTTGAACTTCGGTAGCAGAGAGGAGTTCAAATATGAGCACTACCTGGTGGCATATGTTAATTATAATACACGTCCCTTCTGTTGTCTCCAGTTACCACCATATGCTATTTTGTTATCACTTTTGTGGGAAGGACATTCCAAATCTGAGTCACTAACTTAGAATTGCAATATTGCATTAAAAATAATTAGAAGCATAAGATACCAAGGCTTTTCTTACATTATTTAAGACAAGAAATGATTATGCCTATATATGTATATAAAGCACATGTATGTATGTTGTGTGTATGTGTATGTACAGGTCACATACTGCTAAACTGTATTTTAAGAAGTGGATCCTGAAAGAAAGGCATAAATCCCTTTAAGTCACAGGATAAAGAGTGAACAACAAGTGTGAAAATTCAAAGGATAAGAATTTGAAGCAAAATAAATTGTTGCACTAACTTTGTGCTCAGAATGGAAATAATTTAGTGAGAAAATTATTCTCTCCTGATGAGAAAGCCTAAATCAGAATTTTTCAAAACACCAAGGGTTGACACTGATTCCTGTATCCACTTACTGCTGTAGGCACCCTCTTTTGTTGTATCTTGAGTCTAGCTGGTAAAACAGAAAGCTTTTTCTTTCATGTAAAAAAACAAGTAAGTAGAGGGAGAACTACTTATACATAGGCAGAAGGTAACCTAGTTAGTGCTTTTTCTACATACAAATTTCCAAAGGAGGGTGTTAAAAGCTTCAACAGTAAGACTGGAAAGTGTAGCCTGCAATTGCTGGAGAAACTAAAGTCATCATACATCATTAGGAGGGATGTGAAATGTTTCAGGTACTGTCAAAAAAAAAGTTTGACAATTTCTCAAAAAAATTAAATGTAATTGTGATTAAAAAGCTTCCAACAACAAAAGTCCAGGGCCAGATGGCTTCACAGGCAAATTCTATCAAACATTTAGAGAACAGCTAACACCTTAACTTCTGAAACTTTTCCAAAAAATTGCAGAGAGAGAAACACTCCCAAACTCATTCTACAAGACCACAATCACCCTGAGACCAAAATCAGACAAAAACATCACAAAAAAGAAAATTCAGGCCAATATCACTGATGCAAAAGTCCTCAACAAAATACTGGCAAACTGAATCCAACAACACATGAAAAGGATCATACACCACGATCAAGTAGGATTTATCCGAGGGTTGCAAAATTCTTTAATATATGCAAATAAATGTGACATACCATATTAACAAATTGAAGAAAAATCATATGATCATCTCAATAGATGCAGAAAAAGCTTTCAACAAAATTCAACACACATGATAAAAATAAACAAAAAATAAGCTCTCCAGAAAGTGGGCATGGAGCAAACCTACCTCAACAAAATAAAGACCACATATGACAGAGTGACATCAAACATTATTCTCAAAGGTGAGAAATTGAAAGTATTTCCTCTAAAATTAGGAATGAGGGTTGTTTGCCTTCTGAGCACTATTATTCAGTATAATTTTGGAAGTCCTAGCCATGGCAATCAGAGCAGAAATGCAAATAAAAGGCATCCAAACTGCCAAAGAAGAAAAAGAAATAAATGAAATTTAAAATGGCAAAGAAGGAAAACTGTCACTGTTTGCAGATGACATGATAATATAAACAGAAAATCTTAAAGATGCCCCAGTAAACTACTAGAACTAATCATTGAATTTACAAAAGTTGCAGGATACAAAAATAATACACAGAAATCTCTTGTATTTCTATAGACTAACAATGGAAGATCAGAAAGATATTAAGGAAACAATCTCATTTACCATTGCTACAAAAAGAATAAATTACCTAGGAATAAACTTACCAAAGAGGCAAAAGACCTGTACACAGAAACTATAAGATACTGATGAAAGAAATCAAAGGGCACATAACTAGATGGAGAGATATACCATATTCTTGGATTAGAAGAATCAGTATTGTGAAAATGACTATACTACCCAAAGCAATCTACAGATTCAATGCAATCCCTATCAAATCACCAATGGCATTTTTCACAGAACTAGAACAAAACTTTTTTACAGTTTGTTTGGAAACTCAAAAGACCTCAAATAACAAAAGCAATCTTGAGGATAAAAAGAAAAACAAATTGGAGGAATCAGACTCCCTGACTTCAGACTATACTATAGGGTTACAGTGGTCAAGACTGTACAGTACTGGCACAAAAACAGAAATATAGGTCAATGGAAAAGGATAGAAAACCCAGAGATAAACCCACATACCTATGTCACCTGATCTATGAAAAAGGAGGCCAGAATGTAAAATGAAAGAAAGACAGCCTCTTCAAATAAGTTTTGTTGGGAAAACTGGACAGCTACATGTAAAAGAATGGTACTACAACACTCCCTAACATACACAAAAATAAACTCAAGATGGATTAAAGACCTAAAACTCTTAGAGGTAAACATAGAACATTCTTGGATATAAATCCCAGCAAGATCTTTTTTGGCTCACTTCCTAGAATAATGAGAATAATAAGTACTATTTATAATAGCTAGGACATGGAAGTAACCTAGATGTCCATTGACAGATGGATAAAGAAGTTGTGGTACATATACACAATGGAATATGACTCAGCCATAAAAGGAACACATTTGACTCAGTTCTAACAAGTTGGATGAGCCTAGAGCCTATTATACAGAGTGAGCAAGTTAGAGAAAGACAGATCTTGTATACTAATGCATATATATGGAATTTAGAAAGATGGTACTGATGAACCTATCTGCTGGGTGGCAATGGAAACACAGACATAAAGAACTGACTTATGGACACAGTGGGGGAAGGAGAGGGTGGGACATGGGACAAGTTCACAGAGCAGCATTGAAACATGTATTACCTCATGTAAAATAGCCAGTGGAAATTTGCTGTATGACACAAGGAGCTCACACCTGGTGCTCTGTGACAACCTAGAGGAGTAGGGTGGAGCAGAAGGTGGGAGGGAAGTTCAAGAGGAAGGGGATATATGTATACCTGTATCATGTTGATGTATCACAGAAACTGATACAATGTTGTAAAGCAATTATCCTCCAATTAAAAATAAACATATAAAATAAACAAATTGGACCTAATTAAATTTAAAGGTTCTGAACAGCAAAGGAAACCATAAAAAAGATGGAGTGACAACCCTCAGAATGAGAGAAAATATTTGCAAATGAAGCAATGGAGAAAGAATTAATTTACAAAGTTACACAAACAGCTCATGCAGTTCAATTTCAAAAAAAACAACCAATGCGCTAAACAAAAAAAAAAAAAAAAAAAAGGGCAGAAGACCTAAATAGACAGTTCTCAAGAGAAGACACAGGGATGGCCAACACACATGAAAGGATGCTCAACATCACTAACAGAAATGCAAATCAAAACTACAATGAGAAATGTATGATCTCAAAACTACAGTGATTCTGACCTCACACTGGTCAGAATGGCCATCATCACAAAATCCACAAACAATAAATGCTGAAGAGGCTATGGCGAAAAGAGGGACCCTCTTGCAATGTAGGTGGGAATGTAAATTGACACTGTCACTATGGAAAACAGTATGGAGGTTCCTTAAAACACTAAAAATAGAACAACCAGGTGACCCAGCAATCCCACTATTAGGGAGATAAAACCATAATTCAAAAAGATACATGCACCCTAATATTTATAGCAGCACTATTTGCAGTAGCCAGGATGTGGAAGCAACCTAGATGCCCATCAACAGAAGAAAGGATAGAAAAGATATGGTGCACACATATACAATGGAGTATTACTCAGCCATAAAAAGGAACAAACTGGGTCATTTGCAGAGATGTGGATGGACCTAGAGAGTATCATACAAGGGGAAATCACAGAAAAACAAATATTGTTTATTAACGTGTATATGTGAAATGAGAAAAAAAATGATATCAGTTCAGTTCAGTCGCTCAGTCATGTCCGACTCTTTGCGACCCCATGAATCGCAGCACGTCAGGCCTCCCTGTCCATCACCAACTCCCGGAGTTCACTCAGACTCACGTCCATCGAGTCAGTGATGCCATCCAGCCATCTCATCCTCTGTCGTCTCCTTCTCCTCCTGCCCCCAATCCCTCCCAGCATCAAAGTCTTTTCCAATGAGTCAACTCTTCGCATGAGGTGGCCAAAGTACTGGAGTTTCAGCTTTAGCATCATTTCTTCCAAAGAAATCCCAGGGCTGATCTCCTTCAGAATGGACTGGTTGGATCTCCTTACAGTTCAAGGGACTCTCAAGAGTCTTCTCCAACACCACAGTTCAAAAGCATCAATTCCATGGCATAAGGATTGAAAATGAGAATATACTGCATAGGGAACTCTATTCAATGCTCTGTGGTAACCTAAACGAGAAGGAAATCCAAAAAAGAGGAGATATATGTAAACATATAGTTTATTCATTTTCCTTTACATTAGAAACTAACACAACATTGTAAAGCAACTATACTCATAAATTTTTTTTTTAAATAGAAAAACAGTAAAATGGAACCTTTGTGGAAAAAGTACAATGAAGATGATTAAGCTGTAAAGAAATAAAATGAAGAAGTTAAAAAAATATATATACAACTGAGCAATCCACTCAGTACATACCCAGCAGAAATGAAAAGAGGTACTTGAATACATATTCACCCACACTCACAGCACACTGTTCACAGTAGCTAAAAGGTCCTTTGCCAACAAAGGTCTGTTTAGCCAAGGCTATGGTTTTTCCAGTGGTCATGTATGGATGTGAGAGTTGGACTATAATGAAAGCTGAGCACTGAAGATCTGATGCTTTTGATCTGTGGTGTTGGAGAAGACTCTTGAGAGTCCCTTGGACTGCAAGGAGATCCAACTAGTCTATCCTAAAGGAGATCAGTCCTGGGTGTTCATTGGAAGGACTGATGCTGAAGCTGAAACTCCAATACTTTGGCTACCTCATGTGAAGAGATGACTCATTTGAAAAGACCCTGATGCTGGGAAAGATTGAGGGCAGGAGGAGAAGGGAACGACAGAGGATAAGATGGTTGAATGGCATCACTGACTTGATGGACATGAGTTTGAGTGAACTCTGGGAGTTGGTGATGGACAGGGAGGCCTGGTGGGCTGCGGTTCATGGGTTTGCAAAGAGTCAGACAGGACTGAGCAACTGAACCGAACTGAACTGACCCATCAAAGGATGGATAGACACAATTATTACAATGTATTGTTATTTAGCAGGAAAAGTAAATGAAGTATTGATAAATGCTACAATTTGGAGGAAACTTGAATACATTCTGAGTGAAAGCAGTCAGCCATAAAACACCACATACTGTTATTGCCTGGAGAGTCCCAGGGACAAGGGAGCCTGGTGGGCTGCCGTCTGTGGGGTCACACAGAGTCGGACACGACTGAAGCAACGCAGCAGCAGCAGCAGCACTGATGGTATGATATCATTTGTGTTAAATATATAGGACAGAAAAAACCCAGAGAAAGAGAGCTGACTGGCAGTTGTCAGCTGGTGAGAGTAGAGAAGAATGAGAATAAGGAGTAACTGGTTAGTAGGTTTCCTTTTGGGTGGTAAAAATGCTTCAGAATCAGATAAAGTTCACAGTTGCACATATTATGAATGTACTAAATACCACTGAATTAACATTTAAAATCCTCAATTTTATATTATATGAATTTCACTTCAATATTATTAAAAACAAATCAGGAAATAGATAAAATCATAATAAACAATGGCTAAGTAGTGTTTACTCCAGAAAGAATGACCAAAAAGAGGATCTCTACTTAAGTAAAAAATATATATGATTATATGAAGATCAATAAAGTTGAAAGAGCCAATAATAACAAAATAAACTCTAATAGAAAGAGAAGGAAAAAATAAATGATAAATACTAGCAACAGATATTTAACAAAAACAATATTATACTGAAGAGTGAAATGTTAATAACACAGAATTTAAGAATTAAGACATCTGTGTCAACTATTGCAATTGTGAAAATTATTGTGGACAATTTTGTTAATGCAATTGGACTTAAAGATGGGAAAATTTTTAAATACCGAAGGAATAAAAATATCTCTATTTACAAAACAAATGATACATCCTCAGAAAAATCCTAAAGATACCAAACTTTCAGAATTAAAATAGAATTCAGTAAGCTGGGGAGAATATCCAAAAAACATGCCAAGTTCCATAAATAATTCCCAGTAACAAGTTAGAGAAAAAGGCTGTAAAATGAAAGTTCCAGTCACAATTATTTAAGATTACAAAATACAATTAGCATTTTTCTTTTTAAATAAAGTACCTATATAAAGGACCTGGAACACAAAGCTTTCTCAACACTCTTAGCCACCAACATCACTTAGATAAGTTTGTGGTAACAGGTTCCCAGGGCATTGGGGTAGTGTCCATTCCATAGAAGCATTCAGGGATTGGAGTTCCTCAAACCTACCATAGATGCATGAGGGTTCCAGCATGGCAGAGATCTGTAACTAGTCCCAGTGAAGAAGACAGGGAAACTGGAGAAGATAAGGCATTCATGAGATACGGATGATGTGGAGTCAGAGCCAGCGCAAAGGAAGTTGGGTCCATGTAGCAAATTGTTCTCCAAGTCAACTAGGCGGGTGAATGATCAACAATAATACAATTTGTTAAATGACTACTGATTGAGTTCTTTTGCTGAAAGACAACTATTGTAAAATTTGACTGTAAGACACCATGGTGAGTTACGTTCAAACTTCAAACTGTTACAATCACTCTGGGAGATACATTTTTATCCCTATTAGACAGATGGGGAAACTGAAACTAAACAGCTGGAAGACACCTGCCCTAAATCACAAAATGAATAAGAATAGGGCCTGGGATTTGACCATAGATGTACATGAACTGAAATAAACAATGCAAAGAATAGAGGAAAATGATAGAATGGGAAAGACTAGAGATCTCTTCAAGAAAACTGGAGACACCAAGGGAATATTTCAAAAAAGATGGGCATGATAAAGGACAGAAATTTAAGGACCTAACGGAAGCAGAAGAGATTAAAAAGATGTGGCAAGAAAACACAGAATTATACAAAACACAGCAGTGACCACAGGACTGGAAAAGGTCACTTTCTGTCCCAATCCCAAAGAACAGCGACAAAGAATGTTCTAATTACTGTACAACTGTGCTCATTTAACATGTTTATAAGATTATGCTCAAAATCCTTCAAGCTAGGTTTTAGTACATGAACTGAGAACTTCCAGATGTACAAGGTGGGTTTCCAAAATGCTTATATTCATTAGGTCATGGAGAAAGCAAGGAAGTTCCAGAAAAACATCTACTTCTGATTCATTCCTCTGTCGTCCCCTTCTCCTCTTGCCCCCAATCCCTCCCAGCATCAGAGTCTTTTCCAATGAGTCAACTCTTCGCATGAGGTGGCCAAAGTACTGGAGTTTCAGCTTTAACATCATTCCTTCCAAAGAACACCCAGGGCTGATCTTCAGAATGGACTGGTTGGATCTCCTTGCAGTCCAAGGGACTCTCAAGAGTCTTCTCCAACACCACAGTTCAAAAGCATCAATTCTTCAGCGCTCAGCTTTCTTAACAGTCTAACTCTTACATCCATGCATGACCACTGGAAACTTAGTTAGGCCTGAGTTATTGATGCTATAGTTATCATATATTATTATTATAGTTATTGAAGCTACTTCTTGAAAAAATCATTTATGGCAAATGGTGAGATTAAATAGAAAATTTATTATCAATTTATACATGATGCAAACAGGGGGAATAGAGCAAGTGCTTAGAGACTTTAATAAATGTTGTTTGAGGTTATATGCTGATACAACATATATAAAGAAGAGACAAAAATGGAGGGTTAAATGGAAATATTCTTTTTTTGAACTATCAAACAAATATAGTCCCAAAAAATTTATACCAAAAACCATAAACCAGGAAAGACCCTCTGCTGGGGAACATGAAATTAAAACATACTTATTTCCCCAGATTGTCCAGATAGCACACATGGCTGATTATGAGCTGATTTAATAATTCTTTTTATCAAAGGTGAAAGTATTTGATAGACAATGATACATTTACAGCATTCTGAATCTATATTCACTTGCCCAGGTGAGCTCAGACAATGTTATTAAAAATGACACAGAAGCTCTGGGATCTGCAGCAGTAAGACAGTTGTTTATGGCTGGCTTCCTGGATGTAAAGAACAGGAAACCTTGTTACAGTAACATGGAGTGTGTTTCTCTAATCAACTGCTAATAGAATGGAGATGGGGTAAACAGAGATGGCTTTTGCCAAGACATAAATCTCTGATAAGGTAAAGGATTTTTCTCCATCAAGCTATGAAAGGAATCCCTTTTAGGAACTTCCACTTCAAATCTTTCCTTTTGAGATATTTTCCTTGCAAGAAACTTCAGCCTATTCATGGCAGATGCAAAGGACTTGTTTAGTGGGATATGACCATTTTACAACTCAAAAATGGCTTGGTAAGGACCTAGGACTTGAACTTAATGAAATTTGGAACAATAATGTGTTTTAACTTCTGTGCCTATATTATTCAGTGGGCCATCTTTCAGCTTCTTTCCTTTTTGATTTATTCTACTACATGTTGAGAATAGTGATCAATAAGTACATGTGTAATACAGTCTATTATGAGAGTAACTGAGCATTAAGGAGTAAAGCTAGATTTATATCATAAAGATATGCAGTCTCCTGAAACAGGTCCTAAATTTGGGCCTTGAATGTGTTCCTGTGATTGCTTCATATTATATCAGATTATACTATAAAGTTACTGTTATCAAGACAGTATGGCACTGGCACAGAAACAGAAATATAGATCTATGGACCAAGACAAAGGGCCCAGAGGTCAGGCTCCTCTGTTCATGGGATTTTCCAGGTAAGAAGACTGGAGTGGGTTGCCATGCCCTTCTCTAGGGGAACTTCCCAACCCAGGGATGAAATCCTTGTCTCTTACATCTCCTGCATTGGCATGTGGGTTCTTTACCACTATTACTACCTGGGAAGCCCCTTTTTCAAACCTATACACCTACACTCTCCTTTTCATTGTCCAGTCACTCAGTCACGTCCAACTCTTTGCGACCCCATGGACTGCAGCACACCTGGCTTCCCTGTCCTTCTCTGTCTCCTGGAGTTTGGTCAAACTCATGTCTACCAAAATTGATGACAAAAGAAGTAAGAATATACAATGGAAAACAGACAGCCTGTTCAATAAGTGGTGCTGGGAAAACTGGACAGCTACATGTAAAAGAATGATATTAGAATACTTTCTAACATGATACACAAAAATAAATTCAAAATAGATTAAAGACGTGAATTTAAGGCCACACATTATAAAACTCCTAGAGAAAAACATGGGCAGAACACTCTTTGACATAAATCACAGTAAGATCTTTTATGATCTACCTCTTAGAGTAATGAAAATAAAAGCAAACAAATGGGATCTTTTGCATGGCAAAGGATCAAAAAACCCTCAGAATAGGGGAAAAATTTTGCAAATAAAGCAACTGACAAAGGATTAATCTCCAAAATACAAAGAGCTCATGCAGCTCAATATATTCAAAACAAACAACCCAAACAATATGGAGTTTTCTTTACAAAACTAGAAATAGAATTACCATATGATCTAGCAAACTCACTCCTGGGCATATACCCAGGGAAAACCATAATTCAAAAAGATACATGTACCCTAATGCTCATACTAGCACTATTTACAACAGTCAGGACACAGAAGCAACCTAAATGTCCATCAGCAGAGGAGTGGATAAAGATGTGGTACACATACACAGTGGAATCCTACTCAGCCATAGAAAGGAATGAGACTGGGTCATTTGTAGAGATGGAGATGAGCTTAAAGACAGTCATACAGAATGAAGCAAGTCAGAAACACGAAAATAAATACTGTATATTAATGCATACATGTGGAATCTAGAAAAAAACGTCACAGATGATCCTATTTGCAAAACAGAAATTGAGACATAGATGTAGAGAACAAATGTGTGGATCCCAAGGGGGAAAAGAGGAGGGTGGGAGGGATTGAGATTGACACATATATACTACTGATACTGTGTATAAAGTGGCTAACTAATGAGAACATACTGTATAGGACAGAGAACTATACTTAATGCACTATGTTGACATTAATGGGAAGGAAATTCAAAAGGGAGGGGCTATATGTAACATATAGCTGAGTCATTTTGCTGTTCAGTAGAAACTAATATCATAAAGCAACCGTACTATATATGGTAAAGCAACTATATAATACAACATTGTAAAACAACCAATAAAAATGTATAAAAAATTAAATAAACATTGCCTAGTCCTTTTCAGATGGAGCTGAGGTACCTACTATAACAACAAAACTGTTTTTCTGAAATATTCTATATTTAGATCAAAAAAATTAAATGAAAATCCTATTATAAGACATCTATGCTACGCATATGAACACACATATATATTCATATGCAATAAATACGGTTTGAGTACATATGAACACTTCTACGTTCATAATCATAGAAGGAAATCAGTCCTAAATATTCATTGAAAGGACTGATGTCAAAGCTGAAACTCCAGTACTTTGGCCACCTGATGCGAAGAGGTGACATTTGAAAAGACCCTGATGCTGGGAAAGATTGAAGGCGGGAAAAGAAGGGGATGACAGAGGATGAGATGGTTGGTTGGCATCACCAACTCAATGGACATGCGTTTGAGTAAACTTCGGGAGTTGGTGATGGACAGGGAGGCCTGGTGTGCTGCAGTCCATGGGGTCACAAAGAGCAGGATGCAACTGAGCCACTGAACTGACTAAACTGAACACTTCTATGTACATGATGAAAATACAGATAGCTCCCCAGTAATCTTTTCTGTGGATGGATGAGGGAAATAAAATTGACCCTTGAACAATGATTAAGGGTGCTGACATTTCCAGAGGTCAAAATCTGAGTATACCTTTACAGTCACCCTCTTTATCTGTGGTTCTGTGTTCCTGGACTCAACAAATTGCAGACAGTATAGTACCTTATTTCTTGAGGAAAAAAAAAAAATCTGAAGTGGACCCATGCAGTTCAAATGTGTGTTGTTCAAGAGTGAACTGTCCATCAGCATGTGAATGGATAAGAAAGCTGTGGTACATATACACAATGGAGTATTACTCAGCCATTAAAAAGAATACATTTGAATCAGTTCTAATGAGGTGGATGAAACTGGAGCCTATTATACAGAGTGAAGTAAGCCAGAAAGAAAAACACC
Organism: Capra hircus; assembly: GCF_001704415.2. Lineage (NCBI taxonomy): Eukaryota > Metazoa > Chordata > Mammalia > Artiodactyla > Bovidae > Capra > Capra hircus. Next base: position 43,964,501 of record NC_030816.1, read on the forward strand.
AATACAGTACACTAACGCATATATATGGAATTTAGAAAGATGGTAACGATAACCCTGCAAATGAGACAGCAAAAAAGACACAGATGTATAGAACAGTCTTTTGGACTCTGTGGGAGAAGGAGAGGGTAGGATAATTTGGGAGAATGGCATTGAAACATGTATAATATCATATATGAAATGAATCGCCAGTCCAGGTTCGATGCATGATACTTGATGCCTGGGGCTGGTGCACTGGGACGACCCAGAGGGATGGTATGGGGAGGGAGGAGGGAGGGGAGTTCAGGATGGGGAACACGTGTACACCTGTGGTGTATTCATGTTGATGTATGGCAAAACCAATACAATATTGTAAAGTGATTAACCTCCAATTAAAATAAATAAATTTATATTAGAAGAAAGAGTGAACTGTAGGTGAAAATGTTTGTTGAATTACCTGTACCCCTATTATCCTGGTTATTGTCTCCATCTTTTCCTACAGGCCCCCCATCTACTCCTAACTCTCTGCAGCACTCTCTCCCCAACTACATCCTACAACCTCCAGATGATGTGCCTCTCTCAGAAACAAGTTCCATCCACAAAGAAGAGGGAAAAGTAGAGACAGAGGCAGAAAGAAAACCTTGGGGATGATAGATACCCTGGCTCCAGTTAGTCCTAAAACCAGTCCCACTCAATTCCTTATATGAGTCATATGTTTTTAGCTATTTAAGTTGTGCTGCTGTCACTCCCAGCCATACAGATGCCACAGTACTGCAAAACTTATCATGAAGTCAGCTTATCATCTGCTTCTATTCTTCTTTCATATGCTATGATAAGAGACAAGAAAACCCTGTCCTCATATTTTTATCAGCATAAAGTTTCTGTGTATAAAGCCCAGTCCTGCTTCTCTATCTTATCCGAACTCTCATTCTGCTTGACCTCTTGTCAGTATTAGGCAGAGCTGACCACTTCTTGATGGAGAAGGCAATGGCACCCCACTCCAGTACTCTTGCCTAGAAAATCCCATGGATGGAGGAGCCTGGTAGGCTGCAGTCCATGGGGTTGCTAAGAGTTGGACACGACTGAGCAACTTCACTTTCTCTTTTCACTTTCATGCACTGGAGAAGGAAATGGCAACCCACTTCCGTGTTCTTGCCTGGAGAATCCCAGGGACGGTGGAGCCTGGTGGGCTGCCATCTATGGGGTTGCACAGAGTCAGACACGACTGAAGCTACTTAGCAGCAGCAGCAGCAGCAGACCACTTCTTGAAACACACTGCCCTCTTGCATTCTGGGACACCGCACCCTCCTTCCTCACTGGGTCTTCTGATCCTTGACAACCCCTATATATTGGGATCCCTAAGGAGATCAGGCCTGGAATTTCTTTGGAGGGAATGATGCTGAAGCTGAAACTCCAGTACTTTGGCCACCTCATGTGAAGAGTTGACTCATTGGAAAAGACTCTGATGCTGGGAGGGATTGGGGGCAGGAGGAGAAGGGGACGACAGAGGATGAGATAGCTGGATGGCATCATCGACTTAATGGACGTGAGTTTGAGTGAACTCTGGTAGATGGTGATGGACAGGGAGGCCTGGTATGCTGCGATTCATGGGGTCGCAAAGAGTCGGACACAACTGAGTGACTGAAATGAACTGAACTGAACTGAACTGATGGCCTCTTCTATAACTTTGCTGCACAAATGTTTTTAACAAATGGTTCTGGAGCAACTGGAGCATAGGGCCCCTAAAGTAAACCTTTACCTAAATTTCATACCTTATAAGAAAGTATTAACTCAAAAGATTCAAAAACTTAAAGGTAAAATGTAGAAGTATTAAACTGTTAAAAGCATATGGAAAAGTCCTAAGTCTCTAGAGCAGGCAAAGAGATTTTAGACTTGACAACAAAAGCACACAGCTCATAAAATAAAAAAAAAAAAATGAACCACAGAAAAATTAAAAACCTCTGCCTTGTGGAGTACCTTGTGAAGAGGATGAGAAACCAAGCTACAGAGTGAAAGGTAATATTTATAAATCACATATATTTATAAAAGGTCTTGTGTGTGTATGTGTGTGTGTGTGTGTATGTGTGCGTGCACATGTTAGTTGCTCAGTCATGTCCGACTCTTTGTGACCCCATGGACTGTAGCCAACCAGGCTTCTCTGTCCCTGGAATCCTCCAGGCAAGAATATCAGAGTGGGCTGCCATTTCCTTCTTCAATACAAGGTCCTACACCTCGAATATATAACAAACTCTCAAACCTCAACACTACAAAAACAAGTCAGTATATTTGATAAATATGAAAAAGATATGAAGAGTCATTTAACCAGAGAAGATATACAGGTGGCAAATAAGCATATGGGAAAATATTCAATACCATTAGGTATAAGAAAAGTTTAAATTATACCCACAGGAGATATCACTACATACCTAAATTAGTGTCTGTGTGCTGTGCTTAGTCACTCAGTCGTGTCTGACTCTTTGTGACCCCATGGACTGTAGCCCGCCAGGCTCCTTTATCCATGGGAATTCTCTAGGCAAGAATACTGGAGTGGGTTGCCATGCTCTCTTCCAGGGGATCTCCCCATCCCAGGTATTGAACCCAGGTCTCCCACATTGCAGGCGGATTCATTTGGACTGAGCCACCAGGAAAGCCCAAGATTACTGGAGTGGGTTGTCATTTCCTTCCCCAGGGGATCTTCTCGACCCAGGAATCAAACCATGGTCTCCTGCATTGCAGATGATACTTTACCAGATGAGCCACCAGGGAAGCCCTAAATTAGTGGCTAATTAAAAAAAAAAAAAACCAAAACTGTGAGAACACCAAATGCTGGCAAGGATGCAGAAAAATGAGACCACTCATACATTACTGGTTAGAAGGTAAAATGCTACTTTATCAGTCAGAAGGTAAAATGGTAGCAGTTTCAGTTTCTCACAAAACAAAACTTGTGCTTACCATATGATCCAGTAGTTGTACTCTTGGGCATTTACGCCAGAGAAATGGTAACTTATTGTCAATAAAAACCTGTACATGAATGTTCATAGTTTTATTTGTAAACGTCAAAATCTGGAAATAATCCAAATGTCCTTCAGTGGATGAATGGGTAAATAAACTATGTTATATTCATACAATAAAATGCTATTATCAATAAATAGCATAAACTACTGATATACTCAAAAACTTGGATATTACATGGATATTACATTGACTGAAAACAGCCAATCTCAAAAGCTCATGGATGGTTCTATTTGTGTAAACATTTCTAAAATAACAGAATGATAGAGATGGAGAAGATAACAGTGATTGCCCAGGGTTAGGAATGGTGGGGAGAAGAGTTGACTGTAACTGCAAAGAGGAGCAAATAAAGGATGTAAGATCTTTGTGATAATGTAACAATTCTACATCTGGATTATATTGGTGGCTACATGCCTCTACACACAGGACACAATTGAGAGAACCACACACACACACACACACACACACACACACACACACACACACACCCCATACCCACAACTGACTTGAGTAACTGTAAAACTGATGACATTTGAACATGCTGTGGATTGTACTAGCATCAATGTCATGGTTTTAATATTGTACAATAGCTTTATAAAGATGTTAACACTGAGGGAAACTGGGTGAATGGTATACAGTCCCTCTGTATACTCTGATTCTGTGAATCAATAATTCTTTGAAAAGTTACAAAATTAACTGAGAGTCTATTTAAAAAACCCAACCCCAGATTTCATCTCAGACCACTTAAATCAGCATCTCTAATGAAGCCAGGTAGTATCAAATAACGGAGAAGGCAATAGCAACCCACTCCAGTACTCTTGCCTAGCAAATCCCATGGACAGAGGAGCCTGGTAGGCTGCAGTCCATGGGGTCACTAGGAGTCGGACACGACTGAGTGACTTCACTTTCACTTTTCACTCTCATGCATTGGAGAAGGAAATGGCAACCCACTCCAGTGTTCTTGCCTGGAGAATCCCAGGGACAGTGGAGCCTGGTGGGCTGCCGTCTCTGGGGTCACACAGAGGTGGACATGACTGAAGCAACTTAGCAGGAGCAGCAGTATCAAACAACAGCATGTTAAAAACACCCCAGATAGTCCCAACGAGCAGCCAGCATTAAAAACCAGTGTGCCAAAGTAGGTTTTTCATGGTGTCATCCCAAAACGGAAGCAAAGAATGATCTGGAAACTTGTTAGTCATGCACATTATCAGGCCACACCGTAGACTTACTAGCTCAGAAAACAAGCAAAGTTGTGTTTAAAAAAAAAAAAATCTAGGTAATTTTGTACTATTCAATTGGTAGCAATTATTCCCAACTATGTGTATACAGTGGCATCAATCAAGGAGCTCAAAAAATATATATATCTAGTATCTATACCCCACCACCCCAGACTGATCTATATAAATCAAACTGCTGGCCTGGGGTTGACAATTTTAAAAAGCTTCCTGGATGATTTTAATGTGTTGCCAGGTAAAAGAATCACTGATCTAAAGCTGGGTTCTGAATTTTTTCTGCTTGAATTCTTTCAAAAATTAGATTTAGGAAACTTCACCTAGAAAATATACATTCACACACAATTTACATATATTTTCAAGACATTTCTAGGAGTCATATAAAGAATTCCTGGCTTTAGGGATTTTATATGGTTTATTTTTAAGAAACTTAAGGGGTCTCCCCCCAAAAAAGGAAAGGAGTTTTAGATAATGATAATTTATGTTCTTAGACCTAGACATTTATCAGCACATTCTGTTTCTAAGCAGGTAAACTGGATTGAGGATGAGCTGTCCATCTTGAGTTCAGAGATAATTTTTGTAATTTACTAAGCATGTATAATGAGAACATATCCTGCTTAATTCTGTCTTATTTCCCCAATAATTATCTGCTATATTTTATTATGTATAGCTCTTTAAAAATGAATATACATCCTCCGATGTATTGTTCCCTCTTTTGAATTTTATATATGAGTCACTCTAATGCTTTTCAAAAATTTGAATTTTTGTCATTAACACCACTGCCAAAAATCCCACTTTTGGAAAATCTAGGCTACAAGAAATGTCCTTGTGAAACACATCTCTAGAAATAACTTCACAGAGCTGATAATAAAACACATGGTCAAACTAACTGAAAACTATCCATTCACACATTCAACTATCAAGTATGTAGTATGTGTGTAACCACTGTTCAAGGCACCAAAGAAAGAAAATATTCCCCATTCTCATGCATCTTACAGTCTAGTTTGGAAAGAAAAGATAATAAACTTAAGTAATGACATCACATATTGAATGGGGATAAGATCTGTAGAAAAAGAAAAAAATAAGGAATAGAGAAGTCCAAGGAAAACCTTTGTGAGCAGAGACGAGTAAACTTAAAGGAGGTAAAGGAATCATAGATATAAATGTCTAGAGGCATTATATTCCAGGAAGAGGGAATCTGAACAGCTCGATGAAGAAGCTCCCCTGGCCTGTTAGGAGAGCGAGAAATCAGTGTGATAGAAAAAAGAAAGGGGAAAACAGACAAGAGAGGTGGCAGTCCCAGGGTCATAGTTTGGTGGGCTTTCTTGGTCATTAATGAACTTGATTCATACCACAGCGTGAGATGGCAATCACTAGAGACTTTCCAGTGGAGGAGTAAAGTATTCTGTGTTGAAAACAGAACCCTCCAGCACAGGGGTCCACAGCCTCTGGCATCTAATGCTTGATGATGTGACGTGAAGCTGACCTAATAATAGAAATAAAGTTCACAAAAATGTCCTTGAATCATCCTGAAATCATCCCCCACCCTAGTTGGTGGAAAAATTGTCTTCCAAAGCCAATTGGTCCCTGGCCAAAAGGTTGGGGACCCTGGCTCTCGCAGACTATTGAGAATGTACTGAGAGCATGAGCAATCCTGGAAGCAGAGAGCCCAGGTTAACAGAATCATTTAAATGCTAGGGAACAGGTGATATGTTTGAAACTTAAATGTATTTTTACCTAAGGTTCTAAGTTTCTATCATCATTTTCTTTATACACTCTCAGTCTGTATTATGTCCCACGTGGGATAAGGGAGGAAGGCGAAGAACAGGAAGCAGCAGGAATGCACGGCTTCAGGGCTCTTTTCTCTCAGAAAAAATTGATGGACATGCCTTTAAAAGCTTCTTTATTCTTGCCATAATTCATAACATCATTTGTGGCACTGAATGCTGCATCCTGTCCAGTGAAACAGGAAGAATTAAGGCAGATGAAACACCTGTAGGTTTGTCTTAAGTAAGCAATATATTTTTCCAAAGATCAAGATAAACTTCAAATGGACAATAACTAGACATTGTCTCAAATTATAACAAAAGGTTTTTGAAGTCCTATCAACAAGAATGAGATCTCTGTAAAGCCATACAATGGCACAGAATTGTAAATAGTACATTGCCCCCCTTACTCAAAAATAAATAGGTAAATATGCCAGTTTTCTGACTAGTATGGCTTTTTTGACAACTGAATATCACAAATAGTTAGTAGAATCTTTCACACACATAGTCATCCACCAGATTACAAACAAAGCTCTATTATAGTACAATGCACATGTATACTATTACGTACGAAACGAAGTGCCAGTCTATGTTCGATACAGGATACAGGATGCTTGGGGCTGGTGCATGGGGATTATCCAGAGAGATGATATGGGGTGGGAGGTGGGAGGGGAATTCAGGATTGGGAGCTTGTATACACCCGTGGTGGGTTCATGTCAATGTATGGCAAAACCAATACAGTATTGTAAAGTAAAATAAAGTTTAAAAAAAGAAAAAGAAAAGTAGCTCTTTCGAAGAAATGATGCTGGGTCTATTATATACTTCATGGGGGAAAAAATGCATCTTGATCTCTACCTTCCGCCATAAACAAAAAACAATTCTAGGCAGATTGCAGATTCCAGTATGGAAGGGAAAACAATACAGATGACAGAGGAAAACACAAAGAATTATCTTTGTGGCGCCAAATTAGGCAAAGATTGCTTGAACAAGATATTAACATTACTAATCCCAGAAGAAAATCAAGAATTTCTTTGTATCAAAAGATTATATTAACAGAGTAAAAAGGTAAACCGCAAAATACACCTGATAAACGATGCATATCTACACATATGAACCACCACTATAATCTATAATAGACAATTCAAAAAAGAAAAATTTTTATCAGATGCTTAATAAATGATATTCACATAGCCAATAAATGTATAAAAATGTATTCAAGTTCATTACTCATCAGATAAATACTAAAACCACAATATATCACCACACAGAATGGTAAAAAAAATATGGAAAATAATATGTATAGGGCGCAACTGAACCCCCATACTTCAGTGCTCTGATGTATGAGGAAACAGACTACTAGAGGCATTTTAAGATGGAGAAAATTAATTTGGAAATTAGACACCCACAAAAGTTTGTGAAACTTCTGTATTAGTTTCAGACAATTGCATAATAAATTTGCCCCCAAGTCAGCAGCTTAACATAACAACCACCGTTTATTTTCCCAGTTCCTATGGGTTAAGAATTCCATGTAAACGTTGTTGGACCCTCTGGGCCAGCGTCTTGTTTTCCACAGGCAGCAGTCCAGGTGCCCACCTGGATTATATTCGTCTCAAGGATCAACTCAGAGTTTCTGCTTCCTAACTCACACCTGATGCTGTTGTTAGTCTTCATAATATCTACTTTCAAGATCATTCCAATTAAATTTCTTCAAATGTTTGGAAGTTTCTATTCTTCTGTAACATGGGCATACCCTGCTGTGCCCTTTATATACTATCTCTTATCTCTGAAATGTTAATCATCAACTGTATGTGACCAGCTATTCCTGCAACCCAAGACCAACCTGAAATGCCAGTTGCTTTGAGGATGTTCACCCCAGTCTGACTTATTGCTCTGAATACATCAGGGCACCTACCTCATTTAAAAAGCTCCATCTGTTAATTACATTAATGATGTGAATTTCTGTCACATACTAAAATAAATATTTTTTGCATGTTGCTATTTTACAATATGCAGAAATGTTGAATCATGTCATACATCTGAAATTAACATAATGTTTGATTGTTAACTATACCTCAGAATCATAAATTATGATAAGCTAGGGAAAATATAAGAATTAGCTGTGACTTCTGAAAACAGAAGTTCACATTTCAATTCTCTCCTCCCCTTTCCCAACTTTTTGTATCATATCTACATTTTCAGAATATAAAGCTATTATGACATAGGCTGGAATCTGGGTCCCTTTACCTGAATGCTTGTACCTGGATAAAAGTCTCCTCCAGCAGGAGAATATATAGGACTAAAATTAACCACAGGCACCTAAAGTCTGGTTAATTACAAACAATAGCATACCAAAAGGCCACAAACCTACTGCCACTTCTGAAGTGCTAGGGTCAATGGAGGGTACTGTGCATGATCACTGCACACAGCAGCACCAAGTGGGTAGGCAGACCACCCCTCCAGCATCCAATGATACCCCCCCTACCCTCACCTCTTTAAGGAAACAATGCCCTCCCCACTTCAACAGCAAGCAAGGACACTTGTTGCTTTCACTCCCTCGGTGCAACAGGAGTCCCAATAAAGCCCTGTCTGAATTCCTCAGCAGATTTCAATTGATTAAATAGAGTCCAAGGACCCAAATCTGTATCAATTACATACTATTTTTTTAAAACCTTCCTTTAATCTTCACACTAACCTTTACTGCAAAGTCTCTTCGGTTATTTTCATTTCTGAAGCGGGTTCTTTCGTAGACTTCTCAAGGAGGGCGCCTGGAACATTTTCATGAAACACTGTCATATGATCAGGATCAGCATTACTGATTTTTCCTTTTGCCTCTAGGCTCCAGAATGGCTCCGCATCAAACTGTTAATGATTCTATCTTTAAAAGTTTGAGATTTTGCTTGTCAAGGATTTTTGGCATTAAATTCTCTTTTTGAAGAATTACTGCCTTAACATTTCATTTACTTTGATTTCTGAGTTGTTTGGAGCCCCTGAAGTTTCGTGTCAGACACCAGTGCCTTTTTTGCTTTTCCTGGCTCCAGACCTGAATTTGAGCTTCCCTGGCGTTCGTCTTTACCGTTCCCATCCTACTTAATTTTGATTCTACTCCTTATTGTTGATGTCCATTGTGTAGTCCAGTCCCACTGGAACCCTGACAGTTCAGTGGGAGGATTTAAAGACTTTCATGCGTTACTTTAGATGTCTGCCTCATTCACTGGTGGAGTTTAGCCAAGATCCTCTGCCTTCAACTGCAGCTCCTTACTGGACTCCTTCACCGCCCAAGCTCTGAGCTCTGGTGTGGGGCCCTACATATCACCTGCACAGAGCATGCGTGGGGCTCTTCTGGAAAGGGGTAGGGCTGGGCTCTCTGTGCTGCTTTAATGAAAATGTGCCCGGCCTTCAGGCGTCTGGTGACATTGTTGCTTCCTTCTGCTTTTCCCACTTTTAGGGTGATACTGGGCAGGTCTAGTGGGTATTGTCCATTGGTTTGTATTTTGTGATTACAGGGGGATACTGGAGTGGGTTGCTATGCCCTCCTCCAGGGGATCTTCCCAACCCAGGGATCCAACCCTTTTCTCAAGCATCTCCTGCATTGGCAATTGGATTCCTTACCACTGGTGCCACCTGCTCTTGTTAAAATATTGTTAGTGGATTTTGGTTTTAATATCTTAATGGCCCTGTGTTATGTGGGAATCATGGTAGACACAAATTATGCTTCCACAACTGCTGCCATCTTCCCATAATTCTTAAACAATTTATTTTTAAAAGAAACTTTAAAGGAAAAAAAATAGATAATCAGATTTATTTTTTATGTATAGAAAGAAAAAAAAAACAAACACGTACAAGATGACTGTTTGCTGGAGGCTTAGATATGTTCTCATTGTTAGCAAGGGAGACTACAACTGGTAGGGATGTGACAGCTCCTGGTCCAGACAAGATGTTGACTAGACAGTCCAAATGCCCTTGTGCTGCAAACATCCAGGCACGTGATGGCCAGGCCATGCTCAGAAGAAAGAGAGAGAAAGGCTCTAGGAGTGAAGAGGGATGGGAAACCCAGGGGCAAGTTGTCATCCAATATTTCAGCTTCCAGGGTAGGGGTTCTCTTATTGGTCTATTGAGACAGGTGCCTGAATGAGTTGTCTTTTGCTGGGAGAGGAGGCAGAGATCTGCAGTGGAGACACACACACACACACACACACACACACACACACATGTTTGATGGTGGATTGTGCCCCTAATAGAAGGTTGACTAGATACAGCAGTCCCCAACCTTTTTGGCACCAGAGGCCAGTTTCATGGAAGACACTTTTTCCACAGACAGGTAGGGGGGTTGTTTTGGGGATGATTCAAGTGCATTATATTCATTGTGTATTTTATTTCTATTGTTATTAGCTCCACTTCAGATCATCAGTGTGGGACAATTAATAAGATGGCACCAGTCAGGCTCTCTTGCCCCATGCTCTCATGCCCTCTTCACCTCATTTTCTGTAAACAATGACTTTACATGGTTATGTAACAGCTGAGATCACTTACAGCATTGCACATGCATGTCATGAGGTACCCACTTGGCCACAGGCTACTTTTGTTCTGTAAGTATATATAAGCTTCACATGGAAAAGCCCGTCAGGGTTGTGTGCAATTATGTTGTGTTATGTCTGCTGCTACAGCTGCTGTGCTAGCCAGGAGAGAATAAACGTGTCTGCAGTTTCTTTGGCTCCTTTCATTTTCTTCCAGCCCCTTAGGTCATGCCTTGCCTACCATGGGTTCAGCAAACAATGCACACAATGAGATGCAGAGAGGAAACTGATGCTGTGAGCAGGATCAGCAATACAATCAGATATTAGATCCCAGAGATTGAGGACCCCTGGACTAGAAAACATTCTAATCATTAAGGAAACTTTATAGTCTGGGCTCTGGATGAGGAAGGAAAGGACATCTCTGAGGGAATCCCAGGTGGTACAGAAGGAAAGAATCTGCCTGCCGATGCAGGAGGCACAGGAAACTTGGGTTGGATCCCTGGTTGGGTAAGATCAATTGGAAGAAGAAATGGCAACCCACTCCAGTATTCCTGCCTGGAAAGTACCATGGACAGAAGAGCCTGGAGGACTGCAGTCCATGTGGTCTCAAAGAGTTGGAAACAACTGAGTGAGCGTGCATATGCACAGGAACCGACTATTTGTCCTCCCCAAATTCATATGTTGAAATCATAACCTCTAAGGTGATGTTCTTAAGAGGTGGGACTTTTGGGCAGTGATTAGGTCATGAAGGCAGAGCCCTTATGAACGAGTGCCCTTGTAAAAGAGGCCTAAAAGAGCTCCCCTTGCCCCTTCTGATGTGTGAGAACACAGCAAATAGATGACTATCTATTAATCAGAAAGTAGGCCCTCATCAGACACCAAGTCTGCATGTACCTTGATCTTGACTTCTCAGCATCTAAAACTGAGAAACGAATTTCTGTTGTTTTATATGCCATTGAGGCTATGGTACGTGTTATAGCAGTCCAAATAAGACAGCCTGGGATTCAGCCAGCCAGTGTCTGATTATAAGTGCAAAGGGTATAGTAAACTAGAGGAAGGGGTGGAGGCTGGGAAAGGGGAACATTTTGTTGTAACTAGGGTGATAAGTGAAGTTTGAGTCAGGAGTAACATTAAGGAAATGATATCTAAAAAAACACCACATGTTCATCTCCACAGGGCCTGAAAATGTGTTTGTGAAAAATCAATATTCTTTTGTGATTAAAAACCAAAATCACATTTAACAAAAATGACAACAGGTAAATATGTCCTTAACATGACCAAAAGAGCATATATATATTTGTATATACAAGTATATATTTGTATATACAAGTATACAATATGTGTATATATACAAATATACACATATCTGTATATGTATGTGTATGTATGTATATATATAAGTGTGTATATATCTCAAAACCCCAAAGCTAGAAAGGATCCACCATCACCAAAATATGCCCTGATCTCACCATGAACAACAGTCAGCAAATACTACAAATGGGTGGATTACATCAAGACCTACACGAAATAGACAATTTAATAAAACTATAACTGATAAAAGAAATCCCTGTAAATTGGTTAAAGACATAAAAGATTCATACTGTAACCTTAAATGAAAAAGATACTGTGAAAAAATAACCAGAAATTAGAAAAACAAAACAAGATAAAAAACAATTTCTAAAACTAAAAAAAAACAAGCCATGGAAATTAGAATTCTATTGGATGGAATAAGTAGCAGATTAATTAGAGCTGAAGAGAGAAAAGATAAACAGATAGAAAATAAAAACAGGGCAAATACTATGAATCAAAGGGGTGACTATAGAGCAAATTTTTAAAATATTATATTTTGAGATACTTGAATACATAGAACTATAATATTCGTCCTAAATTTGTGACTGCTCCCCCACCTTTTTTCATTCAGTATCTTTCACCATCCTGTTGTGTAGCCTTGGGAACAAGTGTAATCGATTGAATCACAGCTGTTATCCTCTAAAAAGGATATGCTATGCTATGCTAAGTCACTTCAGTCGTGTCCGACTCTGTGCGACCCCATAGACGGCAGCCCACCAGGCTCCCCTGTCCCTGGGATTCTCCAGGCAAGAATACTGGAGTGGGTTGCCAATTCCTTCTCCAATGCATGAAAGTGAAAAGTGAAAGTGAAGTCGCTCAGTCGTATCTGACTCTTAGCGACCTCATGGACTGCAGCCTACCAGGCTCCTCCATCCATAGGATTTTCCAGGCAAGAGTACTGGAGTAGGGTGCCATTGCCTTCTCCAGCATATAACTACCATTTAAAACGTGATGCTCTAATGGACACTTTCCCATATTGTACTTATTATAGTATACCTTTATTCAAATTTAGAAGGTGATTGTTCCTCAAAATTTAACTCAAAGTTACCATGTAAATATATGATAAATTGTCAAAATAAAGGCAGATGTGATTGTATAGAAACATTAAATCCATGTTGAGATTTGAAAGAACTCTCATAAGGGGTCTTGTCCTTCTTTATCGGAATGCAGGGTAAATTTCCTTTCCCTGTACTTGTGAGGTAGATAAAGTTGGTTTTGCCTTTTCTGATTATCATCTATCCTTAAATGAGGCAAACTTCTGTCATGTTTTTTACATCTTTAATTTTACACAGTTTGCCACCAGAGCTTGTTGCATAAAAGACTGCCAAGAGAGTGACTATCAGATATTAAAATACTTAATTAAACTGAGATTGACCTCAGTTGTTTCATCAATCTAAAATCAACCAGAGAATGTGTCAGCTTAACTTTGTAGCTTTAGCTAAAGCAAATGCATCTATATAACCAAACAATGATAAGAATATACTCACAGAATCTTGAGATGGAGTATGAATGTTCATTTTTTTTAATCTGATCTGAGTACAGAGAGGGGAGAAGAAAAGACCTTTGAACAAGCCAGATGATGATCCTTATTGTGGCATTGGATCACTTTGTAATTTATGGTTAAAAGTGTGACTATGTAGACATCATCATTGTTCTCATGGCTGAAATCAACACTGAGTAAAACTGTCTAGTTACCTATATCTCTAAACATATGATCTTACTGTTTCTAAAAGGAAACATGAATCACAAAGGAATCCTGATGGTATTAGGTCTTGAGAGTATTGGGCTATGCTTTATTCATTTGAATATGACCCCTGTGCCTTTCTAAATATTTAATACCTAAAAATACTATTTTAATCAAGGTCTCTGTCAATATTCTTTTACTGAAATATTATGCATTTTAGATTGTGAATCTGTTATCTATTTGATCCACATCATCAAGGAAAAGTATATAGTCACTCGTCTATTTTAATTTGCTCAGTTCAACTGAAAGGGAAATCTAGCATCTCCTTCTTGAGGTTTTCTTTTCTCCACAATTGTCTAAGAACTTCTAGAAGTACAGTCAGTTCAAAGGGATCATATTTCTTCCCAACGATTCATTGGTTCAGTCCACTAGTGTCTTCATTTTCCTTACTGCCACACTGTATAACATTTGAAATCTAGCTTTACACAGAATTACTGCAGTGAAACCCTGCTCTGCACTCAACATTTGAGCTCTAATGGTATGTCTCTTTTAGTCCACACTTAGATAATTAGGACAAACATCATACCTGGGTAGCTAGGTTCAGAGAGCTTCTGAGCCTCAGGCATGTGGGTTCACCCAGCAAATTTTAAGCCCAGAATTTTCATTCCTCTCTCAATGAGGACTTCTTTGAGGTATTTAGGTGTATTTACTTCTCAGTCAGAGCTTTTCTAATATTTTAGAGCTGCTAATATTGTTGAAATTCAAATGGGACTGCATTAGGGACTTAAGACACTTTTCCTCTCAGAAATTTGCCCACTTTCTCCACAGAGAATACACTGTGGGCCTAGTTAAGGGGTAGTAGAAGGCAACCAGAGAAAGTGATGGCACTCCACTCCAGCACTCTTGCCTGGAAAATCCCAGGGGTGGAGGAGCCTGGTGGGCTGTGGCCCATGGGGTTGCTAAGAGTCTGACATGACTGAGCGACTTCACTTTCACTTTTCACTTTCATGCATTGGAGAAGGAAATGGCAGCCCACTGCAATGTTCTTGCCTGGAGAATCCCAGGGACAGGGGAGCCTGGTGGGCTGCCATCTATGGGGTCACACAGAGTCAGACACGACTGAAGTGACTTAGCAGCAGCAGCAGAAGGCAACACCTTTGGCAGTGTACAGAATTCCACACTTGAAAGTGTTAGTCGCTCAGTCGTATCTGACTTTTTGCCCACTAGGCTCCTCTCCATGCAATTCTCCAGGCAAGAACACTGGAGTGGGTTGCTATTTCCTTCTCCAGGGGATCTTCTCGATCCAGGGATTGAACCCAGTTCTCTTAGCATTACAGGAGAAGTCTTTACTGTCTGAACTAGCAGGGGAGCACACTTAGTGGGAAAAGTACCCACAGCTTTATAATTTTACAGCTAGGGCACACTATTTCTAAATTCTTTTCCCTGTAACATAGAAATACTATTTCTAAATTACTTTGATGCATAAGATTACTATAGTTCAGACCTCTTCTTAGATCTCCTTGAGATCATGCAGGCAAATTTTGACAAAATTTCATTTTTAGTATTAACCATGGCAGAAGACCATGGGTAGAAGTGGCCTATAAAATGTTCCTCAAGCAAGAGAGTCCTGGAAATATCACAGGATCCTTAAAAGCAGTTCTATCAAGTCCAAGGGAACACTCAATCCCAGCCTGGCCATGTTTTGAGGGTGAAAGACTTTAGGAGTAAAGTGGGTGGAAAGCAAGAGAGTATCTGAGGTGTATCTGGAGACTGAGAGTTCCTCAGATGTTTGGTTTAAAAGAATCGGAGAGAGCTTTTCTGCAATATAATTCACCTTCTAAGGTGCTGGGAGGGATTGGGGGCAGGAGGAGAAGGGGACGACAGAGGGTAAGATGGCTGGATGGCATCACTGACTCGATGGACGTGAGTCTGAGTAAACTCCAGGAGTTAGTGATGGACAGGGAGGCCTGGCGTGCTGCAATTCATGGGGTCGCAAAGAGTCGGACACGACTGAGCGACTGAACTGAACTGAACTGAAGGTGCCTTCAGAATCTATTCAGTTAAATATGGCCTGAACAGTTTGAAATAGGTTATATAACATCTCACAAAATTTTACAAGCCCTTTAGTACACTGGTATAGGTACAGAGTATAAGAAACTTAAAAGTGTCAAAGGAACAAGTATGTATTTATTATATATATACACATATATAAAGTTATACACACACACACACATATATACACACATACATAATTATATATGTAAATAATTTTATAATTACCTCATCCTTATTCAGTGCAGGCTTGGTTATTCAGGACACCCAGAGATCCTGATGCCCCCTGGTGGTCACTGAATTACCACAGATCTCCTTGACATCTGAAAATCCACTGGGTTTGAAGAGCTAAAAAGTTGCAAGATGAAAAACCATGTAAGCATGTAGAAGTAATTTACATAATTTAAGCTAGTTCTTCCTCTCAGTGCTGGTGATTTATGGAATAGAGAACTATAAGTAATGGACGAGCCTCCTCCAGCAAAACCAAATTTGGAAAAAAAAATTCTTAAGCACAAATGGGCATGTGTTAAGTGAATTTGAATATAATGTGTCACATTTCTCTGCTATGTTTACTAATTCTTTTAATAATAATCAAATAATTAAAGTTATTTTATTTAACACTTTTGAATATTTTAAGTTATCAGAAAATTTCAGAGTGACACCTCAGCAATATTCAATTGGACTTATAATTCTGATAAACTGTATTTTTATTTGTTAAGCTCTCTTGAATTAACTCAGTAATTGCAGTTAAAGAATTATAATTTTAATCTTCTAAGTGTTACCAATTTATCCAACCATGCAAAAGTGAATGAACTTTTATAAAGGTACAAAATATAGCCTTGACTTCTGATTTCTGACCTCTGACTTCTTATACTACTAGATAAATCTGAAAATCTGAAGAATAAGTAAAATCACTGCTACTTATGAGCTTAGCCTATGTACATTTTTTACACTGGACTACAAGTAAATATTTTATATATACTACATAAATCATGCTAACGTAAACATGTAAGTGATTTTCCTGCACGGTGGAAAGATTGTTTACATTTAGACTGAAATCACAAATAGAGAACCCAATTTTCTGTAATATCTATTAACTGAGACATAATGCTTTCTTTTTTTTCTATTTATAATCAGTTTCTTCTGTACAGGACCTTTTCTAATTCAGTTTAAATTACCCCTTTTCTGTGATGAACTTGCATTTCCACATTTACCAGCTGTGAATGCATTTAGACAGTAAGTGCAAAACTAGTAGGTTCAGAAACAGCCCTTTGATTTTGCTGTCACTGTTAACTAGTTTGGCAGCCTTGGATTTGTAACTAAAGTCTCAGGTTTTTCCTTTCCCCTCTGAAGGCCTGTTTACTACACACACACACACACATACATGCACAAAGGCTTTTATTTGAAAATTTATGGAACTTATTCCCTGAAGTCATTAGGATTTACTCCTAAGTAACTATTCCTCTCTTAAAATTGAAAATATCTCCCAGAAATAAACAGTGAGGTAAATATTAGTGTTGAAGCAAGTTAAATGAAGATAATAGCTATACCCTCATTTGGAATGTTTCCTGAATTTGTACATTTATTTTCATATATGTACAGTTACATGTAATTATCAGTAATCAGATAATAACAGTGCATAAATATTGGGCATATTTTCTTTGTATCTGAAAAAAGGCATTTGTCATCTGTCTGCTATACAGTTAAGACAGATGTTTCAAAAGAGGGTTTATAAATGTAATATTAAAGTTTTAGTCTCTTTTTTCCAAAGTTATCTAAATATAAGCAGGGTATTCTATTAGCTGCATTTCCCAACAAATATATAAAAAACAATTTTTCTAGAATTTCTGCTTTGGCTCACATGTGTTGGTTATATATATGCCATTTGGTATTGTTCAGGAAAATGATTTCTAATACATTTTATAAACATACATACATTTGCTTCTCTAAAATTTGCCTTAGCAATAATATGCACAAATAGATAAGATGCTAAAATAAACCATTTTAAAAGTGATATAAAGGAATTAACTATTTTAAGTTATTTTAAAATAAGTTTTGTGAACTGATTATTTTTTTATTTCAATGGCTTCATGTACAAAGAGGTTTATTGGCTTTGCTGGTAGTCAAAGAGTCTATTGCTAATTTATATATTGTTTTTATATATTAAAATATATACTGTATAAAACAGTATAACAATCATCCTTTCCTTGACTAAGTCACTTACTTTATGTTAAATTCCATGACTTTTTCATCACTGTACCTAGATACAAAAGAAAGAAGGTTGGTAAACCTAAAAAGGAGTATCATTGTGCAACTCTGCAAGCAAAACTGTCAGTAGTCTGGCACGTGTGCATTTAATGCGAAGTCTCTTGTCTCTAAAAATAAAAGCAAGGCTGAACATGCCTCTATGTCTGATAGAGAGAAGGGACACAATAAGGAGATTCCTTATACCACCTACACTCATCAGAGTGAAGGATGTTACTTCTTTGGTTTCCTGGTCTAATGGAAAGGTATTTGTATTCACATCACTGAGTATTAGTCATTCAATAGATGAAAGGAATATTTTAAACTTTAAAGGCTACCTTGGTGTCATTCTAAGAAGTGGGGATGAGACCCTGGGGAAAGTGTTGAAATTCTGGAGAATTATTTTCACTATTAGAAGTGGTTTAATATCTGTGAGTATGTGAGATTTACAGTTTTATTGCCTACGTGCGGGGATCTACATTCTTAGTTCTAGTGTTTTACCTTACAATTTTTACTCCTTAAAGCACCCGTTTGTGCAAACAGTGCTTAATCTCTGTAACAAGTGCACTCTACATCTTTTTGTCTAGTTTCAAGATTATTCTATTAAGCGGTTTACATTTTCCATGCATCTTCTAAAGGGCACTAACGATGCTTTTAGTTATAATTTTTTAAATGTTTAATAGGGGTAATGGCTAGGAACAAGTAATATTTAAGAAATAAACTAGAGACCCAAACATAGGTTAGAGGAGGAGGAAATCTCTTTTCTCTTTTCTTTGTAATTGTATTAGGCAAGTAAAAACTTCAGGAGACAATTTTTCATAAAATACAATTTTAAAGTCTAGGGATCTGTCATCTCTGAAAAGTCTTTGCTATAAATGCCAAACAATCCAATTTACATATCCAGATAAAAAAGATAGGAAAAGTTTGGAATCTTAGACGAGGTCAAACTTTTTGCCTCTCTTAAATACAGGTAAATCATGAATGACAGAATTTTTTTTTAAGGGAGGAAATATATATATATATAGGACAGGAAGAAAATGAAGCTCCTCTCAGACATGTGATCAAGTTACTAGGCTTGACCTTCGGATTTGATGATTTGGCAATTAAGGTTTTCAAGTTCTTCATCTTATTGTATTACTCATCTTTTGAATTGCAAAGTGTCTGAAACTACGTAACGGGAATGGGATTCTAGGCAGTCGTCCTCAATATTTTAGTTAGACGAAATCAACCGGCGATGTTGGTGACACTTTTTATTCTTAGTTTGCCTTTGAAAGGTAATTATTGACTAATTATTCAAAAGTACTCAATATGTGCGAAAGAGGTCTTGCTCTTAATTTAAATTAATTGGATGCATGGTAACATTCTTTAAAATTAAATGTAATTTATGCAGCGAAACGGAAAACGATCAAAGTGTGGGGGGGGTGGGTTCCAGGAAAATCTCGGAAAATGATACGCACGTAAGAAAAACGTTTCGGAACCTTCGGAAGTTTCTCTTGCAGTGTTCTATCTAGTCCTACCAACCATCGGTAAACGATAGGGCGGGGGTGAGGGGGGCACATAAAACAAAAGACTTCCTTTCTCCACTCCCTTTTCCTCTGGCTCTCTTGCCAGAGCTAGTTGCAAACTCTTGGAAACATTGTTTGAATATAATACATTTGATTACTTTTATTCTACCAGAGATTGTGCTGGGTGGTGCCTAAAGCTAACTGTCTTTGGAGTAACAGAAAAGAATAGTAACCCTTCAAGAAAGAAAAAGAACAAAGTTACCCAGCCCGCGGAGGTTGTGAGTAACAACAAAGTGAAAGCCACTTTACTTAAAGGCACAGCTCATTTCACTGTCCCGGCTCCGTGCTTGGTAGCTGAGAGAGCTTGCATCGCTCTGGTTTCTAAACAAGCGCGAGGAGCACTACTATAAACACGACTGTAAATTAGGAGGGTTATTTTAGGATTGATTTTGCTCCGCGAAAGCTGCGATTGCTAAAAGCCAAGCGCCCACAGCAGCACGCACCTCGGCTGCCATCCACGTCCTCCTCGGAGCATCCAGAGCCAGCCGAGAGCTCAGAACCTGGAGGGAATCCTGTATCCGCAACCTGACTCCGCTTGCCGCCGATTGGCCCGCGCCCCTAACCCAACCCCCAAGGTTGGGGCGGCCGTTTCGCTGGGACCCGCCCCTAAGCCCTGGGAATCGCCGCCTGGGAGGCCGGCTACGCCTGCCACTCAACCCGAGTGGCGGAGGCTCTCGGCTCGGAGCCCCGCCCCCTCCCCCCTAATTGATATTATTGGAGTGTGGAGCAAGCGGCCGGTCTGCAGTCGGAGACTTGCAGGCAGCAAACACAGTGTGAACGAAAGGAGGGGGGAAATTTTTTTAAAAGCTAAACGTGGAGCAGCCAGCCGGAGATCGAGAAGGGGAATCAATGCGTGGGGCGCAATAAAAAATAAAAAGCCCATATACTTCGGAGCAAACAGCATTTAAAAAGCTACGGCTCAACTGAAACCTAAGATAAAACCTGTTCATGCACCATGGTTTTTCAAACTCGGCACCCTTCATGGATTATTTTATGCTACATCTGGCTGCTCCACTTTGCACACACCGGAGAAGCGCAGGCTGCAAAGGAAGGTAAGGTGATGGGAAAGCAAAGTTTGTTCTGACTTATTTATTTAGCTGTCTACCTGCAAGAGCCGGCTGGTCCGCGGGGCTGCCGGCCGCGCCTCCGGCGCCCGGCGACCCTCCCCCGCCGGCTCCCCGCCCCCTCACCGCTCCGGCCGCTCCAGGCTGGCCGGTGGCTAGCGGGGCTCTCTGAGCCGCCTGCAGCCCCGCGCCCAGGGCCGTTAGCCCGACCAGAGTGGGATTTCTGGCGCAGACTGTCCAGAGGGCGTGAGCATCAAAGGAAGGCGCGGGGGGGGGGGGCGGGGGCTCGGGGGTGTGGGAACCGCCGACGAGCTCGTTCTCCCGGAGCTGGGGCAGGTCAGATCTCTTCCTCTAGCCCTCTGCTTTTTCTCCTCTCGCCGTTCGTCTCATTGGGATTAAGCTGTGGCCAGAGTTGGTCCGAGACCGGGGAGTGCAGCTTCTAGAACCCTGGCCAGCCCGCCGGCGAACGGCTGGAGCCTTCCCTGAGGGGCCGTGACTTGTGTGAGCTCCGAACGCTCGGGTTACTAATGAAGTGCTCACTGCGTCGGAGGAGCAGGCGGGGGCCTGCGGTTGGCGCTCGGACGCCGGCGCGGAACAATAACGCCGCGGAGGTGAAGCAGCGGACGGCGCGCTTCCCGCGCCTCGCCGGCCTGAGACATCTCCATTCAGCGCGCGCAGCGCAGGTCCCGGCGGCCGCGGGGATAGTGGCAGCCCAGCGGGCTCGGCCCGGCAAGGGGCGGGCGGTGGGAGTAGGGGGGAAGGGGAGGGGGATAAAAGGAGGGCTTGGACTGTGCAGTTGATAAAAAGATGCCGCCTGGGCGACCAGAAGTCCTCAAACCTCTGCCCCCACAGTTCTGCAGTTAAGGAAAACGAGTGATCGAACCTTGCGAAAGACATGGACCCTGGGGGCTAATTCTGGTTCATGAGAGCAAGCTTCTTTGGGGCAGCTAGATACTCCTGTATATGGCTTTTTCCTCTCGTTTTCTCCTTTGAACCATTGACAGAAGGTAAAAATACCTTTCGGTGCCTGTAGTTGGAGCTGGGGAAAAATAAATCCTGTCGATGGAAACGTCTTCTGAGCAGTGTCACAATCTACCCACCCCCCTCCATATCGTGCAGGCTGTACGTCTAAAGCTGATTTCCCGATATTGAAAAGCAGAATACTAATAATTACTTGTCCCTAAAGTGTGTAGGATGGAGAAATCTGTTACCAGATATAGGTCTTTGGGTCGGGAGTTGATACGCATCGGTACTCGCTTCATCTATGTCTGAAAACTTCCTGACTTAGTGCTTTTTACGATTCTCTTCATGGGGCCTTCTTCGGTCACTGAAACCTCTCCCCCCACCCCCGCAACCAAACGCTATGACCTACTCTTTGATCCAGCCTGACCTTCTGACCCCAGTTTCCACATCTGCAACCTGTGTTGATGCTGAACCCATTCAGAGCAAACCTTAACTTCCAGCTGTCGGTTTCCTTCTTGCAGATGAACACACATCTGCTAGAAACACACATCCATACACACCAAAACCCACATTTCTACTAGCGTGACATCAGAGAATAGGGGCATTGAATCCTGCAAACTTATATTGATTGCTTCGGAATCTCGGGACCCGAGGAAAAGTTTGCACCGCCGGGGCGAAACCCCGCGCGCGAGGTAGCGCAGACCCCGGCTGGAGTTTGAGCTATAAATAACTGCATCACTAGGGGGAGAGGTTCCTGCAGTCAGAATGGCTTGCTCGCCCGCGTTTCTCTTCTGGCTGCGAAATACGTGGAGAGGATTCTGATTCTAGGAGGCCGAATTCTTTACGTGCAGAAGTGAGCTGTTTAAAAGGTGGGCGGGGGTGGCGAATACGCTCCGCTTCTCGGTGGCGACTCACCTGGCGAGTCGCGGCGGTCAAGGGCTGCCGTTTTGGGAGCGAGCGAGCCCTGAGGCGACGCCGGGGCACCCAGGGGTGAGCGCCAGGGAGCGCCTGGAGCAGGTGCCTAGCTCTCTGGAGCGGATGGGAATGATTAGAAAAAGATGAGGGCCCTCCTTTCTCCACTTTTCCCGCACATGTTCTCTCGGGGAGGTCGGTTCTCGCTACTGGGAGCGCGCATATAAGTCAGTCTAACGCTTGGAGGCGAAGTGCAGCCGTTGTATTTCCTCTCCTTTAATGCCGCTGCCGCGGCCCCCTCTGAGAAGACGCTTCTCGATAGCCTCTCTCCTCCTCCCGGCTCCCTCTGGAGTTAGGGCGCCACCGGTTCCCTGGAGTGCCCAGGTCTGGCGGAGGCGTAATGGATGCTCCGCGCGGCAGGCGCGCCCGTCTGGCAGCCCCCGCCCCGCCCCGCCGACGGCCCCGCCCCGGCTCTCGTTGCCCGCGCGGCCGGGTGCCGGCTCCACCGGCGCGCCCGGCATCTCGCTCCTCACCCACACCCCCCGCATCCCCCACCCTAGCCCGCGCGGCGAGGGCTGAGTCCCGGAACCGCGGACCGCACTCCGCGTTGTCGATTGACCGCCAGGCTACGCCTCCGCGGGCGGGAAGAGGGGCTGGTGCTCCGAGCGGGAAGGCAAAAGCTCACAGTTACCGGCTGGTTCAGAGAGCACACAGCGGAAGGCAGATGGGCTGAATCTTTACGAGCTAGTTAAATGCTCAGGGGCCGGTTTCCCTTTTGTTTTTATTTGCTCATTTGTTTCTCTCTTAACTTGTTTGCCATCACTGCCCCACCTGGGTCCCTGGTTCTCACCCCAGGCTGTGCCGAGGGGTAACGGAAAAGCAGTAAATCATCACGGTGCTTATTTCACCTTCAAAAATGACCCAAGAAAGTCTCCTGGGTTTAAAATTCACTTGTCACTACGAAAGACGGAAATAATAATAATAAAAAAATAATCTCTAAAGAAAAGTACATAGAACCCACATTGTTTGTGCATGTTGAGGACAAAAACAAAATAAACTTTAAAAATCATTTCCTATAAATTCAGTAGTCCAAACATTTATTGATGTTCCTAGTTCGAAGTACAACTTAGTATTTTAAAGGTGTGGCTTTAAAAATTATTATTATTATTTGAAAGGGTGCTTGCTATCATGGTCTCCCTGAGAGTCTTAAGTATAAAACATTTTGAGAAAAAAGTGTTTGTATATCTATTTTCAGTTATAGGGAATAACCTTGACTAGTGTGAAGGAGTCGAACACATTATCAACTGCTTCTCTCTTTTCTTAGAGTAAAAAATTTTCATTACCTTTAACACCACAGTGTTTTACCCTATTAATAGTTATTGAAAAGTTTATCTAAGCATGTATTTCATTTAAGTTCAAATTTTAACATCTTGTTGAGATTGATGGCAAGCATTTTTACATGCCTGAAAATATATTCACCATTATTTCTGGACAGATTGATTCATTTGTTAAAATGCTATGGAATCATGGAAATATTTTTGAAGAATGCAAACTCGTAACTCTGAAACTAGTTTGAGCAGAGTGAATGCTTTAGGAGATTAATTGTCCTAAAAAGGAGTAAAACATATCAAATTGGAAGCATGGTATATATTAATGTGTGCCATTTGAATGCATTATCTTGCATTATATTGTAAATGCATCCGGAGCATTTATTACATTTATATAAATTATAAATTAATTGCATTATACTTTATGGTAGTGTAAAAGCAGAATACAACGGTTTTTAAAAGTCAAGTCAAAGTTTGAATATCCCATTTTGAGAATTAGCTAATGCTTTGAAATATTTGTAAATTTAAAAAGTAGAAATATTAAAAACAGATGTTTGAATAACCCAGAAATATATCTTGTGATAGGCAATTTACTTTTCTCATAATAACACTGCTTAATATGATTTTTAATTATATTCATTATGGCTTAAGAGAAGATATTGTGTGTGGAAAGTTAAAAAAATAAACTCCAATTCTCAAAATGCACTAGGAAATAGTTTTTGAAGAATAGTACAAGTCAGTGACTGAGGAGTAATATGGAATTATGCTTTATTATGTTAATGCTATTTTATTTGACAAAGTTTAGAGCACTCAGTAGTTTACAAAATTCTTTATAATATACAATTACTACAGACTCAGTACGCATCACATATCAATTTTTTACCTTTGCTTTCATACTTTTGAGTTTTTAATTAATTTTAATATTTCAATTAAATGTGTAAGTTGGTTTTTCAATATCTTTCTTCCCTTAAGAAAGTGGAATATTTTTGTCAGGTGGATCTATATTTCACCATTCACTAATATAAATAAATGTTTATACATTTTAAATCATAAAGTGATAATTGTTTTAAAAATTAGATTGACTTTAATAACTTTTACAAACATATTTTCACTTTTCATCTAACATTTAGAAATGCAACTTTCTTTTTCAGTACTACTGCTGGATTCTAAAGCACAACAAACAGAGTTGGAATGGATTTCCTCTCCACCCAATGGGGTAAGTTCTTCTTCTCATAAAATACTAACCTCTATTTTTTAAAGTAAGAAATAAAACCCTCTTTCCCTTCCCCAGTGGAGTTATTCAGATTCTTCACATTTAAATAAATTGTTTTGATTTCACATATCTTGTTCAATATTTTGTTGGGTTTATAATAAGACATTGAATTCTTGGAGTAGAGATGGTATACTTAGAACTCTGAAAGAAAGATTAAAAAAAAATCTCTTTAATGATTATCATTTGAGTTCTTCTGTGAGTGGGACCATATGTCAGTTTCCAGGCTATAAATGTTAACTAATTACAGAGAATATGCTTTTCATGAACTCAAACTTCTTTGGTTACTTTATACTTCTTTAGTATAATCACCAGGTAGGTTGTGTGTATGTAGGTCTTTAAAAACAGTAGGTAATCTGTTTTCCTCTTTTGAAAAACATTTAAGCATTATTCAAAATATACATGAAAGGATAACTAAAAGTATAATATGCTCAACATTTTAACATAAAATTTGCTACGAAATATGATTTGGATTCTCCAAAATTTGTACTATGTGCTACCTGTTCTTATTAATCAGAAGTGATGGCAGAACAAGCACACATCAGAGTAAAAATATGTTACAATAAATAAGTGAAAGCTGTCCAATAAAAGTTCATGAAAATATAAGTAGATTCTAAAAAAATTCTGACTGTTAAGTGTTGTTTATCCAGAAAGATACATTACTTACTTAAATTTAGTTCAATGTCAGTGTCTTTGGGTATTGTTTTAATTGTGAAAGAGCGTACATACTTCATCCCTTACTAAGTAAAAAGGCTCCAAGAAAGGGAATTGTAATCCCCATTGTTACTTAAGTTAATCTTTGGTACAATGAAAAGTTTGGAGTCAAAGAGCATTAAGTATAAGTGAGGATATAAAAAGTTTGCAAAGAATGTAAGTCTGAAAGAGATTTTTGAGTTTAAGAACATCATGAAATGAACATGTCATAAGCTGGAAGTTAGTTTAAAAATGTAAAATGTGAACAATGCAAATCTGTTTAAAGTAGATTAGGTTTTTAAAATGAATATTTGAGATGCTTAAGATCATATTGCAGTTATCTGTATTGGTCAGAAAGAGCTATGAAAAAAATGACAAGTATTTTACAGATTAAATATAAAAAGTAGGCTGAGTTTGAAGTATGAATGTCATACTTAACCTTGAAAGTTGAATGGTTTCCGTGAGTAAAATAATATGCATTATAGGAAGGCATTCACAAAAAAATTGAGCACATTTCTTGCCAATGATAGATGTGGCCCATTTTCCACCCTTCATCAGTTAAAACAAATAGAGATAGAGGATGGTTTTTATCTCGTAAGGAGAAGTAAACTGATATATGTTTCTAATATTTCATCCATGCAATCCATAAAATGATAAACCATGACTTTCTGTTTTATCTTGGACTGAAATGGACATTTTATCAGTGCAAAATATCTTGAGTGAACTTAACCCTACATATCTTATGAATCAGCAGATAATATTAGACAATGATGATTGACAGTTTATCCCATGTATGAAATGGGTTGGCTTACAAGTGGCCAAATATCTAACTGGAAATAAAATGTTATTAAGATATAAGTGTCTAGAAATAATTTTGTAAGCGTACTATAAAAGCACACTAGCCAAATTAAGACTTCTTTCCCAGTGTAGAAATCACTTCAGTCTCTTAGAAAGTAAGATAATAAACCAAAAGTTGCATTAAATGCATTAATTTCGTCTCAATCCATCTTAAAGTTTCCCTTCAGGAGTAAATTTTTAAGTAAGCATTAAAGTTAACTGAGTTTCATTGGTAGTAAAATTGATTTTTCATACATTGAACAAAATAATATAATTGTTCTTAGAACTAGAAAAAAGAGTTCTTCAGTTGTATTCCTTTCTAATAATTAGCCTTGGCTTCTTCTAACTAGGGAATTGTTAAAAAGAGCACATTTATCCTTGGAGCTTTTCACTTTTTGTTAGATGCTATTACTAGTTTCACTTCTTTTAATAATTTCAACCTAATTAAGAGACTAAAATTCTGCTCATCCAAATGGATGAATTTGGTTATATTTGGCTGAGAGCCATTCAAGAAGATTATAAGCAGCTAACTAAAATGGAAAACTATGCACTGCATTAACTAGTCACAAACTTAAGTTGTGTTGAGTAAAAAGCTGAACATGATAATGGCCTGTTTGCTACATTTGAGGATCTTTGATAGCGTGTATAATAAAATTGTAGCAAATATATGTCATCACAATAAATTTCTGAATTTCAGGATATTGCTACTTTGTCAGTTTTCTCAGAGCTACTTTTAAAAGTAGATATTAGTATTTTACAGAATATTTAGGGAAATTGATGTTTCTGATCGAGTTTTATAAATAAAACTCATTACCACATGCTTATTTTTCTTCCCATTTGCTTTTCTTGAAGGAGTAGTTTAAATATTGCATGCTATGTGGCTTTGGATTAGAAGACTAATAGGATTTTATATTTGGCATTTCCTATTAGGGAAATGAATACAAGTAGGTGACAATTTCACTATTAAGGTATCATAAATGCAAAGTTGAAAATTTTGTAATAATGGTAAGAAAGGACATAAACAACAATTGATTAGGCTTTTAGGTGAAATGAATTTATTAACCAATGAGCAATAAAAATAATATTTAGCAAGGTTTAATAAGCTTTAAATTCTTGCAAATTCGGCTGAGCTTATTATTTTCCTTTTTTGTGAAAATAAATGAGTTCGCTGTAGTATATATTATATCAGCATATGAATGGGTATTTTTAAACATCTGATATTTTTCCTGTCAGAAGGCTTATTACTTAAATGTGATTCAACATGCTGGCTTGCCATGGACATTTTATTGTCCGTTGAATCATACTTTTATAACTATTTATAGTTATGTGGCATTATGGACAATATTATATATAACACTGCAGTAAATAAACAGCTCTATAAAACATTACTCTTTTATAGCTCATTTTGCAAAGAAAGATTCCCCATTATGAATATCAACATGTTGTGAAATGCTCTTGCATTTCAGAGTACTCTTGGCATTTTCTTCCCTGTGTTTTCAGGTACTCTCTTAATTTAAATATAACATCAACACTTAAAATGTCAACAGAATGATCAAAAATTCCACCATGTAGCTGTATGTATATGCATTAAATGGTAATTTAAGTCATTTCGTTATGTGCTTTAGTCTATAAAAATCATAAGCTCAGTGGAGACATTGGCATAAGCAAACGCGTAAAAAGCAACACTAATACATCAGCAAACAGATACTAAGCAAAATAAAAGATTTATTGTGTGCATAAACAATATAAGCAACCTAAATGATGTTCTGCCACCAGGATGGAGCTGAACAGAGACTCATTCTAAAGGTTACATTGTTTGTCACCATAGGAGTTCACCTCACTCTTTCAAAGATATGCATTTGTGCCATACTGAAGAGTCCTCAGGCACTTGCAAAACCCTAATTTTATTATTTGATGAATGACTGATGACCTTTTCTAAATTTTACAGTGGGAAGAAATTAGTGGTTTGGACGAGAACTATACCCCAATCCGAACATACCAGGTTTGCCAGGTCATGGAGCCCAACCAAAACAACTGGCTGCGGACTAACTGGATTTCGAAAGGCAATGCACAAAGGATTTTTGTAGAATTGAAATTCACCCTGAGGGATTGTAACAGTCTTCCTGGAGTCCTGGGAACTTGCAAGGAAACCTTTAATTTGTACTATTATGAAACAGACTACGACACTGGCAGGAATATAAGAGAAAATCTCTATGTCAAAATAGACACCATTGCTGCAGATGAAAGTTTTACTCAAGGTGACCTTGGTGAAAGAAAGATGAAGCTTAACACTGAGGTGAGAGAGATTGGACCTTTGTCCAAAAAGGGATTCTATCTTGCCTTTCAGGATGTAGGGGCTTGCATAGCTTTGGTTTCAGTCAAAGTGTACTACAAGAAGTGCTGGTCCATTATTGAGAACTTAGCTATCTTTCCAGATACAGTGACTGGTTCAGAATTTTCCTCTTTAGTCGAGGTCCGAGGGACATGTGTGAGCAGTGCAGAGGAAGAAGCGGAAAACTCTCCCAGGATGCACTGCAGCGCAGAAGGAGAATGGTTAGTGCCCATTGGAAAATGTATCTGCAAAGCAGGCTTCCAGCAGAAAGGGGACACTTGTGAACGTAAGTAATACGTGCTATTAAAATTTCTCTTTGCACTTTTTTCTGTTTCAGTGTCAAAGATTTCAAGTTATAATGATTATTTGAACAGGTGAGTCAGTTTGTACCAGCAGTCCGATTTGGTGGATTTTAAGCAAAGTCACTATTGAACTTATTGATGATTTGCCACAGTGCACTAAGTGTGCAATAGGTATTGCAGTAAATATTGATGATAATGGTATTTCTTACTAAGATTTAACTAACCCTGTGCTTGACGTGGAAGACAACAGTGGCACTTTGGGCTATGAGATTTAAGAAAGGAGATTGGGCAGAGAGAGGTGACATTAATCAAGATTGAATGATGTGTGATTCTATGTTTTGAAACCCATATTGTCTGGACTCATGGGTAGCAGGAAAAGGGCATGAAGGGGGCTGCTAACAAGAGTTCTTCTAACAGACAAGATACATACAAATAGAGTTACAAACTTAGAATTATTTTTTATAAGTACTAAAGCTTCTATGCAAAAATCATCAGATTTCACTTGCTAAATCTCTGAGACTGCTTCTGCCAAAGCTGTATTTCTTTCCAGGACTAAACAATAAAAGGAGTGTTCCTCTGATAAGTCAAGTTTTAGGTAGACTACATTTTTGTGGAAGTGGGCCAAAGTAAAGTTTTAGTTATCAGAATATATCAGCTGGACATTTTCTGTTTTGAAATAATAATAGCATATGAATTTGTGAACCTTTTCCTTTGTGTAATAAAACTGAATTTTCTCTTACATAGCTTTATGTAGTCATAATAATTGGCCAATTTTTTTCTATTCAAAACTATGTCCAGGGATATTCAAAATTAATAGATATTTTTCTGTTTGTGAATATCCTGAAAATATAATCAGGTTATATTACTCATGTCTCTTATAAATTTGAAAACATAATATATTACCCAAAATAACTTTTATATATTCTTTGTACCCCTGAGGCAGCTGTATAATTTTAATATTCGTACTTCCCAGTTAATTTAAAGGGAATTGTAGTGAAAAATAATTATTGTAACTAAATGTTTTTTGCTAATTTACCATGTGCAGATACTCTTCCATGTGCTCTACACAAAAGAGTTCATTTAATGAGATAGATAACATTATCACCTCTATTTTACAGAAAAAAAAAATGAGGCTGTCAGGGGTAAAAGACTGCTTGCAGTTACCTTAGTAAGTAATTGTCCTAGCTTAGATTAAAACTCAGAATGTTCTGATTCCAGAGTCTGGACTTTTAGCGACAGTATTGTTCTGGCTTCCATCAGAAAGCAGGAAGAATCATAGCAAGTATTATTGTTTCATTGCTGAACTTAAATGCCTTGGTTCTAGTAGTTTGATATGTAAATCACATTACTTTCTTATAAAATTCTCATTCTCATAGAATGTTTCAAGAAATTAGCAAATATTTAGATCTGTGTTGTCTAGGAAGGTAGCCAGTGGCCACATGTGAATCTGAGGTTCTAAAAAATGGCGATTCTATGTTAAGATATACTGTAAGTATGACTTACACACTGAATTTCAAAGACTTGGTACAAAAAAAAAAAGTGGCAAACATCAGTAATTTTTTATGTTACTTTGATTTTGAAAAACTCATACATTAGAAATATTGGGTTGAATACAATATAACGTTAAAAGTCTTTCAAATATTTCTTTTTACTTTTTTTAATGTGGCTACTAAAAATGTAAAAATTGCATATGTGGCTTGTGTTATATTTCTACCGAGTGTACTATTTAGATGGAATAACTGAGTAAATATATTTTTTCTGTCGTGATTGAAGTGTTAAATACTTCATGTGAATGGTCGCTACCATATAAAATGCCTTTGAGCAGCACTCAATTATCATTCCTACCATAGCTGACATTGTAAAGTGAGCTCTGAGCTAAACAGAGATGATGTATTCCCGTCCCCTAGACCAGTTTAGCAGCCTCTCTGGCCATTCCATGGAGTCAAACCTGTCTACCCCCTGTCATCTTTCCCTTTCCCTTGCTAGTAGTATTTCTTATTAAGTAGAACATCCCGCAGGTTGCATATGTATGGAAATCAAAAACTGATGGAGATTTATCACTACTAATAGGCAGAATGCTATTCCACTGGGTAAGTATAGAAATATTCTTAGTGAATTCATCAATTCAATGAAATGGAATGTTCTTATTGACTTGAGATTAACAACAGGTACTTGAAAATGATGGAGGATTCAACAATAACTATTATAAGAACATTTTAATGACACACTGTTACACTTCAGCTGTGAAAGCAGCCGGTTTCAGTAGTATGCAGATTTTGATTGATGTGAAATTGGAATTTAAAATGTTTGCACAATTAAAAATGGAACACATAAAAATTCATATAAAAGCACACAATTAAATTTGTCTAAAAAGAAACTGGGAAATAACGTTAAAGATCTTATTCTTTTAAGGTTTAAAGAATTTTAAAGCAAATTATAGTCTTTTTTGTTTTATTTTGTGTAATTTAACTCAAATGATCTCTACATTTACTTACTAAGAAAATCAACCAGGAACTGTTTGACTTCTGTACTTCTAAGTATAGAATTTAGTATGAGAAGCAGTCTTTAAATGTGGTGAAGAGATATATTTTCCGTGAAGTCTCCAGTTTCTCTGAAATGATGAAAATCATCTCATTAAATGTGGTACTATTAAGATTATTTACATTCATTTATTTTGGTTTCAAGAATTGGAACCACATTTGAGTAGCAAATTATTGTTGCCTGCAAACTGCGCCAAAGTGCTTAAAAATAAAGTAACATTAGTTCACTGTCATCTGCATTAATGCTGCATTGGAATAAGTGAAATTAGGTTCATTAAAAACATTTGATTCAAGGACTCAAGATGCCTTCTTATGGTTCAAGCTGAAAGAGGATGTGTGCACTGTTTTGTCTACCACGTACCTGTCTTAATTTTTAACCTTAGTGATGTTGACAAAGGAATTAAATACCTTATACTTAACCATGGCACTATGTTCATTTGCAAAAACATTTCCCTCCTTGGCATAATTCCAACGCATTGCTGTGAGTGTACTTGCCTCTGGAATCAATCCAGGCCTGCCTTTTATAAGTATTTCTCCTGTTTCCTTTCAGTGATCCTGTTAAGAGTTTGAAAACAAATCTCAGTCCCATATTGAGGAAAACTAAAGAGTTTGGGAGAGGATGGTACCGAGTCCCTAGCCAAATAATGGTAGTTAGTCACTTAAAGGCAAGTTTATCTGGGCACTTTCTAGAATGGGAGTCTGTTGTGATGTGTGTTAAAAGTGTAGTTTGAAATATGGACAATTATGAAAACTGATCACAGTTTTCCTCAGTTGATGTAAAAGCTTTTATTTCTTTGTGATTTTGGAAAACATAATTCAATTTTGAAAAGCACATGTTTCTCAAATCTACTAGTATATGGAGAAATTCTAATGTTTTTATACAGTATTTTTATGAAAATATCTTTACACTCATTTAAAAACATAATTCTAGATAGCATGTTGATTATCAAAAAGTCCTTTTGAAAATATTCAGCATATCAGTTCCATGACAACTACTATGTAAACTAGCCAGTATATTTAGATAGAAGTGTATTAATTTTAAAAAATGAGAGCAGATTTTATTTTACATATACAAATATCTCTTGAAAACTAGTGAAAATTTATTCTGAAACAGCTTGAAATTTTTAGAACTTTTTTTTTACAATTTTATTTCATTTAAAAAGTATTCTCAAAGTGTGGAACTTATTATTGTAACTTGAATTTGTATAAGTAATTTGTAGCTCACACTGAAAACTCATGGTCATTTTTCTCATTTAATCCTTATCACACTGCTAAGAGGTGGAAAGTATTTTTTTTCTCTCTTTCAATTTAGGAAGAAACTGAAGGTTAGGGATATTAATGAATAACAAAATTGGCTGAGAATCCAGGGTTCTGTTTTTCAGTTCAAGCCTTTTATTTCCCTACTACATCACAACGCTTCCTAAAATTTATACTGAACTTCAACCAGTGGATTTTAGTTACTGAAGAAGTAATGACATTTTATTCTAGGTAGGGTGACCATAAACCTAGTTTTCTGGACATAATTGTTTTACTTTTTACAGTGTGTCTTTTTACTTTTAAAAATGTTCTAATTTGGGTGATAAAATATATGGTCAAACTAATTGTAAAATATCCAAAGATGTGATGCAGTTTACGTGCACATACATTGGAACATAGAGATGTGAGCTACTTGCATTATTTCTATTGCTTAATTTTAATTCCTGAATTAAAATGAAGATTTAATAATTTTTTGATGATTTCATATAAAGGAGAATTCAAATAATCATAGGTTTTCTAGTTTTTATTGTAAAGGATTTCCGTAATAGTTACTTCTTAATATTTTCTATATACCATTATTTTACTAACATATAACTTACGGACATAGAACAAATGTTATATGTTACTTGAAGAATTAAAACATTCATTAATTAAAACGCTCATCCAATTTAATGGCATTAATAATAGTTGAAATCTGGTTGTTGATTTTGGAAACTGTTTTTCCACAGAAAAGTAGCAATTTGTACCATTACTTTGACATTTACATTTGACAGTAACAAATATATCTTTATGATATATAGTATTTATAGTATATAAAAAGAAATATAAGGTACACTACAGAGTTAATAGCTCAGATGCTGGAGTCATAGCTTTTAAATTCTGGCTCAGCATCATACCAGGTGCAAAAACTAGGACAATCTTCTAAGCCTTAGTTTCCTTAAGTATAAAATGGTGCTAATAAAAATAGTACCTGTTTCCATAGAATTCTTGTCAGAAGTGAATGAAATAATGCGTGTATAAACCCTATCTGGGACATAGCAAATAATCAATGAATGCTTGCTGTTGTCTCATTATTAATAATGCAACAGGAGTTGTCTAAGTAAAGAAATTTTATGGCACTGGGTAAATGAACATGTTTCCAAAGACACAGATAGTTAAATATCTTTTAGGTCAGTAATCTCATCCCTGGTCATCTGCTGAGGAAGGTATATCAATGGAAGAAAAAAACTTTTTATATAACCTTTGTTCCTACCAGCCTTGTTTATAATTTCAAATATTAAAATAATCTAATTGTCCAAAGTTAAGTGCATCCTCTTGACTGAAATTAAAGTATCAGCAGTGTGATGTAGGAATTTTAAGTCATTTATTAATAATTTTAAATGGAAAACAAAAATATGTTGTATATACTCATATTTAGAATTACGAAAAATATGCAAATGAAAAAGAATAAAAGAACATAATATCACTGAATTTGTCAGATTGCTGAAATGGTGGGTGATCTTTTTTCTCTGTGTTTTTAAAGTATCTTGAGATTAAAATTTTCTAGCAATGTAAGTTTTATGTAACCTGGTAGCTTATTCAAACACAACTTGAAATGTATCTCCAAAATATGTGTTTTTAAATTAAGTTAACATCTGTATAAAATCACTCAGGCAATAGAACAGCAGTAAATCTTTTAAATGATTTAAAAGAGGGGAGATTCACCAAAAGGCATTTAGTAAATGCAGGTCATAGATTTTGTTGGTTTTTAAATTATAAAAAGATGGCAAGAGCTGTTTTAAGTGTTTCATTTTATTAATTCATTTAGTCTTATAGAGAGGCATTCCTAACTCAATCTGGTGGGTAGGCACTTTTATTACCTAGTTTAAAGGAGAAAAACATATTTAGAAGTATGTAAAATGTAAAAGTTATACATTCTGTATATTAAATTAGATTTACATAAATTATACACATTTTTATGTAAGAAAACCAAAGCAGAGTGAGGGGTGGGTTAACTACCTAAAATCACACACCGCATAGACTGGCCAACTGCCATTTAATCAAGGTAATCTGACTCCAGAATCCCTGCCCATAACTGATACAGTGGATCGCATCTTTATAGATGAGCATTTATCTATCAGAAAATTTTTTTTGAAAGATAAGATTTCTTTCAGGATGTCTTAAAAGGTGATACAAATTTTCTTCAATTTATAATAATTTCAAAATACTTGTATCTCTGTCTTTCCCAAACATTCTAAATATTTCTTCTGCTTTGCCATTTTCTATTCCAGTTCTTCTTTTATGGAACAGTAAGAATGCACTTGGTAAAATGTGACAGAGACATTGTTACAGTATTACTCAGAAAGCTTCAGGTTTCTAATAACGAATAAAAATTCCCCATTTTTTACAGTGGCATTTTATTCTTTTCTAACTTTCAGTCACATAATTTATCATCCTTGAGAGCCCTGTTCCATCTGCTTGATACTGGTCTCTTGTTCTATCTGAAGACATCTGTAGATGTTTTTATGATGCCCTATCACTTAACATTTGGTCCCCAATTAACAGAAATGCAAATAAACTATCATGACCTCTCACAATTACCTATTGTATCTTAATCTCACATATCCCCAGCTTCTTCAGCAACCTCTCTTCCAAATTCTGATGTTAGACACTGGCTGTACTTCCCCTGGTTTTTACCTTGCCTTTTTTCTACCCCACAATGCCACCTGCCCTCTATCAGCCTGTTGAAATTATGCCTTTTCTTACAATTTCAAATTAAATGACATTTATACCTTGTTAGATGATCCCACTTTGTGAATTCCTACAAGTGCTTTGCCCTTTCCCTCTGGAGATCATCATATATGGTCTGATTTTTATCATTGTAATTTCTTTTTACAAATTCTAAAATTTCTTAACAACCAAAACCTACTTATAGCATGCTACATATATTTCACAGTAGCTGACATAGTTCCTTGCACCACCCAAATCTTCCAGTAAATGTTTATCAGATTTCTTAAAGACTTTGAGAAATTTGGTAAATATACTACCTACTCCAAAGGCAAATATATTCTATTTCATTTTGCTCATAGCACATAGCAAGTTGACGTGCTAAGAATAAGCAAACATGAACAGGAGTCTGCTCCAGACATGAGAAATTTATTTCTATGAGGATAGTGTAACTACTTATATGTATTCATTGTCATATTGCTATTTTCTATTTGTCCATTATCTTTATGTTTTTCTTTTTAACTTCTCCATCTCCCTCTTTTAATGAAAGGAAAGCCATTTGTCCCTTTTTACTAACATACTATCTATGTCTTGAGAAAAGAGCCTGATAAATTTTCCAAAATAAGATCTTGAAGTTTATCTTATATGGCAAAGTGCCATTCGTTTTAAGATTATATTAGTTTTCTTCCAAATTATATATTGTAAATATTATCTTGATTTGCAAAAGAAATGAAAAATAATACAAGGAAACAAAACACAAGAAGTCAATTCCTAAACTAACATTTCACTCTATATATTGGAAGTTAACATACATTCAGTTTCATGTCCAAATATATTTCTGCTATTTGAGTTATAACTATATTGTATTATAATTTTATACTCTTCTTAAAATTATTAATTTTCAGAACCTTGTAGTACTTTTTTAAAAGGCTTTTTGAATAGGTAATTTGCAAGATCTAGAACAAGTGCCATCCAGTCCCAAAATATTGCTTTTCCCAGGAGCAACTACTGATAATCAGTTTCTTCTGTCCTTTGCAGAGATATTTGCTCATAATTTCTTTAAAAATATGGAGAAGGATCATTGTGATACTTAATAAGAATCATAGTACAATTTCCTTATAGAACACTGTAGACTTCATTTAAAGTTATACTGTTTTTTACTCATTTCTAGTCATCTTTGTATGTACCCACAGTTCATTGAAATGATAACTATTCAAAAAATAAAGAAGGACAGAAAGAAGATCCGATGAAAATTAGGAAAATAATCAGAGGAAAGAAATATGAAATTAATAAATGCAATTTAACTTCATATGATTTAGAAACAGAATATGATATCAGATGATTTCTAATTATCCTATCTTTATATACCCCTTTATATTTCTAGTGGAAGTTTAAATTGGCATCAGTTTCTAGAAGCTATTGTTAAAATTTAAATCATTGATACCTTAAAATGTTGCAATTAGTTTGATTTTTTTATTGAACCTTGAGTTGTTTTCTATAAGATAATTATCACTAATCTACAATAGATTTTATTCATAATAATATTATGTATAATAAAGTTATTTTGTGCAAATAATGCTACAATTTTAATGGGATAAATTTAACACAGCCATATATTTACTATTTTTCTCTATGAGCATAAAAATCTGATGCAAGATTCAGAGAGAAAAACTTCAGACAATCCTTTTATCCAAATTTTCCTCAGAGTTAATTTATCTCATCCTATGCAAAGTATCACACAAATTCATTTTTATGAAAGCATGTCTTCACTAGGATAGTCACATAGTACTAATACTTGTTAATTCATATAGTAATAATATGTGGGAAGTAGAAGAGTAGATTCACATGTAATATTAAGATTGGCAATAAATCCAGTAACAAAAAAAATTCACCCTTAAATTTAGGTCAGATTGATGAAGTCATTTGTTTTTGTTTTCTGCCTATAGTATCAACCTCATTAAAAGTTTAGAATCTGTGTGTTTTTGTTTAGTTGCCAAGGTGCGTCCAGCTCTTTTGCAACCCCCTCAATGGGATTTCCAAGGCAAGAATACTGGAGTGGGTTGCCATTTCCTTCTTCACAGATCTTCCTGACCCTGGGATCGAACTCACAGCTCCTGCATTGGCAGGCAGATTCTTTACCACTGAGCCAACAGGGAAGTCCAAATCTGTGTGTACACATGTTATATATTAATCTGTAATAATAGCATTTCACAGGAACCCAGAATAATGCATCGATTGAAATAAGTTTACATTTTTTTTCTTAACTTTTGTGGTCTTATTAAGAAGTAAGGAAGGTTTATTATTTAGTGTTCTTTGTTTAGTCTGGGGTCAATCAGTGACATAGAAAACAAGGGAAAATGCATTTTAGGGCATAATAGTTTGAAAAATTTTAATAGTTCCATTTTATATATTATGTATTTTGAATTTTTTAATTTAGTTCATTCACTTATTTACTGTTGATAATTATATTATCTCTTGCTTCCAATATATTAGAAAATTAAGAGGCTTTGAAAGAACATGTAACTGTGGTTTATTTTTTGTTTCATATGTCATCTAGTTAACATCTCGTTTAACCTCTTAACTATGCTGGTGTCAGCCTCAGACCTACACTGAAGCTATTAGCGCTGAAATAGCCTTTCAAAGAAAACCTAGATCCAAGGAAGGGTATTAACATTGCAATGCTTTAGTAATAAAATACAATATTGATCACATAATTTACATATCTTATCTTTGTGACTTAACAGAGTTGCTTAACAATTTGTCATGTTAATATTACCTGTTATACTTTTTAAGATCATTCTTTTAAAAGAGAAATTAAGGGTGGGAGTGTAAAGATGCAAATATATCTAAAAATCACTAGATATAATAAAAGTTTTTTTCTGAGAAAAATAAATTGATTGTTAATTCACCATGGACAGAGGAGCCTGGCAGGCTACAGTCCATGGGGTCGCTAAGAGTCGGACACGACTGAGCAACTTCACTTTCACCTTTCACTTTCATGCATTGGAGAGGGAAATGGCAACCCACTCCAGTGTTCTTGCCTGGAGAATCCCAGGGATGGGGAAGCCTGGTGGGCTACCGTCTATGGGGTCACACAGAGTTGGACATGACTGAAGTGACATGTTCCAATGATATATATAAACATATATATGTTCATTTTAATAATAGTTTATTTTTTTAGCTAAACAGTTCCCATATAGACAAGGACACTTAATGGTATTAACTTACCTAAATGATATTAATGACCTTAATTTAAACTAGTAGATGATCTAAATAAACTTAATTGATTTCAAAAATGTTTCTTTATATCTTCTGTTTTTAAAAGGTGAAATAAAGCGTATTGCATAGTGTTCTTATTTTAGTTGACATTTTGCTATAAAGTAGTTTTATCCTTGAAAAGAAATGTGAGATATGTATTTTACCCACTCAAATGTATAAATTCATTATAGCACAAATGTTCTGTGGACATTCTTGTACTCCTTGAGGGTATAATCTCCTCCAAGACAATTAGAATCACTAATTCTTGAAGGTTGAGCATACCTTAAAGATTTATCAAAGATAAATTGAAAGTTTCTTTTTTTGAGAGGATTGTAATAAATGGGACAACTAAAAACCTCATTTATAGTTATAACAGTTTATTTATGACAGGTCTCAAGGTAAAATCAGAACTTACTGTTTCCAGTCTTCTTTCCACTTCAGTATCACAAACACACAATACATGTATACATATACACACATATGCAGAAACATTGCCCACCTAGCCCCCTACCAAGAAGAAAACATGCAAGTGAACATAATGGAACAAAAAAATAAGATTATTGTTCTCTTTGACCCATTTTTAGGTTTCTGAATTGCTGTGCACTAATCTCTTAATTTATAGGTACTGAATAGTTAACTGAATAGTTAAGATTCTTTTCTCTGTGGAAATCTCAGGTGACAGTTACAAAGAGGCTGAATACTCGTGTAGGATATTCTTGGATTACTGCATATTTTAAAAGGAAAAAAATAAAGTAAAGTAAAGCTACCTCAGTAATGTCTTTAAATTTTGCTTCACAAAGCAAACAATTTAGAAACAAATTTTTGCTTCTTTATTTTCATGTAGATTGTATTTCCTCTACTATGGGTGAAAGTAAATTTCACTTTTTTTTTTTAACTTACTTAATTCATGTATTATTTTACCAGATCCTAAGAAGGAGGATTTTTGCAATTAATGTGTTTCAGATATTGTGACTGTTGTGGGTAAATATGTTTTAAAATGAGAACATTGAACACTTCTTACATTACCAGAAATCTAGAATTTGGGATGCAGCAGAAACTCTGCTGTATAACTTTGTGTTTTCTGTCTAGATTTCCCTCTGAAAAACCTATAGATTTTAGCTGCTTAGTCTTTTCAAGGACGGGGACAGTCAGGCTTCATGAAAGTCTGTTTTCAAATTGACCTCTGAAATTAGCACATGCTAACCTTAGACATTCGGCTTGTGATCTGAAGCTAGGAAAACATGTGGCTCCAAGTTTAGTATATAGAGACAGTATTTTAGTACGCAAAGAAAACCTGATAAGAAAATTTTAAATTTGCTTTTTCGACCATGTTTCTTGCTGTGTCTAATGTTTATTCTGCACAAACATTATACACTTGAGCACTGTGTGTTTCAAGGCAGAACATAATGGTTTGTTCATTTTACCCCTTTGTAAATCTTTCCCGTAAGAAGACATTGCTACTTCAAATTCAGAGAGCTCTCCATTGATTTTCAAGATTATTCACCAGGTCATCACTGTATGTGTAGTCACTCTTCTTTCTAATATTCTTCACTCATCATTCAAGGTTGCAAAGTGAATGTTATTTCCCATTCCAGCTCCCTCTGATTTCCCTTTCATTTTCCCCGCATCTTTTCCTATAATGGCATAGACTTTCAAAATAGCTTTTCATTTACCGCTGAGAAAGTTCTACACTCTTCCTGGGTTTAAAACTTTTTAGAAGGTAGTAAAAATATATCTTCCTTCCCTCCTCTGTGTTTTTATTGATGAGATATACTATAGCTCGAAACATTTTGCCCTTTTACCTTTCTAACATGACAGTGATTCTATATAATTCAGCATTATTCATATTAATAGTCAGTAAATAAAAAAATTTAGACTTTATTAATAACTATTGCTCATTTTCATCGCAAAGTTTTGGTGTCATCATGGCATATCTTTCTGTTTTGAGCAATTATCCATCCTTTCACGTTTCTGGTTGAATTCTTAAGTAGGTGTAACAGGAAATCTAGTTTTTATCTCTTCCATCATTGATAATGTTAATTCTTTGCAAACATATATAAAATTAAGCTTTTACTATTGATCAGAGAAAGAAGTTTTATAATGGAAAGGTAAAGTGGTAAATTAAAAGTTAAAACCACAAATCACAGTATGTGGCATAATTTGTATTCTAACTCTTTTTTTTTTTTTTTTTTTTTTGAGCCAAGAAAATAAACCACACTTTGGATCAATGTTGAAGGTTATTGTCCCTTTTGTAACATTTAGGCTGTATCTAACTCTAGAATTACCACTGTCAGTACCACAAAGGAATAGTCAAGATGTGTATATGAAGGCCTAATCAGTTAAATGTTCTCAACCCTGATATTTTTAAAAAGTTGTAAGAGTGACTGTTATGGTATGCTTGAATCTGAGAAAGAGAGATGGAGACACTAAGTGTGTAGTAATAATCTAAATAGTTTTCCTGCCAGGAAGGCAGATTAAGGGTACATAACAGAAGAGGTGCAAGATTAGGATACTGACACAACTTCTTCTGATCTTTAGTTTTTTAAGGATCTTCTGTCTTATATACTTTATTACAGAGACAACAAACTACATGTTAGGTCTGTAAAAGACAGCATACACATTCAGGAGGCTGTGAATACAGCTCACTTAAGCTCATATGATACAAGCTAAGACAAGGTTGATGTCTTGAAAAGCAAAACACTAATGTATACCAGAGACCACATTAAGCACATCTTTTATTGCAGCTACTTTTTAAAAACCATTTCCTAATACATGATTAAAAAAAAAATCAGCAAACAAATGCAAAAACCAAGTCTGCTTTTGCATACTGGCTAATCTACACTGAAAATAATATACATTTTATTCATGTAAACCTAAAGGGCATGGTTATTTATTATTCATTAATGTCAGCAGATAACTGACTGTCACTTGCTGTCAGAGTGGAATCTGATAGAATGCTGACATTGATTGATAGACATGATCCTGAGAATCTGTGTGGACAGACTTTTTAGATCAGTTCAACATAAAACCCAGATTGGATATGAGGCATCTTTTTGGTGGTGGTTTTTTTTTTTTTAGAGCGTATCCAAAACTCATTTGATTTTCAAGATTAGTTCTAGATTTTTAGCACCACAATTATAAAATAAGACTACTAGCTGATTTGATTTTAAAAATAATTCAGACTGCTGGTGCTTCTTCTGGCTCACATTTTGGAGTAAGAATTTTAATTTTGTTCATGCTGTCTTATAGAAAGAAAAATCAATAAATAAATTTTAAAAATTGATAGCTGTTTTGCATATGCATACCTAAAATAATTGAAATTCTTTGGGGAGATACTGTTTACTTAAGAGAGTAAAAATTAAAGTCATTGAGGTACCATATATAAAATAAAAGAGAACTGTGTTCTTAAATTTCTTCTTGAATACCTATCAGCACTGTATATTTTTAAATGAACTCCTCTCCCTAATAAGTACACTTTCTTTAGAGATAGTTGTTAATATATTTAGAACAAAATGTTTGGCTCCAAAGATTTTAAGTGATGATTGTTTTTAATCATAATTTATTTTCTCAACTTGAGTGAAAGCACCAGCACTAAAAATAATATGCAGAATTAATGGTTTTTATTTCAAACTACAGGAACATCATCATATTGTATTTTGTCTGCAACTTAATAAAAGGGTTAACAAGTTAAAATTGGGACATCCTTATCTTTATTTTTGTGAAATTTATTTTTATTTTTAGTTCTTTTTTTTAGTGCTGAGATTATATATATATATTTACTAGCTAACTCTGCAATTCCAGATATGCAAATATATTAAATAATATTTTGCATGGAATAAATAATGTTGATAATGATGTATAATAATATTTTGGAGTCTCAGTTATAAATATATACATAATCAAAATAGTTATTTTTTGTAAAATGTGTTGCATGTAAATCTCTTTATAAGAACTTGTCATCATTTTATCATATGTGTTTTGAACATTTGAATTTGAATTAGATAATTTCTATCAAATTATTCAAATATCAATAACAAATCTCCGACATATTAAAATAGCTCACAGTCAGGATCTCAAAGAAACATGTAATTTATTATAATGTATAGCATCTTTGTTAGGCATTAAATATTTTAATGTATTTTTTAGTCAGAGAAGGCCATATTTCACAGTGTCAACCACTGGTAGAGCTCACAGTAGAGTTCTGAAAATTATGTAGAATATTTTCAGGTACATTTGTTCTAAAATATGGTTGTCAAAACTGCATATATGAAATGGCTAGGAACCCTTTTTTTCCCTACTGACTGAATAGTTCTGTGTAACATATATTACATACTAGTTAGTCATCAAAATGACAAAACATTTTGATTTTCCATTTAGATATATGCTAAGATTATCTAAGGGTTAATTTCTACAGACAAATGCCATATCCGTTTCATTAAAATTACTCTGGGAAAT
Organism: Capra hircus; assembly: GCF_001704415.2. Classification (NCBI taxonomy): domain Eukaryota; kingdom Metazoa; phylum Chordata; class Mammalia; order Artiodactyla; family Bovidae; genus Capra; species Capra hircus. The sequence goes on from NC_030816.1 coordinate 44,007,813, forward strand.
GGAGATAAGTAGTTCAGCGCTCTCTGTGCTGACATGATGTTTGCCTGTCCGATTGCATCCTTTCCAATAGACAGCAGAGATGGAATTACAAAAAAAGACATCTGTGCCAAGGTTTAGCTAGCCAAAAAGGGCAAGCTCTTGTGTTTAAAAGGTAGAGAATCCAATCGATGAAAATGTCTGGACCTGTTAGCACCAATAAAGCTGAAGGCCACTGGGAAGCTCAGAGAGGGTCTTTTGTTGTAGAGCTAGAAAGAGACCCAAACTATGACAGTTTAGGGGAGCAGGGTCAGCGAGGAAGATCATCCATCTTCTGCAGTGGCAGCTCTCTGTCAGATTCTAACCCTGTTCTGTACAGGAACTAAGCCTCTACTGTTGACACCAACCAATTCTCAGCCAAGTGTAAATGAAGCTAATATTCACTGACCTTATGCATAGCAAATGAAGCTCTGTGTGTCACTTAAGAAATAATGTTTTCTGACACTTCAAAAAGTGAGTGATGGACAATGTGTGTATGTGTTTTTTTGTGTGTGTATGCCTGTCTGTTTTTGTGGATCAAGTCAACAGATATATATTCCTTAAGCACTCTGTATTTTTAATTGATTTTCACAATAGCCACAGATTTACCATATTGACACTGATTTACTTTTTGTTTTATTTTCACCTTCATGTCATGAAATTTTACATGCTGTGTAAAACTCACTGTGTTGCAGAACAAAGTCTCATTTGGCTTCCTTTAGATCTGATACAGTACCTAGGCACAGAAAGAGAAGACTCAGTTTCGCTCATAAAAAATTTTCAAAGAGAATTGAGTTACTAGTTCACATCCAAAACATGATAAATTAGAATATATGTCTTTGTGATTATGAAAAATGTATTGGTCTCATTATAGGATAGCAAGACACAATTTAACTTTTGTTTTTCATTTTAAAGCATTGTCTAAAACCTCTTTTGAGTTAGTAATGCCTGTTACAATATAATAGTCTTTCTTAGTCTCTAAATCAAGATATTCATATATTATGCTTACTAAGGATTATATGTTAAATTGCATTTTGTGAATTTCTCATTCTCCAAGGTTTTTCATGGTACTTAAAAAAGATGCTCACAAAAGTGAGTGTTAAAATGATACTGGCGGTCATAAATATCCAATACATCAACAATACTATGTAGCCAGTGTGCTTTGTAAGTAAAACAGTACCACTAAAAAAAAAAATTCAAAAAATAGCCATACTAAATATAAAGAAAAAATTCTAAAGAATGTGAAGAATGCAAAGATTTAAGGGAGAGATGAGTTAAAGCATGGAGTTGAATTTTCAGAGTTCCATGGAAGGTGATTTATCTGACATGGTGGATTTCATGAGACTCACCAGGACAGATCTGCATCTAATTGACATCAATCATTTTTTAACTGAAAATAAACAGTTGTAAAATATTTGGGATCTGTGTATTGATTTTTGTTCACCTCATCAGTCTTGTTTATTTGTACTTATTAAATGAATGAACATGTTTTTTCCTACCAAACCTAAAAAGACAGCATCTGATCCGTAAGATATTTTTTTCTTCTTTTTTGACAAGCAACTAAAATCAGATGAGATCAAACACAAAGTTTTCTCCTGGCAGTGTTCCTGAATTTAATCACATAAAGACAGTAAACATGTGTTTAGTCAATTTGTATTTCTTTTCCCTCACATTTCTGTTAATCTAAGCACCCTTCTAAGAAAAATGATGCTCAAAAACCAGAGAGAAATTATCCATGTTGATAGTAACTTCACTGAATAAGGACAACTCTTAGTCTGTCATCAGCTGTTTATCTTCTACAGGATTTAACAATGATGTCCATGTAAAGCACAAGTATTAGAGTTGCAGCTCGTTTATGAATTATATGTGATTGGATCTGCATATACGGTTAGTAAATTAGGTCAGTGAATCAATTATTTTCAAAGCAGTGCTCTGACAAAGAATAGCTTCATAAGTTTTGCTGTTAGTGATGTTAGGGGTTGGGAGGGCGAGTTAGGGGTTAGAGTTAGGGTTAGGGAAAGGGAGTGGACTAAATTGAGCTGATTTTCATATATTTTGAATTGCATTTGTTTGTACAAAGGGTCTTTAAGATAAACACATGCACATTTACTCCAGAATTGACAGGAGCCTACTATTCTGGATATAAATTTGTTGATAGTAATCGAGAGAAATTTGTGAAAAGCTCTCTGCAGTACAGATATAATTTTGCTTAGACTTCTAACATTATTTTGTCATAGATTTTGTTGATTTCTTTAGAAATGTCATTTGAAGAGTTTTCATAATAGAAGGAAATAGGGGCAAACTTACTAAAAGGAAGTATATTTTGCTTCATGGAATCACAAGTTAATGGATTTAGCCAGGTGTTTGAATCTACATTGAAAAAAGCAATTGTACTTTATGATTTGCAGAAGTCACATTGGATTAGTAACACTGAAGTTTAGAAACCATAGTGTCATTTTGTGCTACAAAGTAAGTCTCAGCTCTCTTGCCCTGGGAGTTTACAGAGTTCCACTCAATTCCATCCTGCTGGCTCAGTAGAGATTTTTTAACATGTAGGTCAGTGTATTATGGTATCATAAAGACTTCTGGTAACTTTCCAAAATGATTCCTTGTTGAATCATGTGAACTCGTGGTGGTATCATATCATAGGACTACTAGGCTTCTTCTGACAGCCATTGTTTGAATTGGAAACTTGGAGACATTGAAAGTACCTAAACATCTTTCATATACTAATTTAACAGTCTATGATGGAGCTATATCATTCAGCATTATACTATGTAGCAAATTCACATATTATAATACTGATTTATATTTCAGATTTTTAGGATCCAAAGAATGCCTGAAATAATTGTGATTCCTGGTTTTTGGTCAGAAAGCTGTAATAGCTGACTGTTGTGGTTTGAGAAAAGATGCCATAGAGGGTTATTAAAAATGCCTAAATAAATCATGCTACCTTAGTATGAATTATAATTTTGCTAGAGCAGATCTTAAGATGAGTTTCAAAGATCTTTGCATTCAATCAAACTGTAGAATCAAAGCAACCTTTTCCAGAGTTGTTTATAGTCATTGTCATATATTAGTATTAAATGAAATGAGATATTTTGTCCAACTAATACTGGTTTCATGATTTTCTCTAAAGTAAGGATTGCCATAATTAATTTAATAAGTATTTTTACTTAAACTAATTCCCAAGAAAAATTTTGTTTCTATTTATTTTCAAAGAAAAATTGAAACATATTTCAAGTAAATTAGTTCTTATTTTTACATTTTATGCTTTAAGACTTTACCTGGGAAATATGTATTTATAGAGAGAGACATTATTGTTTTAAAAATAATAAATGGTGCTGTATTGTGTAAAAGACAGGCTTGACATGCGTATATTTTTAAATATGAATGAAATTGGTCTAGATTCAAAACCCCTCTCCTCTGAAGTCAGTCTTTTCCATGGTATTGATTTTATATGCTGTGTTAAGATATCTTAATTATTACTTTTTTATCTTCAAGGAACAATTTATGGAGTAATCAGGTAAATGGATAGTATTCAGTTTCAAATACTATTTGTTTATTTTTTCTATTCAAAAAGTGAAGGAAAAAATGGAACTGGTGATTTGTAGTATAATAGGTTGGAGACTCATCAGGTGAATAGTGACATCTCTAACTTAGAGCTATGGAAGTTGTTTTTTCCTTTGTGTCAATCTGGAGGGAAAAATAAACCGGCAGTTCCAATACCTGGTCTGACATTTCCCATCTTTTCTTGTGGAGGCAGCTGGGCAAAAGCACACACGGTGACTGAAAAGGTAACTATCCCTTTGAGGGCATGGTTGATTTTACTTCTGATTCTTACGGTGCTGTAGGGGTCAAGGATTTCTCGAGAAGCTTGACCTATGTTTGCTGTCAGGAAAAGTGGGTGATTTTCACTCTCTGTACCTGCAAGTCTCTGAAGTTATGTGTAGATTGGAGTTTATTCTGCACTGCTTTGTCAGCATAGCTGTGGCTTTTTTTGACAGTGGTAAAAGAATCCTGAGATGGAAGGAGCTGAGTGTAAAAATTGCTTTCTTTTGTGGAGCAGGAGACTCCTAACTAATTTATCGAAGTTTAGATCGGACCATATACCTTTAACAAAATTTTAGAGTATGACATTTTATAGTTAAGAAAATTCTGTTTGATTCTGACTGATATGCTCCAAAGTACAAATATTATAATGAGTTGAAATCCAACTACAATTTAGTTCTTAGTTTTTTTTTTTTTTTTCTGTCTCCTAAACCATGGAGAGTTTAACTTTTATTCTGTATTTAGGTAGCTGAAAGTTGAATGAATAAGTAATAGGTTAAAAAATTAGATTGTTTTATTCTGTTGTCCTTATCTTTTAGCTAGTTAACTAAATAACCAATCTTCTTCTTCCTCTACTTCTCCCATCCTGCTTTCCCCTTTCCTTCTGTAATTTATTTGTAATCATTAGTATACTATAAGTAGTTTATAATGACATAAATATATTCATAAATGTACAGATAGATTTCCCAGGTCAATAGGCCCTGCAGTAAATCTTATGTACATCTTTTCCTTTGTGACTGAGAGATTATTACTTGAGTTTTTCCCTAGTCATGCTATTTCCCTAGTCATGCTACTTCCTTTAGGCCCTCCTTCTGACCTTTTCTACCAAGACATGAATGTTAACGTAGAAGATCAAGGTGCTATATTTTTATCTTAGTAACAAAATATAATTATGTTGCACTTTCTAAGTAGTCTAGAATGTTTTCTGATTTTCTTTTCCTCCATTATCAGTTTTCTGTTTCTGTTTATTTCTTGGACAATGATGTCATATTGGGAGTTTATCCAGTGAAGATGACGCTGAAGATTTCATTCATATTTTTATACCTGTAATGACCTTTCTTGCTTTCAAAGTAGAGTTGCTTATTTCTGCATCTGTTTGAACCCATGAAGGGCTAGTGTGCAGCATAAAATTCCAGAGGGATTGATTTCATTAGAATATACCCATGCGGTACTAGTGGTAAAGAGCCTGCCTACCAATGCAGGAGACAAAGGAGACACAAGCTTGATTTCTGGGTGGGGAAGATCCCCTGGAGGAGTGCATGGCAACCCACTGGAGTATTCTTGCATGGAGGATCCCCATGGACAAAGGAGACTGGTGGGCTACAGTGCACAGGGTCGGAAAGAGACACAACTGAAGCAACTGAGCATGCACACATGCACAAGGCTGCAAGTGCTAGTAGGCTATATTTAAATATGTATTGACAATTTAGATTATTGCTGCAATTTAATGTATTTTTATTGAGGGAAAATTATGAAACTGACAGGAATATAATAGAAAGGGGAATTAAGGATTCTTCAGTGCTGCATGGAGAGTAGAAGATCAAACAAAACAAAAATATTGGCCTTAACAGGAATTCACTGGGAAAAGGACTGCTGGAGAAAAATGTTTGAAATATAAAACCAATTCAATTGAGTTCAATAAATATTTCTTGGATGCTTTTCACTTATAGATAACTATGATAAGCTTATAGAGATAAACTTACATGAGTTTATAGATTCCCCAAAACTCAGTATTCACCAGATGGTAGAGTAAAAGGACGTGTGCTCATCTTCTCCTGTGAGAACTCCAAAATTGCAACTAACCTCTGAAAAACCATTAACAGGAGAATGTTGGATTCCACCAAAAAGATACCCCACATCCAAGGGCAAAGAAAAAACTCCAACAAGATGGTAGGAGGGAAAAGTCACATTAAGAATCAAACCCTATACCTGCCAGAGATGCTCAGAGGGCTCAGAGACGCACAAAATCTTGTGTGCACCAGGACCCCACAAGAGACTGAGCGAGATCTGCCTTTAGTGTTTGAGTGTCTTCTATGGAGGCATGGGTCACCTGTGGTCTGCCATGGGGGACAGGGGCTCTGGGTGCAGCAGACCTGGGAAGCATGGCATGTGAGCCCTACCATAGAGCCACCGAACAAACAACCCACAAACTGGAGAACAATTATACAAAAGAAGTGCTTGCACTGTTGTGAAAGTTCTACGGACCACAACAGATTTCCTAACCCAGGAATTTGGCAAAGGGCTGAGAACCCCCCAGGGAATTTAACTTTGAAGGCCATCGTGTTTTGATTATAGAACTTCCACAGGACTGGGGAAACAGACACCTGGAGGACACAAGCAAAACTTTGTGCACACCAGGACCCAGAAGAACCCACAAAAGACTGAGCCAGACTTGCCTGTGAGTTCCAGGGGTCTCTAGCAGAGGCGTGGGTGGACAGTGGCCAGCCATGGAGTCAGGGGCACTGAATGCAACAGTGCTGGCATAAGTCCTTTTGAAGGAGATTGCAATGACCACCATTAACCCTACCATAGTTTGGCTTCAGGCCAAACTACAGGGAGGGAACACAGCCCCACCCATCAACAGAAAATTAGAGTAAAGATTTACTGAGCATGGTTGTCTGAGGAGGCCTTACAAGTAGCTGAGAAAAGAGAAGCTAAAGGCAAAGGAGAAAAGGAAAGATATACCCATTTGAATGCAGAGTTCCAAAGAATAGCAAGGAGAGATAAAAGTCTTCCTCAGTGATCAATGAAAACAAATAGAAGAAAACAATAGAATGGGAAAGACTAATGATCTCTTCTAGAAAATTAGGAAGAGAACATTTCTTGCAAACATGGGCAAAATAAAGAACAGAAATGGTATGGACCTAACAGAAACAAGATAGTAAGAAGAGATGGCAAGAATACACAGAAGAACTGTACAAAAAAGATCTTCATGACCCAAATAACCATGATGGTGTGATCACTCACCTAGAGCCAGACTTCCTAGAGTGTGAAGACAAGTGGACCTTAGGAAGCATCACTACAAAGTTAGTGTAGGTGATGGAATTTCAGCTGAATTATTTCAAATCCTGAAAGATGATGCTGTGATAGTGCTGCACTCAATATGCCACCAAATTTGGAAAATTCATCAGTGACTACAGGACTGGAAAAGGTCAGTTTTCATTCCAATCCCAAAGAAAGGCAATGCCAAAAAATGCTCAAACTACTACCCAATTGCACTCATCTCACATGCTAGCAAAGCAATGCTCAAAATTCTCTAAGCCAGGCTTCAACAGTACATGAATCATGAACTCCCAGATGTTCAAGCTGGTTTTAGAAAAGGCAGAGGAACCAGAGATCAAAGTGCCAACATCCGTTGGATCATCAAAAAAGCAAGAGAATACCAGAAAAACATCTACTTCTGCTTCATTGATTATGCCAAAGCCTTTGACTGTGTGGATCACAATAAACTGTGGAAAATTCTTCAAGAGATGGGAATACCAGACTGCATTATCTGCCTCCTGAGAAATCATATTAAAGTGAAGTCACTCAATCATGTCCGACCCTTTGTGACCCCGTGGACTGTAGCCTCCTCTGTCCATGGGATTTTCCAGGCAAGAATACTGGAGTGGGTTGCCATTTCTTTCTCCAGGGGATCTTCTGGACCCAGGGATCGAACCTGGGTTTCCTGCATTGGAGGCAGACGCTTTAACCTCTGAGCCACCAGGGAAAAGCAGGTCAAAAAATAACAGTTAGAACTGGACAGACTGGTTCCAAATTGGGAAAGGAGTTCATCAAGGCTGTATATTGTCACCCTATTTATTTAACTTATATGCAGAGTACATCATGAAAAATGCCAGGCTGGATGAAGCACAAGCTGGAACTCAGATTGCCGGGAGAAATATCAATAACCTCAGATATGCAGATGACACCACCCTTATGGCAGAAAGTGAAGAAGAACTAAAGAGCCACGTGATAAAAGTAAAAGAGGAGAGTAAGAAAGCTGGCTTAAAGCTAACATTCATAAAATGAAGATCACGGCATCTGGTCCCATCACTTCATGGCAGTTCAATGGGGAAACAATGGAAACAGTGAGAGATTATTATTTTGGGCTCCAAAATCCCTACAGATGGTGACTGCAGCCATGAAATTAAAAGACGCTTGCTCCTTGGAAGAAAAGTTATGACCAACATTAGACAACATATTAAAAAGCAGAGACATTACTTTGCTGAAAAAGATCCATCTAGTCAAAGTTATGGTTTTTCTAGTAGTCATGTATGGATGTGAGAGTTGGACTATAAAGAAAGCTGAGTGCAGAAGAATTGATACTTTTGAACTGTGGTGTTGGAAAAAACTCTTGAGAGTCCCTTGGATTTCAAGTAGATCCAACCAATCTTATAGGAAATCAGTCCTGAATGTTCTTTGGAAGGATTCATGCTGAAGCTGAAACTCCAATACTTTGACCACCTGATGTGAAGAACTAACTCCTTGGAAGAGACCCTGATGCTGGGAAAGATTGATGGCAGGAGGAGAAGGGGACAACAGAGGATGAGATGGTTGAATGGCATCACCAACTTGATAGACATGAGTTTGATCATGCTCTGGGAGTTGATGACAGACAGAGAAGCCTGGTGTGCTGCAGTCCATGGGATCACAAAGAGTGAGACAGGACTGAGCAACTGAACTGTACTGATCCTGGCCCCACCCCTATAGCCAGTCCCTCCCATCAGGAAGCTTCCATAAGCCTCTAATCCTTATCCATCACGAAGGCAGACAGAATAGAAACCACAATTATAGAAAACTAGCCAAACTGATCACTTTGGTATCATCCTTGTCTAACTCCATGAAGCTATAAGCCATGCTGTGTATGGCCACCCAAGATGGATGGGTAATGATGGAAAGTTCTGAAAGAACGTCGTCCACTCAAGATAGGAATTGCAAATCACTTCAGTATTCTTGCCTTGAGAACAGCATGAACAGTATTAAAAGACAAAGAGATACGACCTTGAAAGATGAACTCCCTAGGTCAGTAGGTGCTCAGTATGCTACTGGAGAGGAGTGGAGAAATAGCTCCAGAAAGAATGAAGAGTCAGAGCCAAAAAGAAAACAATCAGTTGTGTACATGACTGGTGATGAAAGTAAGGTCCAATGCTGTAAAAAAACAATATTGCTTAGGAACCTGAAATGTTAGGTCCATGAATCAAGGTAAATTCAAAATGGTTAAACAGGAGATGGCAAGAATGACCATCAACATTTTGGAAACAGTGAACTATAATTGACTGGAATGGGCGAATTTTGTTCAGATGACCATTTTATACACACACACACACACACACACACACACACACACACATACACACACACTACACTACTGTGGGCAAGAATCCCTTGGAAGAAATGGAGTAGCCCCCATAGTCAACAAAAGATTCCAAAATGCAGTACTTGAGTGCAGTCTGCAAATATTTAGAGATCAGAGAAATCATAGAATGATCTCTGTTTTCAAGGCAAGCCATTCAGTATCACAGTAATAAAAGTCTACCCCCCAACCACTAATGCCGAAGAAGCTGAATTTGTATGGTTCTACAATGACGTACAAGACCTTGTAGAACTAACACTGATAAAGATGTCTTTTTCATCATAGGGGAATGGAATGCAAAAGTAGAAAGTCAAAAGGTATCTGGAATAGCAGGCAAGTTTGGCCTTGGAGTACAAAATGAAGCAGGGCAAAAGCTAACAGAGTTTTGCCAAGAGAACGCACTGGTCATAGCAAACACCCTCTTCCAACGATACAAGAGATGACTCTACACATGTACATCACCAAATGGTCAATACTTAAATCAGGTTGACTGTACTTGCAGCTGAAGTTGGAGAAGCTCTGTACAGTCAGAAAAATCAAAACCAGGAGATGACTGTGGCTCAGATCATGACCTCCTTATTGCAAAATTCTGACTTAAATTGAACAAGGTAGGGAAAACCGGTAGTCCATTCAAGTATGACCTTAATCAGACCCCTTACAATTATACAATGGAAGTGACAAATATGTTCAAGGGATTAGATTTGATAGACAGAGTGCCTAAAGAACTATGGATGGAGGTTTGTAGCATTGTGTAGGAGGTGGTGATCAAAACCATGTCCAAGAAAAAGAAATGCAAAAAGGCAAAATGGGTGTCTGAGGAGGCCTTACAAATAGGTGAGAAAAGAAGAAAAGCAAAAGGCAAAGGAGAAAAGGAAAGATATATTCATCTGAAAATGCAGAGTTCCAAAGAATAACAAGAAGAGATAAGAAAGCCTTCCGAAGTTATTTCAAGTTAAAACTTTTGGTAGGTATATAGTGTAGTTGATACAGTTTATTTTTCACTGCATCAAATCATGTCACATTTTCCTCTTATTTGTGATGCTGTTTGATGACTTGTTTCAGGTTATATATTTTAGATCCTTCTGTTGTTAATAGACTGTCTTCTCTTTGAAATTGATCAGTCATCTATGCAGCGCTACTTGGAGACTCTATGATTCTCTAATTCCTTGACAATATTTCACCCATGTTTTATCATCCATTGTCACACGGAATCATCCATTGTCACATGGAATCACTTATTACATTGGTAGTTGTAAAATGTTAGTTACATAATTTTTTCATTTCTTTTATGTTTGGTAGTTTGTTTTATTCCATAAGAAAGAGTTTTACCTCCTTTGGCCCAAATTTTATTTTTTGAATAATGCTATGAACTCATAGAATCTAATAAAAATACTTCTTGAAAGAGAGTATCTATTTAAAGAAGAATGAGTTCTATTAAATGAAGAAAGAAATTGAATATAAATAATATTTAATTTAATGACTTCATAATTTTTAGGATTTAAATTCTACCCATGTCTTCCAGTTTTTATTCTATTATTTTTTTTACATATTTTCCCTCAGAAGAGAAGTTTAATGCATCTTTATTGCTGTGCATCCTTTGTGACAGAATGAGTAAATGTTTTATTTTTAGAGACTTTTTGAGACATCTTTCAGATTGGCAGCATAACCCTATTAAAGTAATTAAATAATGCTTAAAAATATCCCTTCTATAAAGATACACAGAGATGCCTGTCCAGAAACCAACACCAATTATCTGTATAAATGGGCAAGTTACTTAATCTCTCTAAGACCTTGGTCTCTAACATATAAAGAGGGCAATACCATCTATTTCAAGAGGTTGTGTTGTAGACCAAATGATCTAATAAGCAAAACACTCACACAAGGAAAGTGGCAATAAATGTGCATAAAAATGGGGTGATTCTTGTAAAGCATTTAGCAGACTAACACATGAAGAGCAACCCATAGATGTTTAGCTATAATTGTTATTATTCTAAGAATTGCTATCTGTGTTTCTGTTTTGGTTAATGTGCCTGGCATTGATCGAGGAGTCTTATTGATTGTACCTCTGTAAAATCTCTCCAATCGACACTCCTCCATCCTAATGCCACTATCTTAGTTTAAGTCTTTTATGTTTAACTCAGAGAATATCAGTAGCCTTTTAATTTGTTTGTGTTTGCTCTTACTCCCCTTCCATATTTTCTACTCACCCTCAAGAGCTTTTTTAAAATGCAGATTCAGTCATTTCAAAACTTTCTTCAAAATATATAATTGCTTCACATAGTTTTCAAGCTTTTTTAACATCCTATTCAAAATTCTTTTAACTTGACTATACGTATCTGTTTACCCATTGCTCACTTCCCTGTTGGCTCAGTGGGTAAAGCGTCTGCCTGCCATGTGGGAGACCTGGGTGTGATCCCCGGGTCAGAAAGTTCCCCTGTAGAAGGAAATGGCAACCCGCTCCAGTACTCTTGTCTGGAAAATTCCTTGGACAGAGCAGCCTGGTAAGCTGCAATCCACGGGATTGCAAAGAATCACACACGACTGGGCAACTTCATTACTATACTAAATAATTTGAGGTATCCTAAATACTTTACTTCTCCTTCTGATTTTCATATATTGTAATTTTCTACCTAGATGGCCATCTCTTTTTGAAGTCTTTTCTAATCGTCTTCCACTCTCCTCTCTTCCTCCTTCTTCACAAGTGCATAGCTTCCGGGGTCCAGCCCCGGTGGATCCAGGGTAATTTGAAGGGGAGACGGAATCGGCGTCCTAGGAAAAAACTTATTTAATTACAGATATAAAGAGAGATTAGAAAAGGGTAGTGTAGTAAGAAATATTAGTGAAGAAAAAGAGGCTGAATAACTTGGTTTACGTGGAGTAGCATCCACGCTCCAGATGGGAATTCAGTCAGAAGGAGAAAGAAAGAACGACACAGGGGAATCAGTCTTTCCAGAAACTGATCCGTTTTCTTTATTTTTCAGGTTTGCTTATATACTTTTTATTATACATAGGGATGAATACAGAGTCACGCGGGGGTCAGCAGACCTGACCCTTGTCAAAATCAGGTGCTTCATATAAGTGTATACAAAGGTCTTAGGGATTTTACATCATCTTCTGGCCATGAGGCCTGCTGACATTTTATGGTCCTTTCTGATAATGGTCAGTCAACCAGAAAACTTATTTTTTTCTAGGGGTGATTTTTTCTTAAACCAGGCGCCACCCTCTAAATAAAGTTGCATTCCTATAGGGTGAGGATGTAGTGGGTTACAATCAAGAAAAGGAATTTACTTAGCCTAAGGTTTAACATGATTAATCTTAACGGTTAATACTTATTTCTCCTATATGCTAGTTATATTCATTATAAGGGCAGGAAATATGGAGATTTAGCAACAAATATTGGCTCAACAAGTGAAAACCCTTCACCAATGTAATTTCTAATCAACCCACTAATACTATACTAATAATTTTCTAACTTCCCAAAAGAGTCTGTATTTAGAAAGTTTTAAAGCATCTCGTGCCTCTCACGGTTAGGAGGCTGTAAACAATCACATATGGCCGGATGAACCCGCTCAGGCAGGCTAGAGAACCTTCAGAGGAGTTTGTAAATTGAAACACTCTTGTCACGCCCAGGAATTTTTATTAACTGGAA